>NC_058086.1:151056910-151699969 GCF_014858855.1 Bufo gargarizans | reverse complement strand
TAGCATCGTGGGTGATCCTAGGGAGGCTCATTCCTATCTTGGCCTGCCATTAGTTGCCCCTCAACCCCCCCCCCCCCTCCCAAAGTCGCCGGATGTTTTGATCCGTAAAACTGGGAGATGCAGGTGCCGGGAGCACGGTAAGTATAACCTGTGTGAGGCGCCCGGGCATTTTGAGGGGCATTATAGAGGTTAAACCCCTTTTAACTCCTTCCTTTATATTTCTGAATCCATTCGAATCCACCTCCTCCAAGAAACTCTGTGGGTCACTGAGTTTAAAAAAAAAGCTTGTATGTATGTCATAGAGACATTTTTGATTGGCGGGGAGAGAAAAGCACGCTGTGTTTTTGAAAAGACTCAAGAAAGGCAAAAAACGTAAAAGCACTTGTGTGTCCTGCATTTCTTATTTCCCAGACTTTCAGCTAACATCTGGAGCACCAGAAAAACATAGGGGCAAAAAATGCCATAAAAGTGCTAAAAAGCAGCAGCAAAACCTATACATAAAAGCACCCTGATGAAGGGTTCTAAGTGTAAAAAGTTTTGTATGCTGTGTTGCTGCCCTGTGTATGGTGATGAGCAGTATTGGAATGTGGCTGAACATTAGTATGCGCCTCATTAGCAAATTTATATTCTTTTATTCGTTTAGTGGACGCTTGTACTGGGCTCGATGCCTGTTTCGCGTTCTCCTATGGACTCATCTCTTATGTAACCGAATATGAGGAACATGTTGCTAATTGTCAGAAACGAGGGTGAACTTCATGTACTGTAAGTGTGAGCAACTTGATAACATCTTACTTCTCGCCGGGTGAGAAAACCAACTTGTAATTTAAGCAGTTGTAAGAAGCTGGAGCCTTGGTGAAGATACAACCATCTAATTATATCCCACGGTGAAGGATATGACTGCTGCTCATATCCATCGCTGATACCAGTGTGGGCCACTAGACTTTGATCAGTACATTGAATGTCCGGTTACACATCCAGTGCCACGTAGAGAGCAGGTCACTCCTGATAAGAAAATGAATCAAGTGCTGATAAGTGTGTAGACCTCAGAGATGATAACTGCAGAGGTAAAGAGCGAGGTGACATCATCAATGTCTGCACCGCTTGTCATCACTTCACCTAGTCAGGCTGGAACCTTTAACATAGAGTCTATGTGTTAATATTGAGCCTTTCTCCCAAAAATCACAAGTCAAAATAGAACCTATTGAATTATCCTTCGACTTTGTTAAAGGGGTATTCCCATCTCAGACAATGGGGGCATATCGTTAGGACCCACCGCTGGGACCCGCACCTACAACGAGAACGAAGCGGGGAGCGCTGTGGCTGGAGGACCCTGGATTTCCCAGGGTCCGCGTCTGTTCACCACCAAGCGCTGCTCCCATAGAAGTGAATGGGAGCGCACCACGCACGGCTCATGCTCCCATTCATTTCTATGGGGCAGACGGCAATGGCCGAGCCAGCGCTCTGCTATTTTTGGCGGCCCCATAGAAATGAATGAATGGAGGGCGGCTGCGCGTGTGCAGTGCGCCCTCAATTTTTTCCCCCGTTTCATTCTCATTGTAGGTACGGATCCCAGCGGTGGCAACCGCACCTATCAGACAATGGGGGCATATCCTAACGATATGCCCCCATTTTCTGAGATGGGAAAACCCCTTTAAAAGTCCTGTTGAGCCAAATCTCACATCTGCTTCTGGGACCATTGGTTGACCACCAGCCTGGGCATATTCATAACTTCCATAAGGGGTTGTCACCTACTATTCCCAGACTCCTTAATGTCATATGTGCCTAGTTATGCCGTTTTAGAGGAGAATCATGGTATAAGTGGGCAGATTTGCCATTAAAGGGATTCATGTTAAGGAGGTATTCCCTTCTGGGACATTGATGGCATAACACTAGGATATGCCTTCAATGTCAGATTGGTGCAGGTCCCACACCTGGGACCTTCTTCTATCTCCAGAACAGGGCCCATAAAGTGAACAGAGAGCAGCTGCGCATGTGCGGCCACTCTTCGTTCACCGCTGTGAGAGTAGATGAGCGCTGGATCGGCTATTTCCAGCAGTCCCCTAGCGGTGAATGAAGAGATGGTCGTGCTTGCATGGTGCACTCTCCGTTCACCACTATGGGACTTCTGAAAATTGCCCCGCATGCTCGCTCAGCTGTTTTTGGAACTCCTACAGCAATGGATGGGAACCCCCTTCTCCCAGAGATGGAACCTGTGCCTAGCTGACATTAATGGCATATCTTAGCTCTGGCCACGGTTTCATGCACATGATCATATTTTTCATCCGTGTGCGATCTGTTGTTTATAGCACACTGACCCATTCATTTCTATGGGACCGTGCACACATCAGTGCTTTTTGCAGATTCGTGCGTCCGTTTTGCAAATGATAGAACATGGCCTATTCTTGTCCGTATTGCAAAAGAGAATAGCCCTTTCCTCCATTGATGGAAGTGCAAGAAATACTGAATGCACACAGAAGGAATCTGTATTGTGCGGATCCATTTCTTGGGGACCAAAATACGGACACGACCGCGTGCATAAAGCCTTATAGAGGGGAGTCGGGAGCAGAGGATCCCTTGTTATAACATCTGTGCACAAATAGTCCCTGTTTCATAGAGAAAACCCCTTTATGGAATCTGGGAAAACTGTATGGCAAGACCTTTGGTGGTTGTTATACCTTACTGAGCCTGCCACCTAGGTGTCCCAAAAACAGATTTAACTAAAATAAGATTGTGGATCATTTTAACATATCTGTATTAAAAGGGTCGTCCCACAAAAATATTCTACAGTTTTCAAACCAGCCCCTGGATCTGAATACTTTTTTAATTGCATGTAATTAAAAAATTCGTATAGACACTGAGTTATTCAATATAATGTATGTGTATAGCGCCACCTGCTGTTTGTTCTTTGCCTTATTACACATGCTCAGTTTAAATTTTCAACTGCCACCAGCCATATTGTCTGTTAGAAGCTGTGGCAGTTACAGGGAGAGAGCTGCGGCGAAAAGGATATACCCCCTGAGCTGTGATAGGTAGAGAGCAGTAGCAAGAAGCACACACCCCCTGAGCTGTGATAGGTAGAGAGCTGTAGCAGGAAGCACACACCCCCTGAGCTGTGATAGGTAGAGAGCAGTAGCAAGAAGCACACACCCCCTGAGCTGTGATAGGTAGAGAGCTGTAGCAGGAAGCACACCCCCCCTGAGCTGTGATAGGTAGAGAGCTGTAGCAGGAAGCACACACCCCCTGAGCTGTGATAGGTAGAGAGCTGTAGCAGGAAGCACACACCCCTTGAGCTGTGATAGGTAGAGAGCTGTAGCAGGAAGCACACACCCCCTGAGCTGTGATAGGTAGAGAGCTGTAGCAGGAAGCACACACCCCCTGAGCTGTGATAGGTAGAGAGCTGTAGCAGGAAGCACACACCCCCTGAGCTGTAATAGGTAGAGAGCTGTAGCAGAAAGCACACACCCCCTGAGCTGTAATAGGCCGCTTTCAGATGAGCGACTGTCACGCTCCCGACTCCCAGCGCAGCACCCGTCCTGAACTCTCAGCACTGCTGGGGTCACATAGCATTATATTGATTTATGATGCTGTGTAACCCTTACAGTTCTGGAATGTATTGGCTAACACTGACTGCATTATGTTATCCAATACATTCCAGACCTCTAAGGCCTCTTTCGCACGGGCATCACACGTGAGGGCCGGACAAGATGCGGGTGCGTTGCGGGAAAATGCGCTATTTTTCTGCGGGGTGTAAGGGAAAATAATAACATTCTTAATACAGACCATGTGATGAGCGCAGTGACGTCAAAGGTCTTTTAGCCAGGTCCTGAAGAAAGTAGAAAGAAGAGGAGATCCGCTACGCGACCAAGTGGATGGGGTGAGTTAAATTTGTTTATTATTTTTAACCCCTCAATGGACATTTTACTAAGCATTCTGTATTAAGAATGCTATTATTTTCCCTTACAACCATGTTATAAGGGAAAATAATTAAGATCGGGTCTCCATCCCGATCGTCTCCTAGCAACCATGTGTGCAAATCGCACCGCATCCGCACTTGCTTGTGGATTCTTGCGATTTTTATTACGCAGCCCCATTCACTTCTATGGGGCCTGCGTTGTGTGAAAAACTCACAATATAGAGCTTGCTGCGATATTCACGCAACGCATAAGTGATGCGTGAAAATCACCGCTCATGTACACAGCCCCATTGAAATGAATGGGTCCGGATTCAGTGCGGGCACCTCACGCATTGCACCTGCTCAGATCTCTTGCCCGTGTGAAAGGGGCCTAAGGGTTATATAACATCATTAATCAGTATAAGGCCTCTTTCACACTACAGTATGTTGAATTCAGTGTTTTGCGTTCCGTTTTTCACGGATCCGTTGTTCCGTTTTTTGCTTCCGTTGTGGTTCCGTTTCCGTTCCGTTGTTCCGTTCCGTTTTTCCGTATGGCATATACAGTATACAGTAATTACATAGAAAAAATTGGGCTGGGCATAACATTTTCAATTGATGGTTCCGCAAAAAACGGAACGGATACGGAAGACATACGGATGCATTTCCGTATGTGTTCCGTTTTTTTTGCGGACCCATTGACTTGAATGGAGCCACGGACTGTGATTTGCGGCCAAATATAGGACATGTTCTATCTTTTCAACGGAACGGAAAAACGGAAATACGGAAACGGAATGCATACGGAACACATTCCGTTTTTTTGCGGAACCATTGAAATGAATGGTTCCGTATACGGAACGCAAAAAACGGACCGCAAAACGGAAAAAAAAAATGGTAGTGTGAAAGAGGCCTAATGCTATGCGACCCCAGCAGTGCTGGAAGTTCGCTCTGCAAGTCTTGTCTGAAAGGGGCCATAGGGAGAATGCTGAAGCAGAAAGGACACGCCGTCTGAGCTTTCAGCCTGTAATAAATTTAGCAGAGCAGTTGGAGCAATGAATGGGGAGATCTCTGGATCCATGTGAGGTACAGGGCTGGTTCCAGCTTTATTAGAGAGATCATCATGTAGTATATGATGTCAGATTTTTTACATCAATCATGGAATAACCTCTTTAAGGGTCCATTCACACGTCCGTTGTTTCTTTCCTGATCTGTTCCGTTTTTTTGCGGAACAGATCTGGACCAGTTCTGTACCCATTTATTTTCAATGGGTCCTGAAAAAAAATCTGACATTGAGCTGTCCGATTTTTTTTCAGGACCTATTGAAAATGAATGGGTACAGAACTGGTCCAGATCTGTTCCGCAAAAAACGGAACAGATCAGGAAAGAAACAACGGACGTGTGAATGGACCCTTAGGATCAGTGCTGTATTGATCTGTAATATGGTGGCCATAGACTGCTCAGGCTGTACTGTACCCCCATCTGATCTTATATGAAGGCTAAGGCTACTTTCACACTTGCGTTTTGGTTTCCGTTAATGAGATCCGTTCAGGACACTCACAAGCGGTCCAAAACGGATCAGTTTTGCCCTAATGCATTCTGAATGGAAAAGGATCCGCTCAGAATGCATCAGCAAACGGATCCGTCCTGACACCCAATGTAAGTTAATGGGGACGGATCCGTTTTGACTGACACAATGCAAAACAGATCCGCCCCCCCCATTGACTTTCAATTGTGTTCAAGACTGATCCATTTGGCCAATGTTAAAGATATGAACGGATGCATGCGGTTGTATTATCGGTGCAGATACATGACGGATCCGCACCAAACGCAAAAGTAGCCTTAGAAAGGTTATTTTTTATACCCCATGGAGGCGCCATACTGCGACACTCGTGCCTATGGTTTCATGATACTGAACAGAAGCTGACGCCTTGATGCCAGTGCAGAGCCGTTTAATACATGCAAGCCCACTCAATTACAACACTTTTTAAAACATTTGATAAAATTAAAAGTAATGTTAATTATATGTCAGAGCGTTCATTGCGTGGAGCCCTCAGAGTTGCCCATCGGACAGTTTTTTTCCCAGTACAATTTCTAGGAGAACTCTCCTCCCTGTTGGCAACAAGGACACGTTTCCAGTATCTCCCCGCAGTCATCAGACAGCGTATGTCCAACCGCTTACTTGGCCCTTGGCTCTGCTAAAGAGGTGAGGGAGGTGTAATGGATACCGGTAAATGAGTGCTGAAGTTCTGCTGGTGCGTTCCCAAATATTTCATGCTGTAGGTGGGTTACACGCTGCGTCCTCTCTGCAAAAGGCACAGACAATGTAAATGACAGGCATAGAACCGCTTCTTATGTAGATTAAAGGGGGATTTGGAATTGACAGCCTATATTCAAGATAAAACACAAATGCAATGGCCCTCTGCCCGGCCTCTATGCTGGATGCTGAATGAGGCATTAGTGTACATTTTGGCCAAAGCGTTTGTATCTGTATTTCGCCATAGCAATGTGCACCTGCATACAGGGTTGTGCGGGCTGAACCCCCCACATTTTTTTCTTTGTAGTATATTCATGATGAGCCTTTAGAGTCAGATGAGTGGGAGTCCAACTTTTGACACGTTTGCTGATCATCTGTTTGAGGGGACCAAAGCAGATTGTCTATATGGGGCCGTCTGGCCGCATGTCGTGTACTTAGTAGCCGAAAATGAACCTGGAAAATCCCTGTAAAGGGAATCTGTCACCAGCGACCTCCCTATCCAGATGGTTTCATGGACACATAGCTGTAGTTCACCTGATTAAAATGCTGTTTCTCTTTTGTTGATCTGAGGCTCCGTTCCCGAGTTATGATACTTTTTTTTATATATGGAAAGTAAGCTTTTGGTGCAATGAGGGCGTCACCCTTGCTCTTGTTGCACACGAGCTCCATTCCTTTCTGTGGCTAGCCCCTCCCCTGCTTCTTTGATTGACAAGGCCAGAAGCAAGGGAGGGGCTGGTCACAGAAAGGAGTAGAGCTTGGGTGCAACAAGAGCAATGGGGGACCACCGTCATTGCACCAAAGGCCTAATTTTGCATATTAAGAAAAGAGCTTCTGATGGGGGAAAAAAGGTGTTTTAATCAGGTAAACTACAGCTATGTGTGTGCACAGATAGTGAGGGCGCTGGTGACAGGTTCCCTTTAACGGTGCAGCCACACGGCGCAGTTGGGATGCAGCAGAGTACCGCGAGGCTGTATGACCCACAGTGAAATCAAAGTAACTGATTAGAACCGAATTGTTTTTCAGTGTTCATGGTTAATGGCGCACAGTTTTGCGGGTTACCATGGGCCAATAGCGACACTGAATAAACCGTTTGATTCTAATTAGTTAATTTGATCCCGCTGTGACTCGTGCACAGACGCAGCATAGGTACGACCACAAGGCACGGTCCTAATTAAAGTGGAACTGTCTGTTTTTGTTTTTTTGGAATGTGTAGGGGCAGTGATACTGACCATTTTTGTAATATACTTTAATTACTGAAATCGTACATTTCTATTAGAAAAATACCTCTAAAGTGGCCCATTTTGTGCATTAGTAAAGCTCCCTGTCTTCTGTTTACTTAAAAGGGAATTCCGGTGGGTAAAAGTGGATAGGGGATAACTATCAGATTGACGGGGGTCCTACCGCTGCTACCCTCACCCCTGGCCCCCTGCTGCTCTCCTGAAATGACCGGAGCAGCCGGTCACACATGTGCGTGGCCGCTCCATTAATTCTATCGGAGTTCCAGAGGTAGCCAAGTACAGCGCTCATTTCAGGAGAGCTGCAAGAGGTACGGGACCCCTGTTCTTGTGATCGGTGGGGGTCCCAGCGTTAGGACCCCCCACTGTTATGACAGTTATCCCCTATCCTACAGAAGATAGGATATCCTATCTTTTGCCGCATCTTGCAGATCGCGGACCCACCGAAATCAGGAGTTCACACAGCCACTGTTCGTGTTTTGCAGACCAGCGGTTCCGTGAATGGGGCCTAATTGTGAGGCAGAACCAGTAGTGGAGCCTACAGAGGAATAATGGAAATATCTGCACCTGTTTTTGACCTGCACCTGGTTGTGGCTCAGAATCACTGAAGTGTGGACTATAGACTTTAGTCCCTGGTTTAGTCCGTCACCGAATCCATTAGTTACCGAGTTAGTCCGCCTCATCGCCAGCAGTAGAAAATATGCGTCTATGAAGCCTCCTAACTTACCTGGCAGCATGCCCTGACAGGCATCAATGGTCGGCCCATTAACGTCCACTGGCCATGGAGTCTTCAGTCTTAAAAACAGCAAGACAGTAATTATTGAAGGCCAGTTACACCCAGCAGTGCCAGATCCTGATAGTACAAGATGATCACTAGACCTACATGAAGTGTATCTACCCTTCAGACGAGGGCTTGCGTTGCTGTACACGTGTAAAGTGCTTGGTAAATTAAACAGTAGCCTTAAGGTGACGTGGATTTGGGCGATATATCTGCTTGTTTTACAATGTAGGCCTAGCTGATATCCTTAATGGAGAGGATCAGTGAGCACATTTGTGGCTCGTTTCTGTAGACACTTTCAGTTACGGACTGTGTACTTTTCCATTAAGTGCAGGAAAGTACTTAACGGCGTGCCCCGTAATGGAAATAGTGTATTTCAGTTTACAGGTTCCTGTCAGCGAGCGTCTGGCCTTATGGCTGTGCAAACAGGACACAGGGACCTGTATTGTAAAAGCAAGAAAAGTCCTACAAATGAGATCTAATTTTGCAGTCGTCTTGGTGACATTTTCTCCGGTCCTGTATGTTCTTGAGGGCCAGAATATGTGGTACTAACAGTGAGGCCACATGTAGTGTGAAGAACAAAAGCCAGTAATACTACGACCAGTTAGCAGAGGTAGTTCTGGTGAATGTTCATAAAACTCGCTGAGTAGTGCATACTGCAATGTATAGCAAGCCCTAAAAAATGATTTTTGCTCTTGTTTCGTCAGATATCACAATTGCAGATCATAAAAACTATAGTAGAAAAGCAGTGCATTGTTCTGTCAGGCTGCAGCCATGTCTTCTCCCCCTCCCCCTTCCCATTTAGGGTCCTGGAAGAACTGGGTGATAACCGATTACGTGGCCCTGGTACCATATGATAGATGCACCCAGCATATCGGGGCAGTAGTGTGTTTGTTTTATATTTTTATTTTGTGCATTTTGTTACAGTGGATTTTAATACTCTTTAGGATTTAGTATTTTTTCCTATATGCTATAGTATAGTGTAGTGTTCTGCTTTTTTATCAGTGCTAAATACTAATAATGTTATAAAAGGGGTATTCCCATCTGGACATTTATGGCATATCCACAAGCTATGCCATAAGTGTCCAAAAAGGTCCTACTTCTGGGACCTCCTCCTGTCTCCAGAACGGGCCCCCGTTTCACTCTGCCAGGAAAGGAGCACGTAGCCGCACTCCCGCTTCTCTCCCCTCACTTTTATGGGACTTCTGAAAATACTCATTTACTCCAGCGGTGAGAGATGGGGGCCCATACTCGAAATAGGGACCTGCACCCATTGGACATTTATTGTATAACCTGTGGATAGGCCATTAATGTGCAGATGGAAAGGTCCCTTTAAAGGTCCCTAACAATATTCTTTGCTGTCCCAATACAGATTGCATGATTACATTATCACTATACATTGGATTAATTTTGTCCGAACCTGCAGACCATCTAACTATGGGGGAGCCTTCTGACAATCACCTAATGGTAGATGTTGGGAAAAAGAATGATTGGACTGTTGGATTTCAACAGTGTCCTCAAGGGCAATAAGCCTCCTGACAGAGGTGTCTGGTAACTGCCTATTCCCTATTGAGAACACATGCATACTCAACCAAGTGTATCAAGGAGGTCAGGAGCACTGCATGCTCGTCCAGCCCACAGCTAGCCAACGTCTACCCAAAAACATTTATGGACCTAAAGACATTGATTGGACGTGATGGGCTTTCTAAGTGGGTTTGGATGTTTTTTCAGATTGACCATTGTGTCACACCTATGGCCGGCCTGATATCTGTGGACACAACTAGAGTGTGAACCTATTGGTTTCAGTGATGCATTTCTCCATGGACTGTGAGAGAGATCCAGTCTCGGAAACCTCCAGGCACCGCCACAGCCCCTTTATTTTGGAAGTCTTGGTCCAAGCTGACAGACGCCCGCTGATCTCATCTTCTGACTTGTCTGCATGATGTGTCACAGGATGAACGCTCCATGCACGCTGCTTTGTCAAGGGGCTTATAGGAAAGTACTATCTATGAGAGGCCCATGCAATGTACTGGGAGCTTATGCTGCAAAGATCGCTGACGGCTCTTTTTATACTGGCATTTCCAGGAACATCTTCAAGACCAACATGGGCTTGGAGAAGATATCCCAGGACTTGTGAGGTCAAAAAAGCCGTAAAAGAAAGCACTATTTTCTTTCACATATACTGGTCCCCCAAGCTCTGCTCCTTTCTGTGGATAGCCCCTCCCTGGTTACTTTGATTGCCGGGGCCGGGCGGTGGGTAAGCAGCGAGGTATGAGCTAGCCACAGAAAGTAGTGGAGCTTGGGGGCAACAAGAGCAAAGGTGACGCCCTCGTTGCCCAAAAGGCCTAATTTGTATATTAAGAAAAAGTATCATAACTCAGAAAGGGAGCCTTGGATCAACAAGAGAAAAACAGCGTTTTAATCTGGTAAAACCCAGCTATGTGTCTATGCCAACAGTCTGATGGGGAGGTCGCTAGTGGTAATTACCTTTTAAAGGAGTTGTCACTTCGGCAGATGGCATTCATCATGTAGAGAAAGTTAATACAAGGCACTTACTAATGTATTGTGATTGTCCATATTGCCTCCTTTGCTGGCTGGATAAATTTTTCCATCACATTATACACTGCTCACTTCCATGTTTACGACCACCCCGCAATCCAACAGCGGTGGACGTGCTTACACACTATAGAAAAAAAGCACCAGCCTATGTGAGGTCCCACGGTCCCTGTCACCAGAGAGGCAACTTTTTCCTGTGGTGTGCAAGCACGGCCACCGCTGATGGATTGCATGGTGGTCGTACCCATGGAAACGAGCAGTGTATAATGTGATGGGAAAATGAATCCAGCCAGCAGAGGAAGCAAAATGAGCAATCGCAATACATTAGTAAGAGCTTGGTTTTAACTTTCTCTACATGATAAATGCAACTGCTGAAGTGAGACAACCCCTTTAAGCAGGCAGCAGCTTTCAGTGGCATTGGTTAGGTTGAGTAAGATATGATCCCCATATAAGACGGTGTTTGTTTTATCTCATGTCATAGACAGGTGTTTTTTATGTGCTTTTATAAAAATTTAGTTAGAGTCAAGGTACAAGTTATGGCGACTTACCGAGCTTTTAGAAGGTGCCCGTGCTGAGGCTGAATGGCGGATGGAGGGTATTCACACTGCTCCCATTTTACTCCCTCCTCTGGTGTAGCCTCGTGACACTGCTGATCAAACACAACATTTCTTATGCACTAAATAATGCCATTCATGTCGCCTCTTACAATACACAGATTCCTATTCGCCAATTTCACATTTGCGTATTCAGTCCAAGAAACAGATTCCGTGCGAGGGCTGTATTTCCCGGGCTGAACACTGCTGCGAACTCCCAGCATCCTAATGATCTGTGATGCTGTGTGTTCCTGCGGTTGTACTTGTACTGACATAATGCCATGAGTACAGTACAGTAAACCCGCGGTCAGGCAGGAACACACAGCGGCATAAGTCCTTATCACGCTGTGAGTTTGGGGCAGAGGAGCAGTGTTAGGCTCCATTCACACGTCCGCAATTTTCCTTACGGTCCATTTTTTTGCGGATCCGTGTTTCCGTAAAAACCTTCTGTTTTTTTACAAATGTGCATCCACATCCATTCCGTGTTTCTGTAGAAATAAAAAAAGAAGGAGGAATACATGCTGCTAGGGTAATGCGGATGATAAGCGGATGACATTTGGTGTCTTTCCGCATGTCATCCGCTTTTTTGCGGACCCATCGAGTACAATGGGTCCGCATTTGCGGCCAAAAGTAGGACATGCTTAATTTTTTTTTGCGGAACCGCATCACGGAAGTGCTGATGCGGACAGCAATTACTCCCCCATTGAAATGAATGGATCCGCACCTGTTCCGCAAAATTGCGGAACAGATGCGGAAGGAAAATTGCGTACGTGTGAATGGAGCCTAAATTCCGGGAAATTCGAAATAGCTGAAATAGAATACCTGGTTATAGCGGTTGTCTGAGGTACTACACTTCTCCAGCACCGTTCTCTGCACCCCTGGGCCGGTCCTCCTGCCACTGCTTGTATACATAGTGCAGCAATTATGTACAAGTATACGGCACGTGAACTCTGCAGCCAATAATGTTCCATATACTTGGACATCACACCGCCATTATGTAAAGAAGCAGCGCCAGAAGGATCGGTAGCACAGAGAATGGCCCCGGAGAAAGAGGGAAGTATAGCATCATTTTTTTATTTTACACTATTTAGGGGCTTGATCAAGATTTTCAATTCTATCAGAGTTCACAAAATAAAGCCCGATCAATAGTCACCATATTATTAAAATATTCTTCAAGGAGGACTATCAGAAAAGTTCTTTAGTGTAACTTAATATCGTTTTTTTTTTTTTTTGTGTTAAAGAGGACCTCTCTTGACATGTCCTTTTTTTAGGGTGCATTCACATGACCATATGTATTTTGCAGTCCGCAAAGTGTGGATCCGCCAAAAATACGGATGACATCCGCTTTTACGAGGGCCGAATGTAAAAATACCTATTCTTGTCCGTAAAATGGACAAGTAAGAGACACGTTCAATTTTTTTTGAGGGACTACGGAACAATCATATGGATGAGGACAGCACTGTATTTTTCATGGCCCTAATGGGTCCCCATCCTATCCACAAAAAAGCGGATTGGATATGGACCAAAAATCCTGTCGTGTGAAAGCGGCCTTAGTAACTACTTGCATCCCCCATGTAATAATAATACTGGAGTATCTATTCTTATGATTTTATGATGTACCATTCCTTTATTATTCCTTCTAGAAGTTTATAAATGAATTACTAGCTGTTTCCAGTGAAGGTCCAGATGGGTGTTACCAGTTGGGAGTGTGTCCCTGCACAATCTGACGTTATCCAATCAGTGCTGCCAGCAATTAATTCTTAACTTGTACAAGGAATAATAAAGAAATTGTACCTCACAGAGTCATAAAAATAGATGCTGCAGATTTGTTATGGAGACTGCAGGTAGTTACTAAAACAGACATGTCCACCCTCACAACCATGTTTTTTTGCTGAAAGGGGTTCTCCAGGAATTAATAAAATAAAAATACTTAAATATGACTTTATTATAAATATATTTCCAAATACCTTTCATTATTTATTATGGCTCGTTTTGTCGGAGGAGCAATCATCACAGGAAACAAAATGGCCGCTGTCCTATTAGCACACACAGAACCTGTCCTAATCATACAGGAGGACAAGTTACTTCACAACACTGAGCTACAGAGATGCCTCATGCTCTTCTCTGCTCTACGTGTCAGGGATTATGATCCTGAATACAGTTGATAAGAACTTTAGCTGAATCTCTGGGGAATTTAGTTCATGAGGAGACATGAAGTACAGAGAGGATGGCTGTGGTACTATGGAGCTGTAATGGAGACTGCATACAAGTTCTGCTGCTCATTACCCCTACCCTCCTCTCTGTACTTCATGTCTCCTCATTATTTCCATTCCCACAGAGCTGAGAGGAGGATTAGGCAGCTCTTTAGCTCAGTGTTGTGAACTAACTCTACTTTCACACTGGCGTTTTGGCTTTCCGTTAGTGAGATCCGTTCAGGGCTCTTACAAGCGGTCTAAAACGGATCAGTTTTGCCCTAATGCATTCTGAATGGAAAAGGATCCGCTCAGAATGCATCAGTTTGCCTCCGTTCCGTCTCCATTCCGCTTTGGAGGCGGACACCAAAACGCTGCTTGAAGCGTTTTGGTGTCCGTCTGATGAAACTGAGCCAAACGGATCCGCCCTGACACACAATGTAAGTCAATGGGGACGGATCCGTTTTCACTGACACAATCTGGCACAATAGAAAACGGATCCGTCCTCCATTGACTTTCAATGGTGTTCAAGACGGATCCATCTTGGCTGACCACTTCACACCATTGCAGGATCTATACATGTGAAGTTGGGATACCAGCTCACTGTTTTTGTGAATCGAATGTATCCGTGTGCTCGGTGTCTTGGTTTTTCAACCTCCTTATACAGGTAAAACAAAACTTAGCAAGATTTAGACTCCAGCACTCACTTGTTTTGAAGTGTCAAATTCTCTGTCTTTATTTAGTAAGTATTTCACAGACAATACAGGACTCAAGACATTGTCTGTGAAATACTTACTAAATGAAGACTGAGAATTTGACACTTCAAAACAAGTGAGTGCTGGAGTCTAATGCCTCATTCACACGTCAGTGTTCGGTCAGTGATTTCCATCAGTGATTCGTGAGCCAAAACCAGGTCCGGCTCTAAACACAGAACAGGAGTAGATCTTTCCCTTATACGTTATGTCTGTGGAGGCTTCTCTTCTGGTTTTGGCTCACAAATCACTGATGGAAATCACTGACCAAACACTGAACACCATATTCGCCAGGTGGCTGCTGGATCTCTGGCAAATTCCATTATAGTCAACGTGTCCGGTGGGCAGTAGGGTTGCATCGGGTATTGAATTATCGATACCCAATCGATACTTTTGTACCGGTATCGATTCGATACCAGGATTTGCCCTTTACCGATACTAGGCTGCGCTACCGCTGATTACTCAACTTACAATGGTTTCAACATACAATGGTCATCCTGGAGCCAATTATTATTGTAACTTGTGGGAACCACTGTAATTAGGGCAATGCCAGATTTACTGTTTTATATTATGCCGCTTGTGCGCAATAAAAGCACAGTTCTTTTTTTCCATTGCTACATTCCAAGATCAATAACTTTTTTTTATTTTCCCCATCAATGCACCGTTTTAAAACCCTTTTTTTTATTTATTTTTATTGCTTTTTAGTCTATATTTTGTGGAGGCGGAATAAGCAAAAAAAAAATCAACATTTACTGTGTGGGATAAACAATGGAATAATATTATAGTCTGGGTCATTGCCAAAAGAAAATGTTTTTTTTTTCTTTTTTCTTTTTTTCATTCATTTTTATTACATCATTTTTATATATATATTTTTATTTTATTTTGTCCCACAGGGGGACTATATCATGCTTTTGTTTTATTTATGTATTGCAGTGTATTAGGCCTGTCCGTACTATGATGACAGGCAGCCTATTAGACCTTGCCTTAAACAGGGCCTAATACGTTCACGTTAATGGCCGACCTCAGGACCTCTGATCAGATAGCCTAGTAAACAGTTGGCGCTCTATACTAAGGCCTCTTTATGACCACTGGAAAAAAATGTATTGGGGATTAAAGGCTTCTTAATGGACATCTATGTGTTGTCAGAGTTTACACACTGCCTGTGAGAGGCTTCTGAGTCTGCGCCCCCATGACAACACTTCATGTTCCTGCATTCTGGTAGCTCAGTTTTAAGAACTAAAAGCTGGATTCCACTTAACTTCTATGAGGCTTGGTGGACTTTTGTAACCCCTGAGCTGAGTTTAGCATTTTTCTGACAATCTGTGGCTGCCGTAGGACTTGTCTGTAAGACGGATTGTTGGCTGCTATAAACATGTCAGAATTGTTTTTTTTCCTTGGATTGTCACTTACATTCTCCTCTTGGCTCTGCTTGAATAGACACGTCACTAGGAATGAGAGTTGATTGTGAGGAGTGGAGCGCAGGCTTCCCGAGCTCTGATCAGCGCGTGCCAGGTCCTGGAGCGGCCGCCGGAATCTAGGACTGCTTCCAACATACAGAACAGATCTCATAAAGAGCAAGTTTTATTAAGATCATCTTCAGGCTGGTATTACTGTGCACATGGCATGGGGGATGTGCCAGAAGTATTAAGAGGTAATTGTTTTGGGGCATCTTTTAGGGTTCCCTTCACCAGAAAATGAAATCAGTGCCAGCGGGGAGCTGGAGTCCATTTCAGATGTAATGTGCGACAGTTTTCTGGCGCACATATTGGTAAATGTGTTGGAAAATGCTGAGAGGCAGGGGGTGCAGGATGTTGGACACCACCACCGATCTGATATTGTCATTATCAAAACCTTGGAAGTCCCCTTTAAGTGCATTGGAGCACCCAAATGTTTGCAAATGTGCTCCCGCCCCCGTCTTCGCCGTATCAATTCCATTTTAATCTTAAAATATAAAACGTTTATAAAATTAGTTTTCCTGTTGTAAAAGTCAACATCAAGTACATCTGCTATAAACATCTATGGCAAGAACCCCTTTACAGTGTGTGTTCACCTTTAGGCTATGTTCACACTAGCGTTAGTGTGATCCGGCAGGCAGTTCCGTCGTCGGAGCTGCCTGCCGGATCCGCCGATCAGTGTGACAACTGACAAATGCATTGCAAGAATGGATCCGTCTCTCCGCTTGTCATGCGGATGGACAGATCCATCTTGCAGTCTTTTTCACTGTTTTCCCGGTCTGCGCATCCGTCCTTCCATTGTTTTGCAATGCCGGATCCGGCACTAATGCAAGTCAATGGGAATTAATGCCGGATCCGGCATTTTGGGCGGACATAATACCGTAGCATGCTGTGACATTGGATTTCTATCCATTCAGAATGCATAGGGATATGCCTGATCAGTTCTTTTCCGGCATAGAGCCCTTTTTGACGGAACTCTATGCCGGAAAAAGAATAACGCTAGTGTAAAAGTACCCTTATTTGGCACGTTATAATTTTCATATAGAATATATCATTATTATTTAAAGGGGTTCTCCAGTACCGTTTTTTTCTAGATGGAATCCCTAGTACCTTTGTAAAACAAAAGTCTTTTAAAATACTTACCTCTCCTAAGCCTCACCAATTCCTCTATCTCTGCATGCTTCCGGGCAATGTACAGGCATCATCACTGACATCACATACGTTGCTGGCTGGAAGCTTTGGATGGGTAAGCAGCACTTTCCTGCCACTTGCGCAGTTTTAGCTATGTACTGCGCATGTGTGCTGGGGGTGTCTTCCACATTGGAAGTCAGTTCGCTGCAGTACATGCCTAATAATCCCAGACCTATCTGTATGGTGCAGAGCAATTATAGGAGGAAGCAGGGAGCTGGTGAAAACTTCTTGGCCATGAGCCAGCAGAGGTGGGAGAAAAGTGCAGGAGGGTGAGTTGGGAGTCTCGAGGGTGCAGGGAGCAGGATTGGAGTGGGCAGAGCTGGTGGGGAGGTTTGTGCAGGGCTATGCTTGCTGGATTTGGAGGAGAGCGCCTGTCAGAAGAAGCTGAACCTGAAAGTCCAGCATGTAAACAACCAGCAGTGCGGAGAGGAACCAATGAAGCGCAAAAAATACTATTTGGGGGAACATTACAAGATAGTATTAAAACAACAACATTTTTTTTTTAATTATCCCAGAAAACCCCTTTATTCTATTCAAAAAGCTGGTAATTCTGTAAATATGTTACTTACAATCCATTCCACTGATACGGAGTCCATCAATATAAACCTGGATTATGAATTATAGGCCATGGGCTCCTATGCACAGCATTTTTTGTTCACCTGCTTCCTAAAGGCTATATGACAGAACTACCTAAATATCCTTCATTTAAAAAATGTAGTTTCTGTAGAGTCTGTGCATTTCTTTACATAGCTGGTTGTGCTGCTGTCAGGGAAGGCCATGCTGTGTCTGATCCCCCTTTCCTCTTCTAGATTGGTGAAAAATCACCCACAGCATAGTCTTCAGGAGGAGAAGAGATCACACAGTCAGGGAAGAGGGCATGCTGTGTCTGATCCCCCTTTCCTCTTCTAGATTGGTGAAGAATCACCCACAGCATAGTCTTCAGGAGGAGAAGAGATCACACAGTCAGGGAAGAGGGCATGCTGTGTCTGATCCCCCTTTCTTCTTCTAGATTGGTGAAGAATCACCCAGAGCATAGTCTTCAGGAGGAGGAGAGATCACACAGTCTGGGAGGAGGGAGAGATCACACAGTCTGGGAGGAGGGAGAGATCACACAGTCTGGGAGGAGGGAGAGATCACACAGTCTGGGAGGAGGGAGAGATCACACAGTCTGGGAGGAGGGAGAGATCACACAGTCTGGGAGGAGGGAGAGATCACACAGTCTGGGAGGAGGGAGAGATCACACAGTCTGGGAGGAGGGAGAGATCACACAGTCTGGGAGGAGGGAGAGATCACACAGTCTGGGAGGAGGGAGAGATCACACAGTCTGGGAGGAGGGATAGAGGAGGATGCCTGCACACAGAGGAGACTGCATGTGTAAATCTCATTATACTTCACACCAGCTTCTCTATGGAAGCCTATGTATGGGCTGTATAAATGCTGGCGACAGTCACTCATGCCATCACTCGCTCAGCCATTCCTGGTAAAAATCTTCCATCCCCCTGTACAGACTCTAATCCTAATTAAATAGTATACATTTCTAAACCTAATGTAATGCATTAAATAAGGCCATTCTTTTAGCCTGGTGTAATATAATATGGGTGCTTTATTACTCCCGTATTATGGACACAACACCAGAACCTCCTACAGTTCATCAGAAAACGAGTTAGAGTGCCATACCTCTCATTCTGATGAACAGCGCAAGGTCCGGGTATTGCATTTGTAATATGGGCACAAAAAAAAAGGCCCCTGTATTATATACCTGTCTGAATACTGTTGCCTAACCCCAAAAAAATATTTGGGAATTGAAAATAATTTTATATGATGACTATAGTGTTGAGCGAATCTGGTTCGAACTGCTGTATCCGAACCCGATTAGTTTGAAAACTTCATTGACAATATAGCCTCCGTACTAGTGTAAAATGTATGGGCTCTGCTGAGGTCTTTGCAATCTTGCTGCAAATATTGCGAGACTTGCTTCGTCCATTTGTCAGAAATACATCAGATCCTTCTCTCTAGTGATATTCATTATTGCTGTTACTGCAGAGCGTAACGATATCGCTAGAGAAGCCGTCTGTATATTGTACTCTAAAGATTGGGTATCAAAAGGATATGGACAGTGCAAAATGTAAACTTTATTGATGTTTGTAGTGTATTTAGTAGGACTTTTGGCACCGTGATCTGGATGCTGGTAAACGTGTGTGTCAAGGTGTCAGTATATGGCCTAATTAGGCACAGAGAGGTGATTAGATGAGCAAGCGCTCTTCTCACTCCTTTTCTGGGGAAAATAGACCCCCCATATGTGAGAATATGCTTTCTGATTGATGGGGGAATTGGGATTGATACCATGAACAAAAATCCATGTTATCCTCACCCTATGGACAAGTACGGTTAGACATGGCTGACATCTCAGCTGGCTTGAGGGGGAGCGCTGCTTTATTAGGGCATATCTTGGGCTGTGTTTTAAAGCTGACAGTTTAAGCTTTAAAACAAGATCCTCTACATCGGGAGATATAGCCCTCAGAAATCAGGTTATACATTCAGCCCTTACTGGGACCGGATTCTAAATGCTGTAGCTCCGGATGTTTCGGGGCTAGCGCTGCAATACTGGTCTTGTTTTAAAACTATAAAGCCCAAGAGCCGTCCATCAGTAGCAAGGACGTATGAGATTTATCCTTGGCAGGGAAATGGTTAAAGGTTCTTTAACACTTTTTTTCTCCAGCTTACTGTATCGTATCACACAACTAGTCTTGGGCAGACACAGTGCTTATTATTCACCTTTTCCTATGCTGTAGAATAGCAGGAGATGTGTTTCTTCCATTGGATTGGCATGAGGACTCTTCTGGTCTTGGTATCCTGTCAATGTTTAAAATTGCCACCTAGAGAAAATAAATGAAGTATGAGAAGAGCTTTAGATTTACTGTAGTGTCTGTCCAACTGGGAGGGAAGGGTCAGACTGACGCACCAAAGTACCAAAGGATTCTTCTGTGGGCCCAGGATCGGTCACAATGTGGACACAAATGGACTTCAAAGATTCAGTAGTGGACAACCCCATTTGCAAGTGACCTTGGTTCCAGTCACTCATTACTAGGGTTGATTTTTTTTTTTTAGGGGGCTGTTAGACCTTTTAGATAATATGTCCTGTGTGTACCATGGGAAAGGTTACAATGTGATTAAAAGTGGAGGTCCACATGTATCAATGGAGGCTGGACCAAAGGAACTGCAAGCAAGGTGTTTACACTTGCAGGATGACAGGCCGAACTGGATGGACAAATGTCTTTTTTCGGCCTTATATACTATGTTACACGACTGAATGTATAATCTGTAGTAGCAGATTACACCTTTTTATGGACATTGACTTCTGCCATTTATAAAACGTATTTCTCCTGTTTAGCTCGTGGGGTGGTGTTCTGGCTTTATTCTAAGGGTGTGTTCACATAGGTCCATCAATCCAGAACCATCCTGGTTGAGAATGCCAGAAGCTGGATACCTTGCACCTAACCTCCCCTCCAGTTCTCTAAAGGCTTGAGTGGGGTGTGGACCCGGACCTGTCAGATCAAAAATCACTACAATTAGCACTTTTTGATCCAGTGCGACCAAGGGAAACTATGCATAATATATATATAAAGGCACTCTAAGCAGTAACGAGCATGGAACATTTCACACAGTGACGTTAAAGGGGTTGTCTTATCTCAAACAATGGGGGCATATCTCTAGGATATGCTCCCATTGTCTTAAAGGGTGCGGGTCCCACCGCTGGGAACAGAGGCCCGCAAAGTAGTGGCTGGAGGACTCCGGATGGGAATGGGAGCGCACCGTGCATGACCAGCCACCTCTCTCATTCACTTCTATGGGCCCGACAGAAATAACTGAGCCAGTGCTTGGCTATTTGCGGCAGCCCCATAAAAACTGAATAGAGGGTGGTTGCACATGCACAGCGCACCCTCCACCACTTTTGGGGCTCTCTTCTTGATATAGATGCGGATCCCGGAGCAATTGTGAGGGAGGCAACTTCTATTTCAAGGGAATTCTCATTAAGATCACATCGTAGTTTTGCTCCAAAACTCTGCTATAATGCTCCAAATCACCTGCTTTCCCTCACTCAGGCATACAGTTACCTGTGGCTTCTCCTGACATGTCTCGCATTCCCCATGTAATAATAATATTCCTCTGGTAATCCTACTAGAAGTTTATGAATGAATTGCTGGTAGTCTGCAATAATGGTCTAGATGGGTGCTATCAGTTAGGGTGTGTCCCTGCACAGTGTGTCACAAGGACAACTGGTAAAACCTCATAGTAGTGTGTGTGTGTGTGTGTGTGTGTATATATATATATATATCACCGCTATGAGTCAAAGCTAAAAGAAAATAAAAAATATTTTTCTCATTTTCTCTTTTAGAAAGGGCATAAGTCACCCATTAAAAATAACAAAAGTAAATGGGGGGGGGGGGGGGGGTGGCAGTTAGGATATTGGGGGTGATCCCTATGGTACCCAACCTATCAGCTGATAGGATATATTAAAAGGGGATGACGGAGGATAGTGCGTCCCACCCATAACCTATATGGTAAAACAACCTGCGGACACCACAACTTGTTGTATTGTGAGACCTAAGGACCCTCACAGTCAGCAGTGTGCCCCAGGTCAAATTCGGTTGCAGCATACAGAGGCAGCAGTTAATACGCCCCTATGTTGCCTAACAGGGCATAGCGACCAGCAGCCATCCACTTAGATCTAGAGTCTAAAGAATAGAGGCTCCTAAATTGTTATACCATGGGGAGTACAAGTAGATACTAAAACAGACAAGTCAGGAGAGAGGTCCTCTTTAAAGGGGTTCTGCACTTTGTTTAAACGGATGTCTGCTGGATAGCAGCGCCGCGGCCTTCTGACTGTTTACCGCTGGCCTAGTGACGTCACGAATAGTATCAACTGGCCTGGGCGGGGCTAAGCTCTGTTCACTTGAATGGAGCTTAGCCCCGCCCAGGCCATTGATACTAGTCGTGACGTCACTGGGCCAGCGGTAAACAGTGAGAAGGCCGCGGCACTGCTGGAGCGCCGCTGCCTTTTCAAACAGCTGATCGCTGGGGGTCCCGGGTGTTGGACCCCCGCCAATCAGAAGCTGATGATCTATCAGTTTAAACAAACTGCAGAACCCCTTTAACTGGATGCCTCTTTGAAGGAAAGCAGGTGATTGGGAACTTTTGTTGCATATTGCTAGGACCTCTGAGACCCTCTCCTATCTCCACATTTTACATTACATTCACTAACCAGCTCTGTAATTTAAATAGGTTTTCTGAGATTTATTTTTAACTGATGACCTATCCTCTGTATAGGTCATCAGTATCTAATCGGTGGGGGTCCAACACGCAGGACCCCCGCTGATCAGCTGTTTAAGGCCTCATGCACACAACAGTATTTTTTCACGGTCCGCAAAAACGGGGTCCGTAGGTCCGTGATCCGTGACCGTTTTTTCATCCGTGGGTCTTCCTTGATTTCTGGAGGATCCACGGACATGAAAAAAAAGTCGTTTTGGTGTCCGCCTGGCCGTGCGGAGCCAAACGGATCCGTCCTGAATTACAATGCAAGTCAATGGGGACGGATCCGTTTGATGTTGACACAATATGGTGCCATTTCAAACGGATCCGTCCCCATTGACTTTCAATGTAAAGTCTGGAGTCCCTTTTATACCATCGGATCTGAGTTTTCTCCAATCCGATGGTATATTTTAACTTGAAGTGTCCCCATCACCATGGGAACGCCTCTATGTTAGAATATACTGTCGGATATGAGTTAGATCAGGCATCCTCAAACTGCGGCCCTCCAGCTGTTGTAAAACTACAAATCCCACAATGCCCTGCTGTAGGCTGATACCTGTAGGCTGTTCGAGCATGCTGGGAGTTGTAGTTTTGCAACAGCTGGAGGGCCGCAGTTTGAGGATGCCTGAGTTAGATCATGAAAACTCATTTCCGACAGTATATTCTAACACAGAGGCGTTCCCATGGTGATGGGGACGCTTCTAGTTAGAATATACTACAAACTGTGTACATGACTGCCCCCTGCTGCCTGGCAGCACCCGATCTCTTACAGGGGGCCGTGATCAGCACAATTAACCCCTCAGGTGCCGCACCTGAAGGGGTTAATTGTACTATCATATCCCCTGTAAGAGATCAGGGCTGCCAGGCAGCAGGGGGCAGACCCCCCCCCTCCCCAGTTTGAATATCATTGGTGGCCAGTGCCGCCCCCCCCCCCCCTCCCTCCCTCTATTGTAATAATAGGTTGGTGGCACAGTGTGTGCCCCCCCCCCCGGCCCCCCCTTCCTCCCTCTATTGTAATAATTCGTTGGTGGCACAGTGTGCGCCCCCCATCGCCCCCCCCCCCTTCCTCCCTCTATTGTAATAATTCGTTGGTGGCACAGTGTGCGCCCCCCATCGGCCCCCCCTCCCTCTATAGCATTAACAACATTGGTGGCCAGTGTGCGGCCTCCCATCTCCCCCCCCCCCCCCCCTGATCATCGGTGGCAGCGGAGTTCCGATTGGAGTCCCAGTTTAATCGCTGGGGCTCTGATCGGTAACCATGGCAACCAGGACGCTACTGCAGCCCTGGTTGTCATGGTTACTTAGCAATAGAATTATTACAATAGAGGGAGGAAGGGGGGGGGGGCCGATGCGGGGCGCACACTGTGCCACCAACTAATTATTACAATAGAGGGAGGGAGGGGGAGGGGGCCGCACTGGCCACCAATGATATTCAAACTGGGGAGGGGGGGGGTCTGCCCCCTGCTGCCTGGCAGCCCTGATCTCTTACAGGGGGATATGATAGTACAATTAACCCCTTCAGGTGCCGCACCTGAAGGGGTTAATTGTGCTGATCACGGCCCCCTGTAAGAGATCGGGTGCTGCCAGGCAGCAGGGGGCAGTCTTGTACACAGTTTGTAGTGTATTCAAACTAGAAGCGTCCCCATCACTATGGGAACGCCTCTGTGTTAGAATATACTGTTGGATATGAGTTTTCACGAAGTGAAAATTTAGATCTGAAAAAGCTTTTATGCAGACGGATCTTCGGATCCGTCTGTATGAAAGTAACCTACGGCCACGGATGCCAATCTTGTGTGCATCCGTGTTCTTTCACGGACCCATTGACTTGAATGGGTCCGTGAACCGTTGTCCGTCAAAAAAAAATTTGACGGACAGGATACACGGATCACGGTCTCGGCTGCAAAACGGAGCATTTCCTGATTTTTCCACGGACCCATTGAAAGTCAATGGGTCCGCGAAAAAAAACGGAAAACGGCACAACGGCCACGGATGCACACAACGGTTGTGTGCATGAGGCCTAAGAAGGCAGCACTCGCAGTAGTGCCGTGGCCTTCTCACAGCTCGCCAAGCACAGCGCCGTCTATTGTATAGAAGCTGTGCTTGGTATCACAGCTCAGTCCCATTCACTTCAATAGGGCTGAGCTGCTCCTAGGACATGTGACCGATTAAATGTGATATCACATGGCCTAGGGCAGTGATGGTGAACCTTTTTAAGACCAAGTGCCCAAACTGTAACCCAAAACCCACTTATTTATCATAAAGTGCCAACACGGCAATTTACCCTGAATACAACAGTCCAATATAGTATATCTTCCATGTACTTTATCATTTAGCTATAATAGCCTGCCTACATTCAGTGTGCTGCCTGTGCTGTTCATAGTGCGCCCTGCACTGATGAATGGCAGGAAAAGTCTAAGGCATATGGTACACCATAGACTTTTTCCAGGGTGTGGGTGCCCACAGAGAGGGCTCTGAGTGCCACCTCTGGCACCCGTGCCATAGGTTCGCCAACACTGGCCTAGGGTAACTACAAGTGCCTTCTCAGACAGCTGATCATGTGTCAGACCCCCACCGATCAGATACTGATGACCTATACAGAGAATAGATCATCAAGTAAAATATCTCAGAAAACTCCTTTAAACCAGTTTAAGAAATGATTTTCGCTTTCCAGAAGCCTGTGGTCACCTCCCAGCGCTCTGTGATCAGATGGTGACCATTGCGTTTTGTATCTTTCATACTCCATTGGAGAACTCAGATCAGATAAATAAAAAAAAGACAAGTTCACTATGCTCATCCTAAAAAGATTATGGATGTACGCTGAACTTAATATTGTATTTTAATATTTTTCGATTGCAGGTAATGATTTTTTTAATCGACTTTTAAGATCCATCTTCTGAAGATCTAAGGAAAGATGAGTCCAGTTCTGCAGAGCCCCAACTCTGGACCATATACAAGTGTAAAATGGGAAAGTAGTGCTCCACCAGACCCTGTGAGCGATCCTCCAAGATGGAAGAAGGTCCTGTATGAACGGCAGCCTTTTCCAGACAATTATGTGGATAAGAGATTCCTGGAAGAACTGAGGAAGAACATCTATGTGCGGCGGTATAGCTACTGGACTGTGGTCTTTGAATCCGCCATGGTCATTCAGCAGCTGTGCAGCGTCTGTTCCTTCTCCGTTATTTGGTGGTACATGGACCAAGATCTTCTCTCCCCTCAGAAGCTGTGTGGGGTTGGTTTGGCCTTCACGCTGCTTGGTTACCTTCTCTTTGATGCCGTTGACAAAGGTGCAGGCCGGAAGGAATGTGGTCGGACCCGCTGGGATGACTTAAAGAGTTCTCTGGTTTTTATAGCATTTACATATGGTTTCTCTCCTGTACTGAAGACCTTGACGGAGTCAATCAGCACAGACACCATATATGCCATGTCTGTTCTGATGCTTATGGGACATCTTGTCTTCTTTGATTATGGAGCCAATGCGGCAGTTGTCTCAAGCACTGTGTCAATAAATATGGCGATTTTTGCTTCCGTCTGTCTTGCTTCCCGACTTCCCCGCTCCCTCTATGCTTTTACCATGGTGACCTTTGCAATCCAGATTTTTGCCCTGTGGCCCAGTCTACAGAGAAAACTAAGGTCTTACACTCCCCGTACATATATTTGTGTGACATTTCTTTTTGCTTTGTTCTCTGTGGCTGGACTGTTGAGTATATCTGGAGTCGGGGCCCTTCTCTTCTTCCTGCTGCTGATGTCAGTGGCGTTTCTATGTCCATACTGTTTAATCAGGTTACAACTCTTCAAAGACAACATTCATGGACCTTGGGATGAGGCAGAAATCAAGGAAGACCTTTCTCGTTTTCTTGATTAATTGTTTAAAAAAATGTATATTTCACATTGTTTTTAGATGTATATATTTTAATTTAATGGCAAGTGAAGTGTTCAAGTCATTGTAAGATGGTCGGGTTTTTATCACAATAAATGTCTTGCATTTCGCTTCATTTATTCGAGGAGTCATGTTCATTTCTTACCACTAGAGGGAATCAGAACTCCATCCTACAAGATCATTTCTTTTATATATTTTACGTCAAAGTAAAAAAAAAAAAAAAAACGTTCTTCTGTAGTTACAGTGCTGCCCATTATTATTCATACCCCTGGCAAATTTTGACTTCAAGTTACTTTTATTCAACCAGCAAGTAATTTTTTGACGGGAAATTACATAGGTGTCTCCCAAAAGATAATAAGATGATGTACAAGAGGCATTATTGTGGAAAAAAAAACCCCATCATTCTCAGCTTTTATTTACATTTGAGCAAAAAGTGTCCAGTTGGCGTAAAAAAGAAGAAGCCTTCAACCCAAAGAACACCATCCCCACTGTCAAACATGGTGGTGGGAACCTAATGATTTGGGGGTGTTTTTCAGCCAATGGACCAGGGAACCTAATCACAGTAAACGGCACCATGAAAAAAAGAGCAATACATGAGGATTCTCAACGACAACATCAGGCAGTCGGCAGAGAAACTTGGCCTTGGGCACCAGTGGACATTTCAGCAGGACAATGACCCAAAACACACAGCAAAAGTGGTGAAGAAATGGTTAGCGGACAACAACATTAGCGTTTTGGAGTGGCCCAGCCAGAGTCCAGACTTGAATCCAATTAGGAATCTGTGGAGGGATCTAAAGATCAGGGTGATGGCAAGAAGACCCTCCAACCTGAAAGATTTGGAGCTCATTGCTAAAGATGAATGGGCAAAAATACCTGTGGAGACATGGAAAAAGCTGGTCTGCAATTATAGGAAGCGTTTGATTGCTGTAATAGCCAAGAAAGGCTTTTCTATTGATTATTGAGAAGGGTATGAATAATTTTGGACTGGACACTTTTTGCTCAAATGTAAATAAAAGCTGAGAAATGTTTTTTTCCACAATAATGCCTCTTGTACATCGTCTTATTATCTTTTGGGAGACGCCTATTAGGGATCGACCAATATTGATTTTTTAGGGCCGATACCGATACCGATAATTTGTGAACTTTCAGGCCGATAGCCGATAATTTATACCGATATTCTGGGAATTTTCATTTTTGAAAAAAAAATTAAAATTCCCACAAATCTGCTGAAAATTAATGTTTATTGTTAATGTGTATTTTTATTTTTTTTGTAAATCTTTCTTTTTCATTTATATTTAATATTTTGGTGTTTTTATTTTTATAACTTTTTTTTTTAACTAACTTTTAGCCCCCTTAGGGACTAGAACCCTTGTCCTATTCACCCTGATAGAGCTCTATCAGGGTGAATAGGAGCTCACACTGTCCCTGCTGCTGTGTGCTTTGTGCACACAGCAGCATGGAGCTTACCATGACAGCCAGGGCTTCAATAGCGTCCTGGCTGCCATGGTAACCGATCGGAGCCCCAGCATTACACTGCTGGGGCTCCGATCGGAGGAGCAGGGGAGAGGGAATCCTGTGGGGGGCGCACTGCGACTGGGGTGGGGGGGAGGGGGGGCGCACCACTGTTTAATACTGGGGGGGAGGGGGGGCGCACTGCGCCACCAATGCTTAATACTGGGGGGGCTTGGGGGGGAGGCGCACTGCGCCACCAATGCCTAATATTGGGGGGGGGGAGGGGGGGCGCACTGCGCCACCAATGTCTGATACTGGGGGGCTTGGGGGGGCGCACTGCGCCACCAATGAAGCTTAATCTCACATTTATTCATATACAGGAGGCGGGAGCTGGCTGCAGGATCACATAGCCGGCTCCCGACCTCTATGAGCTGTAGCTGCGATCCGCGGCACCTGAGGAGTTAACTACCGCAGATCGCAGCTACAGCTCATAGAGGCCGGGAGCCGGCTATGTGATTCTGCAGCTCCCGCCTCCTGTATATGAATTAATGTAAGATTAAGCTTCATTGGTGGCGCAGTGGCCATAGCTCCTCCCCTCCTCTTGTCCCCTGTCCTCCCATTGGCTGGAGCGGCAGCAGCAGCACAGGGGGAGGAGACACTGCTCCTTCTCCCCTGTGCTGCTGCTGAGGGAACACGGAGAGCGCTGTCAGCAGCGCGATCTGTGTTCCCAGGACGTTATCGGAATATCGGCAAAATAAATGCCGATACCGATAACGTTCAAAATCCTGAATATCGGCCGATAATATCGGTAAATCCGATAATCGGTCGATCCCTAACGCCTATGTCATTTCCCGTCAAAAAATTACTTGCTGGTTGAATAAAAGTAACTTTAAGTCAAAATTTGCCAGGGGTATGAATAATTATGGGCAGCACTGTATGTCTTTCTGCATGATAAGTAGCAGTTCTTGTCCTTGGCTTCTGTCGGGAGCCCTCTAACACCTCCATACCCAGATAGATGGTCAGCCTGTCCCACGAAATTGGCCACCTTTACAGTTCCGATCAGCATTTCCATTTTTTTTTATTGTAGGTGATGACTAGAGATCTGCAACTACTGTGTAACCAAGGAGCTCACATCTGTCGCGTATCTCCCTCACTTCCAACCTTTGGCCCATCTTAAAGGCAGTCTATCACCAGGGCAGACACTTTTAACATAGGGCTTATGGGTCATGTGAAAGGGACCATGGGGGGAATTTTATTATGAGGGGAAAATTTGAAGTCAGTTTTGCTTGAGTCTTCGTTGGAGACATTTATTAAATGTCTTATGTTACTTGATAAATCTGTCTTATCCTTAGACCTAACACTTTTGTCTAGAAAAGCTACTCCAGTTTTCCTACTCCATCCTTCTCCTGGAGTGAGATTGCAACTTTTTTTGAGACTTTTTTTTTTTTTTTTTTTTTTTTTTAAGCCTTGCATAATAAATCTGAAATAAAACTCATTAACATAGCTAACCACACCCACTTTTCCCACCCACATTACAGAACTGGAGTGAGTGGTGTAAAAATGCAAAAAGTTGCTTAAATTTTGTGAAAGTGCAAAAAAAAGTCGCAAAAGCCCTATTTTTGCGACTTTGACACCAGAATTCTGGAGTGAAGGTATGATAAATCAGGGCCCATGTGTCTGTATCCACTTCTCTTTATGTAAGTTGCCATGGATGTAGCCAGGTAGTCCCACCTAGCCGTCTGATGCTCAATTTTATTTAAAGGGAGTGCTTTTTTGTGGCACCTTGTATAGGATCAGGACAGTGCAGCGTCGGCCCTAGCAAAGAAGACCAGGGAGGGTGAGTACTGGAAGCGCTTCCAGCGCTACTTCCCCACATGCTAGTTTGTAATTTAAAGGAGTTTTTTAACCATATTTCTCAAGAGGAATAAAAGGGCAATTAAAGGGGTTGTCAGGGTTCAGAGCTGAACCCAAACATACCCCCATTTTTACCCCGGCAGCCCCCCTGACTTGAGCATCGGAGCAGTTCATGCTCCGATGCTCTCCTTTGCCCTGCGCTAAATTGCACAGGGCAAAGGCATTTTCTGGAGTTCCGGTGACGAACCGGGCTCTCCATGGGGCTGCCAGGAAGCCTGTTGACATCACCGGCACTGATGGGTGGATTTTAGCGCTGCCCTAGCCTGTAAAACGGCTAGGGCAGCGCTAAAGCCCGCCCATCAGAGCCGGTGACATCACCGAGCACATTGTTGGGTGGAAATGTGTTATTGTAAATAAAAGAGCCCTTGCCCCAGGATCTGGGTGGTTGGGAGCCTGGGATGCATAAAGCCCTGGGTGGCTGAGGGTTGGGCAATGCCTATGGCATGGGAGGCACGCCACAATGGCATTCACTGGGGGAGGGGGCGCGATGGTGACAGAGAGGGTGCATGCCCCTGTGGCTACTGACTCCTGCATCTATGGGGATAAGCATCACAGTGGGAGCCCGACTTCAGTCAGTGCCAGGCTCCCACAGGGTGTGGGCTCTGTTCAGTCCCTGATGCCCTCGCCAGGATGAATGGTGTGGGCAGCAGGTACTGAACAGACTCTACACAGGCTGCGCTGATACCTCCCAGTAGAAATACACATGAGAACGTTTGCAAAAGGTAAACTTATATTGTGGGGGGAAAAAAGGAGGTGTTCATAGTCCCAAAAAATGAATGGGTCAGTGTGCCATCTGTGGAAAAAAAACATAGCTTCCTGAAGAAAAATATGGCCATATGCGTGAGTCCTTAGGCTTCCTGATCAGTTTTGAATACGTTTTCCGGGTGTCGGGAACTAAACCAGGTGCAGCTCCTAAAAAGTGTCGTCTGTGGTAAGGTTAAATCCCAGTGGTCAGTGATTTACACCAGTCATGGAGACACTTCTGGAAGGAAGCCATTGTCAAGCTTGTTACCTTAGAAATAGACGCACCTTGCCCAGGTCCAGTTTCTCTCACAACCCCATAGAGCTGCTATGTTCTGCTTCTTACCTTCCTGGCATTTCCAGCTCTGCAGCCGTCTGCCATGGGGTGAGATGACATTAAGGTAAGTCTTACTATCCAGGTACGTCAGATCCTCTATGAAGGTAGGTTATGTACACTTCCCTGTAAGCAGGATGGTTACGGTGCAGAGGGCAGGTCCTACACCCTCTCCAATCTTCTAGATACAACAAAGCAACAGACTGTAACTAATGGAGCAGTACAAAAACAAAAAAGCTGAACAGTAATGAGGAGCAATGTGCGGCACTGAGTGAGTAAGACACGGAAACCTCACTATACGAGTTCCACAAGGGATTGTTCACACATCGCATGCTTTTTTCTGGAATTCCAGTTGCAGAATCTGCATTGGAATTCGTCACCAAAATACAGGACAATGTCGGTGAATTCGTTTTTAACCAAGCGCATTCATTCACACTGTAAAATAAAATTCTCTGCAGACTCCAGGCATGGTGCGGAGTTTCAAGTCTCCAACATCTCCTGTCTGTTGCACTCATTGCCACGAAGAGCATTAAATCTGCAGCTCAACCTACAGCAAAAGTTACAATAAAATTGGCAAGTACCAGAAGCGGACTGGGGTGTGGATTTTCATGCAGATTTAGCCGTGGAAAGATAACTTTGTGTGTAAGGGCTTATTCACACGTCCCATGGTCCACATGCATGTGCTGGATGTGTTCTCGCTGGACAGCACTTGGATCTATTGATCTCTGTATACAGTAAGGGTCCATTCACACGTCCGTAAGTGTTTTGCGGATCCGCAAAACACGGACACCTGCAATGTGCGATCCACAATTTGCGGACCGCACGGCGCAGACACTGTAAGAGAAAATGCCTTTTCTGGTCCATAATTGCGGACAAGAATAGGACATGTTAAAAAAAATTCAGGAACGGAATTGCGGATCCCGAAAAAACGGATGCAGATCCCAAAAATGCGGATGCGGATCCCAGAAATACAGATTTGCATCCATTCCAGCCCCATTGAAAGTGAATGGGTCCGCAAATTGCGGAACAAATGCGGACCCAAATTACGGACATGTGAATGGACCAAAAGTCAGTTTATTTCCACGTACAGTGGCACTTTAAAGAATTTTTTTCTATTTCTGCAAACATTTGACCTAAAACTACATCAGATTTTCACACAAGTAGATAAAGATAACTAAATCAAACTGGTCCAAAAATATTAGACTTGGTCATTTATTTATTGAGGAAAATGATCCAGTATCGCATGTCTGTGAGTAGTAGAAGTATGTGAACCTTTGCTTTCAGTATCCGTGTGACCCTCTTGTGCAGCAATAACGGCAACTAAACATTTTTGGTAATTGTTGATTAGTCCTGCTGTTTTCCTTTCGCCAAACATAACGCTTCTCATTTAAACCAAAAAGTTTTATTTTGGTCTCATCCGTCCCCAAAACATTGTTCAGGTGATGTATAGCAAATTGCAGATGAGCAGCAATGTTTTTTGAATCTTTTTGAAGAGCAGTGGCTTTCCTCTTGCAATCCTGCCATGCACACCAGTACAGGGGCGTAACTATAGCCATAGCACTTGCTATGGGGCCTAGAGGTTGGGGGGCCCAGTCAGGTATAGGAACATTCTAACTTTTTGTGGCGAATAGCAATATAGTGGATTTTTGCTATAATGCAAGTTTTCTGATACTTGGTGCTATTATACATACCTTTATTTATTGCTGCTTATGCTGCTGTTTAAATTTTCTCACACTAAGTGGTGTGGGCCCCATCTTATTTTGCTATGGGGCCCTATGAATGATAGCTCATTGTCCTGTTGATGGAGAACTCATGAACATTAACTAATGTGAGAAAGACCTTTAGTTGCTTAGAGGTTATCTTAAATTCCTTTTTGAACTTACAGACTATTACACACCTTGCTCTTTGTGTGTTGTTTGTTGGTTGACCACTCCGGGGGGGGCATAATGGTCTTTAATTTACTCCTTTTTTTACACACTCTGATTGGTGGAGTCCAGACTATTTAGAGTTTGTTTTGTAACCTTTTCTAACCTGATGAGCATCAACGCTTCTTCTGAGGTCCTCAGAAATCTTTGTTCATGCCATGATACACCTCCACATACATGTGTTGTGAAGCTCAAACTTTGATAGATTCCTGTTTTATAAATAAAACAGGGCGCCCACTCACACCCGATTGTTATCCCATTAATGGAAAACACCTAATATCACCTTCAATTTATCTACTTATCCTAAAGGTAAATGCCAGGCTTCGGCTGAAGGCTTCGGAACAGCTGACGTAACTGTGAGCGCAGCCTTGGGGGTCATGCACTCGGCCGTTCCATTTATTGGAGAACACAATTTGCAGTTCCCAATGCACGGGCACTACCCGTGCAGCTGCCACAAGGGATCCAGACCCATTCAGGTTGAATGGGTTTGTGATTCGTCCGCACCGCAAAAAAAATAGAACCCATTCAAGTGAATGGGTCCGTATCTGTGATACGGTGAGTGATACAGGCAGGGCCGCGTGCATGAAGCCTTAGGGCTCATGCACATGACAGTTTGTATTTTGCGGTCGCCAAAACACATCCGTGTTGCATCCTTTTTTTTTGCGGATCTATTGTAACAATGCCTGCCCTTGTCCGCAAAAGAATAGGACATGTTCTATTTTTTTGGGCGGAACAGACATGCGGACACGCAGGCATGGAATGTACACTGAGTCATTCTGTTTTTTTTCAAGCCCCAATGAAATGAATGGTTCCACATACAGACCTGTAAAAAAAAACAGAAGAAAAATACGTTCATGTGCATGAGCCCTTGAATCGAGGCATCTGAGCCACGCCTCTGAGAATGACCCACCCCGCCCAGGAATGCCCACTTATGGGCAGGGTTTATTTTAGCTCTGCCCATTTCAGTCCAGGACAGCCTGAATTTTCCTGGGACTGTCTCTAAAAATCAGGGACAGTCCCACCAAATTGCAGACAGTTGGCAACTATGGGCAGGTTTTGTTGCCACAGATTGTCACATTAGGGTGAATTCACACGCGGCAGATTTTGTTGCTCTCATTTCAGCAACTGAAAATCTGTTTCGTTTCAGAACCAGGGTATTTTGATGGGTTCGTTCAGATGAGTAGGACCGTCACAGAAATGTCCACGACAATTCTGCCATGTGTGAACCTACCTTTGGCTTAAAAAGACATCCACCAAAATACTGCAAGTACGAGTCCTGCCGTCCGATAGCTGCAGAATCACGGGTTGGACCCCATTGCTATATAGAGCTTAGACAATGCAGGGGCAGAAATGTCCAACTTGTATGTAGCTGAGCCGTGACGCTAATAAAAATAAAACTCTGTGACTACAGAAGCAAGATACTTCCTCCAGCTCCAGAATTTAATTGATGGTTAAAGACATAAAAAGCAAATACTGTATAGCAGGAATTATCAGGAAGCGAGGATGTCATTCTGTAAGTATACACACAAGCAGATAACAGGCAGAGATGTGGAGGTGACTTTCAGCAGGCCGCATTGGTCGGCAGGCATAGTAATAGACAATGAAGAAATTAATTTATTCCAGAAATTCAGAAACCGATCAAATACAACATAAAATGAAGAAACAGGGAAATAATTACTGAACATCCTGCTGAGACTTAGTCGGCAGATTTGTACCTATGACACTGGCTGACCCGTTACATGTGCGCTTGGCAGCTGAAGGCATCTGGGTTGGTCCCATGTTTATATGTGTCCGCATTGCTAAGAAAAATTTAGTTTTAATATATGCAAATGAGCCTCTAGGAGCATCGGGGGCGTTGCCATTACACCTAGAGGCTCTGCTCTCTCTGCAACTGCCGCACCCTCTGCGCTTTGATCGAAAGAGCCAGAAAGTAAAAACATCATCACACCTGTCTGGTCAAAGTTCAGAGAGAGTAGAGCCTCTAGGTGTAACGGTAACACCCCCGTTGCTCCTAGAGGCTCATTTGCATAAATTAAAACTTCATTTTTCTCAGTAATGTGGGTACATATGAACATGGGATCAACACAGATGCCTTCAGCTGCCAAGTGCACATGTAAGGCTACTTTCACATATGCGTTTTTGCCTGATCCATCATGGATCAGCAAAAACGCTTCTGTTATTGATAATACAACCGGCTGCATCCACTATGAACAGATCCGGTATCTTTCAAGTAGCAATGACGGATCCGGCATTAAAACCATTGAAAGTCAATGGACGCCGGATCCATTTTGTTATGTGTCCGGCACTATTGACTTGCATTGTGTGTCATGCCAGATCCGTTTTGCTCCGTATCCCATAATTGCAGCAGTTTTCTGTCCGGTATGGGAACGCAACAAAATGAAATGGAATGCATTCTGTTCTGTTCAGTTTTGCCCCTATTGACAATGAATGGGGATAAAACAGAAGCGTTTTTCTCAGGTATTGAGATCCTCTCAGGTAATGAGCTCTCAATGCCGGAAAAGAAAAATGCAGATGTGAAAGTAGCCTAACAGGTGAGCCAGTTTCATAGATACAAATCTGCTGACAGATGCCCTTTGAAAGCAGCCAGGTGATGGTGACATCAAATCAGTTGGTAGAGTATGCTACATGTATACTATTAATGCACATTGACCCTGGTCACTCCGACAAGGAGGATTCTGACGGGCAGATAACGGTGGAGAGTCTTGGCGATGGATGTGTTCTTCGACTAGAAAGCAAACAAAAGAAAGCACAGAATCAGTGTGATAGCATTCATGTAGTTAGTGATTTGGACCCGCACAATGGGGGTCAATTATTAGAGATGGCCTTGCGGTACGCCCGGCGGTCGTTTAGAGGCGAACTTTACGCGTTCGCAATTCGCCAAACATGCGAACATATGGCAATGTCCGCCGGCTCCATATTCTTTTGCATTGTGCCGAACTTTGACCCATGAAACATCCATCAGGTGGGACAGGACAGCGAATTAAGACGTTTCAGCACATAGACACACCCCCACCCTATCACAGAACCCGATCTAGCAGCCATTTTACATGAGAGGTTGCTTTGTGGAGTAGGGACAGGCTGGTAGGGACACCAAACACTGGCTAATAGGGCCACAAAAGTCTTTTAAGGACTGGTATAGGTGTGCTATCTATAGGTGTGATATACTGAGGGGTGTGATATACTTATAATATACTTTCTAACATAGAAAGTATATAGTGCATTTGTATTGTGCAGCAGTTGTGTGCGGTTCTGCCGCAATACCGCAGCTATATAGAGGAACAAGCGCTATTGGAACAACTATTTGCAACGGGTGTGAGATACCTGTTGCCTCCAAAAAAAGTGATTGACGGGTGTGATGTACCTTCTTCCACAAATTACTGATTGAGGGCTGCGATATACCTGTTGCCCCAAATAAACAGGGTGATGTGATATAACTGTTGTGGCAAAAAAAAAGAGGGGTGTGATATACCTGCTTCCACAAAATACTGATTAAGGTGTTCGATATACCTGCTTCCACCAAATATTGATTGAGGGGTGCGATATACCTGCTTCCACAAAATACTGAGTAAGGGGTTTTATATACCTGCTTCCAACAAATATTGATTGAGGATTGTGATATACCTGCTTCCACAAAATACTGATTAAGGGTACTGATATACCTACTTCTACAAAATACTGATTGAGGGCTGTGATATACCTGCTTCCACAAAATACTGATTAAGGGGATTTATATACCTGCTTTCAACAAATATTGACTGAGGACTGTGATATACCTGCTTCCACAAAATACTGATTAAAGTGATTGATATAGCTGCTTCTAAAAAATACTGATTGAGGGCTGCGATATACCTGCATCCACAAAATACTGATTAAGGAGTTTGATATATACGTGTTTCCAACAAATATTGATTGAGGCCTGCGATATACCTGCTTCCACAAAATACTGTTTAAGGGGACTGATATAACTGCTTCTACAAAATACTGATTGAGGCCTGCGATATACCTGCTTCCACAAAATACTGATTAAGGGGTTTGATATACCTGCTTCCACAAAATATTGATTGAGGCCTGCGATATACCTGCTTCCAGAAAATACTGATTAAGGTGATTGATCTACATGCTTCTACCAAATATTGATTGAGGCCTGCGAGATACCTGCTTCCACAAAATACTGATTAAGGGGTTTGATATACCGTATTTTTCGCCGTATAAGACGCACTTTTTCTACCCCCAAAATGGGGGAAAATGCCCCTGCGTCTTATACGGCGAATGCTGTCAGTTTTACATCGCAAGCTGCGATGTACGAGCGAGCGGGGACTCGGGGAGGGACTGGGAGGAGGAGCTGGGGGCCGGCAATAGCGGCGGGGCGGTGCAGTCACTGTACTATAGCCCCGCCCCGCCGCTCCGGTATACTAATATAAAATGTCTTATTCAATTAATAGTTATTAAATATGCCCCTTCATTCCTAACAGTACCTTAAATCCTAACTGCTTCAGTACAATGCAGGCCGGGCGGGCGGCAGCGTAACTCCCTGATGTCACGTGCCTGCGCCGCCTACTTTATGAATGAAGCAGGCGGCGCAGTCAAGTGACGTCAGTGCCTGCCTCCATTGTACTGAAGCGGTTAGGATGTACGGTACTATTAGGAGTTGGGGGGCATGTTTAATAACTATTAATTGAATAAGACATCTTATATTTATATACTGGAGCGGCGGGGGATCTGTGGATGACATTTTTATGGGGGACATCTGTGGATGGCACAGTTATGGGCTGGTGGGGTCTGTAGATGGCACTGTTATGGGGTGGGGGGGTCTGTGGATGGCACATATATAACAGTGCCACCCACAGATCCCCCTGTAACAGTGCCATCCACAGATCCCCCCCTGTAACAGTGCCAGCCACATATCCCCCTGTAACAGTGCAAGCCACAGATCCCCCCATAACAGTGTCCATCACAGATCCCCCCCATAACAGTGTTCGTCATCCACAGATCCCCCCATAACAGTGTCCGTCATCCACAGATCCCCCCCATAACAGTGTCCGTCATCCACAGATCCCCCCCATAACAGTGTCCGTCATCCACAGATCCCCCCCATAACAGTGTCCGTCATCCACAGATCCCCAGTAATAGTGCCATCCACAGACCACCATTAGTTCCAAACCCACCAAACACACAGCACACCTTTTGGTTAAAAATATTTTTTTGCTTATTTTCCTCCCCAAAAACCTAGGTGCGTCTTATGGGCCGGTGCATCTTATATGGTGAAAAATACGGTACCTACTTTAACAAAATATTGATTGAGGCCTGTGATATACCTGCTTCCACATATACTGATTAGGAAATTGATATACCTGCTTCCACAAAATACTGATTAAGAGGATTGATATACCTGCTTCTACAAAATACTGATTAAGGGGATTGATATAACTGCTTACACCAAATATTGACTGAGGCCTGCGAGATACTTGCTTCCACAAAATACTGATTAAGAGGATTGATATACCTGCTTCTACAAAATACTGATTAAGGGGTTTGATATACCTGTTTCCACCAAATATTGATTGAGGCCTGCGATATACCTGCTTCCACAAATACTGCTCTTCTCTAGGGACTTAGGAGGCACAGGGTCATTTTGAAAGTGACAGGCAGAGGAAGAGGCAGGCCGTTCCAGGTGCACCAGGCCGGAGCCTAAGTGGGAAGTTGGAGAAGGCGCATGCGATTACTTGAAAGGACGCACCAGAGTTGGTTGAGTGGCTCATTTAGCCTTCAATTTCTGCACCCTCCTCATCCTCTGTATCTGCAACCTCCTCACTCTCTGCTATGTGCACCCCCAAAGACACCACCACCACCACCACCACCATAACCCATCCACTGGAGTCAGAGGAATTATTTTCCCATACATTCCCAGACCTTACCGATGCACAGCCATTCTTGACATCAAAAGAGGAAGAGGAGGTAGCAACGGCTGCCACCCAGCGGTCTGATGACAGTACCGAGATCAGCCCAAGGAGGGAGGTCCCCACTGTTGTTGCCTACTCCAAGATTTCAAATGTCAGTGGTGGTGAAGGTGACGATGATAAAGTTTCGATGGACATCACGTGGATGCCCACAAGAGAGGAAAAGGAGGGGAGTTCAGAGGGAGAGATAGAGCAGCAGAGAGGGAGGAGAAGCAGGCAGAGCTCACAGGGCACAGGAGGCAAAAAGCAGACTGCAAATGTATCTGGAGCGAGCCATCCACCATGTACGGTCACTTCTGGTGCTCCCAGGACGCCGGCACATGGCTCCGCAGTGTGGGCTTTTTTTTAACATGTCAGCTGCTGATAATAGTGTTGCCATCTGCAGCCTGTGCTGTCAACGCATATGTGGCAGTAAGCCCAACACACACCTAGGGACGACTGCCTTAAGAAGGCACCTGGCCTCCTATCACAGAGCCCAGTGGGAGCAACACCGTCAGTAACCACAAAGCCACACTCCCGGCGCTCCATGTCCTGCCTCTTCTCCTTCTTGTCTCTCCTCCCATTTGTCCTCCACTCCACCTTCTACCGTGCCGTCACGTTCATCTGGCAGAAGGCAGGCTTCCGTGGCCCAAATGCTCAAGTGTAAAAAGTTGATGACGCCGTATAACCCTCTTGCCCAACTGCTGACCGCTGGCTTGTCGGAACTGCTAGCCCGCCAACTACTACCAAATAAACTGGTGGACTCGGAGGCCTTTAGAAAATTTGTGTCCATTGGCGCGGTGTGCCCGGAAGGAAATATTTCTCCCATAAGGGCATCCCAGAGCTATTGTCACAACCAGACAGCTGAGAAGCTCTGACAGAAGCCTTTCAGAACCTCCTCCTTGAGTTTTCTTTGTTTTGAATTTCAGTTCCTCATCTCGTTAGCCTCTCTCAGCTGTCATGTAGTTGGACTGATTGCATCCCTTTAAATTCCTCCCCATAATGCATTAGTGTGCGGCTTATACAACTTACTGGAGTGTGTGTGCATGCTGATCCTATTTTCTAGTCTTCTACAAGATAAGTGCTGTACTTTTATTTGTGATTTTCTGTTTGCTGGATCCCAGGTGACCCTGACTCCCTCCGTGTCTAGTGTAGGGAGCCGGTGGTCATGTCCCCTCACTATTGTAGGGTGTTCAGGTGGTATATAGTCGAGGTACGTGGATATGCGATCATCCACCATTGGGATTTTCGCATAGGCTGAGCAGTCAGGGAGAGTGCCAGATCTTATGCAGGGGTCTCCCTTTTGTTCCTTAGTTTTGGATCCAGTGAGTCATATATTCATTTTGCATTGTCTTGTTTCCTGTACACCTTCCGCGACATTATAAGCCACCAAAACCGTCTCAAGCATGGATCCGGTTTCACTTTTGACTGAACGCTTCCAGGGTCTTTCACTGGAGGTAGCTGATCTCCGTAAGACTCTTTCTCAGTTTCTAGTGACCGGTTCAGCTTGCGTTCATGGAGTTTGTTCTGAGCCTAAGATCTCGCTCCCGGATACGTTCTTCGGGGGTAGTGAGAATTTTGTGCGTTTCAGAGAGGCTTGCAAACTCAATTTTCGCCTTCTTCCCCATTCCTCTGGTGATGTGATGAGGAACGGAGGGTGGGGATCATTATATCGCTGCTCGGGGGTAACGCTCAGTCGTGGGCCTTTTCGCTGCCGGTGGGGGCACGGCCCCTCCGTTCAGTGGATGATTTTTTTTTAGCCCTGGGTCAGATATATGATGATCCGGATCGTATTGCTCTGGCTGAGTCTAGACTACGTCTTTTATGCCAGGGTAAACAATCCGCAGAGATATACTGCTCAGAATTTCGGAGATGGGCAGCTGATACTGGTTGGAATGATGCTGCACTCTGAAGTCAATTTTGTCATGGTCTTTCAGAGGGATTGAAAGATGCATTTGCCTTTCATGAGAGGCCTATCTCCTTGGACTGTGCTATGTCTCAGGCCGTTCGTATTGACAGGCGTCTTAGAGAGAGAGGAGAGATCTCTCCTTCCTGTCATACTCAGTCCCAGGACAGTGCAGCGGTCTCATTCTATATGCAGGGGTCTCAGTCGCTGTCAGCCCCTTCTGAGCAGGAGCCCATGCAGCTGGGGTTGATTGCCTCTGACAATAGAAGATTCAGCCCGCATGGGAAGGTTTGTTTTTGTTGTGGAGGTATAAATCATTTGGCAAATGTTTGTCCCTCTAGGAGATTCAGGCAGTTTTCTGGGAGTAATAAAGAAACAAAAAGGAAAAAAATCTTTTAAAAATGTTCCATCTGTTACTATTGGCAGGGTTGAGGCGGAAATTGAAGGTTTTCTGTTTGCTTGTAGTTCCCGTTTTGTCCTGCCTGCCAGGGTGGCGCTAGAGAGCAAGAACATTTTTTGTGAGATTTTTGTAGATAGTGGAGCAGCTGTCAATCTCATTGATAATCATTTTGCGATAACTCATGGTTTCCAGGTGTGCACGTTGGGAAAGGATATTCCTGTTTTTGCTATTGATTCCGCTCCACTTTCTCAGAAATCATTAAAGGGCATAGTTCACAATATTCGTTTAATTGTGAGTGATGCTCATGTTGAGGATGTGTCATGTTTCGTCCTTGGCGGATTACCTACTCCTCTTGTGTTGGGGCTACCCTGGCTCACTAAACATAACCCCACCACTGATTGGCAAGCGAGGCAAATAAATGGTTGGAGTGACTTTTGCAGAGAGAATTGCCTCACGACATCTGTTTCTGAGGTTTCTACTAAGACTGTACCACCTTTTCTCTCTGAATTTTCGGATGTCTTCTCTGAGAGTGGAGTTCAGGATTTGCCCCCGCACAGGGAGTACGATTGCCCTATTAATCTCATCCCAGGCGCCAAGCTCCCTAAATCTCGTTTATACAATCTTTCCCAACCTGAAAGGGTCGCTATGCGTGCTTATATCTCGGAGAGTCTGAAAAAAGGACACATACGACCCTCGAAGTCACCTGTTGCCGCTGGTTTTTTCTTTGTTAAGAAAAAAGATGGTTCTTTAAGACCTTGTCTGGATTTCAGGGAGCTGAACAGTATCATTCGTGACCCTTATCCGCTTCCTCTGATCCCGGACCTGTTTAACCAGATTGTTGGGGCTAAAGTTTTTTTTCAAATTAGATCTAAGAGGGGCATACAACCTGGTCAGGGTCAGAGAAGGAGACGAATGGAAGACGGCCTTCAATACCCCTGAGGGCCATTTTGAGAATTTGGTTATGCCTTTTGGTTTGATGAATGCCCCAGCCGTTTTTCAGCATTTCGTGAACAGCATTTTTTATCATTTAATGGGAAAATTTGTATTAGTGTATTTGGATGACATTTTGATTTTTTCTCCTGATTTTAAAACTCATAAGGAACACTTAAGTCAGGTCTTGCTCATCCTGCGGGAGAATAAATAATATGCGAAACTGGAAAAATGTGTGTTTGCGGTTCCAGAAATTCAATTTCTGGGGTTTCTTCTCTCCGCTTCTGGTTTTCGCATGGACCCCGAGAAGGTCCGCGCTGTGCTTGAGTGGGAGCTTCCTGAGAATCAGAAGGCGCTGATGCGTTTTTTGGGCTTTACCAATTATTACAGGAAGTTTATTTTGAATTATTCCTCTATTGTTAAACCACTCACTGATATGACTAGAAAGGGGGTAGATTTTTCTTCCTGGTCGGTAGAGGCGCGTAACGCCTTTTCTAATATCAAGGAGAGTTTTGCTTCCCCTCCCATCTTGGTACAACCTGATATTTCTCTACCCTTCATAGTTGAGGTTGATGCTTCTGAGGTGGGTGTGGGTGCGGTCTTGTCTCAGGGTTCCTCTCCTGCCAAATGGCGACCGTGTGCCTTTTTCTCGAAGAAACTCTCCTCCGCAGAGAGAAATTACGATGTGGGAGATAGGGAATTGTTGGCCATCAAGTTGGCTTTTGAGGAATGGCGCCATTGGCTAGAGGGAGCCAGACACCCTATTACCATGTTTACTGACCATAAAAATCTGGCCTACTTGGAGTCAGCCAAGCGTCTGAACCCGAGACAGGCCAGATGGTCTTTGTTCTTTTCAAGGTTTAATTTTGTTGTCACGTTCCGCCCTGGGGTTAAGAATGTGAAGGCAGATGCCCTGTCACGTTGTTTTCCGGGAGGTGGGAATTTTGAAGACCCGGGTCCCATTTTGGCTGAAGGTGTGGTGGTCTCTGCTCTTTTTCCTGAATTGGAGGCAGAGGTGCAGGCAGCCCAGTCAGAGGCTCCTGATCTTTGTCCTCCTGGGAGGTTGTTTGTGCCTCTCGCTTTAAGACACAAGATTTTTAAGGAACACCACGATACGGTCCTTGCTGGGCACCCGGGGGCAAGAGCCACAGTGGATCTCATCACTCGGAGATTCTAGTGGCCTGCGCTTCGTAAGTCGGTTGAGGGTTTTGTGGCAGCCTGCGAGACTTGCGCTCGTGCCAAAGTCCCTCATTCACGGCCATCAGGTCCTCTCCTTCCCTTACCCATTCCTTCCCGTCCTTGGACACATCTGTCCATGGACTTCATAACGAACCTGCCTCGTTCCTCGGGGAAGACTGTGATTCTGGTGGTGGTGGACTGTTTTAGCAAAATGGTGCATTTCATCCCTTTTCCTGGTTTGCCCAATGCTAAGACGCTGGCACAGGCATTATTGATCACATTGTCAAATTGCATGGTATTCCTTCAGACATAGTCTCTGATAGGGGCACGCAGTTTGTTTCCAGATTCTGGAAGGCTTTCTGTTCTTGCTTGGGGGTTCGGTTGTCATTCTCTTCTGCTTTCCACCCGCAGTCGAATGGCCAGACAGAGCGCCTCAATCAGAATCTGGAGACATATCTGCGCTGTTTTGTGGCGGAGAATCGGGAGGATTGGTGTTCTTTTTTGTCCCTTGCTTAGTTTGCTTTAAATACCCGTCGTCAGGAGTCCTCTTAAAGTCACCATTTTTTGGTGCATATGGGTTTCATCCGCAGTTTGGGACTTTCTCGGGAGAGGGGTCTTCTGGTTTACCTGATGAGGACAGATTCTCCTCGTCTTTGTCTTCTATTTGGCAAAAGATTCAGGATAATAAGAGCATGAGTGAAAGATATAAGCGTGTGGCAGATAAGAGACGTGTGCCTGGTCCGGACCTGAATGTTGGTGATCTGGTGTGGTTGTCTACCAAGAATATCAAATTGAAGGTTCCCTCCTGGAAGTTGGGTCCTAGGTTTATTGGGCCTTACAAAATCCTGTCTGTCATCAATCCTGTTGCCTACCGTCTTGATCTTCCTCAGACTTGGAAGATCCATAATGTTTTTCATAAGTCCTTATTGAAACCTTATGTTCAACCCATTGTACCCTCGCCTTTGCCTCCTTCTCCGATTATGGTTGATGGAATCTTGAATTTCAGGTCTCTAGGATTGTGGATTCTCGTCTTGTCCGCGGTTCTCTCCAGTACCTCGTTCATTGGGAGGGTTATGGTCCTGAGGAGAGGATGTGGGTCCTTAAGGCCACTCGTCTCATCAGGGCTTTCCATAGGTCCCATCCTGAGAAGGTGGGCTCTGAGTGTCCGGAGTCCACTCGTAGAGGGAGGTGTACTGTCACAACCAGACAGCTGAGAAGCTCTGACAGAAGCCTTTCAGAACCTCCTCCTTGAGTTTTCTTTGTTTTGAATTTCAGTTCCTCATCTCGTTAGCCTCTCACAGCTGTCATGTAGTTGGACTGATTGCTCCCCATAATGCATTAGTGTGCGGCTTATACAACTTCCTGGAGTGTGTGTGCATGCTGATACTATTTTCCAGTCTTCTACAAGATAAGTGCTGTACTTTTATTTGTGATTTTCTGTTTGCTGGATCCCAGGTGACCCTGACTCCCTCCGTGTCTAGTGTAGGGAGCCGGTGGTCGTGTCCCCTCACTATTGTAGGGTGTTCAGGTGGTATATAGTCGAGGTACATGGATATGCGATCATCCACCATTGGGATTTTCGCATAGGCTGAGCAGTCAGGGAGAGTGCCAGGTCTTATGCAGGGGTCTCCCTTTTGTTCCTTAGTTTTGGATCCAGTGAGTCATATATTCATTTTGCATTGTCTTGTTTCCTGTACACCTTCCGTGACAGCTATATGGCCACTCTCTGGCACACAGTGTTAGTGCCAAGATACATCTGACCACAGACACGTGGTCTAGCAAACACGGGCAGGAAAGGACCATAACTTTTACTGCCTACTGAGTGAACATTCTGACGGCTGTCAAGCATGTAACCTTCTACTTCTCCTTCTCCTACTCCATCCTCCGTCTCCTCCTCGGCTGACTCCTCCTTTTCCACTGCTACCCCCTCTTCCGCTGCGGCCCCCAAGCTCCCGAAAACCAATTCAACGTGCCCGGTGAGACGTTGCCATGCTGTGCTGTGGCTGTTGTACCTGGAAGCCAAGAGCCACACTGGTCCTGCACTGCTTTCAGCTCTGCAATCACAGGGCGATCAGTGGCTAACCCTGCTAAATATGACAGTTGGTAAAGTGGTGTGTGACAACGGTGCCAATCTGCTGAGCGTGCTCAAACAGGGCAAAATGACACACGTGCCGTGCATGACACACGTCCTGAACTTAGTCGTGTGGCGATTCGTTGCCAAATACCCCGGGGTCAAGGACATCTTGCAGCAGGCCAGGAAAATCTCTAGCCATTTTAGAAGATCTTACACGACCATAGCTCGCCTTGCTGATGTTCAGCGGCAACACCACCTCCCCTCAGACGTCTGATTTGTGACAGCCCGACGCGCTGGAACTCCACCTTATATATGCTTGATTGGCTGCTCCAGCAGCAACGTGCCGTTAACAACTACCTGTACGAACTTTGCAGCAGGACAGGTTCTGGGGAGCTTAGTTTCTTTTCACCGCGCCAGTGGCTGCTCATGCGCGACACATGCAGACTTCTGCAGCCGTTTGATGAGATCACTAAACTGGCCAGACACAGCCAGGGCGCCATCAGTGACATCGTACCTTACGCCTTCTTTTTGGATCGTGCATTGCGTCGTGTCATTGATCAAGTAGTTTAGGGGCAGGAGCAGGAAGATGAGGCGCAATGCTGAATGAATTCCCAGGGAGGGCTACTCTATCTGAGACAAGTCTAAATCTATGTCAGCTTACTTGCTGGCTTAAATTTAGACCATTTTTTACCCTTCCCTGTCCACGCCACACACCTTTTTTTAGACCCGGTTGCGGTGAAAATCTGCGCAACAGATACGCCAACAAATAGACAAATTTCTGTTGATAACAATTAACTTCCAGAACATAGAGAATGAAGTGTTGTCATAAGGAAACTAGAGAAGAGGAACTATAGGCATTAATGCCCCCAAAATGCCTGGGCACCTCATACAGGTTATACTTACCCTGTTCCCCAGCACCCGCGTTGCTCCAGATGCCCACACGGCCGCCTGGATAACCCTTTTAAGGCTACCTGCACACGGTGCACATTAGTATGCAGAAAATCTGCATGAAAGCCGCACTGAAACCGCAAATGCCTAATAAATTTGCACGATTTATCATGGTTTTGGTGCATTTTGTATAAGATTTTTATTGTAGATTTTGATGTATATTTATGTTAATAACAACCTCTCTGAAGTATATGGGGAAAACCACCATATATATGTTGCGTAATCACACAAACAATTGCCATGCTGTGGATTTTAAATTCCACACGGAAAATATACGTAAAGTTTATATGATATTTGGCAAATTTCCTTTTACTTTGCTGGTACTGTACTACTCTGTGAGTCTTCTGCGGGTAATTCACAAAGTGTGTAGCTACAGCTTTTTTTCTGTGTCCATTCCATTTTTTGCAACCCGTATGTGGAACCATTCACTTCAATGGGGCCGGAAAAAAAAAAAATAGTACCACACTTCAACTGCCACCGGTCATATCCACAGTTCGAGGCTTTGACAGTGGGGGAGGGGGGGGGGCTCTTGATCCATTTAAGGTGCAGGGCTGGTTCTGGCTTTGTTAGAAAGAGACTGTCATGTACCGTATTATGTCTGATTTCATTTTTTACATTATTTATGATATAACCGCTTTAATGCTCTGTTACCCAATTAATCCTCCTGCAAGCAAGAATTTAACATTTTCTAATATCTTATCAAGAGCAACATAAAAGTGCTATAAATTGATATATGAATACAGCCGAATGCTAAAATCTGTTACACGACACGAGCCACAGAGGGCGCTCTGGCTTCAGAGCTGAATTCAGAAGTGACTGTTGGGTCACCTCAAGCAAGTGAAAGCATCTCCCGGCTGCTCCTGCCATAGCTCTGAGTAAATATATGACTCAGCCTGATTATATGTTTAGTCTGAAGCCAAGAGACAGTCTCTAGAGGACATGGGGATCGGGAGGAGGGTGAAAAGGGGGGAGAACACTGAAAAATGGTGTTGCCCCCTAATTTTCTTCACATACCTGGTAAATGTGTCCACATCCTTAAAAAAAAAAAAACTATTTACCAAAATCATTTATAGAGTAAAAATGTCCAGTCTTCTCTGAACTTTGCTGAACTACTGATGCTGTAATATCAGCCCTCGAATCCTGAAGAAATGGCAGCGTCAATGGAGAAGCCGTACAGAGCCTCGGGACCTCTATAGACTTCTGTGCTCCAGCCTTTAAAAGCTGAGCACTCCATCTTCTCTGAAGTAACATATTTATATAAACTTATCCCCGGAATATGGGGTCATATAAAGCCCTGTTTTGCCAGGTGTGCACATGGCGTCATGCATGTTCCTAAAGTCAGAAAGTCCCAGATGGACCTTATGGTGGGTTTTATGCTGTGATTTCTATTTATTTTTTTGGCAGCAGCCCTACTTACTTTTTTTTTCTTTTAGAAATATTTTATATATTTACTTATGATTTATAAGTGCTTTTAATAAGTTTAGTGCAATATTACAAACGGTAAAGAATGGGGGATGGGGAGGAGAAGGGTTGGGGCTTGGATTTAGGATGGAGACGGGAGGGCAGCTGTATGGGGACCACTGAAAAAAGAAATAGATTTCTTTTATGCATTTATTTCTTGGGGGAAAACCATAAAGACCACATATAACTAGGCTTTGTGGTTGAAGATTGAATCTTCTTGATGGGCTATCCCATCTCCTGGAGAACGGAGAAAGTCATAGACTGTCCGTATTATGCTGATGTTTCAACCACTATCTGTGGTTCATGCTCATGAGATATTCGAGTGTGCGCCGACACCCTGACTCATAGACCTATCACTTAGATCATTTAACCACGAAGTTTGTGCTGGGAATGTTAATGATGAGGTCAAATCTGAGATTTCAGTCCACCGTAAGACTGATGCAGAGCTTTCATCTGGGCTACACAAAAGACATACAGAGCTTTAACACCAACCTGTAATGGAACCAAGTCATTCTCTCTGCAAAAATGTACCTAGCCGTAGCGGCATTTATTTTACACTAAGCCACACCTTTAACCCCACCTATTATTGGATGCCCAATTCCGCCAAGTCCCCTTTGTGCCCTCACACAGTAGTTATGCACCATGATTGCCTCCACACAGAAGTTATGCCCAAGAATTGCCTCCACACAGTAGATATGCCCCATTAGTGCCCCCAGATAGTAGTTATGTCCCCTTAAGGTGGTTATTAGATAAAGGTCGACTTAGCATCAGTTGAACAATCATCTGGTAAATGATCGTTTCACAGACACGGCCATACACATTTTAGTTCATATCGGCAGTTACCAGGGGCGTAGCTATAGGGGAAGCCGGAGAAGCGTCTGCTGTAGGGCACAAACTCAGAAGGGACCCACCCAGGATGAGGACTAAAAGATTTTATTGTCAGGACCCCCTCAACAGTATTATACAATGACATTATAAACAGTGACACTGTAGAAAATGGACCAAGTGGCTGCCGGGCTTCATCTGAGAGATCGATCTTGACTAGTCATAGGAGTGGGGGTTGCATGAGAGGAGGGGTTTGCGAAGAAGTTGCTGGGGGGAAGGGGGGTCCTTTTAAATATTTGCTGTGGGAAGCAGTCATTTCTAGTTATGCCACTGGCCGTTACAGTGATCAAGGTGGACATACATGTTCAATGAATCCGGACGATGAACGAAAGATCTTTAAGGAACATTCTTTAAAAAAAAAAAAATCTCTCCTACATGAACATTCTTTCTTTGAACAGAATAATAAATCAAACAAAAATATTAAACATGGTCGACTTTTTTTTTCAGAAAATGATAGTCTGTCATTGGTCGGCTAAAAGAATCATTCATTGTTAAATTTCCCCCAACGAATGCTTGCTTTGGTTTAAATCATCCATTTTTTTTAAACTTTAGACCAATGTGTCTGGTGAGCTTTAGTGCCCCCAGACAGTAGTAATGCCTTATTTGTGGCCCCTCACAATAGTGAAGTCTGTATTGTTAATAAAATAAAAAAATAACACTCACCTCACCCCATTATCCCAGATGAAAAGAGCTTATTCTGCTGTCCCCAGCAACAAGCAAAAGGAAGTGACATCATCGCGCCTGCTGCACTAAGCACAAGTGTGCTCAGAGGATGCCTATGGGCAGGGACGGACTGGGAACTTAAAGTGGCCCTGGAAAAAAAAACTAAAAGTGGCCCCATTTTGTAGTCGGGTCCAATCATATGGAAGGCAGGCCCAGCAATACCATATTGTGGAATAAAATACTGCCCCAGCAGAGCCAAATACAGTCCATCACAAAATACTGCCGCCAACAGCACAAAATGCATCCCCAAAAGCATCCACGGGCTGGCCGTGAAGAGGGCTCAAGAGGCCTCCTGGGCATCGGCCCACTGGGCAACTTCCCTGTCAGGCCAATCCAACCCTGCCTATGGGCACTGTAGGTGCGATGAGATCACAGCATTTCACCCGCTAGGTAGAGCATGGTGGATCAGAGAGCTGAGGGACATACTTCCCCTGTTCCGGGACAATGGGACGGCTTCCAAAGCCTGGGACTGTCCTGTTGGATCCGGGATGAATATGAGTTATGTATATGGGGAAACACAGTACCCCTGTTCCAAGATCAGTGAAGATTCCAGCCGTTGGACCCCCACCAATGGAGAATATGTAGTGGATAGGGGTAATGTTGCTGGAATACCCCTTAAACTGAGATATAATGGTTTACGTAATACCGTGCTCAGAATGCATCGGTGGACTTCCGAATGATGAGAAAAAAACATGAACATGCTCCTTCACATGCTGTCTTAGGAAGATATTTGCTCCTATAAGCATAGCTTAAAGGAGAGAATATGGTGCCTGCCTATACCTTTCAATCTGTAATTTCCCAGAAAAATCTAAATGGGTCATATTCTTGTGTAGTCCAGTGCTGAATTGTTTTTAATTTATAATAGTAAAAATACTAACAGTCTGCTCTGCAGCAGCCAATACCTGGGTTCAGCAGTGATGTGCTGCTTGTAGCCATGTGACTGCTAAAGCCAGTTATTGGCTGGAGCAGTGCATGTGACCATGCCCATGTACCGCTGGATGTATACAGCATGGGTACCGAAACATGGACATGTTGGAGCCAGCACAGAGGACCAGAGCTTTAAGGAACTGGTAAGTATCAATCTTCTATTTACGGAGGCAGGCTGCAAGCGATACAGAAAAAGTTTTAATTCTTGGAGAACCCCTTTAAGGGTTCGGTCAGTTTCCTAAAATGTAGGATATTAGCCCTAAAATAACAATTACTGTCACATAGCAACTTGTCTTTTATTTCTTTCTCACATTGTGCAGATGAAGCCGAGGACTGTTTTCCTCAATGCAAATCTAGAGGGATTTGCATTGAACTCAGCCACACATTTGTCCTGCAACACCCTACTGTAGAAATGTGTTAGTACAAGGTGTCCAAGCAAATTAATGGCCATGCCAAGTTCACCAGAGCACTCTACAAGATCCATGAACCCCCATATGCCCTAAATCTCTCTTCTTTTAGACAGAAACTCTAAGATGGTGCTAGTGAGATGGTTCTCTTTTCTTAGGAGACACCTCTTTGCATATTCTTTTGCCCTGGTCTCCATAAGTCTCCATACCGTGGCTTTTTAAGGAGAGCCAGTACCATGGCTAAGCTGCCTCCATTGCACTGAATCCTACTCTGCATTGATTGACCCCAAAACAGCTGTCTATGGATGGATATCTGGCTTGGCTTTTTTCCCTTGTCATGTCCCAAGGCTTGTTTCAAAGTTGGATTTTGACTCAGAGGTAGCCACTTCCACAAGGTGATGCTAGCAAGATGGTTCTCTTTTCTCAGGAGATTTCCCATGGAGCATTGCCAATGAAGCACCCCCAGTAAGTCTCCATGCAGGAGTGGTCTCTTTAAGGACATCTAGTACCCTTCCTAAGCTGCATCAGAGAGAACAAATATAAAATTAAAATCAATGAACAAGAAGTAAAGAAGAAAATAATTTGTACAATCAAGTGAAAATGTAACCCTGTCATTCTTCTCTTTCTACATTAGGATGTAGCCTGTTACATGCCCAGACAAAAGCAGAAAACCTCCCCTAAAAATCAGTGCCATCGCTCCTTACATATAGATCCACCTAACTTCTAAAAAAGTTTTTTTCTGCCCAATTTAGCTGCCAAACCGAGCCACAGAACTTCAGCCGGCCAAGAGTACAAGGAAATGCTGCATACTTGTGGTGGAACAAACAGGGGAATGTTTGAGCCTGGAGCCACCGGGACAACACTCAAGTTCAGGTTGGCAGCAAACAAAAATTGTTACCATCTGGAAGTTGTTCAGAGAGGGATCTTTGTCAAATGTGGAGCTGGGTGGAGGGAGCGCTGCTCAGAAGTGTAATTACATTTAGCTGCACATGTTTATGCTGCATTCAACTGAAAATGTTCTGAGTCATAGCTAGAGTCTATACAATCGTTTATGCCCTTTTGCAATAAATCTACTGCATTATCTGATGAATGTCAGCCTAACTCTCGTTTGGCCCACAGTTTTAAATCCCTACTCCCCCATACATATACACTCTTGGCTCGGCTGTTTGCACATATGTATTCAATGGGGAGAAGGAATAAGCTTCTTCCAGACCCCAATAACAGTGTCTTATCTCCCTCCAGGCCAAAGCATCCGACATGCTGAAGTGTGAGATGCCACATCCTTTTTTCACCCCCACTCTCTGCCTTTGGAGGAGAGTCTCGTGACCCCTATTCATATAAAATGTTTTGGTGATCCTGCTGAAAACCACAGGTTTGGCCATCAATTCGATAAGATGCATGGGCACCCTTAGATCTACTTACATTATCAATACTTTCAGGGACTGACTGGGTAATTTAAATTACATACTGGAGAGGAGCAAATCTTAGGGACTAACTGGTACACAGTCATTTTGTTCCTATACCTAAAACAGACACATGGCTGAATAGAAAACCACAGGGCACTGTCACAGTGCCATTCACTGTGACACTTGCTGCTGTGTAGACTGGCTGCATGCAGTCTTGTGTACCGGCTGCGGTTGACGTTCTCGTGTATGCTAGGTTCTTGTGTGGTGTGTGCTAGCTGTGGTCAACTATAGTGTGTGAACTGTGCCCTGTGAATTGCGCGCTGTCTGTGTCTTTCAGACGAGTGAGTTCCACGCATTCGACTCGCAGCTCCCATCCTGACCTCCCAGCACTTAAGGGTTATGTCGGTGTTATCCAATACATTCCAGAACTGTAAAAGTTACAAAGCATCATAAATCAATATCAGAATACAGAAGTATTGTAATGCATTGTAAAGGGGATCAGACCCCCAAAAGTTGAAGTCCCAGAGTGGGAACAAAAAAGAAAGTGCAAAAAAAAAGAAAGTTTTACAGATTTTTTTTTTAAAAGCATCCTTTTTTTGTAAAGAATAGGGAAAAAAAGAAAAGAAGATACATTAGGTATCGCCGCGTCCGTATTGACCAGCTATATAAAAAGATCACATGACCTAACCCCTCAGGTGAACACCGTCAAATATTTTTAATAAAATCTGTGCTAAAAAAAAACTTTTTTTTGTCATCTTACATTACTAAAAGTGCAACACCAAGCGATCAAAAAGGCATATGCCCCCCAAAATAGTACCAATCTAACCGTCACCTCATCCTGCAAAAAATTTGCCCCTACCTAAGACAATCGCCCAAAAAAGAAAAAAAAAATATGTCTCTCAGACTATGGAGACACTAAAATATGATTTTTTTTTTGTTTCAAAAATGCTTTTATTGTATTAAATAATAAAAAATTGGCATATTAGTTATCGCCGCATCCGTAACAACCTGCTCTATAAAAATACCAGATGAACTAACCCCTCGGATGAACACCGTAAAAAACATAAAATAAAATGGTGTCAAAAAAGCTATTTTTTGTCACCTTACATCACAAAAAGTGTAATAGCAAACGATAAAAAAGTCATACGCACCCCAAAATAGTACCAATCAAACCGTCATCTCATACTGAATAAAATGAGCCCCGACATAAGACAGTCGCCCAAATTTTTTTAAAAACTATGGCTTTCAGAATTTGGAGACACTAAAAAATATTTTTTTCCAAAAATGATTTATTATGTAAAACTGAAACAAGCAAAAAAGTAGTCATATTCGGTATTGTCGTGTCCGTAACAACCTGCTCTATAAAAATACCACATGTTCTAACCTGTCAGATGAACATTGTAAATAACAAAAAATAAAAATGGTGGCAAAACTGTTATTTTTTTTGTTACCTAACCTCACAAAAAGTGTAATATAGAGCAACCAAAAATCATATTTACCCTAAAATAGTACCAACAAAACTGCCACCTTATCCTGTAGTTTCCAAAATGGGGTAATTTTTGGGGAGTTTCTACTCTAGGGGTACATCTGGGGGTCTTCAAATGTGACATGGCAGCTTAAAATTATCCCAGTGAAATCTGCCTTCCAAAAACCATATGACGTTCCTTTACTTCTGTGCCCTGCCGCGTGCCCGTACAGCAGTTTATGACTACATATGGGGTGTTTCTGTAAACTTCAGAATCAGGGCAATAAATATTGAGTTTTGTTTGGCTGTTAACCCTAGCTTTGTTAGTTGAACAAAATTGATTAAAATGGAGAATCTGCCCAAAAAGTGACATTCTGAAATTTCATCTCCATTTTCAATTAATTCTTATGGAACACCTAAAGGGTTCACAAAGTTTGTAAAATCACCATGTTTTGAATACCTTGAGGGTTGCAGTTTCCAAAATTGGGTCATTTTTGGGTGGTTTCTATGATCTAAGCCTCACAAAGTGACTTCAGACCTGAACTGGTCCTTATAAAGTGGGTTTTGGAAATTTTCGGAAAAATTTCAAGATTTGCTTCTAAACTTCTAACGTCCCCCAAAAATTAATGGCATTCACAAAACTAGCCAAACATAAAGTAGACATATGGGGAATGTAAAGTAGTAATTATTTTTGGAGTTATTACTATCTATTATAAAACCAGAGAAATTAAAATTTGGACATTTTCTAATTTTTTCATTTTTTTTTGTACATTTGGTATTTTTTTATAAATAAAAATGAATTTTTTTTACTGACTGCGGATCCAAATTGCCATTATACAGCTCTGTAATTCCAGCAAACCGTTCTTGTTATTGGGGTGCAAGTGCTGTTTGATACAGCCATTAACAGAGTCTATTACAAGGAAATATTTCTACGTCTTATTTGCCATTGTGCAGGGCAGTTATATGTTCTAAAGCATTTTTTTTGCTTGTATTAGTGGGAAAATTAGGGCTTATTAGCTGTTGTGTGGTGAAGTGAGAAAATTACAGCCCTTTTGGCGTGTATTAGTGGCAAAAAAATATATATTTGCCGTTCAGCAGTGCAGTTATATGTTCTAAAGCACCTTTTGGTGTGTATTAGTGTAAAAAAATATATATATTATTTGCCGTTCAGCGGTGCAGTTTTATGTTCTAAAGCCCCTTTTGGTGTGTATTAGTGGCAAAAAATATATATTTGTAGTTCAGCGGTACAGTTATATGTTCTAAAGCCCTTTTTGGCATGTATTAGTGGAAAAGAAAGGGCTTATTACTAATGAAAGAAAATTAAAACACCCCAAAAATTACTGACTTTTTTGGAGTGTTTTAATTTCCTTTTTATTTATTTATTCGATCTAACATTATGTCAAACAGAGGGGTGCTAGGCCCTGCATAAGGGAGTGGCAGAGGGCTAATTGTTTCTCGTACAGGTACAGGTCGCAGCAGAGTAAGGAGCATGGCAGCAGGAGTCGCAGCGAGAGGCCTGAGCTCCCGGTGTCATCTAGCGGTCGTGTCTTGACCAGCAACCCAGTGGTTCTTGAATGGTTGACTCGATCATCCACTTCGTCCCAAGTGACATCAGACACCTCCCAGCCAAGAGTCGGTGGGTTCGTCAGACACAATCCTTAGTTGGCATGGTTCAGGAGCAGGCCCTGTTCCTTCACCTGTCCTCAACCGGCGTCTGTCCTCTTCTGTTCCCTCAGTCAGAGAAGTATTATATGCTGTGGGCTGAGCTCCACTATATAGCGAGGATGGGCTACTAGAGGACAGTGAGCAGCTACTGGCCAGTCAAGATGTGGAGGAGACTTCCGCCGCTTCCTCCGGTAGGCAGGCAAGTAGTGATGAGAATGGCATGGGAGCTGGTGTTGCGAGCGGTCATGCTCCTGACCCAGAGACCGTTGAAGAGGACATCAGTGACGTGCAGACCGTACTCGATGATGATGATGTAGCTGATCGCACTTGGCAGCCAGGTGAATTAGGGGCTTCATCATCATCAGGAGGAGAAGAGGGTGGCAGCTTGCCTGTGAGGCAGCGGCGGAGCCAGCAAGTCGCTAGCATGGCCGGTAGTCAGCAGGGTGGCAGCAGTGGGAGATTGGGAGCCAAACGTGCCCGGGGTAGACCACCTGCTTCGAAGGATCCTGCCTGCCCAGAAAGTGCAGGGGTTCACGGAAGCAGCGGAGGTAGCAGTCAGTGAGTGCGGAGTCTTGGGGCTAAAATTACCTACTCAGAGGTGTAGCATTTTTTTGTTAAGCCGCCGGTAGGAGGTTAACATTGCCATTTGTAGAATCTGTGGGCAGATGGTGAAGCATGGCGAGGGTCACCATAAAGTGGCCTGGGAGAACCGTGGCTCTAATGTGGTGGTCCAGCCTCTCACAGCAACCGCTGCATCACCCAGTGGCATGCACCCGAATTCAGTCAGTCAAGGCTTCACCACCTCAGCTGAAGAGAGCTGTCTGTCCTTCCCATTATTTACCGGTCCTGATGCTCCTGCTCCTCGCCCTCCTACTACTCATCAGTCATTCCGTCAGCAATCGATCACTGAAGTGATTTCCAAGAGACAACAGTATGCGTGCTGTCATCCAACAGTGCAGAAGCTGAACGTGCTCCTGGCCAAGTTGCTGGTGCTGCAGTCCTTCCCTTTCCAAGTGGTGGACTCTGCACCTTTCAGAGAACTGATGGCTTGTGCCGAGCAGAGTCCCAAGACGTCATTTCTTTGCCCAAAAGGCAGTACCAGCCCTGCACACGTATGTAGAACAGAAGGTGGGCCAGTCCTTGAGCCTCTCGGTGTCTGCCAAAGTGCACGGCAGCGCCGACGTGTGGAACTGCAACTGCGGTCAGGAACAATACATGTCCTTTATGGCCCACTGGGTGAATGAGGTTCCTCAACGGCCACACCAGCAACTTGGACAGGTGACGCCGCTTCCGCCTCCATGTTCTCACGCAGTTGGTCCTGGGACAATGTCCGCCTCTGCCTCCTCATCCTCAGCCTCCACTGCAGGAACAATTCAAAGTGTCTCTCCAGCATACCACATCTGCAGGGCATGGCAGTGTCATACTGTTATGCACCTCGTTTGCCTGGGAAAACAGAGTCACACAGGGGAAGAACTGCTCCGTGTCCTTCATCAACAAATCGAATCCTGGCTTTCTCTGTGTCAACTCAAAATCAGAACCATGGTGACCGACAACGGGAAGAACATGGTGTCGGCGCTGCATAAAGGAGGGCTGAGCCATGCGCCCTGCATGGCACACATGTTCAATCTGGTTGCCAAGCGGTTCCTGAAGTCTTCCACCTATCTGCAAGACATCCTAAAAATGGCCAGGAAACTTTGCATGCACTTCAGCCACTCAATAATTAAGTGAAAGGAAATCACTGCAGCTCTCACCTGCCACTTCAGCCACTCGTACACCGCAAAGCACACCCTCCTTGAGCTGAAGCGGCAGAACGGCATCTTCCAACATAGGCTGATATGCGACGTTTCCACCCATTGGAATTACACCCTGCATATGTTGGACCGGCTATACGAACACAGAAAGGCTATAAATGATTTCTTGATGATCCAAGCGGACAGTAGTACTGCCCTGTGTAACTTCAATGTCAGCCAGTGGCAGCTCATGCGTGACACCTGCCGTTTGCTCAGGCCCTTTGAGGAGGCCACGTTATTTGTCAGTCACCAGGACTACGGGATGAACAACATAATTCCACTGCTTCATGTCCTGGAACAGATTCTGGTAAATCTGGCTGGTCAGGGGACTGGAGACGTGGCGCCTAGATCTCACGGTCACATGAGACTTTTGGGGGCTGAATTGGAGGAGGACATTGGAGCACAAGCAATGTGTAGCGAAATGGGTGGTTTTTCTATACAGGTGACAGGAAAGGAGGAGCAGGAGCAGCCAGAGGAGCTACAGGGTGATGAGGAAGACGAGGCAGATGACCCCCACACACCGTGGCAGTATGCAGTGGAGATGGAGGCAGAGAGTATCTTGCACAAATGTCCCGATGCATGCTTGGGCAGTGACAGCCGAATTGTCACCATTCGGCCGAGGGATGACTTCTGGCTCTCCACTTTGTTGGAAGCTCGCGACCGGTCCAAAATGGGGGCCTTTTTTACACCCGCTGAGAGGGAGGACAAACTGAACTACTATAGAGACATTCTATGTAGTCAGTTGGCTGCTGCCTATCTGCGCCATCTGCCATCCTCTCGTAGGTCTGACTGGGGGGGGGGGCCCTCTGCGCTCACATTTCTCTGCCATGGCTGCTGTGGCAGGGTGGGGGATAGGAGCAGTTCCAGCTCCATCAGAAGCAACTTGAGTCTAGAGTCGCTGATGAGCAGCTTTCTTCACCCGCCTAGTGTAGAAACTACTCGCCAGCAGCAGCAGCAGCAGCAGCTAAACCTGGAGCAGGACCTGAACCAGCAGGTGATGGCATACTTGGACAGCACCCTGCCACCCCACATTAAAGATCCCCTGAACTACTGGGCAGCCACACTATGTCACTTTGCCACTCTCTGGTCTCCTGATGCTGCTGCCACCTCCACACTATGTCACCTTGCCACCCTTTGGTCTCCTGATGCTGCTGCCACCTCCACACTATGTCACCTTGCCACTCAGTTTTTTCCTGATGCTTCTGCTACCTCAACACTATGTCACCGTCCCACTCTGTTGCCTCCTGAGGCTGCTGCCACCTCCATACTGTCATTGTGCAACCCCGTGGCCTTCTCCTGATGCTGCTGCCACCACTTCGACACTCTGTCATTGTATCACTCTGTGGTATCCTGATGATGATGCTGCCACCTCCACACTCTGTAATTGTGCCACCCTGTTGCCTCCTCCTGATGCTGCTGCTGCCACCTCCACACTCTGTCATTGTGCCACTCTGTTTTTCCTCAGTCCCTCATTTGACAGAGCTGCCAAAATGTGCCGCCCATGGAGGTGGAGCTATCACCTGCCCACCCTATGATACAATGAAGATCTGAGTGACGTGAGTAAAGGGGACGTGCTTCTGTTGACTGCTTGATTGCTTAGTTGATAGCTCAGCTTGATGACCGAGCCCTCAGGGGCGGAGCTTCACATTTAAAAGAATGAGTGAGGCAGGGGTATACTGCCATTGCCACTTTTACATGAACCACTTTAGCTATTTCTCCCTGAAGATCCCTAATCGGTGAACTGTGCAGGAGATATAATCCAGGTTTCACTATTGTCAGGTTTCTCAGGTTAGGATCTAAGTACCGGTGCGGGATGGGGTCTTAGGGTCCATTCACACGTCCGTTTTTTCTTTCCTGATCTGTTCCGGTTTTTGCGGAACAGATCTGGACCCATTCATTTTCAATGGGTCCTGAAAAAAATCGGACAGCACAATGTGTTCTGTCCGTTTCCATTGTTCCGTTCCGCATGTCCGAAAAAATATAAAACATGTCCTATTCTTTTCCGCAAAAATCGGATCCTGGTACAATACAAAGTCAATGGATCCGCAAAAAACGGAAGACATTCGTATGTCATTACGTATATCATCCGTTTTATGCGGATTCCGTTCCTGGAAATTAAATCCTGCAAACTGAAAAAAAATTGAAAAAAAAAAAAGTTTCTAAGAAATCCAAACAACTTTATTTTCTTATTGAAATTTATACATGTTTCCGTTTTTTGCGGATCCGCAAAAAACGGATGACATACGGAAACATTTTCAGGAACAACGGATCCGCAAAAAACGGACCGAAATTCGGGATATAGAAAAATACTGACGTGTGAATGTAGCCTTAAGCATATCCCGCTGCACTACACATATACTTTGTGCATTTATTAATAAACTACATTATTTTAAACAGATTCCATAAAAGTTAGGTTTTATACTATTCCCTCCCTAAAATATAGAATAGTGTAGTGGATCTACACTAAAATTGCCCTGGAAAAAAAAACCTAAAAGTTGCTAATGGAAGTATGTGGGGTTTGTAATACCATAGTGCAGCACAAAATAGTACCCCAGCGGAACCAAATGCCACAGTGCAGCAAAAAATATCTCCCCAGAGGCTGTCCATCAATATCTGCCTCATTCTGCCCTTCTCCCCTTCCAGTTTTCTCTAATTATGATATGGAGAAAAGGGCTTAGGAGGTAAGATGCAGGTCACAGCCTCAGGTTTTTTCCAGCCTGGGCTTGAAACGCCTGTGTCTCTGCACCGTTTGTATACTACCTTATATAGTGGAGCATGACAGGGAGCCACCACATTATTCAACTGCATCACTGTTCTGAGGACACCGATGCAACTAAATTCAGGGGGCACCCGCGGCCGCCAGCCAGGTACATAAGTACCTGATGCTCCTAAGGTTAATTAATGCAAAGTTAACACAGCAGTGAGGAGGAGTCAGGTGGCCCCCTTGGGCACCGGCCCAGCGAGAAATGGCCCTGTAGGGTCTATGGCCAGTCCGCCAGCTTGACTTTTTCTGGCAGTCCTATAGCGATCCACTTCGGGAGCCCTGTTCTGGAGATAGGAGCAGGAGGTGGGACCTTTACCTATCTCACATTGATGGCATATCCTAGCGATATGCCATTAATGTCCCAGATGGGCCAACCTCTTTAAAGTGGTTTTCCAGGACTAGAAAAAGAAACATGTTTACATAGTTAATACTGTTGAAAAAAAGACAGTCAATCAAGTTCAGCCAAGGGATGAGGGGGATGTTAAATTTAGGAAAATGGAGTGAGACCCAGACTTCTACATATTTTCATAAGCATTCATTTTATTTCATTTTCAGAATTAATCTAAACCTTTTTCAAAACTGCCCACTGTTCCTGTTGTGACCACGTCCCGAGGTAGTCTATTCCACAGATTCACAGTTCTTACAGTAACAACGCTTTGACACTTCTGGAGACTGAATTTATTCTTCTCCAGACGGAAGCAGAGCCCCCTTGTCTTTTAGGGGGCTTTTACATGGAACAGCTTTTCACCATATTTTTTGTACGGCCCATTTATAAACAGTGGGTACTCAAATTACAATATTAATTGTTTCCAGGACGACCATTGTATGTTGACACCATTGGAACTTGAGTAATCTGTTCCCAAGCCCCAAAATACCATCCAAGATAAGAGGAAATTAAGATTTAAGAAAAATAAGCAGATAACTAAAACACATAAAACAATCCATTACATACAACAGTCAGGAATAGCTGCTAAACAGCTATTTTATCAGAGAAATGGCCTTGAGTGATTGAGTCACTGTATGTTGAGTCGGCTTTCAACTTATGACTCTTTTACGATGGGTCAAAAATGACCATTGTATGTTGAAATTATTGTATCCTTAAGGGACCAATGTATTTGTATAGGTTTATCATTCCCCTCAGACGCCTCTTCTCAAGACTAAGTAAATTGAATTATTTTAATCTTTCCCTATAACTAAGACCCTCCATGCTCTGTATCAGCACCTCACCTGTCCACAGCTCAGCCCCATTCATTTCAGTGGTGCTGATCTGCAGTACCAGGCACAACCCAAGGACAGGTGAGGGACTGCTTTTGAAATAAGGCAGCCATGTTTTTTTCTAATAATGGACAACCCCTTTAAAGGGCTTCTGTCACCCCACTAAACTCATATTTTTTTATTTTTTTTGGGGTACTTATAATCCCTATCCTGCGATATAGCTATACATTATGTTATTAATCATTTTTGTTCTGTAGATATGTAAAAAAACATACTTTTATAATATGCTAATTACCTGTCTACCAGCAAGTAGGGCGACTACTTGCTGGTAGCAGCCGCAAAAAACCGCCCCCTCCTCTTGTTGATTGACAGGGCCAGCCGCGATCTCCTCCTCCGGCTGGCCCTGTCAGCATTTCAAAAATCGCGCGCCTGTGTTGATTCGGCGCCGATGACGTCTTCTCTTTCGGTGGCCCTGTCAATCAACAGGAGGAGGGGGCGGTTTTTTGCGGCTGCTACCAGCAAGTAGCCGCCCTACTTGCTGGTAGACAGGTAATTAGCATATTATAAAAGTACGTTTTTTGACATATCTACAGAACAAAAATGATTAATAACATAATGTATAGCTATATCGCAGGATAGGGATTATAAGTACCCCCCCCCCAAAAAAAAGAGTTTAGTGTGGTGACAGAAGCTCTTTAATACTTCAGGTTCAAACCCTTAAGCAACATGTGGCACTGTGAGCCACATCTGCTGCATTCAGTTAAACCCTAGTCTTTAGGCCTCTTGCACACGACCGTATGGCTTTTTCAGTAATTTGCTGTCCACAAAAAATACGGATGACGTCCGTGTGCATTCCGTTTTTTGCGGAATGGAACAGCTGGCCCCTGATAGAACAGTACTATACTTGTCCATTATGCGGACAATAATAGGACATGTTCTATCTTTGAACGGAACTAAAATACGGAAACGGAAGGCATACGGAGTGCCTTCCATTTTTTTTGTGGATACATTGAAACTAATAGTTCTGTATACGGTCCGTATACGGAACGAAAAAAATGGAACGGAAACGGAAAAAATGTAAGTTCCTGTGCAAGAGGCCTTATGAAGAGGTTAACTGTCACAGGAATCTGGACCGAGAACGTGTCAGTGCTCTGTTCAGGACGCTTGTCCTCAGGTCCCAAGAGCGTGCATAGATCTGGCACAAGAGTATATTTTGAAAGTGTCGCTTTTCTAGTTCCTGATTGATAGTCTGTGCTTCCTGACTCATTCTGACTGCAACTGAATTTATGAGCCATATGACAAAGCAGCACCACCCATGTAGCAGGAAAGAGTGCAAATGGCGGTGGCTAATTACATAAAATGCACACGTTAAACTACTGAAAGAAACTACAGATAGAAGCTAAATTATAGCATTATCTCAAATATTTATAACCACTTTCCCATAAACTGGAATTTTCCTCTTATTCTTTGTGGTTCAGTGATTCTTCGATGCAAAGTGCCAACAGGCTGACAATAATCCTGACTGCTTCAGCCAACTTCAACACCACTGAATGAAACAGTTACATAAGGCTTAGTGCGGGGCTAAACCTAGACTGCGGACAACGCAGGGCACACGATTGCATACAACTCACGTTACAGCTCTAGTTCAATAGTTAAATGAATAAGTAGTACTACAAAACGTGTAGGTGTAGTTTTAGCCGTATGTTCATCTACTAAGTTTTACACCTTTTTTGGGCGTAAAATTGTCACACAACCGTTTCGTTTTTAGACTTTTTAAACTCCCGGGTGACAATATTTGTTTTTATGTTTACTCAGTTTTTTTGAGAATTTTACAAAATAATACAATTGAAGACCGTAAAACAATTAAGTAAGTATTCAATGGAAACGCGCTGGCATATCATACAGTAATGTAAAGTTATTTATTACATACCACTTGATAACAATGTGATATAATACATATATAAGGCCAAAAAACATTTTTTTTTTTTATATCAGGTTTGACACATAGGGGTGTTGAGGGGATGTCCAGAAAAAAGGTGTTTTTTTTTTCCGTCCGCATTGTGGCTGCGTCTGCACTGCATGCCGGTTACAGTGACAATGGTGTGCATCAATACAGCGGATCAGCCTGTCACTATTAAAGAGGTTCTCCGGACTTTTTCATATTGATGACACCTGGCACCCCCGCCGTTCAGCTGTGCGCGTACCGTCTCCGTTCTCTCTTCCTGCTGTATGTCTATGGAAAAGCAGCGGTGAGCAGGAAGAGAGACGGGAGATGGCACGTGCAGGGGTGCACCACCAATGAGGCCAGGTGAGGCGATCGCCTCAGGCAGCACCAGGTAGGGGCAAAAGGGGGGCAGCGGAAGGGCCATGGGCTATGAGCTCTTTCATTATGGCAAATGGGCTAGGTTAAGAAATTGGCATTGGGAGGGGCACCGTTTCAGTTTTGGCCTCAGGCAGCATAAAGGCTAGGTGCACCCCTGGGCACATGCACACTGTGTGCACCGTCTCCTCATACAACCGTACAGTTTTTAGCCAGGAACATAACTGTAGAGGCTGCAGTCGGAGCCTTTGGGGGCCAAAATTACCCCATGTCCTATATAAGACGACCATTACTATTAAAGATGTGTGATATTTGGGGGGGGGGGGGGGCCACGACAACGACGACTCTATTACAGATTTTGCATCGGTGCCCAGGAGCTTTAAATGATGACAGTCCTTCACTTAGCAAACAGCAGTGGTGAAAAAAAAAAGTCTGAATGACTTCTTAATGAATAATTACCATAAAACAGCAATTTTCTTACATGTTAGCATTTCATTCTCCAGCTTTCCAAAGAATGGTGATCGTATACAAGAATGATATTATTATGTCTATTGAATAATAAACCAAAAGACATTTGTTCCACTGGTTGCAACATATATAACCGTACGGCCACACATGCAGTTTTTTTTTTTTTACACCAAACCAAAATCATGAGTGGATCATAAAATGTGATAAAGTAAATGGCAGATATGACTTTTAGTTTTTTAATCCACTTCATGTTTTGGATTAAAAACTGCATTAAAAAAAACGTTCAGGAGTGACAGCACCCTAAATGCCCGCTTCACATATATCAGTTGTGCCCGGCTAAGTAGTTTTAAAGGGCTTCTGTCACCCCACAACAGTCATTTTTTTTTTTTTTGGGCTAGTTACATTCATTATAGCGCGATATATGAGAATATAATGTTGTCACTTACTTTTATGCGGCCGTTTCTTGAGAAAACGAAGTTTTATAATATGCAAATCCGGTCTCTACCAGCAAGTAGGGCGTCTACTTGCTGGTAGCCGCCGCAGAAAACCGCCCTCTCGTCGTGTTGATTGACAGGGCCAGCCGTGATCTCCTCCTCCGGCCAGCCCTGTCAGTATTTCAAAAATCGCGCGCCTCTGTTCATTCGGCGCAGGCGCTCTGAGATGAGGAGGCTCGTCTCCTCAGAACTCCCTCAGCGCGCCTGCGCCGATGACGTCTTCTCTTTCGGTGATGTCATCGGCGCAGGCGCACTGAGGGAGTTCTGAGGAGACGAGCCTCCTCATCTCAGAGCGCCTGCGCCGAATGAACAGAGGCGCGATTTTTGAAATACTGACAGGGCCGGCCGGAGGAGGAGATCACGGCTGGCCCTGTCAATCAACACGACGAGGGGGCAGTTTTCTGCGGCGGCTACCAGCAAGTAGACGCCCTACTTGCTGGTAGAGACCGGATTTGCATATTATAAAACTTCGTTTTCTCAAGAAACGGCCGCATGAAAGTAAGTGACAACATTATATTCTCCTATATCGCGCTATAATGAATGTAACTAGCCCAAAAAAAAAATATGACTGTTGTGGGGTGACAGAAGCCCTTTAAGCTTGGATTGGGACATAACTGACATATGCGCACTGCATAGCTATAGGGGGCGCAGAAGTAGCAGTCGCTACTGGGCCCAGGAGCCTGAGGGGCCCAAAGACCCTTGTGCCACATAAGAAAACACCAGTATTATAGAAAGTGCATGTAGGTCAAGTTACACCTCTGGCTTGAAGGAAGGGGTTAGGTCAAGAATTTGGCATGGGAAGGTGTTGTTTCAATTTCTGTATCAGGCAGCACGAAGGCTATGTTGTCCCCTGCCCACAAAGCACTGAGGGAAGGGGGCCCAAGCTGAACTTTTGTACCAGGGCCTATATGGCATTAGCTACACCCCTGCCAGCATCTATGCACTGATTGCACCAGGCAGGAAGACGTAGTGTGTCGTGTTTTTCTGTCCGGCACTAATTCACATCCAGCATCATCAGAAAACTGTGGGATCATTTCTAGCTTCAGCTCCTCTCCGGCGTTTTTTGCACCGCTCCCAGTTAAGCCGGATTACTGGATGTATGTGAAAAAAATGTTATCACTCATTGACAATCAATATGTGAATATTCTATGTATTTAAAAAAATATAAATTTGGTGGATGCTTTTCTGGATATAATTTTCTGAAGTCACTCCATGTATTCTACATCCTGCTCTGACTCTTTAACTTCCTCTTTGTTTGGACTTTAAGCACGGTAAGCAGCCTCGCTTGACATTCTCAGTCAGACCATTCACTCCGACCAGAGAGAGAAGGGATGTGACCCATTACAGCATCACACATTGTACTGATACGGTAAGTATTATGCTCCCCTGTGGCCATCTGTATATAGACCTATCAAGAGAACTATAGAGCTGTCATACTGTCATTCTAAATCTACATCTACTATTATAATAGCAGACAAATCTATCCCTCACAGCAGTGGTAAACTGCTGGCTGCTACAGAAGGAAAATATTTTATGTATTATTTTCAATGGTATAGTACTGCCAAAATGAAAAAGAAAATGCTAAAAATTCTTTGTAAAAAAGTTTTTATTGAACATTGAGTTAAAAAAAAATCCATTTATGACTTAAGTGTCCCTTTAAATCAGCTACCAGATGATACAATCCTTCTACAGCTTTGTACTTGCATTTTTTTGGACAAACTCTATTTTCTTCAGTTTTTTTCTATTTTCCTATTTTCTATTTTTCTTGCATGCTTTGGATTATATAAATTTCAGAGCACAACTTCAGTTATTGCTTTTCTCAGAAGGTGTTGCAAAGAAAACAAAATCCATTTCACTATTGTGGTTTTTACAGTTACATGTAAAATTTATTGTACAGATTTTTATGGTTACAGGGATATTAACATTATGCCTTTCTATGTTTTGTCATATTGTCTTTTAGTAAAAACTGTTTATCCAAATAAATGTGTTCATTCTTTTGTTATCTTTGTGACTTTTTTTTAACATAAACTTTAATTAGCTTTCTTTAACATTTTTTGTCCCACTAAGGGACTTTTACATTATTTTTTACTTTAATGCTTTAACTGTAGTACTTTATATATTCCAATACATTGCTTGTCTATACAAAATCCACATGGATCTGACCTTGATACTTGTTATCTACTGTAGAAATATCTTTATGGAACCCCTCTCTATGTTCGTCACTTATGTGTCCCAAATTGGGTGGGAAAAAGTCAAGATGGGAATGTAAGAAATGCACTTTCAATGACATTTGGCAGCCAAGTTGTTTATATGCTGTAAGCATGTTGTCTACTAATTCAGCATAGTTTGCAGCTCGTCTGTCCCCAAGGAAGTTCTGCACTACTAGCACAAATGCATCTCAAGCTGCAAGACGCACTCTCTTTGTCAGATTCTTGCGCTGATCATAAGTAGTTTCAAAACTGATAGCACTATAACAGATCACTTTATCAAAATCTGTCCAGCTTGCCTTATATACTTACTGCTGACATCAGCCTGAGTGCGTCCGAACAGGTCTGGACATGTCCAATAGAATATCTCCAATATAATGCATTAATATTATAACTGAATAGGCTTTGCATGTATAACTTAAATCTAGACGTATCAGGCAAATTCCGAGTTCATATTTGGAATCGGCGCGCTCATTATAGTATAAATCACGGTTTTCTCTCAGTAGCAAAATCATTGCTGCGCGGTGCTATCTAATGTGTTCTGGGGCCTCCTGACCCTTCCCAAAATTACATGTTTTGAGGAGATCAGTTGGATTTCAACTGCTGGGCCCCTTTGTTCTTAGGGAGAGGTGTCTGACAGTGGCTTACTCCCCTCTCCTGAGCCGAGTATGCACATGCATAGAGGGGTCAAAAGAGAAGCATAGTTTGCCTCTCAATAAACACACATCTGAAAGCTATGTCAAGTGTATGGTCAGCTGTAAATAATAAGGCAGTTCCAATGCTGGAGATGACCAGGGTATAAAGAAGGGAACCCACTCCCTATATTTACATTCAAGCAGTATTGTTTCTGGCATTTAAGGGGTAAGACTGCTGAAGAAAACAGAAAACCTGAATGAATGATATGTCCATTTTTGAGAAGTCAACGGCCAGCACACTGGTTGGATTGGGACAAAGGGACTTGTTAATGGCTATTGTTAGTTATTAGAAGATATTTCTAAGTATTCTAAATAATTTCTTTTTCTTAATCTCATAAAACCATGGTTGAAAGTAGTTGACCTTTTGCCTAGATGCAAATCGAAAATATTCAGTCATCATGAGACCACCCTCATGGAGGTTTGGATTCTGCCACAAAGGACTTGCAGGACGTGGCCTTTAGGGTAACCTACAAGAAACAGGTAATGGTCAGCGGAGACGATACAGTGGACAGGTGTGGTTGTGGGATTAGCCACGTCATAGAACACTGGCAGACAGATGTGAATGTGAATCAAGCCACTGATCTGAACTGAAAGAAGGTTCCTATAATGAAAGTAAATTCCTGGGCAAAAACTGAAACTGCTCACCTGGATCTTTAAAATCTCAATGATCCTCCCCAAATTCCTTGGGTGATTCAGCACATATGGTTTAACACAGGGTATCAAAAAGCAGATTTTAAACAGAGATTAATTGAATTGGCAGTGATCTATGGAGAATTGATTCGCACCTTAACTTCAATCCTCTAAGGATCCCAGCAAATTACTGAGTGCTCAATTCCTGCCTGCTGAGAGGCACCAGGAAGTAGAGAGCATCAGGGGACTGGTTTGGGTTGAAACGCGAATGGCAGGGGATCAGTAAGGTGAGTATGACTTATTTAATTCCATAAATAAATATTTGTACATCTTATCTCCAATAAGAACAAATGATTGGATATGTTGAGAACATGTTCGATCCTTCTTTACTCCAGCATCTACTGTCGGGGGAGAGTCGGGACACCCACATGCAAATTAGATGATCAGAAAGTTTTGATTGCATTCAAGTATATATGGGCAGTATGGAGATGAGATGTGAATACTGATGTATATTGCTCAGCTTTCTGAAACTTCTCAGCTATCGATTACTTTTTCCTCTAAGCTCTATGGAACTCAACATTTTTAAATAAATTAGCAATAATTAAGTAAAAGTAGTGCACAAACCTTAAAATGGCTTTACGTAACTAATGTGTTCCCCTTCCCCCACTGTTCCCAAGATCAGTCCCCAAGAGCTCATCTTAGGAACAATAGGACAAGGAGAACACATTAGTTACGTGCAACTACAAATACAGTATGTCTACTAAAATATAACAAGATATATGGATCCGGACAGTCTTAGTCCCCGAAAATAAAAACCAATAGTCATACAGTTTATAAAACTAAAGTCTCAAGAGCACAAGTGGCACCTTTAATTGCTGTAGGTAAAATTCCCCTTGCAATTCAACTAAAAGTTGCGTTCCAGACCATGCGCTAGTTGTCTATTTGCCGCAACGTATCAACATTTAATTTAGAGTATAATCCAACGTGAAAAGGTCCGAGAGCTTCATTCAGCGATTTGTTCTAGTATTTCAGCAAACCTTTCACTACGTAGACAGTTTTAATGAAGTGTTGTGCTCTAATCTCTCCTCACATGGCACTTAGTTATGTCATGAACAGTCGGCTCGATATAAATGTTAAATAACAAACAGGCGGAGAGGGAAATTGCAGGGCTCTTTAGAACTTATCTGGAATTATATTCTCCACGATTGCAAATGCAAGCAATTCTATTCGGCACTGGACAGGGGCCAAGAGGCTCTTGGTTTCTGTGAATTTGTAGCCATCGCCTATATCTTAAGGGCTTTTAAGTCGAGGCACTTAAGCCCTATCAGGGAAGTCCATTCATTCACATGGTTTCTTTGGAAATACGGTTGGGAAATATACAATATGTGCTGTACAGTTTTGCTACAGTCTAAGCCAAAAAGCACATTACTGTTGTTTTACTGAGCTCGAGACCACCAAGCTGAGCTAGTTAGAAATTCCTCTGCTTCAAAAACCACAGATTTTGAATTCCCCAAAATGACGCATTGTTTAATTATGTGTGACCGAGACCGATCTTTTCCTTCGAGAGTATTGAGAAAACTTTATATGACAATAGATTAATTAATTTATAGAAGCCTTAACATGGTTGAAAATTTGAATGTTCCTAATAGGAGAAAAAAAGGAAAACTGCCGGTTCATTTCTTTTCTCATCGACATTTATATTGAAATGCTGCACGACTTGCCCGATGCATCGACCACTGTCGTTCATCCATAAAAGGGATATCACATTATCTGCTGGTAGAACAGGCTGCTTAAGGACCATATGGTGGTAGATGAGTGAATGGATTAATGACCGTTAAGATGAAATACTGATAATGGGATATGAAAATGCTGGAGAACTTCTAAACTCGAGGAAAATTCACTCCAAAGGCTAAATGGCTCCAAAAACCTCAGTTTATCTGCACATTCACATGAGGCACAGTCACAAAGTAGGTAATCCCCCCTTTTTAAGCAGAACATTAAGGATTATGTGCTTGTAAAACCATGCCGCGATACAAAATAGCCATAAAAGTCAGGTGAGAAAGTTTGAAGAAACAATACACCCTATCTCAAATATCCTAAAGAAAAATGATTACATGTGCTACAAAAGCTATATAAGTGATGGATTAAACCACAGAGGAATGCCTTAACTAAATGGGTGCAGGATTAATATAGTATGTTAGTCAATACGTTTGTGACACAGATCTGGAATGAATGAGGTAATAACCTCATTTAGAAGTAAAAAGCAGAGGAGTGACCAGCCGAGGTCAATGGGTGTCATGCTGCAAAATCTCTATAAGTGATGGATTAAACCATACTGTATAGGAAAACCATCTAAGAATGCCTCAACTAAATGGGTGCGGGATTCATATAGAATGTTAGTCAATATCCTCATGACACAAATCTGGAATGAATTAGTTAACAACCTCGTTTAGGAGTAAGAAGGAGTGACCAGTGGAGGTTAATAGGTCTTCTGCATGCAGTAGATGTGAAGGTGCTCTCATGGCTGAAACAAGATCTGGTGTCTGCAATGTAGGCTTTGCCTCGGTGTCTGTACTGCCAGAAAAAAAAAAAAAAGCCAGTAGAGAGAAGCATATTCCAGTAAAGAGCTTGTGAGGGCAGGAACAACTAGGAGGAAAAAATGCCCGTCTAGACTCCTATTGTGTATATCAAAACCAGATGAGAGAAAATTCCCGCCTAGAATACCTATTTGCTCTACAGACGCTTTCTGAGCAGTAAATAGATTCCTTTATAAGGTTGTCGGGCCTAAATATGCCTCAAATGAACATCTTAATGTGATATAGGAATCAAAAGCATAGGCGAATGCAACAGTGTAGATATGTTATACTGAAGGTGACAGTTACGGACGGGTTATTCAGGCACAGCTGTAGTTAACATACTACCAATTACTACAGAGGTGGATGAACCTTTAGTGTAGTGCCCGAGAGCCCAATGTCAGTAGGCACTCAGATACAGCACCAAAAAATGCTAAATGTTATAATTATGGTGACTGGTAAAGGGACGAAGACCAGGTCCAATCTGAGATCAGTCATGCATTACAGTTTTCCTGGTACACACACTTGTTCAAGGTCTGTGCCATTAGAAGCCAGTCAACCTAATGGCATTTATTATACCTCTTTGATTTACAGATCCAGTATGAAAAGAGTGCACGGCAGTAAAGTCGTAATTACACTTTAGATCTCCTACACCTGTAAATCTACTCTCTTTTAACTTATCTACAATGGGGGAGATTTATTATCTCCCTTGTGCCTGAAAAGTGGCTTTAAAAAGTTGCAAACTATGTTTTTTTTTAAATATTGTCACATCTCTCTGATTTTACGCCGTCCTGGCCACTTTCCTTAAAGAGAGAATAGCAAGGGCAGAAAGGGGGCGTGGCCAGCCTCCCCAACAAATCTATCTTCATTCATGCCACTTTTCTGAAATGAAGGCAGAAATCTACGGCAGCTTTGAACTGTCGTAGATTTCTGTTTAGGCGCAAGGACTGCCAGGGATGTACCTCGTCATAAATTAGGCGCATCTTCCGGCAGTCCAGAGGATATCAAGACCGGCACAGAAAGCACCGGTCTTGATAAATCTCCCCCATAATTTTTAAAGGGTTGTCCAAGTTAATTTTTATTTATTTTTTTAAAGATGGGAAGGTGTTAACATAATAAAAGGAGTTATACTCACCCATTCAAACTCCCTCTGCTCCAGCACCACCTTTCCGATCCTCTCTACTGCTGCAGTGATGACGTCCAGTATACTGCACACGACCACTGCAGCATATAACTTGCTTCAGCCGTATACGGCACTAGAACGTTGATCTCTGCTCTTTCTGAGCTCATTAGACAAGTGGGAATCACTATCAACCATTGATAAGATGATCCCTGTGTACAACTGAACTCAGAAAGAGCAGCAACTTAAATAAAGTTAAAGATTTATAGAATATTTTTCTCAGTCTGCTCAGCTCCTCCTGATCTAACCTGCTGCCTGCAGACTGAACTGCATTTCATGGTGGCAGGTTCTTTTAAAGGGGGTTGACCAAGTTAAAAATAAAATGTTAAAAGGCAGGGAAGTTATACTCACCCTCAGGGGTCAAGTCCTGGGAAAAAAAGTGTGGGAACTCACCCAAGATCCACTCCAACCCCCCCCCCCCCCCTCCAAAAAATAAAAAAGCACAGAAAATCTAGCATGCTGTAATTTGTGTCGCTGCGGACTAAAAAATAAATAAAAAAAATAACACTTTTAGAAAAGTTTGTCCTGGGATTCGATCTCATGACCTCTACACAGCAGAAGCAAGGCATATGCCCTCACAGCTATGAAAGCTGTCTAGCTTGTTACTTAAAAAAAATAAATATATAAGACTTCTACTGTAGGTAACTTTGCCCACTGTGTATGGATGTAGCAGAGCTGGGTGTGTTGGGGCAGCTGTCATGTGTATGGTTGTACACTAGGTATCAGTACACTAGGTATCAGTAGAAGTATCAGAAAAAAAAAAAAAAACACTTTTAGAAAAGTTTGTCCTGGGAATTCGAACTTATGACCTCTACACATTACAGGCAAGGCATTTACCCTCACAGCCATAAAAGCTGTTGAGGTAGTTGCTTAAAAAAAAACAACTAAGATTTCTACTTATACCTAGTGTACAACCATACACATGACAGCTGCCCCAACACACCCAGCTCTGCTACATCCATACACAGTGGGCAGCTGTCATGTGTATGGTTGTACACTAGGTATCAGTAAACTAGGTATCAGTAGAAGTCTTACAAAAAAAAAAAAAAACACTTTTAGAAAAGTTTGTCCTGGGATTTGAACTCATGACCTCTACACATCAGAGGCAAGGCATTTACCCTCACAGCCATAAAAGCTGTCTAGGTAGCTGCTTAAAAAAAAAAAAATAAGACTTCTACTTATACCTAGTGTACTGATACCTAGTGTACAACCATACACATGACAACTGCCCCAACACACCCAGCTCTGCTACATCCATACACAGTGGGCAGCTGTCATGTGTATGGTTGTACACTAGGTATCAGTACACTAGGTATAAGTAGAAGTCTTATATATATATATATTTTTTTTTTTTATTTTTTTTATTTTTTTTTAAGCAACCACCTAGACAGCTTTCATGGCTGTGAGGGTAAATGCCTTCCTCTGATGTGTAGAGGTCGTGAGTTCGAATCCCAGGACAAACTTTTCTAAAAGACATTCTAAATGATCTCGTAGTGAAGGAGATGATGTCATTAGGGGGCGGGGCGCCATGAGAGGAGTCGCAGGCAGCGGCACCGCACAGACAGCTTCCTCTCAACTGAAGCCGCCCCTCCTCCCTTAACCTGCCCTGCACAGTGCGCTCCGTCTCCCCCTGTGAATCTGATTCAGCCGTGTTCTCCTGGCTTGAGGCTGAAAGGGAACGGCGTTCCTGCCATGAAAAAAGTGCAGGAACGCCGTTCCCATGCGTTCCCCCTCCACTCGACCCCTGCTCACCCTTACAAACTCCCTCTGCTCCAACACCGCCGCATCAATCCCCCCTGCTGCTGCTGTTGCGGTGTCATGTTCTTGGCTGCAGTGATGACCACTGCAGTGAATCACTGGCTTCAGTGGTATACTGCACAAGAATGCTAAAGCCAGTGATTCACTGCAGTGGTCATGTGTGGCATACTGGCATGTCACCCAAACAGCGCAGCCTATTGCATTAGGGTGTGCACCCTAAAGAACAAACACACCGCGCGCGTGTATGCATGTATATATATATATATATATATATATAGCCTTTATGCCATTAGCCCCCATTATCAGCCCTTATGCCTCTCATTAGCCCCCATTATGCCTCAGTAGCCCCGATTATGCCTCAGTAGCCCCCATAATCAGCCCTTATGCATCATTAGCCCTATTATCAGCCCTAATGCCTCATTAGCCCCATTATGCCTCTCATTAGCCCCATTATGCCTCTCATTAGCCCCCATTATGCCCCCAGCAGCCTCATTTTTTATAAAATAAAAAAATACTTAACTCTCTGCTCCTCGCCGCCCGCAATCCTCTTCCTCCTGCTGTCGGCTGTGCTCTGAACTGACTGACGCGCACAGCGTGACGTCACAAAGCACCTCACACTGTGCGCAGCCCTGCACAGCCTAGGACCAGGAAGCAGTAAGTACAGACCGTTCACCGCTTCTTGGTCCTCTGGCACTAATGAGCACTTTCAAAATGGAAGCGCTTCATTAGTATTCGCCGGTCAGCAGGCTTGATTAGGGTGTGCCCAGGCACACCCCGTGCGCATGCCTATGCACCTAAGCATGTATATATAGTCTGGCTGGGAGGATAAGAGCAGCGGTGCTGGGGGTTTAAATGGGTAAGTAGAACTTTGTTTATTGTTTTAACATCTTCCTTGCCTTTTAAACATTGTTTAACTTACTTTAGGAAAGCCATGTGTGCAAGATTTATTCCTGGCCAAGCGTGCATGTATGCTGTATATTTTAATTAAATGTCACCATAAATTATCCATTCTTACATGAATAAATATCAAAATAATGAATTCATCAATTTAAAAAAATCTCTAAAAAGATGTTGTTGAAGAACTTCCATCTTTGTGTTTAGCTTTTTTAAAAACCTAATGACAAGCAGAAGGTATAACTAAACTTATATCCTACCAGAGGTCAGAGACAAGCTGCTCTGCAACTAAGAACAGGGCCTGCTCAGCAATGGTTCTAGGGGAGGATACCGCCATATATATATGGGATGCAAAAGGAAAAACCTCTATATGCCTCCTCCCAAAATTAATTTTACTACTGATTAGAAATGCACACTGCTTTATCAGGGAAGAAATCCCCCTGAGGAAGCAACTTGAAATGCGTATTGGGTTTTGTCACAGTGCCACATTTTGGGTCTGTATTAACGCCTTAATTTTATTGTGGAGAGCGCATTTTGTATTGGATAGATACAGCAAATATATATATATAGGTAATAATATTTGATATCTTTCAGTTGATTACTATTCATACCCAATATGGCATTTATCATCTGGTTTATGCTTCAGCCTAACATATATGTGTTTTAATTTATCAATTTGTGCTGATAAAGATGAAGAGTTTGTAACTTTGCGTTAGCACCTCCGTGGAAATATAAATAGATTGTGCTCATTGATAGAAGCACAGAAGCACACGGAGGTACAGTGCAGGTCACATGGCCTCTATAGCAGCCCTAAAGATGGAAAATCTGCTAAAAATAACTTTTATTAACATTTTGATACCTACAGTACACATCCCCTTAATAAATTCATTCATGTGCTCATATTTTTAAGTTTGCTTAAAGGGGTTATTCTAAGTATTACTATGCAATGAATAGGGCATTTCATATGAAGTATTCATGTAATATATATGCAATGAAAATATTGTTCTTTTCTTATGTACATTACATTTTCCTTCCCAGTAGCTCTCTCTCTGCTGTTTCTCTTGTGCCCAAAATTCTGGCCCATCTAGTTATGCATTCAGTGGTGAACGTACATGCTCAGTAGTTTCCCTACTCCCTTCCTCCTCTCTGTGCCGGAATAGTGATCTCAAAGCGGCCCAGACAGTGGACAAGGAAATTGGGGGGAGGGCCTATTTTATGAATTAACAGAAGGGGTTAACAAGAGCTGACTGCAATGCACTCCTGGAAGATGCAAGCTGCTGCCCACCCACAGAAAGTGAAGAGACCAGAGCTGCAATGAAGTGAGTAAAAAAAACCAAAAAGGGTTAAAATTACATTGGAGAGCGCACTGAATTTAATACAAATGTGCAGAACATTCAAACTTCATGTAGACATATTAACCACTAAGCCACTTTTTCTGCCCCCACAACGCACGGACAATTTGTAATGTGGGACTGAGGTGTGTATGTCTGTGTAGGAGATTGTGCCCCCAGTGTTCTCCAGGTCTGTTTTCCATGAGACACAGACCAAAGTGGTGTATGACCTGAGTTTCTCCACACAGACTCTCCATCAATGCAGAAAAATTGAGATGTGAATAGCATCAATTACTTCTATGGGTTCGTGTGAACAACGGACAACACATGGATAAAAAAATACAGCCTTAGGGCTCATGCATGCGACCGTATGTATTTTGCGGTCCGCAAAAATTATGGATGATGTCTGTGTGCATTCCGTATTTTGCTGAACGGAACAGCTGGCCCCTAATAGAACAGTCCTATACTTGTCCATAATGCGGACAAAAATAGGACATGTTCTATTTTTTGTGGAACAGATTTACGGACATACGGAAACGGAATGCACATGGAGTAACTTCATTTTTTTGGGGCGGACCCATCGAAATGAATGGTTCTAAAAAAAATGGAAAGAAAACACGTCCTTGTGCATGAGGCTTTATAGTGCATATAAATGAATATGTTTAGCAGATTATTAACATATTTCTTATTACAAGCAGATGGATGTCAGTGGCTGTAGAAGCAGAATCCATCACAATGACAGTATCATCACTTTGGTCTGGTCACTGCTGAATCGTAAATAAATCTATTGTAGCTATCGTCTTGAAATGACTCGACTGCTCCTGGAAAGGTCATTTGCAGATTTCTTAAGCAGACGTATTCTGTCGAGCTTTATTTGTGGTCTACTGTAAGGAATTCTGCATATTAAGAAGTGGCATGCCAGAAATGCTATGCAAAACATCAACAGAAAAGCAATGATAATTGACTTTTCTTGCTCAAAGGGTTATTGTGCGAGTCCAACAGGAGGCCTGACTTTTCTGACCTTCAGGAAGGTTTTTTTCCCCTCTGTGTTTTGTTAGTAATCGAGTAAAAGGAAGGGGAGAAAGCTAATAATGAAGGAATTCTTTGCAGTTGTTGGAGGTGGGGATTTGAAAAAAGCTCTGCTTGGTTAACCTATTGCCAAGCTTCTGTTGGACTCATACAAAGGCACATTGTCCTTTTCCATGGGGCTCACACAGACCATGCACATAGCTCCAGAAGGACAATCTCAATGTCTCAGCTCTAATTCGGAGTGCCACGGTGTATGCTACACCTCAGCTTTATTACCCAGCTTTCACACAAAGGAAGGTGAAATCATGTCCGATCCTACAGTCTCTTGGGTAATTTCTACTGTAATTTATTCTTTGGATTGGTTATTAGTAGTATATACCTTACCTGGTTATTAGTAGTGTTGGGCGAGCATGCTCGGCCGAACACTAGTTCGGCTCGAGCATAGCGATGCTCGGAACATCTCGATGTTCAGCCGAATACAGCATGTGCTCGAATACGATGCTCGAGTCCCCTCCCCGCACGTTTGTTGGCTAAGCAGCCAATAAACGTGCAGGTAAGTACTGCCCTCACTGTAATACTGTAGCCATGTTGGCTGCTGGTATTACAGTGATTGGCTGGCCGGAACGTGTCATCGGGTGCTATATAGCAACTGATGACACGTGTTCGGCTCAGTATTAGTCAGGGAGAGCTTGAGAGCAGAAGGGAGAGATAGTGTAGGGAGGAGTGAAATAGCAATATTTTAGTTTTTATACTTGTTATAGACCCAAAAGACCTTTTAAGGACTATTGTGTGTGGCAGCAATATATATTTTTAGTGCAACCTGCACTAAATTGCTAAAACTTGTTAGAGACCCAAAAGTCCTTTTAAGGACTATAGTTGTATCTGGCAGCAATATATAGCTAAATAGCTTACAATTGTTTGGCCGCTGCAGACAGCGACATTATCTGCGCTACATCTAGAGTTGAGCGAACACCTGGATGTTCGGGTTCGAGAAGTTCGGCCGAACATCCCGGAAATGTTCGGGTTCGGGATCCGAACCCGATCCGAACTTCGTCCCGAACCCGAACCCCATTGAAGTCAATGGGGACCCGAACTTTTCGGCACTAAAAAGGCTGTAAAACAGCCCAGGAAAGAGCTAGAGGGCTGCAAAAGGCAGCAACATGTAGGTAAATCCCCTGCAAACAAATGTGGATAGGGAAATGAATTAAAATAAAAATTAAATAAATAAAAATTAACCAAAATCAATTGGAGAGAGGTTCCATAGCAGAGAATCTGGCTTCCCGTCACCCACCACTGGAACAGTCCATTCTCAGATATTTAGGCCCCGGCACCCAGGCAGAGGAGAGAGGTCCCGTAACAGAGAATCTGTCTTCATGTCAGCAGAGAATTAGTCTGCATGTCATAGCAGAGAATGAGGCTTCACGTCAGCCACCACTGCAACAGTCCATTGGCATATATTTAGGCCCAGCACCCAGGCAGAGGAGGGAGGTCCCGTAACAGAGAATCTGTCTTCATGTCAGCAGAGAATTAGTCTGCATGTCATAGCAGAGAATGAGGCTTCACGTCAGCCACCACTGCAACAGTCCATTGGCATATATTTAGGCCCAGCACACACACAGGCAGAGGAGAGAGGTCCCGTAACAGAGAATCTGGCTTCATGTCAGCAGAGAATCAGTCTGCATGTCATAGCAGAGAATGAGGCTTCACGTCAGCCACCACTGCAACAGTCCATTGGCATATATTTAGGCCCAGCACACACACAGGCAGAGGAGAGAGGTCCCGTAACAGAGAATCTGGCTTCATGTCAGCAGAGAATCAGTCTGCATGTCATAGCAGAGAATGAGGCTTCACGTCAGCCACCACTGCAACAGTCCATTGGCATATATTTAGGCCCAGCACACACACAGGCAGAGGAGAGAGGTCCCGTAACAGAGAATCTGTCTTCATGTCAGCAGAGAATTAGTCTGCATGTCATAGCAGAGAATGAGGCTTCACGTCAGCCACCACTGCAACAGTCCATTGGCATATATTTAGGCCCAGCACACACACAGGCAGAGGAGAGAGGTCCCGTAACAGAGAATCTGTCTTCATGTCAGCAGAGAATCAGTCTGCATGTCATAGCAGAGAATGAGGCTTCACGTCAGCCACCACTGCAACAGTCCATTGGCATATATTTAGGCCCAGCACCCAGGCAGAGGAGGGAGGTCCCGTAACAGAGAATCTGTCTTCATGTCAGCAGAGAATTAGTCTGCATGTCATAGCAGAGAATGAGGCTTCACGTCAGCCACCACTGCAACAGTCCATTGGCATATATTTAGGCCCAGCACCCAGGCAGAGGAGGGAGGTCCCGTAACAGAGAATCTGTCTTCATGTCAGCAGAGAATTAGTCTGCATGTCATAGCAGAGAATGAGGCTTCACGTCAGCCACCACTGCAACAGTCCATTGGCATATATTTAGGCCCAGCACACACACAGGCAGAGGAGAGAGGTCCCGTAACAGACAATCTGGCTTCATGTCAGCAGAGAATCAGTCTGCATGTCATAGCAGAGAATGAGGCTTCACGTCACCCACCACTGCAACAGTCCATTGGCATATATTTAGGCCTAGCACACAGGCAGAGCAGAGAGGTCCCGTAACAGACAATCTGGCTTCATGACAGCAGAGAATCAGTCTGCATGTCATAGCAGAGAATCAGGCTTCACGTCAGCCACCACTGCAACAGTCCATTGTCATAAATTTAGGCCCAGCACCCAGGCAGAGGAGAGAGGTCCCGTAACAGAGGATCTGGCTTCATGTCAGCAGAGAATCAGTCTGCATGTCATAGCAGAGAATCAGGCTTCACGTCAGCCACCACTGCAACAGTCCATTGTCATAAATTTAGGCCCAGCACCCAGGCAGAGGAGAGAGGTCCCGTAACAGACAATCTGGCTTCATGTCAGCAGAGAATTAGTCTGCATGTCATAGCAGAGAATGAGGCTTCACGTCAGCCACCACTGCAACAGTCCATTGGCATATATTTAGGCCTAGCACACAGGCAGAGGAGAGAGGTCCCGTAACAGACAATCTGGCTTCATGTCAGCAGAGAATCAGTCTGCATGTCATAGCAGAGAATGAGGCTTCACGTCACCCACCACTGCAACAGTCCATTGGCATATATTTAGGCCTAGCACACAGGCAGAGCAGAGAGGTCCCGTAACAGACAATCTGGCTTCATGACAGCAGAGAATCAGTCTGCATGTCATAGCAGAGAATGAGGCTTCACGTCACCCACCACTGCAACAGTCCATTGGCATATATTTAGGCCTAGCACACAGGCAGAGCAGAGAGGTCCCGTAACAGACGATCTGGCTTCATGTCAGCAGAGAATCAGTCTGCATGTCATAGCAGAGAATGAGGCTTCACGTCACCCACCACTGCAACAGTCCATTGGCATATATTTAGGCCTAGCACACAGGCAGAGCAGAGAGGTCCCGTAACAGACAATCTGGCTTCATGTCAGCAGAGAATCAGTCTGCATGTCATAGCAGAGAATCAGGCTTCACGTCAGCCACCACTGCAACAGTCCATTGTCATAAATTTAGGCCCAGCACCCAGGCAGAGGAGAGAGGTCCCGTAACAGACAATCTGGCTTCATGTCAGCAGAGAATTAGTCTGCATGTCATAGCAGAGAATCAGGCTTCATGTCAGCCACCACTGCAACAGTCCATTGGCATATATTTAGGCCTAGCACACAGGCAGAGGAGAGGTTCATTCAACTTTGGGTAGCCTCGCAATATAATGGTAAAATGAAAATAAAAATAGGATTGAATGAGGAAGTGCCCTGGAGTCCAATAATATATGGTTATGGGGAGGTAGTTAATGTCTAATCTGGACAAGGGACGGACAGGTCCTGTGGGATCCATGCCTGGTTCATTTTTATGAACGTCAGCTTGTCCACATTGGCTGTAGACAGGCGGCTGCGTTTGTCTGTAATGACGCCCCCTGCCGTGCTGAATACACGTTCAGACAAAACGCTGGCTGCCGGGCAGGCCAGCACCTCCAAGGCATAAAAGGCTAGCTCTGGCCACGTGGACAATTTAGAGACCCAGAAGTTGAATGGGGCCGAACCATCAGTCAGTACGTGGAGGGGTGTGCACACGTACTGTTCCACCATGTTAGTGAAATGTTGCCTCCTGCTAACACGTTGCGTATCAGGTGGTGGTGCAGTTAGCTGTGGCGTGTTGACAAAAGTTTTCCACATCTCTGCCATGCTAACCCTGCCCTCAGAGGAGCTGGCCGTGACACAGCTGCCTTGGCGACCTCTTGCTCCTCCTCTGCCTTGGCCTTGGGCTTCCACTTGTTCCCCTGTGACATTTGGGAATGCTCTCAGTAGCGCGTCTACCAACGTGCGCTTGTACTCGCGCATCTTCCTATCACGCTCCAGTGCAGGAAGTAAGGTGGGCACATTGTCTTTGTAGCGTGGATCCAGCAGGGTGGCAACCCAGTAGTCCGCACAGGTTAAAATGTGGGCAACTCTGCTGTCGTTGCGCAGGCACTGCAGCATGTAGTCGCTCATGTGTGCCAGGCTGCCCAGGGGTAAGGACAAGCTGTCCTCTGTGGGAGGCGTATCGTCATCGTCCTGCCTTTCCCCCCAGCCACGCACCAGTGATGGACCCGAGCTGCGTTGGGTGCCACCCCGCTGTGACCATGCTTCATCCTCATCCTCCTCCACCTCCTCCTCATCCTCGTCCTCCTCGTCCTCCAGTAGTGGGCCCTGGCTGGCCACATTTGTACCTGGCCTCTGCTGTTGCCAAAAACCTCCCTCTGAGTCACTTCGAAGAGACTGGCCTGAAAGTGCTAAAAATGACCCCTCTTCCTCCTCCTCCTCCTCCTCCTGGGCCACTTCCTCTTCCATCATCGCCCTAAGTGTTTTCTCAAGGAGACATAGAAGTGGTATTGTAACGCTGATAACGGTGTCATCGCCACTGGCCATGTTGGTGGAGTACTCGAAACAGCGCAACAGGGCACACAGGTCTCGCATGGAGGCCCAGTCATTGGTGGTGAAGTGGTGCTGTTCTGTAGTGCGACTGACCCGTGCGTGCTGCAGCTGAAACTCCACTATGGCCTGCTGCTGCTCGCACAGTCTGTCCAGCATGTGCAAGGTGGAGTTCCACCTGGTGGGCACGTCGCATATGAGGCGGTGAGCGGGAAGGCCGAAGTTACGCTGTAGCGCAGACAGGCGAGCAGCAGCAGGATGTGAACGCCGGAAGCGCGAACAGACGGCCCGCACTTTATGCAGCAGCTCTGACATGTCGGGGTAGTTGTGAATGAACTTCTGCACCACCAAATTCAGCACATGCGCCAAGCAAGGGATGTGCGTCAAATTGGCTAGTCCCAGAGCTGCAACGAGATTTCGCCCATTATCACACACCACCAGGCCGGGCTTGAGGCTCACCGGCAGCAACCACTCGTCGGTCTGTTGTTCAATACCCCGCCACAACTCCTGTGCGGTGTGGGGCCTGTCCCCCAAACATATGAGTTTCAGAATGGCCTGCTGACGTTTACCCCGGGCTGTGCTGAAGTTGGTGGTGAAGGTGTGTGGCTGACTGGATGAGCAGGTGGAAGAAGAGGAGGAGGAAGCCGAGAAGGAGGAGGTGGCAACAGGAGGCAAAGAATGTTGCCCTGCGATCCTTGGCGGCGGAAGGACGTGCGCCAAACAGCTCTCCGCCTGGGGCCCAGCTGCCACTACATTTACCCAGTGTGCAGTTAGGGAGATATAGCGTCCCTGGCCGTGCTTACTGGTCCACGTATCTGTGGTTAGGTGGACCTTGCTACAGATGGCGTTGCGCAGTGCACACTTGATTTTATCGGATACTTGGTTGTGCAGGGAAGGCACGGCTCTCTTGGAGAAGTAGTGCCGGCTGGGAACAACATACTGTGGGACAGCAAGCGACATGAGCTGTTTGAAGCTGTCTGTGTCCACCAGCCTAAATGACAGCATTTCATAGGCCAGTAGTTTAGAAATGCTGGCATTCAGGGCCAGGGATCGAGGGTGGCTAGGTGGGAATTTACGCTTTCTATCAAATGTTTGTGAGATGGAGAGCTGAACGCTGGCGTGTGACATGGTTGAGACGCTTGGTGACGGAGGTGGTGGTGGTGGTGTTGGTGGTACATCCCCTGTTTGCTGGGCGGCAGGTGCCAACGTTCCTCCAGAGGCGGAGGAAGAGGCCGAGGCGGCAGCAGCAGAATAGGCCGAGGCGGCAGCAGCAGAAGAGGTAGCAGGGGGAGCCTGAGTGACTTCCTTGGTTTTAAGGTGTTTACTCCACTGCAGTTCATGCTTTGCATGCAGGTGCCTGGTCATGCAGGTTGTGCTCAGGTTCAGAACGTTAATGCCTCGCTTCAGGCTCTGATGGCACAGCGTGCAAACCACTCGGGTCTTGTCGTCAGCACATTGTTTGAAGAAGTGCCATGCCAGGGAACTCCTTGAAGCTGCCTTTGGGGTGCTCGGTCCCAGATGGCGGCGGTCAGTAGCAGGCGGAGTCTCTTGGCGGCGGGTGTTCTGCTTTTGCCCACTGCTCCCTCTTTTGCTACGCTGTTGGCTCGGTCTCACCACTGCCTCTTCCTCCGAACTGTGAAAGTCAGTGGCACGACCTTCATTCCATGTGGGGTCTAGGACCTCATCGTCCCCTGCATCGTCTTCCACCCAGTCTTGATCCCTGACCTCCTGTTCAGTCTGCACACTGCAGAAAGACGCAGCAGTTGGCACCTGTGTTTCGTCATCATCAGAGACATGCTGAGGTGGTATTCCCATGTCCTCATCATCAGGAAACATAAGTGGTTGTGCGTCAGTGCATTCTATGTCTTTCACCGCTGGGGAAGGGCTAGGTGGATGCCCTTGGGAAACCCTGCCAGCGGAGTCTTCAAACAGCATAAGAGACTGCTGCATAACTTGAGGCTGAGACAGTTTCCCTGGTATGCATGGGGGTGATGTGACAGACTGATGGGGTTGGTTTTCAGGCGCCATCTGTGCGCTTTCTGCAGAAGACTGGGTGGGAGATAATGTGAACGTGCTGGATCCACTGTCGGCCACCCAATTGACTAATGCCTGTACCTGCTCAGGCCTTACCATCCTTAGAACGGCATTGGGCCCCACCATATATCGCTGTAAATTCTGGCGGCTACTGGGACCTGAGGTAGTTGGTACACTAGGACGTGTGGATGTGGCAGAACGGCCACGTCCTCTCCCAGCACCAGAGGGTCCACTAACACCACCACGACCATGTCCACGTCCGCGTCCCTTACTAGATGTTTTTCTCATTGTTATGGTTCACCACAACAACAAATATATTATTTGGCCCAATGTATTGTATTCAAATTCAGCGGGATATAAATTTGAGGCCTAGTATTTAGGCGCTGGGTGACCGGTATGGATTTAGTGACAGAATTATACTTGGAAATGCACAGAAGCGTGTGTGTGTGAAGTTATTCTGAATGACCCAATGTGCACCTTGAATATTATATACCCTTTTAGGGATAGATTTCAAATAGCTCTGATATAGCAGAAACCACTAAATTATGAAATTGCTAAATTGGGAATTGTATTTCAACCCAGAACAAAAAATGTGCTTTGACGGACACTAAATAACTTTCCCAGCCACAACAGGACAGCGTTAACGAGAGATTTAGCAGGATATAAATTTGAGGCCTAGTATTTAGGCGCTGGGTGACAGGTATGGGTTTAGTGACAGAATTAGACTTGGAAATACACAGTAGCGGGTGTGTGTGAAGTTATTCTGAATGACCCAATGTGCACCTTGAATATTATATACCCTTTTAGGGATAGATTTCAAATAGCTCTGATATAGCAGAAACCACTAAATTATGAAATTGCTAAATTGGGAATTGTATTTCTACCCAGAACAAGAAATGTGCTTGAACGGACACTAAATAACTCGCCCAGCTACAGCACTAAGGACAGATTTAGCTGGATATAAATTTGAGGCCTAGTATTTAGGCGCTGGGTGACAGGTATGGGTTTAGTGACAGAATTAGACTTGGAAATGCACAGTAGCGGGTGTGTGAAGTTATTCTGAATGTCCCTATGTGCACCTTCAATATGATCTACCCTTTTAGGGATAGATTTCAAATAGCTCTGATATAGCAGAAACCACTAAATTATGAAATTGCTAAATTGGGAATTGTATTTCAACCCAGAACAAGAAATGTGCTTGAACGGACACTAAATAACTCGCCCAGCTACAGCACTAAGGACAGATTTAGCAGGATATAAATTTGAGGCCTAGTATTTAGGCGCTGGGTGACAGGTATGGGTTTAGTGACAGAATTAGACTTGGAAATACACAGTAGCGGGTGTGTGTGAAGTTATTCTGAATGACCCAATGTGCACCTTGAATATTATATACCCTTTTAGGGATAGATTTCAAATAGCTCTGATATAGCAGAAACCACTAAATTATGAAATTGCTAAATTGGGAATTGTATTTCTACCCAGAACAAGAAATGTGCTTGAACGGACACTAAATAACTCGCCCAGCTACAGCACTAAGGACAGATTTAGCTGGATATAAATTTGAGGCCTAGTATTTAGGCGCTGGGTGACAGGTATGGGTTTAGTGACAGAATTAGACTTGGAAATGCACAGTAGCGGGTGTGTGAAGTTATTCTGAATGTCCCTATGTGCACCTTCAATATGATCTACCCTTTTAGGGATAGATTTCAAATAGCTCTGATATAGCAGAAACCACTAAATTATGAAATTGCTAAATTGGGAATTGTATTTCAACCCAGAACAAGAAATGTGCTTGAACGGACACTAAATAACTCGCCCAGCTACAGCACTAACGACAGATTTAGCTGGATATGAATTTGAGGCCTAGTATTTAGGCGCTGGGTGACAGGTATGGGTTTAGTGACAGAATTAGACTTGGAAATACACAGTAGCGGGTGTGTGTGAAGTTATTCTGAATGACCCAATGTGCACCTTGAATATTATATACCCTTTTAGGGATAGATTTCAAATAGCTCTGATATAGCAGAAACCACTAAATTATGAAATTGCTAAATTGGGAATTGTATTTCAACCCAGAACAAGAAATGTGCTTGAACGGACACTAAATAACTCGCCCAGCTACAGCACTAAGGACAGATTTAGCTGGATATAAATTTGAGGCCTAGTATTTAGGCGCTGGGTGACAGGTATGGGTTTAGTGACAGAATTAGACTTGGAAATGCACAGTAGCGGGTGTGTGAAGTTATTCTGAATGTCCCTATGTGCACCTTCAATATGATCTACCCTTTTAGGGATAGATTTCAAATAGCTCTGATATAGCAGAAACCACTAAATTATGAAATTGCTAAATTGGGAATTGTATTTCAACCCAGAACAAGAAATGTGCTTGAACGGACACTAAATAACTCGCCCAGCTACAGCACTAAGGACAGATTTAGCTGGATATAAATTTGAGGCCTAGTATTTAGGCGCTGGGTGACAGGTATAGGTTTAGTGACAGAATTAGACTTGGAAATGCACAGTAGCGGGTGTGTGAAGTTATTCTGAATGTCCCTATGTGCACCTTCAATATGATCTACCCTTTTAGGGATAGATTTCAAATAGCTCTGATATAGCAGAAACCACTAAATTATGAAATTGCTAAATTGGGAATTGTATTTCAACCCAGAACAAGAAATGTGCTTGAACGGACACTAAATAACTCGCCCAGCTACAGCACTAACGACAGATTTAGCTGGATATGAATTTGAGGCCTAGTATTTAGGCGCTGGGTGACAGGTATGGGTTTAGTGACAGAATTAGACTTGGAAATGCACAGTAGCGGGTGTGTGAAGTTATTCTGAATGACCCTATGTGCACCTTGAATATTATATACCCTTTTAGGGATAGATTTCAAATAGCTCTGATACAGCAGAAACCACTAAATTTTTAAATTGCTAAATTGGGAATTGTATTTCAACCCAGAACAAAAAATGTGCTTTGACGGACACTAAATAACTTTCCCAGCCACAACAGGACAGCGGTAACGAGAGATTTAGCGGGATATAAATTTGAGGCCTAGTATTTAGGCGCTGGGTGACCGGTATGGATTTAGTGACAGAATTAGACTGGGATTTGGCCAAAAAATAACCACACTATTGCTGGTTAAATGCACTTGGTGATGGGCGCAGCTTGCCCCTGATGTAGTATATGGCCAAAAAATGAACAGACTATTGCTGGTTAAATGCACTTGGTGTCACAGCTTGACCAACCACACTACTGAGGGTTAAATGCACTTGGTGACGGGCGCAGCTTGCCCCTGATGTAGTATATGGCCAAAAAATGAACAGACTATTGCTGGTTAAATGCACTTGGTGACGGGCGCAGCTTGCCCCTGATTTAGTATATGGCCAAAAAATGAACAGACTATTGCTGGTTAAATGCACTTGGTGTGATAGCTTGACCAACCACACTACTGAGGGTTAAATGCACTTGGTGACGGGCGCAGCTTGCCCCTGATGTAGTATATGGCCAAAAAATAAACAGACTATTGCTGGTTAAATGCACTTGGTGTGACAGCTTCACCCTGATGTAGGCTTTAGCCAAAAAACAAACGCACCATTGAGGGTTAAATGCACTTGGTGACAGGCGCAGCTTGCCCCTGATGTAGTATATGGCCAAAAAATAAACAGACTATTGCTGGTTAAATGCACTTGGTGTGACAGCTTCACCCTGATGTAGGCTTTAGCCAAAAAACAACCACACCATTGAGGGTTAAATGCACTTGGTCGCAGCTTGTGCTGGCGCACCACAAGACACAAAATGGCCGCCGATCACCCCAGAAAAATGTGACTGACAAACGGTCTGGGCAGCCTAAAAACAGTGAGCAATTGAGGATCAGCAGCTCAATGATCCACAGCTGCAGATCGATCAGTTAATCAAGTCCTTTGGAGGAGTTAATCTGCCTAATCTCGCCCTACTGTCGCAGCCGCAACCTCTCCCTACGCTAATCAGAGCAGAGTGACGGGCGGCGCTATGTGACTCCAGCTTAAATAGAGGCTGGGTCACATGGTGCTCTGGCCAATCACAGCCATGCCAATAGTAGGCATGGCTGTGATGGCCTCTTGGGGCAAGTAGTATGACGCTTGTTGATTGGCTGCTTTGCAGCCTTTCAAAAAGCGCCAAGAAAGCGTCACAAAAGCGCGAAGAAAGCGACGAACCCCGAACCCGGACTTTTACGAAAATGTCCGGGTTCGGGTCCGTGTCACGGACACCCCAAAATTCGGTACGAACCCGAACTATACAGTTCGAGTTCGCTCATCCCTAGCTACATCTTCTGTCTAACGCGTGCGCAGCCTAAAAATATCAGTGACATTCAGTCAAATTTTTTTGCTGCTGGTGGCAACGACATTACCTGCGCTACATCTCCAGTATAACGTTAGCGCATCTGAAATATCAGTGACATTCATTCAGTGTAATTTTTTTATTAGGCGGTGGTGACAGCGACATTACTTGCGCTATACATCCTGTTTAACGTGTGCGCATCCTAAATATCAGTGACATTCATTCAGTGTAATCTAGGAACCTGTTGTGCCACCACGAGCCTGGATACAAGATGTAATATGGTTGGGCATGGAGGCATACAGGTTCCATATGGTTTCCTGCGGCACATTTGCCCACAGATGTTACATCTGGGCCCGTAGATCCTGCAACTTATAGGTTACAAAAGCTGGCATCCTAGCTGATTCCATAAATGCTCGATTGGTGATAAATCTGAAGATCAGGCAGTCAAGGATATGTTGTAATCTGGCAGAGACATTCCTGGGAAACCCTAGCTGTGTGTGGACAAGCATTATCCTACTGAAAAATGCCAGTTAGAAGCCCGGCCATGAGAGGAACACGTGCCTACAGGATGTTCTGCACATATCGCTGAGCTGTGAGTGTCCCTCATATCACTACTAGGGGTGACCGATTGTCGTTTGCCACTGTGGCCACTGTGACACCAAATTTCCTTCTGCTAAGTGCCTAGAAAAAAGTTCGGACAGAGACAAAGGAGTGTAATGAAGGTGCCACCTGAGTCTGGATGGTAGAAACCAAAAACTATGGGAACTGCTCAAACGATTCTCTCTATTGATGGTCCGTCTGGGCCAACCGTAACCTGTTCACCACGCGTGCATGTCCTCACATATCCACTGCTCCCATAAGGGTATCTGCACATGATGCAATATACGTGCAGTTTTTTCGTGCAGATTTTCCCGGCCGAGTAACACAGTACCAGCAAAGTGTATGAGGTTACACAAATCTCATGTTCACTTTGTAGATTTTTTTTGTGCAGAAACCGACCCTCCATGCGGATTTTCAAATCCTCAGCATATCAATTATGTTTGCGGTTATACCTACAGATCTGCAGGAAAACCACATCAAATTGGCACCAAAAAGTGTAATTAAAAAATTGAAGATATTGTCCAGAAACGCTCATAAATCCGCATGGAAATTCATGAGGATCTTCTGCAGGTACTCTAAATAAAAACACGGGGCATCCGTGGGCTTGTACACATCAATATAACTTTTATTTTGCTGGATAGAAAATACGTATTAATATAAAGATGGGCCAGAAGTTAAAGGGGTTGTCTGGGTTCAGAGCTGAACCCGGACATTTCTTCTTCTTCACCTAGGCAGCCCCTCTTAGATGAGCATTGGAGCATTTCATGCTCTCATGCTCTCCCTTGCCCTGCGCTGAATCGCATAGGGCAAGGGCTTTTTCATTAGATCCTTTGACGTATTGGGTCTAGGCTAGGCGGAGTCAAATGTAAAATGGCTAGGGAAAATGGCAGGGCAAGGGAAAGCATCGGAGCATGAAATGATGAAGCATGATGCTCATCTCAGAGGGGATGCCTGGGTGAAGAAGGGGATATGTCCGGGTTCAGCTCTGAACCTGGACAACCCCTTTAACTTCTGGCCCATCTTTATATTAATACGTATTTTGTATCCAGCAAAACAAAAGTTATATTGATGTGTACAAGCCCACGGATGCCCCTGTGTTTTTATTTAGAGTACCTTCAGAAGATCCACATAAATTTCTGTGCGGATTTATGGGCGTTTCTGGACCATATCTTAAATTTTTTAATTACAGTTTTTGGTGCCAATTTGATGCGGTTTTCCTGCAGATCTCTCCCTTCATTTGAAAAAAGTGGTAGGTATAACTGCAAACATAATTGACATGCTGAGGATTTGAAAATCCGCATGGAGGGTCAGTTTCTGCGGATGAACCCAGACAAACCTTTTCAAGAGGCTATCCAAGAACCGATAATGATGACTTACCCTCTCGATGGGTCATCACTATGACATTAGCAGGGGCCTGGCATCCCTGCTGTCCAGCTGTTTCAGGGAGCCCCACGCTCACCAGAACTTTTTCCAAGCACAGTGCCGTAGATTGTATAGCGGATGTACTTGGGGTTGCAGCTTAGCCCCATTGACTTCAATGGGTCTGAGCTGCAACTAGACCATATGACCGATGCTATGCATGATGATGTCACATGGCCTAGGAAGAGGTCGTGGTCCTCACGAAGCTCTTGCCTCTTCTTACAGCTGATCCAGAGGATAGGTCATCAATATAAATTCCAGAATAACCCCTTTAAGCCACAACACTTTACCTTTAAGCCCTGTTTTCCTGCTGGACGCACCACAGAATATGTCTACAACCCTTAATAAAAGTAAGTATGCCAAATACCGCACCCTGAAACATATTCGCACAAAACATTTTAAATACGGGACTGGCAAGGGTCTTGACACGCACTATGATAGAAATGATTTCTCACTTAATGATATATGGTCCCATGGCCTACTTTTCGCATTCCAGAAAAGGGTCTCAGCGGGGGAAATGTGAGGGGGGGGGGGGGGAGAGGGAGTGAAATTTTGAAAGTGCAAAGAAATGAACCAAGGGCCTGAAATGAACATGTTCTTGTGTGAGCGAGACATATAATACTTCAGCACGAACTATAGCTCTGAGGGCTTGGTTTGAGAAGAATTATTGGGATAAACCGCTATGAGGAGAGAAAGGAATGTGACATTTCAGAGCAGACTTCCTAAGAACGCTCTGGACTGTCTGATCAGAAGTCATTTATACGGAGTCCTCTGACTTATATTTCCTGGTCTCTGTTGTGGACTAGCTACACTTTCACTAGTATCTGCGTATTAAGCCATGGCTGTAGCAGAATTGTGTAGTATCCTAATCAGTGGGTATCAATGACGAAAACGCCTTCTGTTTTTACAAAGGATATTGAGTAATACAATGGGTGTTCCTAGAAATAAAATTCCTGAACCCAGGAGTCAGGGGCTCACAATTTAAAGCAGACCTGTAATCTCTCCTGACATGACTGGTTTAGTAACTACAGTACTTGCATTCCCCATTTAATAACTATACTGAGGCCTCTATTCTTAGGCCTCCAGATTGTGCCATTCCTTTATTATTCCTGCTAGAAGTTATGAATGAATTGTCAGCAGTCTGCAATGAATGTCCAGCTGGGTGTTACCAGTTGGGGTGTGTGACCCTGCACAGTCAGACTCTAGCAGCACTGATTGGATAATGTCAGACTCCGCAGGCCACTCCCCCAACTGGTAATATCTAGCACGACCTTCATAACAAATTACTAGCAAATAAACTACAAAGAGTCATAGCAGAGTTTCCAGAATTGTTATTACATGGGGAATGCAAGTAGTTACTAAGTCAGACATGTCAGGAAAGGTGATGGGTCCTCTTTTTAGACATCATTATCAATAATGTAGCTACATATATGGGGGCAGACCCCTCAACTGTACTCGTGGTCATAGATTTTACAAAATAATTTATTTGGTGTGTGCACATAATATTGTCGCATTTAGCCGACAGGAGAGGAATTGCACATTCATCCTATTAATCAGGTTGTCATCTATACGCAGGATCGGCTATATATGTTTGATCGATGGGGGCCTCATCATTTACTGGAACGGGATGGAGATCTCAAGTGCTCCATTCCTCCGGAGAAGGTTTGTATGCTGTGTCAGATCATCACGCACCAAACATGTAGGTTTGGAGTTAGCATCACAAAATGCTCCCATGGATTGACTCACCATGTCTACAGACCCCCTAGGGGCAATTGGGTGCCAAAAGAATACTATTTCCCACATACATAGAAAAGTACAGCCTGCTGCTCCTTCCTGTGCAGCACTGCAAGATATCGTATATACAGTACCTTGGTGGTCTATGGAATAAAGTTGCACATACATCAAGAACATGTCCAAATGTGTGCATGAAACACATACCATAAATGCAATGTGAATTGAGACAAATATTGTTCTTGGATATTTACTTATTTACTTCTTTGTCCATTGACTTAGCATACATTCATAGACGACTATTCCTAAAACATGGTTACATACATTGTAAATGCCAATAAAACGCACAGAATTAAAGTGCACTGTCCATAAATGAGCAATTACTTAGTGCAATGTGCATCTGATTAGGGTGCAAAGTCAAAAATGTCCGCAAACATGTTAGGAAAGATGATAGGCCTCTTTAAAGGATGGCAGACCCGCAAGTTTATTTTATCCCGAAAGAGCCCCACTCTTCTCAATGGGCTGTGTAACATTGCAGCTTAACAGAATAAGGGGTCCAGCACACGACCGTATGTATTTTGCGGTCTGCAAAACACGGTTCCACAAAATATACGGATGACATCCGTGTGCTTATCTATGTCCGCAAAACTGACAAAAATAGGACATGTTCTATCTTTTTTTTGCGGAACGGCCATATGGACATACGAAAACAGAATGCACATGGAGTCTTTTCTGTTTTTTTGGGCGGACCCATTGAAATGAACGGTTCCGCATACAGGCCCCAAAAAAAAACAACGGAATGGACACGGACAAAAATTACGTTTGTGTGCATGAGCCCTAAGGCTGACCTGCAATACATGTTAGGTACTATTGCTAGATAAAAAAACATATTCAACTTTTCTCCTCTTAGTCGTTTTTGAAGGTGCAACTAAATTGTGTGGTCATTGGCTGTTGCAGGCAGGCGTGATTTTGGTTGTATGTGGCAACCACAGAGTGTAGTCACACAGCCATGTCCATTTTGCAGACCTCAAACCACGGATCCTCAAAACACAAACACTAGTCTTGTGCACCCCGCATCGCAGTGTGGAGCCATTGACTTTAACGCAACGCAATGCAGGATTCAGATGGCCCGTGCCCTTGTTTTTCAAATCCGTGGTTTGTGGTCGGCAAAATGGACACGGCCATGTGAATACACCCATAATGATGTAAAAGATTTTAATTTTCTAAACCAGTCCATTGTTGACAGAACTCGCAATAAAAAACAGGGACAGATCATCATATTTTTTTTTACAAGAGACATAGATGTGATGCTACATTTTCTGGGCCGTTTATAGTCGCGGAACAGATGTAAAATGATCCAGTTGGTCACTTTAACACTTTCAATTTTATTTAGTCCTGAAGGACCAAATCAACTCACTGGTAATGGTGTATTACCTGGGAACACTTGGTGGAACACGTAATGGTCGAGAAGGGATTTGTGATGCCACCAGAAGAGGATCATTAATACCAAGAAAAGGACCTGGGTTGGAAAGCACATGTGGTATTCCATGTCCGGAGTCCAGAGATAAGGCAGCCAGTGTAGGGGAAGAGCTTGTCAGCCTAGAAGGTGACTTTCCTTTAAGGGCATGGTGGTCATACCTTCTCTGAAATGTTGGGCTTGAAGATGGAGAACTGCGAAAGAAAAACTAATTAGAATTTAAGAATTAACTTTACCATTTAGACATGTCCATCATCTGAATAGAACTAGAACCTGGTGCAAACTGTTAAAAAGAGTACGGCAGAAAAAGACCACCTGGTCCATCTAGACTGCTTTTATATTATCATTTAAAAGACATATGGTATATTTATCTCAGACATTGTTTAAATTCACTTACTGTAGATTTCCCAACCACATCCAAGCTTCAACCACTCTTTCAGTAAAATAATATTTCCTGACATTGCTCCTGATCTTACCCCCCAGCTAATTTCATATTGTGCCCCCTTGTTCTTGTGTTTACCTTCTTATTGAGAACATGTCCCTCCTAAACATTTAACATATTTAAAGGTTTCGATCACCCCCCCCCCCCCCCCCCCCCCACACACACACACTTTCCTCGGGGCTATACTGTATAAATGCCTGTGTACTAAGTTGTCTGATATAAAGTCGTTGAGAAATATAGTGTTCATAATGCACACTATATTTGTGAACCACCTATTACTTTTTTTTCTGATATACAGTATATTGACTAGGGATGAGCGAACTCGAACTGTATAGTTCGGGTTCGTACCGAATTTTGGGGTGTCCGTGACACGGACCCGAACCCGGACATTTTCGTAAAAGTCCGGGTTCGGGTTCGGTGTTCGTCGCTTTCTTGGCGCTTTTGTGACGCTTTCTTGGCGCTTTTTGAAAGGCTGCAAAGCAGCCAATCAACAAGCGTCATACTACTTGCCCCAAGAGGCCGTCACAGCCATGCCTACTATTGGCATGGCTGTGATTGGCCAGAGCACCATGTGACCCAGCCTCTATTTAAGCTGGAGTCACATAGCGCCGCCCGTCACTCTGCTCTGATTAGCGTAGGGAGAGGTTGCGGATGCGACAGTAGGGCGAGATTAGGCAGATTAACTCCTCCAAAGGACTTCACTTGATTAATCGATCGATCTGCAGCTGTGCATCATTGAGCTGCTGAAATTCAAATGCTCACTCACTGTTTTTAGGCTGCCCAGACCGTTTGTCAGTCACTTTTTTCTGGGGTGATCGGCGGCCATTTTGTGTCTTGTGCGGTGCTGCGACCAAGTGCATCCAAGCTGCGACCAAGTGCATTTAACCCTCAATGGTGTGGTTGTTTTTTGGCTAAAGCCTACATCAGGGTGAAGCTGTCACACCAAGTGCATTTAACCAGCAATAGTCTGTTCATTTTTTTGGCCATATACTAAATCAGGGGCAAGCTGCGCCTGTCACCAAGTGCATTTAACCCTCAATGGTGTGGTTGTTTTTTGGCTAAAGCCTACATCAGGGTGAAGCTGTCACACCAAGTGCATTTAACCAGCAATAGTCTGTTCATTTTTTGGCCATATACTACATCAGGGGCAAGCTGCGCCCGTCACCAAGTGCATTTAACCCTCAGTAGTGTGGTGCGTCAAGCTGTGACACCAAGTGCATTTAACCAGCAATAGTCTGTTCATTTTTTGGCCATATACTAAATCAGGGGCAAGCTGCGCCCGTCACCAAGTGCATTTAACCAGCAATAGTGTGGTTATTTTTTGGCCATATCCCAGTCTAATTCTGTCACTAAATCCATACCGGTCACCCAGCGCCTAAATACTAGGCCTCAAATTTATATCCCGCTAAATCTCTCGTTACCGCTGTCCTGTTGTGGCTGGGAAAGTTATTTAGTGTCCGTCAAAGCACATTTTTTGTTCTGGGTTGAAGTACAATTCCCAATTTAGCAATTTCATAATTTAGTGGTTCCTGCTATATCAGAGCTATTTGAAATCTATCCCTAAAAGGGTATATAATATTCAAGGTGCACATTGGGTCATTCAGAATAACTTCACACACACCCGCTACTGTGTATTTCCAAGTCTAATTCTGTCACTAAACCCATACCTGTCACCCAGCGCCTAAATACTAGGCCTCAAATTTATATCCTGCTAAATCTCTCGTTACCGCTGTCCTGTTGTGGCTGGGAAAGTTATTTAGTGTCCGTCAAAGCACATTTTTTGTTCTGGGTTGAAATACAATTCCCAATTTAGCAATTTCATAATTTAGTGGTTCCTGCTATATCAGAGCTATTTGAAATCTATCCCTAAAAGGGTATATAATATTCAAGGTGCACATTGGGTCATTCAGAATAACTTCACACACACCCGCTACTGTGTATTTCCAAGTCTAATTCTGTCACTAAACCCATACCTGTCACCCAGCGCCTAAATACTAGGCCTCAAATTTATATCCTGCTAAATCTCTCGTTACCGCTGTCCTGTTGTGGCTGGGAAAGTTATTTAGTGTCCGTCAAAGCACATTTTTTGTTCTGGGTTGAAATACAATTCCCAATTTAGCAATTTCATAATTTAGTGGTTCCTGCTATATCAGAGCTATTTGAAATCTATCCCTAAAAGGGTATATAATATTCAAGGTGCACATTGGGTCATTCAGAATAACTTCACACACACCCGCTACTGTGTATTTCCAAGTCTAATTCTGTCACTAAACCCATACCTGTCACCCAGCGCCTAAATACTAGGCCTCAAATTTATATCCTGCTAAATCTCTCGTTACCGCTGTCCTGTTGTGGCTGGGAAAGTTATTTAGTGTCCGTCAAAGCACATTTTTTGTTCTGGGTTGAAATACAATTCCCAATTTAGCAATTTCATAATTTAGTGGTTTCTGCTATATCAGAGCTATTTGAAATCTATCCCTAAAAGGGTATATAATATTCAAGGTGCACATTGGGTCATTCAGAATAACTTCACACACACCCGCTACTGTGTATTTCTAAGTCTAATTCTGTCACTAAACCCATACCTGTCACCCAGCGCCTAAATACTAGGCCTCAAATTTATATCCTGCTAAATCTCTCGTTAACGCTGTCCTGTTGTGGCTGGGAAAGTTATTTAGTGTTCGTCAAAGCACATTTTTTGTTCTGGGTTTAAATACAATTCCCAATTTAACAATTTCATAATTTAGTGGTTTCTGCTATATCAGAGCTATTTGAAATCTATCCCTAAAAGGGTATATAATATTCAAGGTGCACATTGGGTCATTCAGAATAACTTCACACACACCCGCTACTGTGTATTTCCAAGTCTAATTCTGTCACTAAACCCATACCTGTCACCCAGCGCCTAAATACTAGGCCTCAAATTTATATCCTGCTAAATCTCTCGTTACCGCTGTCCTGTTGTGGCTGGGAAAGTTATTTAGTGTCCGTCAAAGCACATTTTTTGTTCTGGGTTGAAATACAATTCCCAATTTAGCAATTTCATAATTTAGTGGTTTCTGCTATATCAGAGCTATTTGAAATCTATCCCTAAAAGGGTATATAATATTCAAGGTGCACATTGGGTCATTCAGAATAACTTCACACACACCCGCTACTGTGTATTTCCAAGTCTAATTCTGTCACTAAACCCATACCTGTCACCCAGCGCCTAAATACTAGGCCTCAAATTTATATCCTGCTAAATCTCTCGTTACCGCTGTCCTGTTGTGGCTGGGAAAGTTATTTAGTGTCCGTCAAAGCACATTTTTTGTTCTGGGTTGAAATACAATTCCCAATTTAGCAATTTCATAATTTAGTGGTTTCTGCTATATCAGAGCTATTTGAAATCTATCCCTAAAAGGGTATATAATATTCAAGGTGCACATTGGGTCATTCAGAATAACTTCACACACACCCGCTACTGTGTATTTCCAAGTCTAATTCTGTCACTAAACCCATACCTGTCACCCAGCGCCTAAATACTAGGCCTCAAATTTATATCCTGCTAAATCTCTCGTTACCGCTGTCCTGTTGTGGCTGGGAAAGTTATTTAGTGTCCGTCAAAGCACATTTTTTGTTCTGGGTTGAAATACAATTCCCAATTTAGCAATTTCATAATTTAGTGGTTTCTGCTATATCAGAGCTATTTGAAATCTATCCCTAAAAGGGTATATAATATTCAAGGTGCACATTGGGTCATTCAGAATAACTTCACACACACACGCTTCTGTGCATTTCCAAGTCTAATTCTGTCACTAAATCCATACCGGTCACCCAGCGCCTAAATACTAGGCCTCAAATTTATATCCCGCTGAATTTGAATACAATACATTGGGCCAAATAATATATTTGTTGTTGTGGTGAACCATAACAATGAGAAAAACATCTAGTAAGGGACGCGGACGTGGACATGGTCGTGGTGGTGTTAGTGGACCCTCTGGTGCTGGGAGAGGACGTGGCCGTTCTGCCACATCCACACGTCCTAGTGTACCAACTACCTCAGGTCCCAGTAGCCGCCAGAATTTACAGCGATATATGGTGGGGCCCAATGCCGTTCTAAGGATGGTAAGGCCTGAGCAGGTACAGGCATTAGTCAATTGGGTGGCCGACAGTGGATCCAGCACGTTCACATTATCTCCCACCCAGTCTTCTGCAGAAAGCGCACAGATGGCGCCTGAAAACCAACCCCATCAGTCTGTCACATCACCCCCATGCATACCAGGGAAACTGTCTCAGCCTCAAGTTATGCAGCAGTCTCTTATGCTGTTTGAAGACTCCGCTGGCAGGGTTTCCCAAGGGCATCCACCTAGCCCTTCCCCAGCGGTGAAAGACATAGAATGCACTGACGCACAACCACTTATGTTTCCTGATGATGAGGACATGGGAATACCACCTCAGCATGTCTCTGATGATGACGAAACACAGGTGCCAACTGCTGCGTCTTTCTGCAGTGTGCAGACTGAACAGGAGGTCAGGGATCAAGACTGGGTGGAAGACGATGCAGGGGACGATGAGGTCCTAGACCCCACATGGAATGAAGGTCGTGCCACTGACTTTCACAGTTCGGAGGAAGAGGCAGTGGTGAGACCGAGCCAACAGCGTAGCAAAAGAGGGAGCAGTGGGCAAAAGCAGAACACCCGCCGCCAAGAGACTCCGCCTGCTACTGACCGCCGCCATCTGGGACCGAGCACCCCAAAGGCAGCTTCAAGGAGTTCCCTGGCATGGCACTTCTTCAAACAATGTGCTGACGACAAGACCCGAGTGGTTTGCACGCTGTGCCATCAGAGCCTGAAGCGAGGCATTAACGTTCTGAACCTGAGCACAACCTGCATGACCAGGCACCTGCATGCAAAGCATGAACTGCAGTGGAGTAAACACCTTAAAACCAAGGAAGTCACTCAGGCTCCCCCTGCTACCTCTTCTGCTGCTGCCGCCTCGGCCTATTCTGCTGCTGCCGCCTCGGCCTCTTCCTCCGCCTCTGGAGGAACGTTGGCACCTGCCGCCCAGCAAACAGGGGATGTACCACCAACACCACCACCACCACCTCCGTCACCAAGCGTCTCAACCATGTCACACGCCAGCGTTCAGCTCTCCATCTCACAAACATTTGATAGAAAGCGTAAATTCCCACCTAGCCACCCTCGATCCCTGGCCCTGAATGCCAGCATTTCTAAACTACTGGCCTATGAAATGCTGTCATTTAGGCTGGTGGACACAGACAGCTTCAAACAGCTCATGTCGCTTGCTGTCCCACAGTATGTTGTTCCCAGCCGGCACTACTTCTCCAAGAGAGCCGTGCCTTCCCTGCACAACCAAGTATCCGATAAAATCAAGTGTGCACTGCGCAACGCCATCTGTAGCAAGGTCCACCTAACCACAGATACGTGGACCAGTAAGCACGGCCAGGGACGCTATATCTCCCTAACTGCACACTGGGTAAATGTAGTGGCAGCTGGGCCCCAGGCGGAGAGCTGTTTGGCGCACGTCCTTCCGCCGCCAAGGATCGCAGGGCAACATTCTTTGCCTCCTGTTGCCACCTCCTCCTTCTCGGCTTCCTCCTCCTCTTCTTCCACCTGCTCATCCAGTCAGCCACACACCTTCACCACCAACTTCAGCACAGCCCGGGGTAAACGTCAGCAGGCCATTCTGAAACTCATATGTTTGGGGGACAGGCCCCACACCGCACAGGAGTTGTGGCGGGGTATTGAACAACAGACCGACGAGTGGTTGCTGCCGGTGAGCCTCAAGCCCGGCCTGGTGGTGTGTGATAATGGGCGAAATCTCGTTGCAGCTCTGGGACTAGCCAATTTGACGCACATCCCTTGCTTGGCGCATGTGCTAAATTTGGTGGTGCAGAAGTTCATTCACAACTACCCCGACATGTCAGAGCTGCTGCATAAAGTGCGGGCCGTCTGTTCGCGCTTCCGGCGTTCACATCCTGCTGCTGCTCGCCTGTCTGCGCTACAGCGTAACTTCGGCCTTCCCGCTCACCGCCTCATATGCGACGTGCCCACCAGGTGGAACTCCACCTTGCACATGCTGGACAGACTGTGCGAGCAGCAGCAGGCCATAGTGGAGTTTCAGCTGCAGCACGCACGGGTCAGTCGCACTACAGAACAGCACCACTTCACCACCAATGACTGGGCCTCCATGCGAGACCTGTGTGCCCTGTTGCGCTGTTTCGAGTACTCCACCAACATGGCCAGTGGCGATGACACCGTTATCAGCGTTACAATACCACTTCTATGTCTCCTTGAGAAAACACTTAGGGCGATGATGGAAGAGGAGGTGGCCCAGGAGGAGGAGGAGGAGGAGGAGGAAGAGGGGTCATTTTTAGCACTTTCAGGCCAGTCTCTTCGAAGTGACTCAGAGGGAGGTTTTTGGCAACAGCAGACGCCAGGTACAAATGTGGCCAGCCAGGGCCCACTACTGGAGGACGAGGAGGACGAGGATGAGGAGGAGGTGGAGGAGGATGAGGATGAAGCATGGTCACAGCGGGGTGGCACCCAACGCAGCTCGGGTCCATCACTGGTGCGTGGCTGGGGGGAAAGGCAGGACGATGACGATACGCCTCCCACAGAGGACAGCTTGTCCTTACCCCTGGGCAGCCTGGCACACATGAGCGACTACATGCTGCAGTGCCTGCGCAACGACAGCAGAGTTGCCCACATTTTAACCTGTGCGGACTACTGGGTTGCCACCCTGCTGGATCCACGCTACAAAGACAATGTGCCCACCTTACTTCCTGCACTGGAGCGTGATAGGAAGATGCGCGAGTACAAGCGCACGTTGGTAGACGCGCTACTGAGAGCATTCCCAAATGTCACAGGGGAACAAGTGGAAGCCCAAGGCCAAGGCAGAGGAGGAGCAAGAGGTCGCCAAGGCAGCTGTGTCACGGCCAGCTCCTCTGAGGGCAGGGTTAGCATGGCAGAGATGTGGAAAACTTTTGTCAACACGCCACAGCTAACTGCACCACCACCTGATACGCAACGTGTTAGCAGGAGGCAACATTTCACTAACATGGTGGAACAGTACGTGTGCACACCCCTCCACGTACTGACTGATGGTTCGGCCCCATTCAACTTCTGGGTCTCTAAATTGTCCACGTGGCCAGAGCTAGCCTTTTATGCCTTGGAGGTGCTGGCCTGCCCGGCAGCCAGCGTTTTGTCTGAACGTGTATTCAGCACGGCAGGGGGCGTCATTACAGACAAACGCAGCCGCCTGTCTACAGCCAATGTGGACAAGCTGACGTTCATAAAAATGAACCAGGCATGGATCCCACAGGACCTGTCCGTCCCTTGTCCAGATTAGACATTAACTACCTCCCCATAACCATATATTATTGGACTCCAGGGCACTTCCTCATTCAATCCTATTTTTATTTTCATTTTACCATTATATTGCGAGGCTACCCAAAGTTGAATGAACCTCTCCTCTGCCTGTGTGCTAGGCCTAAATATATGCCAATGGACTGTTGCAGTGGTGGCTGACATGAAGCCTGATTCTCTGCTATGACATGCAGACTAATTCTCTGCTGACATGAAGCCAGATTGTCTGTTACGGGACCTCTCTCCTCTGCCTGGGTGCTGGGCCTAAATTTATGACAATGGACTGTTGCAGTGGTGGCTGACGTGAAGCCTGATTCTCTGCTATGACATGCAGACTGATTCTCTGCTGACATGAAGCCAGATTGTCTGTTACGGGACCTCTCTGCTCTGCCTGTGTGCTAGGCCTAAATATATGCCAATGGACTGTTGCAGTGGTGGGTGACGTGAAGCCTCATTCTCTGCTATGACATGCAGACTGATTCTCTGCTGACATGAAGCCAGATCGTCTGTTACGGGACCTCTCTGCTCTGCCTGTGTGCTAGGCCTAAATATATGCCAATGGACTGTTGCAGTGGTGGGTGACGTGAAGCCTCATTCTCTGCTATGACATGCAGACTGATTCTCTGCTGACATGAAGCCAGATTGTCTGTTACGGGACCTCTCTGCTCTGCCTGTGTGCTAGGCCTAAATATATGCCAATGGACTGTTGCAGTGGTGGGTGACGTGAAGCCTCATTCTCTGCTATGACATGCAGACTGATTCTCTGCTGACATAATGCCAGATCGTCTGTTACGGGACCTCTCTGCTCTGCCTGTGTGCTAGGCCTAAATATATGCCAATGGACTGTTGCAGTGGTGGGTGACGTGAAGCCTCATTCTCTGCTATGACATGCAGACTGATTCTCTGCTGACATGAAGCCAGATTGTCTGTTACGGGACCTCTCTGCTCTGCCTGTGTGCTAGGCCTAAATATATGCCAATGGACTGTTGCAGTGGTGGGTGACGTGAAGCCTCATTCTCTGCTATGACATGCAGACTGATTCTCTGCTGTCATGAAGCCAGATTGTCTGTTACGGGACCTCTCTGCTCTGCCTGTGTGCTAGGCCTAAATATATGCCAATGGACTGTTGCAGTGGTGGGTGACGTGAAGCCTCATTCTCTGCTATGACATGCAGACTGATTCTCTGCTGACATGAAGCCAGATCGTCTGTTACGGGACCTCTCTGCTCTGCCTGTGTGCTAGGCCTAAATATATGCCAATGGACTGTTGCAGTGGTGGGTGACGTGAAGCCTCATTCTCTGCTATGACATGCAGACTGATTCTCTGCTGTCATGAAGCCAGATTGTCTGTTACGGGACCTCTCTGCTCTGCCTGTGTGCTAGGCCTAAATATATGCCAATGGACTGTTGCAGTGGTGGGTGACGTGAAGCCTCATTCTCTGCTATGACATGTAGACTGATTCTCTGCTGTCATGAAGCCAGATTGTCTGTTACGGGACCTCTCTGCTCTGCCTGTGTGCTAGGCCTAAATATATGCCAATGGACTGTTGCAGTGGTGGGTGACGTGAAGCCTCATTCTCTGCTATGACATGCAGACTGATTCTCTGCTGACATGAAGCCAGATCGTCTGTTACGGGACCTCTCTGCTCTGCCTGTGTGCTAGGCCTAAATATATGCCAATGGACTGTTGCAGTGGTGGGTGACGTGAAGCCTCATTCTCTGCTATGACATGCAGACTGATTCTCTGCTGACATGAAGCCAGATTGTCTGTTACGGGACCTCTCTGCTCTGCCTGTGTGCTAGGCCTAAATATATGCCAATGGACTGTTGCAGTGGTGGGTGACGTGAAGCCTCATTCTCTGCTATGACATGCAGACTGATTCTCTGCTGTCATGAAGCCAGATTGTCTGTTACGGGACCTCTCTGCTCTGCCTGTGTGCTAGGCCTAAATATATGCCAATGGACTGTTGCAGTGGTGGGTGACGTGAAGCCTCATTCTCTGCTATGACATGCAGACTGATTCTCTGCTGACATGAAGCCAGATTGTCTGTTACGGGACCTCTCTGCTCTGCCTGTGTGCTAGGCCTAAATATATGCCAATGGACTGTTGCAGTGGTGGGTGACGTGAAGCCTCATTCTCTGCTATGACATGCAGACTGATTCTCTGCTGTCATGAAGCCAGATTGTCTGTTACGGGACCTCTCTGCTCTGCCTGTGTGCTAGGCCTAAATATATGCCAATGGACTGTTGCAGTGGTGGGTGACGTGAAGCCTCATTCTCTGCTATGACATGTAGACTGATTCTCTGCTGTCATGAAGCCAGATTGTCTGTTACGGGACCTCTCTGCTCTGCCTGTGTGCTAGGCCTAAATATATGCCAATGGACTGTTGCAGTGGTGGGTGACGTGAAGCCTCATTCTCTGCTATGACATGCAGACTGATTCTCTGCTGACATGAAGCCAGATCGTCTGTTACGGGACCTCTCTGCTCTGCCTGTGTGCTAGGCCTAAATATATGCCAATGGACTGTTGCAGTGGTGGGTGACGTGAAGCCTCATTCTCTGCTATGACATGCAGACTGATTCTCTGCTGACATGAAGCCAGATTGTCTGTTACGGGACCTCTCTGCTCTGCCTGTGTGCTAGGCCTAAATATATGCCAATGGACTGTTGCAGTGGTGGGTGACGTGAAGCCTCATTCTCTGCTATGACATGCAGACTGATTCTCTGCTGTCATGAAGCCAGATTGTCTGTTACGGGACCTCTCTGCTCTGCCTGTGTGCTAGGCCTAAATATATGCCAATGGACTGTTGCAGTGGTGGGTGACGTGAAGCCTCATTCTCTGCTATGACATGCAGACTGATTCTCTGCTGACATGAAGCCAGATTGTCTGTTACGGGACCTCTCTGCTCTGCCTGTGTGCTAGGCCTAAATATATGCCAATGGACTGTTGCAGTGGTGGGTGACGTGAAGCCTCATTCTCTGCTATGACATGCAGACTGATTCTCTGCTGTCATGAAGCCAGATTGTCTGTTACGGGACCTCTCTGCTCTGCCTGTGTGCTAGGCCTAAATATATGCCAATGGACTGTTGCAGTGGTGGGTGACGTGAAGCCTCATTCTCTGCTATGACATGCAGACTGATTCTCTGCTGACATGAAGCCAGATCGTCTGTTACGGGACCTCTCTGCTCTGCCTGTGTGCTAGGCCTAAATATATGCCAATGGACTGTTGCAGTGGTGGGTGACGTGAAGCCTCATTCTCTGCTATGACATGCAGACTGATTCTCTGCTGACATGAAGCCAGATTGTCTGTTACGGGACCTCTCTGCTCTGCCTGTGTGCTAGGCCTAAATATATGCCAATGGACTGTTGCAGTGGTGGGTGACGTGAAGCCTCATTCTCTGCTATGACATGCAGACTGATTCTCTGCTGACATGAAGCCAGATCCTCTGTTACGGGACCTCTCTCCTCTGCCTGGGTGCTGGGCCTAAATTTATGACAATGGACTGTTGCAGTGGTGGCTGACGTGAAGCCTGATTCTCTGCTATGACATGCAGACTGATTCTCTGCTGACATGAAGCCAGATCCTCTGTTACGGGACCTCTCTCCTCTGCCTGGGTGCTGGGCCTAAATTTATGAAAATGGACTCTTACAGTGGTGGGTGACGTGAAGCCTGATTCTCTGCTATGACATGAAGACTGATTCTCTGCTGACATGAAGCCAGATTGTCTGTTACGGGACCTCTCTCCTCTGCCTGGGTGCCGGGGCCTAAATATCTGAGAATGGACTGTTCCAGTGGTGGGTGACGGGAAGCCAGATTCTCTGCTATGGAACCTCTCTCCAATTGATTTTGGTTAATTTTTATTTATTTAATTTTTATTTTAATTAATTTCCCTATCCACATTTGTTTGCAGGGGATTTACCTACATGTTGCTGCCTTTTGCAGCCCTCTAGCCCTTTCCTGGGCTGTTTTACAGCCGTTTTAGTGCCGAAAAGTTCGGGTCCCCATTGACTTCAATGGGGTTCGGGTTCGGGACGAAGTTCGGATCGGGTTCGGATCCCGAACCCGAACATTTCCGGGATGTTCGGCCGAACTTCTCGAACCCGAACATCCAGGTGTTCGCTCAACTCTAATATTGACAAAAGTATTGAGACACACCTCTAATCACATAACTCAGGTGCTTCATTCAGTCCCATAGCCACAGGTGTATAAAATCCAGCCCCTAGCCATGCAGTCTTCCTTGACAAACTATTTTTAAAGAATGACTCATTTTAAAGAGCTCACTGAATTCCAGCATGGTCCTGTAAAAGGATGCCATGGTCATCAGTGGCAGTTCATGAAAATTCTTCGCTCCTAGATATTCCACTATCAACCGTGGAAATGTGGACTTGCAAAGTGGAAGTCTATAAGAACCTCAGCCTCAAAGTGGAGACCATGTAAAGTTACAGAGTGGGGTCTCTGAGTGCTGAGGCAGATAGTGCATGAAAGTCACCAGCGCCCTGCTGACTCCATAACTGAAAAGCTCTAAACCTCCTCTGGCATTAAGATCAGCACAAATGCACCTATGCACCAGGAGCTTCATGGCTTCATAGTGGTAAATGCTATGCTGAAAATCACTGAATTTGTCTGTATAGACATATATAAAATCCATAATAGGCATTGTGAAAACACTGGGATCAGGAGGCTTTAGTTCTAGAGAGGTCCCAACTTCACAAGAAAGAACACATCTTGTGAGCCACAGAGGTATAAGTCATTCTCATGTTGTCCTCTAAGTATACTGTATGTAGTCTATTAATAATGTTCTATACCAGCAAAACTTCATCCATGTACAGTCTCCAGGAGATGATAATGGGGTGAAACCAGCATTGTTCTCACTGATAATTGGCTGAGCTGCTGTTGCCCCATGGTCCACAGATAGCGTCTCATCTTGCTTTTGCTCAGATGGTTCCTCCATCAAAGTGTTTTGGTCCTCTGAAGAACACAAGTGAGCCAGTAACTCTCCATGTATGAATTTTCTTACCTGAAAAAAAGCATAATGTATTAAATTTAAGACATGTTTTTCTCCCCACATTCTAACAGCCACAATATTTTTAAGTAGCCATATGGGGTATTAAAACTTTTAAAGGGGCTGCCTTTTTTTCTTAAAGGCTCGTAGTGGAATTAAAAATAAAATATGAGTGAGTGACTGAGCAAGCAGTTCCTGTGTATCTCGAGAGGCACGGGCAAACATCAGAACAAAGAACCAGATTTTTGTCTCTATAGGGCCCTCAGGAGATTGTAACAAAAATCCAACCACGGTCACCTGACCAAAAACTCCTTTTAGGGGTCCTATCTATATATTAAAACTTTAATCTTTATTATTTACTTTTAAAATGAAAATACTTAGAGAAACCAATACTACAAGGTCATTTAAAAATATCAGGTTGCAGTTTCGGGCTAAGTCAGTTACTTTATGTCTTTACTGGTGCGCCGTCGCTCGCTCTGCACTCAACTCAAGAGGTGGCAACCTCATGGATACTCTGTGGCCATATATCACTGCAGGTTGCCAGGTGTGTTTTCAATGGTGAATTGTTTGGCGTCCCTATAGGTCCTAAGTATAGGAGTTTCTATTATAAATAGATACGATGTATTCCTATATCCCTATATTTGTGGGGTGAAATAGTAAAAAATATGCATTTCTGCCATTGTATTGTTTATGGGTTTTTTTTTTGGGGGGGGGGATTGTTTTGACTCCATTCACTTTGTGAAAAATAACATGCTAACTTTAGTCTGCAGGTCAGTACAATTATGATTTTTATTATACTATTTTTATGGTTTTTATGCTTTATTATTTTTAATAAATACACTTTAATGCTTTGCACCACCATATTCTGAGACCCATAGCTTATTACTTTATTACATTTTTTAGTCCTCAAAGGGACTACATTTTTCATTTTCTTAAATGTGTTTACCTCAGTGAATAAACTGATTTTTTTCTTACACTTATTTTTTCAGTATAATTTATTAGCACAGTTATACCATACCAGGCACTCTCACAGGACTTGTCTGGCAGACATATTGGGAGCCTTAGGATCTTTTTACACAGGCACCGATAAAGCATACAGTGAGTCAATCAGCTCTTATTTAGCTCAGTTCACATGGAGCATCATTGGCACTGTATGCAATTGTTTGGGCACATAAACTCCCATTACTGTCTGCAGGACACCCCAATTTACACAGGGCATTGTGTTGTCCACAACCAAGGAATGCATATGGATGTGATCCTCTTGACAAACTAGCATTTGCTCATTTGTCAGGGAATCAGTGGGGATTAATCGGACAAAAAAGCGTTTGTAGGAAGGCTCATCCCCAGCCATCGGCCTGTGTAAAGGGGCCCTTAGCCTTTTGGTATGCAACAACTTTTACTTACCTTAGATGCTACAATCAATGGATTAGACCAGGCATCCAGCTGCTGTGGAACTACAACTCCCAGCATGCACACCTACTTGGCTAATCTCCCATAGAAGTGAAAGGAGGATTCTGGGAGTTGTAGTTTTAGAACAGCTGGAGTGCCAGGGCTTGCTGATCACTAGATGAGACAACAGCCAGTAGAAGACGGTCAGATAAAGAGAAGTAACTGAACATATAACTAATGTAGGCTTAGACTATTGTGGGGTTTCGCTCTGGTAGATAGGGTAAGCTGGCACAGTACAGAGGCAAAATACAAGTTCTTAACTCAAAACATCAGTGTTTATTCATAATTGAGGCAATTGCACAAAACAGCACGTAACTTTGCAGTCTTGGTGTTAATTCACACACAATGGAAAGTTCATATAACACAAGTCACCTTGCTAGCAGTTCTACCTTCGGTAGTCCACAGCAGGCTTTAGGGGGCCTGTTTCCCCAGTGTGCGGCTCTCAGCCCTCCAGCACGGCACAAAGCGTCAGATCCCAAAAACAGAGACCTCTCTGCTGAGCCCAGCTGCCTATTTAAGGACAGCCAGGTTCTGCCAAAACCAGACCGGCATTTAAACTCTGGTCCGGTATTTGACCTCACCTGGCTGTAAACCAGCCCAGCCGCACATGTTGGGAGGAAAATACCTGCCTTGCCAGACACAGCCCCTCACTGTGTCACACTATTCACAGTTTGTTTTGTAACCATGGAGAAGCATAGATTCGCATAGGAGCTGTAGACGCAAATCAGTAGGCTATTCTCAGTTAAGACTATTTGAAAAGTTGCTTTGTGTTTTATTTTAGATGCATTAGCACAAATAAAAATTGTTATAAATAAAAGGGTATTTCTATTAATAATAACACTAATAATAATATGAGATGAGCGAAGTATTGGAAAATTCGATTGGGCTGTTTTGCCGTATTTTACAAAAAAATTCCTTTGTGATTAATTACTTTCTCAGGAAGCGTATTTCTTTGTAAGTAGTGGGTGCAATAACAGGGAGCGGCGATTGCGCCGCTCCCCATCATTGTACCCCTCAGATGCCATGTTCATAGCTGATCGTAGCATCTGACATTAATATTACATCTGACATTATTATAGTGTAACATTTTTTTTTATTTTTATAAAATCATAATTAACCTCATCCATTTGATTGCAAAGAGGCAGCCGCTGCCATCTTGATTGAAGATCCAGCGTGAACGAGATCACGGTGCACGAGATTGCGCACAGGATCTTCAATCAAGATGGTGGCGGACGACTTCTCATGCTCAAATGATTGACGTAAGTATTATTTTTAAAACCGTCATTCAGGCAAAACCAATTCATTACAACGAAGCACAAGGAAATTTGGCTTCTCAGTGAATCGAATTTTCCCTGGAATTCAGATCGAAACTGTCAGGTTTGATTAGCTGAATACTACTACTACTGATAATTATTATTATTAGTAGTAGTGGTAGTAGTATTTTGTCTTAGAAACATCTCATAAGATATCTTTAGAAATACATTTTGTGAATGAGCTTTTCTGTTTTAAACCTTGAGAACAAGAAATGCAGCTATGGCAAAGATTTCACTTTACAAAGAAAAAACGAGGGCAAGTTCAATCTTCTTGAAGAAATTCTTTAAACAAAGCTAAGATCGGGGATTGCACAGATTTCAAGAACACATGTTCTTTATAACACTAGACTCGCTTGTATGTCGATTCTGCCTACTGTCTCAATCACCTCTATCGTGACACTTAATTGAATACATACTTGTGCGCTTTCTAATAGAATTTCATATAAACTTGCTGCATGGTAACTGGAATAGTATGTACAGCTTCAAGGCTTGACCCGAGAGTCCTCCTTCCCCAACTAGTTTCCTTTGTTCTGTACGTGGAGTTTACTGTTGCATACACATATACAGTTGCAAGAAAAAGTATGTGAACCCTTTGGAATGATATGGATTTCTGCACAAATTGGTCGTAAAATGTGATCTGATCTTCATCCAAGTCACAACAATAGACAATCACAGTCTGCTTAAACTAATAACACACAAAGAATTAAATGTTACCATGTTTTTATTGAACACACCATGTAAACATTCATAGTGCAGGTGGAAAAAGTATGTGAACCCCTAGACTAATGACATCTCCAAGAGCTAATTGGAGTGAGGTGTCGGCCAACTGGAGTCCAATCAATGAGATGAGATTGGAGGTGTTGGTTACAGCTGCCCTACCCTATAAAAAAACACACACCAGTTTTGGGTTTGCTTTTCACAAGAAGCATTGCCTGATGTGAATGATGCCTCGCACAAAAGAGCTCTCAAAAGACCTACAATTAAGAATTGTTGACTTGCATAAAACTGGAAAGGGTTATAAAAGTATCTCCAAAAGCCTTGCTGTTCATCAGTCCACGGTAAGACAAATTGTCTATAAAATGGAGAAAGTTCAGCACTGATGCTACTCTCCCTAGGAGTGTCCGTCCTATAAAGATGACTGCAAGAGCACAGCGCAGACTGCTCAATGAGGTGAAGAAGAATTCTAGAGTGTCAGCTAAAGACTTACAAAAGTCTCTGGCATATGCTAACATCCCTGTTAGCGAATCTACGATACGTAAAACACTAAACAAGAATGGATTTCATGGGAGGATACCACAGAGGAAGCCACTGCTGTCCAAAAAAACCCATTGCTGCACATTTACAGTTTGCACAAGAGCACCTGGATGTTCCACAGCAGTACTGGCAAAATACTCTGTGGACAGATAAAACCAAAGTTGAGTTGTTTTGAAGAAACACACAACACTATGGCCCAGATTTATCATGACTCTGACAGCTCACTCCACTTTAACATATGGCTAAAGTCAGTTTTAGCCAAGTCAGATTTATGATCGGCCCTTTAAGACTGTAATAAATGTGGTTTGACGGTAGCAGTTTATCCGTCAGTAAGCAGCTTTACAAAAGTCGCACATCTTTACGAAAAAGTCTCAAGTTTTTATGAAAAAGTCGCATGTTCTATTAAAAAGTCTCATAAGATAAGCACGGTCCTCACTGGTTTGCTATCATCGAAGGAAAAATGAATTCCCAAGTTTATCAAGACATTTTTCAGGAGAACTTAAGGCCATCTATCCACCAGATGAAGCTCAACAGAAGATGGATGTTGCAACAGGACAACGACCCAAAGCATAGAAGTAAATTAACAACAGAATGGCTTAAACAGAAGAAAATACGCCTTCTGGAGTGGCCCAGTCAGAGTCCTGACCTCAACCCGATTGAGATGCTGTGGCATGACCTCAAGAAAGCGATTCACACCAGACATCCCAAAAAAATTGCTGAACTGAAACAGTTCTGTAAAAAGAAATGGTCAAGAATTACTCCTGACCGTTGTGCACGTCTGATCTGCAACTACAGGAAACGTTTGGTTGAAGTTATTGCTGCCAAAGGAGGTTCACCCAGTTATTAAATCCAAGGGTTCACATACTTTTTCCACCTGCACTTTGTGTGTTATTAGTTTAAGCAGACTGTGATTGTCTATTGTTGTGACTTAGATGAAGATCAGATCACATTTTATGACCAATTTGTGCAGAAATCCATATCATTCCAAAGGGTTCACATACTTTTTCTTGCAACTGTACATTAGAGAGATTTTCTATATTATCTGTATTTAAATGTGTTTGTTCAACCAAATCCCCCTTTATTCTTTCTTTTCTAATTTAAATAGATATAACTTGACTATGTACACACAAACTATCCTACCCAGATACAATGATATGATACAATGACAGATTTTATGCAATTAGAAAAGTTGGGTTATCCATTTAGAAGAAAAAAAATCTGGGTATTTTAAATTATTGGTAAAACAACTTTCAAAGTGTAAAATTCTTCATTGGTCATTAACAGTTTGACCTGTGAAAATAATGAATACAATCAGAGATATCTATATATCCCTGAAGTCAGCACACCCAAACATCCGCTTTGACATGTGCTGCCCTTAGACAGGGGATCGTAGGACACCTGGCAGATTAACTTTAAAGGGCATCTGTCAGCAGATTTATATCTATGAAACTGGCTGACCTGTTACATGTGCGCTTCGCAGCTGAAGGCATCTGTATTGGTCCCATGTTCATATGTGCCCACATTACTGAGAAAAATGAAGTTTTAATATATGCAAATGAGCCTCTAGGAGCAACAGGGGCGTTGCCATTACTCCTAGAGGCTCTGCTCTTTCTGCCATAGCTGCTCCCTCTCCACTTTGATTTACAGAGCTAGGTGTGATGATTTTTTCACTGTCTAGATTTTTACTTTATTATGAGACCTTGTCCCTTTAGATAAAGGTATATTTAACTTGCATACAGGGCGCTGTAAGCCGCATAGTTGCTTGGTCCACAGGATATGCCATAAATATCTTATAGGACAATCATCAGGAGAATTGGGTTCCTATGACCACTATTCATCTACTTAAAGAGGTTGTCCTACTTTTTTAACTTTTTTAATGTCAGTAGCACCCTATCGTACCTGTTGAAAAATATGATACACACCTGCTTACCACCGCTCCATTCCATCTCCCTACTGCAGTCTACTGGTCTTTGTCACACTGCTGGGTCATGTGCCACTAGGGGCATAGCTACAGGGGGTGCCGAGGCTGCAGTCACTACCGGGCCCAGAAGCCTGAGGGGGCCCAAAGACCATTGTGCCGCATAAGAAGACACATATATTAAAGAAAGTGCATGCTGGTCAAGTTACACCTTTTGCTTGAGGGAAGGGTCAAGAATTTGGCATGGGGGGGTGCCGTTTCAATTTTTGCCTCAGGCAGCATGAAGGCTATGTGCTTCCCTGCCTCTGACCACAAAGCACTGAGGGAAGGGGGACCCAAGCTAAACTCTGGCACCAGGGCCCATGAGCCTTTAGCTACACCTCTCACCCTGTCCATCCAGATGTTTACAGGATGGGGGCCGGAAGACCACAGAAGAGAGCCAGGCTCTCTACCCAGTCAGACTACTATTAACATTTCCAAAACTCAAAAAATATTGACAACCCCTTTAATGCAACTTTTGCCTCTTTCTGTAATTCCTAAAGACTTCAGTGGAATGAACTACATCTCCATTGATCTCACCTGACCCCAACACTCCCAATAGGCGAAGGTCACAAAGGTTAGAGCCCACCTTTTAAACTAGTATGGCAAATTCTGAGTATAAGCCATAAATTTCTAAGCTGGGAATACATCTTTAAATTCTCCAAGGAGATCCTCTTTCTGGCCTGTGTATTTGTGGATAACTATTTCAATGTATGAACACAAAGAAGTCAACATAAGCCTACATGACAGTCCAAGGTTCCTAAAGAGATGCATGCTTTTATTCATTCAGCTCATTTTCCTGTTCTGAAATTTCAGAATAATACGGTCTATAACAAAAATTCACAGCCATTTCTACTGTACATGACATTTCTCCAGTGATATCCCATGCCTTATCAATGCCGTTTCCTGTAAGAGTTAAGGGTTACAATAAACAAGGATGCCAACAGACAGGGTGTTCTGGATGCTGTGAATATAGATAAGAGATGCCTTATTAGAATATCCTTTTAAAGGCTCAGTACAAGTCTTCCCATGGAAGAGATTCCTGTTTCGTAATCTGCAAAGGGAAGTATTTGATAAGATGCAGCCAGTCTCCTTGGCCGACTTGTGGGAGCTGCCTAAAGGCCACTGGGAGCAAACAGAGGAAGTTCAAGGGCTTTTCTGAGCTTTCACATTGCTATAGAAACTACTTCCTGGGGATCAACTGGCTTGATAGGAAAAGAACCGCTATATATTGTGGCTAGACAAAAGTACATGTTCTGTGACTGGCGGCAAAAGACCATTTTGCAGCCACATGAAGCATTTTCATATGACAACCATGAAAAGGGACTTCACATAGGAAGAGCATGTTGGTTGGGGTCATTGGTGGACTTGAAGCTACAATGTATGGGCGCCTTGATCATATTGGAGTGAAAAAAAGTGACTTCAGATGGAAGAGCATGTCATCCTGATAACTGCCGTAATGAAAAATATAGGTTAGCTGAGCCAACAGCTTTTGAAGATGTATTGGCGCTGATCACACATAAAATTAGGGACGAAGGAGGGGGACAGACATCTTTATTCTCAACATAAGGGGATGATTTTTTTTTTCAAAAAGGAGAAGAAATTATGATTTAGTATTCTTAAAGTTGCAGCAATGGCTGTATATTATGTACATGGGTACCTGAAATAATTTAGCATTCGGATAATGTAACCATTTAGGGTATTTTCACACTTGTGTTTTTCTTTTCCGGCATAGAGTTCCGTCCTAGGGGCTCTATACCAGAAAAGAACTGATCAGTTTAATCCCCATGCATTCTGAAAGGAGAGTAATCCGTTCAGGATGCATCAGGATGTCTTCAGTTCAGTCTTTTTGACTGATCAGGCAAAAGAAAAAAAAAAAACACAGCATGCTACGGTTTTATCTCCGGCCCAAAAAACGTATGACTTGCCTGAATTTTTTTTCTATAGGAATGTATTAGTGCCGTATCCGGCATTTAAAATACCGGAATGACAAAATGGACAGTATGACAAATGGACAGACGGATCCGTTCTTGCAATGCATTTGTAGGACGATCCTGATCCTGATCAGTCTTAAAAGGCAATCAGTTGGCATACGTTATCCCGGATCCGGCAGGCAGTTCCAGCGACGGAACTGCCTGCCGGATACCTCTGCCGCAAGTGTAAAAGTAGCCTTATAGAGGAGCCAAACAGAAATCTTCTGGAGACTTAACTTAAAGCGGATCTGTCACCAGGATCAACCCTATTAAACAAGACATACTGCCTGGTAGGGCTCATCATGCTGATTAAAACAATACCTTTCTTTTGTCTGTATGATAAACAGCTGCAGAGACATCTGCGTTTTTATTCATATGCGGATGAGAAGTTAATCCCTCAGTATGTCTAGCCCTGTCAATCAAGGGGGAAGGGGGTGCAGAGCTCAGGGGGTGTTACAAAGCAGTGATCAAAGGATTCAGCCCCGCCTCCTGGTGCCCCAACTTCTCATTTGCATATGAATAAAACACAGATTTCTCTGCAGCATTTTAGCATACAGACAAAAGAAAGGTATTGGTTTAATTAGCACGATGAGCCCTACCAGAAATCCACACTTCTGTTCATAAAGCAGTGGATGATTTCTATGAGGATTTCCAAAGCGCTCTGGAACTGCCAGGAAACAGTGGCATGCGGATTTGCCTTGTTGAATAGGGCTAAAGCCATGGGTAGATCCCTGGCATGCCCCAGATCTCTGCTGAGTTTTCTGGGTCACACATATGAGATAAATTATCATTATATGGGGGGATGCCTATTGCTTCATAATATAATCCTATTGATGACAATTTCCATGGAGGTATGAATATTTTTAATGGACTCTCAGCATTTTTTAATATGGCACAGAAGTTTCTATCCAGGATCTTCTTTTCAACCTTTATTTTCAGAGTCCTACAAACCTGCTCCGAGTCAGTGGTTTTATGGTGGCCCGGCCGTATGACTGTGCATTAAGAGTGCTGTTTATTGGCTTTACTCAGAAGGTTGCCTCCACTTCAGCTCTTTGCTCCAATATTATGTGAGGCATGTTCTTATCTAAGTGCCCCCTTCTCAGCTTTAAAGGCTATGGCATAACATTTTGTCATTGTTCATTTGCTTCCTAAATGCAAAATTAGGCAACATTCTAAACAGACTTCTATAAAAATGTCCTACCATTTTGCTTCTGAAGGGTATGTGTAAGCCCTTCACCTGACTGTCCTGCTAAATGTGACATAAATCCTTCAGCGTTGTGCACCCATTTCTGCTTCTGATGGCTCTCTCTGCTCACCTCCTCACCTCTGTTAGTGTTAGAGATAGCTGCAGGAAGTTCTACTTAGCAGATGTATCAGCAGAGGGGAGAAGAACCAAGGAGGGCTTCTGTACAGGTTTTACATAGGTAGGAAAGGACACACAAATACATTTCTAGGGGAAGACAGCAACATCCTGGACACACCGATCCAGCAGATATAACTGGGAGGGACACATGAGAATAGTCTGAAAATAGGAGCAGATTGCAAACAAGTATCACTGAGTCTGAAAATGAATAAATAAACGAATGAATGAAGAAGGCAGAAACTTAGTTGACCTTTTTTTTTTTTTTTTTACTTAAGGCAAGATTACTGTTTCTATCTCAAATTGTTCCTAGTTTTTACATCTACCCAATGCAAGTCCTAGAGCAAGTATCACATTCGATTATACAAAATCCAACTATGAACTACAACTCCCTACATTTTGCATGACCATGTATTCAGAGACCATGCATTATTTGGGATTTTGGGGTGTTAAGTGTCCTGTTGAATATTTATAGTTTCTACCTGTAATAGTTTTGCAGTAGTTTTTTGTAACCTTATATTGGTAGGGGTTTATCTGGCCTGGATTCATTTTACCAGGGGCTCCTTCATAGTTGGGAAGGGTTGGAAACCATTCTCCTAGCAGCTTCCATCTTTTTAATGTTGCAGCCTGAGCAATGAATGTATAATCATTTCTATTTAGTTTCTCTTGCTTCCTTTCACACATATATCAAGTTTCGAGATACATATTTTCTGCTTGGGTAATGAGGATCTTGCATATAATATGATATTACATTACCTCATAGTCTTAAACAATGTTCATGGTCACAATTTTTATAAGTTGTAATATAACTTGCCTAATTTTGAAGGTAAAGTCATACGATAACTGTCAATAACTTCAGTTCTGGTCACTTATAACAATTTTATTAGAATGCAATCTATTTCATCAGACATATCTGAAATTGTATAACTCATGATGAGATATTGTTGCTTCAAGCCAACAAGCAGATCCTTTGTTAGATCGAAAACTACTTACACTGTTGATCATCAGGTGCATTAATGTCTTGGGTATCAGATCTTTGAAGCACTTGTTTATAATGGTCATGTAGGAATATACCAGGTTACGGATGGTCTCTACTTGTCGTTCCAGCTGTGGATCCATCGACAAGTTATCTTCCTGAGATGATTCTTCATCTGTACCTGTCTGAGAAGAAACACATTTCAGTTGGTTGGTTGTAAATAATATGGGACTTGTTGTCTCTAAACTCTTCTGATGTACAGAGGGTGATTTATCAAAATCTGATGCTAAGTGAAAGTAGAGAAGATGTCCAGAAACTGGAGAGCTTCTCTAAAGGGCCTGTCAAAAATGAGGTCCGGAAATGGATACATTTTGACTGGCAACTGCTCATTTGCATTTTTGGTTTATTCAACCAAAAGTCTCTATCAAACATAGCTGAACATAAAAGCAAAATATGTGAGCATTTTTCTACTATGGTCATAGGCCCCTAAAAATATAAGTGCAGCAATATGTGCTACGGTATATTTTGTTACAATCTTGAAAGATCTGACTAGAACAAATTAAACATGTCTTTTTTTCTTATTCTTGATATTGTCCAAGAAAACTGGAGCAGTGCAAGAACACAAAATTTGCTGTGAGAAAATATCTATTGGAAATAACGCCATTTGTTACACATCCACTGATATGGATCAAGACAGATCAGTGGTAATGTGGAACCACTATGCCAAGTAACTGGTTTAATGTTGGGTCAAAACCTAAGGGTGTTATTCTGGTGCCTCCCTGGTATTCACCCTTTAACCTCTATACAGGGATGTGAATTTTGCTGCGCGTTAGCAACAGGACCACCACCTCCTGGGATGGTCCCGGTATACTAGGCAGCTGACCCTTGGACTCAGAAACTCTGGTGCAAGCACCTGGAGGCTCAGGAAGCCCACCAAAACCACAGACACAACCTGAAAAGGCACCATGACTAGAGTACGGGTCACTGGAACACCAGACTGGAGGACTAGACATAAACAAAATTAAAGTGAGACCAAACAAGCAGGGTAACACAGACAGACCGCGGCAGGAACACAGGCAGAATCAGGTCAGACATGCAAACTGGCAAGGACTGGACAGGATAACAGAACAGAAGAAGCTACAGGAACTGTTGCTGTTGCTCAGCCAAGGGGTGGGAGAGACAGACAGAACCTATAGCTGAGCTCATTAGCCCAAAACAGATGCAGGTGCACACAAACAGAAAGAGGCATTAACCTCTACAAGGCACACAGAACACACAGCAAGCAAGATTAACCCCTGCCTTACTGAACAGAGAAGAGCTACTAACTCAGTGGTCATGTTCACACCCAAAGTATTTGCCACCAGTATGCAAACATGGCATACAATGGAATACCCACATGTATCTTCAGCCAGTATGCATAAGACAGAGGCGGGTGTGCACTGCCATAAGATACACACCGCCAGTATCTGGCAACCAGCCCACACGGCATACAATGGAACAACCACAAGTATCTGCAGCCAGTATGCATAAGACAGAGGCGGGTGTGCACTGCCATAAGATACACACCGCCAGTATCTGGCAACCAGCCCACACGGCATACAATAGAACAACCACAAGTATCTGCAGCCAGTATGCATAAGACAGAGGCGGGTGTGCACTGCCATAAGATACACACCGCCAGTATCTGGCAACCAGCCCACACGGCATACAATAGAACAACCACAAGTATCTGCAGCCAGTATGCATAAGACAGAGGCGGGTGTGCACTGCCATAAGATACACACCGCCAGTATCTGGCAACCAGCCCACACGGCATACAATGGAATACAGTGAACAGATATCATACCAGCATTCCTGTTTCTTTTCCATTAAACCTCCCAACAGTGAAAAACATGGAAATGCTCATTGTAGCAGGCGTAAACTTCACATCTGTAGCCCAAGTAAAGTTGACCATATACATTACATTTCCAATCAACAGCTCTCCAGCTGTTCCAAAAGTATATCTTCAAGCATGAACTGGGAATTGTAGTTTTGCAACTGCTGGAAATCCACAGGTTGGAGATCACTGTCCTACAGGATCTACTGTCAAATCAATATTTATGGGACCCGACAGACTCTTGGGTAGAGGATGCTATTTGGGAAAATATGAAATAAAGTGATATGTGTGTGTGGGGGGGGGGGGGGGGGGGTTGGCCATTATTTTGTGTGAGATAACAGCCACCACTTATACTTTGCAGAAACAACAAACATTTGCAGCCATTAGTAGAACAGTTACACTGTATCTAACGTCTGTATTATTTCAGGACAAGCCTATTGGCAAATTATATTAAAACTGCTGCTGTATTCCAATGCACTGTACTTGCTTTTGGTAAGACGATACTATCTATTTTCAGTTGAAGAGGTCAACCTTTAAGTAAATTACAATTTTTTTTCAAAGTGGTTGTATCTTAGGTTTAAAGACGACTACCCCAGATAAAGAGTTTGGCTTTTATTAGGACAAAATAAAGCCTAAGAGGGCAGGGTGACCTCAGAATCCGAGGAAACACTCTCTTGAGATCCAGACAGAAAAATCTGAAAATAGCAACCCTTGAATTACAGGCTCAGCTCAGTGCAAAAAGCTAGTGTAGCTGCAAGATCCCTGATAGGCATCATTTTTGTAATTGGTTTCTTCTTTAGTCTACTTGTGTTCACATGCAGTTCCTTTCAGACTGAAATCCATGCAACCAGCTGTCCAATGGCTCAATCTGTGGCCAGTACGTCTACTCTCTTGAATAATTTTCTAATATGACATGTTTCAAGTCAGTGGAGTGCTTCAGAATCTGTCTGTACCCATTCACAAATACATACAACATAGCAGTTGTGTGAACAGAGCCTAAGCATGTCAGAAAACAATGGCTATTGAGTCATATTGAGACTGGATGCTGAAGAAGTTGAGGTTCTTCACAAGTCTTACTTGTAAGAATGAAGAAGCTTTCCTTTTCAGGTAAGATTGTGGTTGTTTTTATTCTATGGTTCTTGGAACTAATATAATGATTTTTTTTTAAGTATAGAACCAAAAGATGATGTTAGAAATATTCTGGCCTAGAGTTTTCCTCATCCCCTTTCACATGAGCGAGTTCCACGCATTGGACTTACAGCATGTGTCAGCCAAAGCTCCCGTCCTGACCGTCTAGTACTGACGGGGTCGCATAGCATTATATTAATTTCTGATGCTATGTAACCCTTATAAGTTCTGAAATGTATTGGATAACACTGACAGCATTATGTCAGTGTTATCCCATACATTCCAAAACTGTAAGGGTTACATAGCATCATAAATAATATAATGCTATGCGGCCCCGTCAGTACTGGGAGGTCAGGACGGGAGCTGCTGCATACTCACGCTGCGAGTCCAGTGCATGGAACTTGCTCGTCTGAAAGTGGCCTTAGAATATGAGGGTGTTGTCAGAGCTGAGGCTCCATAACAAATACAAATTTATTACCTTTTTTGTTTAATTATATGAAGGAAAATACTAAAGAGAAAAAAGTCACACTTGGAAAAATCCACTTCATAAATGTGGCACTCTTTTTGAACACCATATTTCTCAATGTATTTACAGCTGACAACTGGTGTAAAAACATTGATAAATCCCCTCCATACAGCTCTACATCTCCCGCTTTCCTTCTGTACATGATAAAACTGGCTTTGTGCAGCCACCACTAGGGGGAGCTCAGTGTACAGAAGTTTATAGCATTACCACCTCTTTGCACTGAGCTCCTCCTAGTGGCAGCTGACAGAAATAGCCATTATTTTATGTTGGGATAATAAGAAGGTGTTGAGAGCTGGATTCCCCCACCTGGGGCCTTATAGCAGTCGCATGGTCTGCCTCCATGGTAGGCACGGAATTGGTTTGGATATGGCAAGAACATTTTAGCAGCAGTTATAGCCACAAATCTGAGATGAAACCTATGAATTTTGTCATGGATTTCATACTTTGTGCTGCAATAATCTGGAAGAAATCTGTGACATATGGAGCATGCTGTACATCTTTCCTGCTGTGTGAGTTTTGTTAAATCCAATTCACGTGCATTGAACTGTAGTTCCACATTCAAAATCAACTCCAAATCTGCCCCTTTACACAATGCAAATCTCTTGCCAAACCTCACTGACTGCTCTGCATTTCAGCAGCTATACGTTTTTACATTTTCCATTGACATAGTGGTATGGGGCCTTGTTTTAAGCAGGAAAAATCCTTTATTTTAAGTGCCGTTAGTTTTTTAATCCCATTAATAGATTATTATTTCATTTCCTTCTTTTGAACGTATCATGCATTAGTATTTCTCTGTCATTGTGACACAGGCTACCATTGAGGCAACACTTGATGTGCCATAATAACAGGCGGAAAGTACAGACGGCTCTGTGTTGCTTTCTAGGTCTCCAGGCCTGATTGTACAGTCCCTAATCTCGCCACCGGGAAGACTTGGGTCCTAATAAAAGAGGTCACTTTTGACACATTTAAAGGGTTAAACTGGGGTCTGACTCAGTGTTTCCTCTAAGCTGTGTGCTCAGGAAAGGAGAGGGTTAAACCAACACACTCAGGGAGAATTAACGTCACCATTATTTGTCTATTCTTCTGATCTGTCAGAAGAACAGAAAAATAAATAAACTGATCCTGTAAAAAAACGGATCCTGTGCATCAGTTATGCACATTTAGGCTAGTTTCACACTAGCGGCAGGGGAGTCCGGCAGGCTGTTCCGGCGGGTGAACAGCCTGTCGGATCCGACCTGCCGCTAGTTTACGTATGCCCCTGGACTGCCGCTCCGTCCCCATTGACTATAATGAGGGTGCGGGCGGAGTTACAGCAGCGCACGGCAAGAGGCAGCCGGACTAAAAGTATGACATGCCTCTCGCTGCGTGCTGCCGCCGGAACTCCGCCCCCACCCTCATTATAGTCAATGGGGACGGAGCGGCAGTCCAGGGGCATACGTGAACTAGCGGCAGGATGGTTCTGACAGGCAGCTCACCTGCCAGAACAGCCTGCAAGAGTCCTCTGCCGCTAATGTGAAAGTACCCTTAGTAACCATTTGAGCCACTTTTTTTAACGGCTAAAAAATTGGATCTCTGATGGGAATGGCTCAAATAGATGCCAAATGCGTATAACTGATGCACAGGATCCATTTTTTTTCTTTATTTTTCTGTTCTTCTGATGGATCAGAAAAACAAAAAAAATTACAATGATGTGAACTCTCCCTAAGGAGGACTAGTGAGCCCAAAAACAGCTTTACCTGCTGCAGAGTTTGGAATTCTTAACTCTTTCAATGCCAGAGAACACAGTTTAGAGGGAACATTGGTCTAACACAATAAAATAAGACTAACCACTGTAGAAAGTTGTATTGCTATTAAGGTGATGAATAGTCTCTCTCTCTCTCTCTCTCTCTCTATATATATATATATATATATATATATATATATATATATATATATATTCTCAAGTGTCCATAAACATGCGCATGTTTATGGACACTAGAATATAAATCAATGGTTTTCCAGTATTGTGGTTGGAGTGCTGTGATCTCTTCTAGAACTTTTTCCTTTGACCTGGGGATCGGGGTCTGGATTGTGGTGACCATTTTCGCACTTTGTCAGCTCCAGTGCTGCTGCTACTTCTTTTATTATTATTTGTTCTTATTATTTTATTATATATATATATATATATATACACACACACACACAGGTATTGTATATACCGGTATATACCATATATATATATATGTTTTTTTTTTATGTAGAGGAAAGGCAGCACAAGTCCACAAGTAATGTGAAGGTTGTTGCAATGGTTCAATGATCCTGATGTCAGTTCTGTATAATAAATAAGAAAATTCGCAGCACTCCTCAGTGATGAAAAAATACCCTAAAATCTTTGGATAACTTATCCATCATGCAATATCATCAGGGAGGCAGCAGGACAACGACTACAAACATACAGTCAATGTCATTAAGAACTGTATGAAGTCTACAGTAGGACAAGGATTCCTGGAAGTGATGATATGGCCTCCACAGAGCCCTGATCTCAATATCGTCAAGTCTGTCTGTGATTACATTATGAGGCAGGAGGATCTGAGCAAGACTGCAACCACAGAAGATCTGTGGTTAGTTCTCCAAGATGTTTGGAAAAACCTCGCCAACTTCCTTAAAAAAATGTGTGCAAGTGTAACTAGAAGAACGTATGCTGTTTTGAAGGAAATGGTGGTCACACCAAATATTGATTGTATTTAGATTTCTCTCTTGTTCATTCACTTTGCATTTTGTTAAATGATAAAAATAAACGATTGGCTCTTAAATTTTTTAAATTTTTGCAGCATTTTTCCCACACCTGCCTGTATACTGTATATTTATATACCTATATATATTTCAGGTACAACTAATGGACTCACAAGGAATCTATTTTCTGGATTGACGACAGGCTTCCCCTTTGTATGAAGTCAATACTGTTTCAATTAAACTTCAACCACTTCGCCAAAACAAAGCGAATGGATTGAGTGCCAGAAATATACATCGGAATTAGTCTGGCACTGAAAGATTTGAGCCATTTAGAAATGGTTACAGAGACTTCCTGTTCATGTCCATAACACCAACTGTAGCTAAACCTGCCTTCACTAGAATATTTTATCAAAACCTTGAGACGAAACATACAGCAAGAAATCCAAGATGACCCCAAACTGCCGTGTGGGATCAAAGCCCTGAGAACAAATATACAATGGAGAGCTCTGAGTGATTCCACGCAACGTGTGGTTACAAACCTCGTGTCGTTACAACATCTTCATTGTTACAATTATACAAAGGCAAACACCATCACCCCATCATGCCCCATGAATAAAACCGCACAAAACCCAGATTGTACAGACTATTAGAAAATACATTTTCTTTTCACTGAAACCACATTTTGTAGACAGCTTATTCCCTGGCGTCCGCCCCCAGAATCAGACTGGAATTTTTTCTCTCTCCACCCCTTGGCTCTTGTTCCCCCTCTCCATCACTTATATCCTGTATGTGCTTTTGGAGTTTTCTTTGTTTAAATTACAGGGCTGCAATAGGAGACTTTTGCTGGCTAAGCAGGGCAAGGACACATGTTAAGCATTATCCCCATCAAGAGAACGCTGAAATAAAAATAGCCATTGGTCTCTGATCTTGTAGATGTGCGTAAGGGGAAGGAATTAAAAATGGGAATTTAGAGCGTGAAGAGTATGAAAGTGTTTAACCTTTCTCTCCTTCGGGGGTATAAAGCTAGGAATTTCATGGAGCAAGTTGGTTAAACGAGGAAATTAATGCAAATGCGGCTGGCCGATGACAAAGGTCACACACTGTATGGCACCACTAAATACTGCTCTCACATTTGAACTATTTCCTTTTCTAAAGAATTAAAGGGAATCTGTCTGCTCCCACCTCCCCTAAACTAGAGTAAGCAGTGTGTAGTGTAAGTGATGTTGAGTCCGGTTATGTAATTCTTATCTTCATTCTGACACTATGTTCCAACAAGCCAGCATTAAAATGTATTGAGAGGACTCCCATAGTTATGAATAGAGAAGAGCGAATTTTTTTAAAAATTCGATTTGGTTTGATCCGAATATATTCTCAGTGAATTTAGTTTTAAAAACAGCTATTTCCTGGCTGCAGAGAGCCTTTATAGTGGTGTAGAACACTGTGCCTTGCAGTAACACGCATAGGGAGTCTGCTGTGGTAGTGAAATAATACCGTGAGTTCGTATGGCATGCAGATGACAGGCGTCGCTCTTAGAATCGCTGCACACTTCACTTATTTGGGCAGTCACGGGGCCAAAACTGACCAAATAACTCAAGTATGAACTCCGCCTTACAGGTCGATGTTAGTACACAACCAATTAAGCAAAAGACACACATATACAATTTTAACATGAACATTTTTATTAAGTAATAAATACTACAAAACAATATAATAGACAAACATTAAAATGAAATGAATAGCAGCAGTGTAGGCAAGCGCTGCGATAAGCAGCTCACCCACCAGACTCTGGGTATAATGGATCCGAAATCAAGAGGAGGAATGGGGAAATAATAAATGCCGCAATAAGCAAGCAATATAAACCCCACCCCTAATGTGTGTACAGGCCTCAAACCCCCAACAAGTAACATACAAAGTCTGCCAAGTAAAAGCCATAAAGAGGAGCCAGATATACAGCACCTATAGTTAGCCCATAAGCAGTATGGAGGAACAACAGTAGTAGTAATAGACATCAATCAAAAGAAATACTGCAACATATTACCTAAAGTTGATAGGAGGCACAAATGGATCGAACCCAGGTCTAGCAGAGAGTGCACCCCGACGCACATTTCGCTCCTCCGCTTTCTCAGGGCCACTCAAGTATGAACTAAGCCTTACAGGTCGATGTTAGTGCCAAGAAGAAGCGCACTCCTTTTACACTGTCGTCAGCTGATTCCACATAGATGCCTACAGAACTTGTTCTATTAAACACTTATACAAGTAGAGCCCCCCGACAGAGTGGAGACGGTGTCAGCAGTAAGTTTGTGTTGACATCACTGATTATTTTGCCCTTCCTCTGATCCAACAGAACAATAACCCCCAAAAAACGGATCCTGTTTGTGGAGCATACGCCTTCACTCGGTCAGCATTTGGTCAGTAATCATAAGTATTGCTAATGCCAAAAAAAACAGGAGTGGATCCAAAACAGAGATGACACATGAATGGAATATTTGCATGTCTTCTGTGTTTTGTACCCACTCCTGCTTTTGGCTACCAAATCATAAGCCAATTCTGATGGGACCATACAGGCCTTACAGTTGCTACACAGGGAGGATCCGTTGTGCGTCTTATTTTTCCTTCCTTCTGACAGATCAGAAGAAGGGTGAAATAAATGACGACATCAGCCAAGCCAAAAAGGCTAAATAGTGGCCCAGTCATGATGTGGGGAGGGTGGGAACAGCATAAGACGTCCACAGAGTGGCCCTATGACAGTAGTGAGGTGGAAGCAGCATGAGGAGACCACAGAGTGGCCCAATGACAGATTCTGGAGGTGGCGGCAGCATCAGGATGCCACAGAGTGGCACAATGACAGAGTGTGGGGTGGCTGCAGCATGAGGAGGTGTCACGGTAGGTAAGATAAGGGAAGGAAACAGAACATGGCAAAGCAAACAAAACAACTGACTAGGCACCAAATGCTAGGGAACAAAGGGGTCACATCCTAGCAATCCCTAAAACACATTTTAACTAAGCTGCTATGCCCATGTGCATATCTCGATGGTAGATATGCACATGCCCATATACCTAATACTATAACACACTGGACCAAACCCTCAGCTATAGGGAAGAGGGAAAGAGGCACCCAGCTCCTTCAACAACCGAAGGAGCTAGCGTCACCCTAGAGGCCTAGTCAAAACAGACACAGAAGGAACAAGAGAAAAGGACTTATCTAGAGATGTGTTGGAGCAGACGATCCACCAAACTTCCAGAGCTCACACAAGGCAGAACTATAACCCGCAAAGGCTATAGGGAGAGGGAAGAATAAATAGCCTTACCAATTACCTAAAGAACAACACCTGGGAGGAGGTGGGATTCTGCTCAAACCCACAACAAAACAAACTGTCAGATCAAGTCACGTGCAGCAACTCTGACAGATATCCTCAGAACACCCACAAGGCAGGGCGTGACAGGAGGCCACAGAGTGGCGAGGTGACATAGTGTGGAGGTGGCGGAAGCATCAGGAGGCCACAGAGTGGCAAGGTGACATATTGTGGAGGTAGCAGCTGCATCAGGACACCACAGAGTGACCCAGTGACAGAGTGTGGAGGTGGTTGGCAATAACAGTACCCACTGACGATGGTGGGTGTAAGAAGGAGCACTTGGCATCAGATGTGTGGCATCAGGCAGGTGGCAGCATCAGAATAGTAGCTGAGGCAGGTAGCCAGAAGAAATTGGTCTATTTTGTCAAAGAGTTGGTGTGGCACCATGGATGATGTGGTCTGATGCATCAGGCATTTGTGTGTGGAAATACTGGCTGATCCATGCCTGATTCATCTTGACAAAGGTCGGTCTCTCCACATTTATGGTGGACAGGCGATTACTTCTTGGGGTAACTATGGCCCCTGCCGCACTAAACACTCACTCTGATCCCACACTACTTGCCGGGCAGAACAGCTTTTCCAGAGCAAACTCGGCCAGTTGAAGCCACAAATCCATTTTTGATGCCCAGTAGTCCAGTGGATCTTCAATGTGGGGTGGCAGGGTGCACTCCTAGTATGCCACCACCTGCTGGTTCAGGTTATGCTCTATGTCTACCTGCTGCTGCTGGTGAGAAGTTTCTTCAGTAGGCGGGTGAAGAAAACTGCTCATCAGCGACTCTAGACTTAAGTTGCTGCTAATGGAGCTGGTACTGCTCCTGCCACCTCACCCCTCCCCAGCAGCCATGGCAGTGGAACGTAAGCACAGAGGGCCCCACCGGTCAGACCTGCGAGAGGATGGACGATGGTGCAGATAGGCAACGGCCAACTGACTACATAGGATGTCTCTATAGTAGTTCAGTTTGTCCTCCCTCTCTGTAAAAACCTTTCGGTAAAAAAATAAAAATTCAAGGGGCTGGACAACCACTTTAACAAAAAAAAAAAAATTATGAATGGGGTATTCCCATCCGGGACTTTTATAGTATATAACAAGTATATACATGTCAGATAGGTGTGGGGCCAACTGCTATCTGCAGAACAGGTCCCCAAAGTGAATGGAGAGCACATTGCACATGCATGACACCCTCTGCATTCTCTGCTATTTTCTGAAGTGCCATTGCAATAAATAGAGAGCAAACTGTGCAAGTATGGCCAACCCTCTATTCACCACTATGGGACATCCATAGCTGGCCCTGGGGCTGAAGAAGGCAGTCTAGAAATATCGATCCATATCCCTCAAATATTCAAAATTGCAAATACAGTTTCTTTCTGAATTAGGGAAATGTATTATTACTGTACCAGAGGGACACCAGATTCATCAAAATGTCCCATGCCCTACTGATAAATCTGCCATAATTTACAGAGCAAAAGATCTAACTAGAAAGATGATGGAAGATATTCATAAATGGGTTTCCCTCGGACAAACCCATCTACTTTCATAAAGCATTTGCATGTGTTGCAGGACCTCATAAATACCAAGTTCATTCTGTTGTGGTTTCTAAGCAGAACGTTCACCTCTCAAAGCATTTATGTTTGTTTTTAAAATAGTTTTTATTGTTTTTTCACAAAGGTTAACGGAAATACATACAGGCACCTATGAATAGGCAACTTTGGAAACAAAAATAAGATACGATAAGCTAATATAAAATAGACTAAAGTATAATAATAATATAATATAGGATACAATAGCAGATCCGGCTTATGTGCATGGAAAAGTCGGGATGTCCTATGAATGAGTAAATCTGAGATTTTATATAACATTGCATCTGTTAGAGCACCTTCATATAGATAGGAACAAGTTAAAAGAAGAGAATAAGAGAGAGTAAGAGAGGAGGGGGGAGAGTCAGAGAGTAAGATGGGTTAGGGGTATGGGGAAGTATTTTTGCAGCTTACTTATATTTCGCTCTTGAATGATCTCACTGAAGTAGGATAATATTGTAGAGTCTGACATGATATGTAAACGTGCCCTATAGGATAAGGTTATCTAATGTAGCATACAGGGTCTATCCGCTCCGCTCTAATACCTTGAGTACTAGGTGTTTCAATACATTCTGTGTATCTTAGCTATTTGAGAATTTCCTGAAGGTTTTCCAGGGCTTCCATATATCTTCAAACTGGAGAGGTGTTTGGGAGTCCCAATGTGCAATTTGTTCTAGGCGATACAGTTGATCACACCTTTGGATCCAATTTTGAACGGTAGGTGGATCCGGTTGTTTCCAACATACTGCTATCAGCAGTCTAGCAGACGCCAATAAGGTATTGCATAGCGTCTTTGTATATTTAGGGCACTTGAGACTCCCGATCATCCCAAAAAGGCACAGTTTCGAAGAGGTGGGAAGGTGGATCTTGCAAATCTCCGATATAGTCTTGCAAACCTTCTGCCAATAGGGAGTTATCTTAGGGCAGTTCCACCAGATGTGGCCATGAGTGCCTGTTTCATATCTACATCTCCAACACTCAGAGCTACAGTCCAGAAACATGCGTTGAGGCTTATAATACGATTGCGTTAATACCTTGAAGCTATTTTCTTGCAGCTTAACACACCTGGACACCTTGGAAGGGGCTATCAGAGCATATTGCAGTTCTTTTGGGGAGAATTTAATGTTTAATTCTGACTCCCAATGCGTAATATAAGGGTGTGAATCAGGACGTAATAGAGCCATTAAAAGGTTGTATAATTTGGATATTTTTCCTTTTGGTTTTTTGGTTTGGAGGGCTCATTTTTCAAATATTGATTGCTCCTGTGGGCCAGAGAAAATTATTAAATGTTTTTTTGTAACTCTCAAAGCATTTATGAAAGTGCATTACCCCAAATGCCACTGACACATATGTATTCACAGCTAAAGGAGCTGCTGAAGTCTGTAGTATTCCAGACCTCCAGTCCATTTGCTCCATTCCATTTTAAGCCCCTCTTGGGAATAAGTGCATACAAAGCCAAAGAATACAGCAATGCGTCATGTTACTCAATTTGCAGAACTCACTAGAGGATTGAATGAAATCTTTTCTGCAGGCACTTTAGGCCACACAAAATGAAATCCGTGATCCAGACCCAGTGCTTTATTGCATTCACTAAATCACTCAAGCTTCAGACACCTCCCACACAAGAGAAATGTGAATTGGAATTGTGTTTCAGATGCAACCATTTACTACGAGAAGTGGGAACTAGAAAGCAGAATCGTATTTTATATCTCAAGGACCATTGACAATGTCAGTGAATGTTCCCAGAGGTTACAGACATGGAAGAAGATTTGCTTGATTTTTATTATTTATCTGGTTTCCAAACATGAAACCGCAATTCATAGCCAACCACTGCACTCTTATAACAGACGGGCCTGATTGATTAATGTATTTTATGTGTTGTGGTCATGTCTGTCTACAGCCATTCTAAATGTTACCTGTGGTTTAGGTAGGACACGAGTCTTATTTTGTATGACACAGCCACTTTATCAACTCCTGTAATGACAAGACCAAGCCTTAAAGGGGTTGTGCCACTATTAAATGTTATGTTAATATAATTAACATGAAAAACTAATTACTTTTGTAATTTATTTTCTGTTACAAAATGCTCCCGTTGAAAGATGTTCTCTTAACTTCATTATTATGGCGCCCCCTGGTGTTTAATCAGTAGAGTAATGTGCATGTCCTCCTACTGAGGTGGTTGCACATGCTTAGTTCCATCCTTCAACCGTATCTTCTGTTAGAAGCTAATGGTAAGTGAAGTGAAGCATTTGAAATGGAATTCAGTCTGAACTTTAGGAAAACTCGCAACAAATCTGAATTTCGTGGTGCTGCGTGGTAACAAATACGTTTTTCTTAAAATGGCAGCTGCACGTGTTACAAAGCAAAACTAAATGTAGAGGAGATGAGTCCGGGAAAGTAAGATCACACATAATGCTGTGCAGCCAACCAATGTGCAGATAACCATCCCCTGTGATGTCACAGTCCTATAAAAGCCTTATCCCGTGTAGTCTCCGCCATTGTCCTGTGAGCTGAGCATAGGGAGAGACGTGGCAAGCGCTCATGCGCTAGAGACAGGGTTGCTGAAAACGATTAATTAAAGAATTCAATAGCAATAAAATGGAAACCTTTATTATTCCAGTGCCCAGGGTGCCAACCAATACCATCCAGTCTGCACCCCTTAGGGGGCCAGGTCTTAATGATAACCATCCTCATCTTTTGCTGGCTTTACTTCCTACAAAAGTAATCAAGATGCAGAGAGAAGGAGCTGGATTTTCCTGATGACATACATCGATCTTAGATGATGTGGAAAAGGAGGAAAAGCAGATGGCAGAAGATGGGCTCCCACCTGTAGGGCAGGAGAGCCCTGGGGTTGGAGATGTGGGTATGCCAGCAGATTGTACCCCCACCTAGCCAGCCAACAACAGCTCCTGTTTAAAGGTGCAGTGCAGCCATTAACATGAAGACCGACTATACAGTGCGGTTTTCATTAAAGGAAAGACGGCTGCAGGCTTATTGACCACGCAGTTCTTCATCTCTCCCATAGAGTTGGATGTTGTGAAAGTAAAAATGCAGCATGCCTCATTGGATGCCGATTTACAGGAGAGATTTCCCCTCAGAAGTCAATTGAGACTCAAAATAATTGCATCCATTATATTGATCTAAAAAAACTCAATTTTAGATTGCTTTAAAGCAAGTTACTTTAAAACATAAAAATAGGCAACTTTGCAACTCCTTTCCTGACACTGGTCTTCAATAACAAGTATTATGCCTTATTATCATACTCACAATATCTCCCGTTGACTGAGCTTGCATCTCTTAGCAAGTCCTGCTGGTTCATTTTCTGAGGTGTTGCTTTCACCTCATATAATGTACAGTAATCAATGTGAACTAAAATTATCTCCAGAATGCAAGGAGTATATTGCATTACAGGAGCTCTTTGAGTCATATCTTTTTACTGCTTTGAGTCAACAAATTCCTGTTCTGGGGTAAGTAAAACAATATATTTGAAAAGTTACTCATCTTTTTGTACATCTGGTTGTAATGTCCAATGGTAAACCTATACCTAAAGGAAATTAGTGTAAGATGTTTCTAATAATAATAGTCCAACATGAAATGGACTCCACCAGGGTAGGAGATCAGAGGAGCATTTCAGCCAGGACAAGTGAAAGCCACAGGGTCCAACCACAGGGTCCCATCAATGAGTAGAATGAAGGGTATACTGTATTTTTCCATTCAGTATAGTGGTGGGCCACCAGCAGTTTCCATAAACATGGTCACCTGAGGCCAGCACTTAGTCCAATCTCATTGTGGAAACAGCGAGATGAGAAAACTCCTTTAAACATTTTAAATTTTATTTTGAATGGCTAAAATCACTTTGCTTCATAAATCATTAGAAGTTCATTCAGGAAAGGAGAGGTGGGCGGCAGGACCTGGAGACAGAGCCATCAAACAGCCAGTCTGATGGATTTATCACAGAACAGCACTTGGCAGCTGTTATATACTATGAAACATAGAAGCCAAAAGAATCAAAAAATTTTAAATAAATTACGAAAACATTTTTTGCTGAAAATACATCTTAATAAAAAAAGTTGGCTTCAAAGGTGTCCAGATCTCCATAACCTTTAAATGATGTCTGATTCCCATAAATAAGTATTGTTTTTTTATTCCCTAGTTCTCTCTAAGAGACAGCACTGCTGCCAAGATTGCATATAATGATAAAATGCAGATTAAACTATTGTATCTAATACAGTGGTCATAGAAGTAAATCTCAGAGAATGGCTTCTGTGTTTTTTGGGCATGGCAGGCACTTATATATATTACCATCGAAAAAGTTTTCTGCCTTGTTAAAGTTTTTTTTGAGTATCCTGATATTGATATCCTATCCCAGGATAGTCATTAACCCCTTCAATACCAAGCCAGTTTTCACCATATGAACCAAACCACATTTTGCAAACCTGACATGTTTATGTGGTAATAACTCTGGAATGTTTTTACTTATCCAAGCAATTCTGAGACTGTTTTCTCATGACATAGTGTACTCCATGTTAGTGGTGATATTTGAGTCAATATGTTTTACCTTTATTTATTTAAAAAAATCCCAAATTTACAGAAAATTTTGAAAAATTCACGATTTTCTAACTTTGAATTTCTCTGCTTTTAAGAAGGCTAGTGATACCTCATAAAATAGTTATGAGAAAACATTTGCCATATGTCTACTTTATGTTGGCATCATTTTGTAAATGTGAAAACACAAAATGCAATCGCACACTGCAACCAGCACTCTACCCTGCCTTTATGCTGGATGTTGAATAAGGCATTGGTGTACATTTTGGCCAAAGCGTAATAAGCCACTCACCACGTCAAGGTCGCCTTCATGAGTGGTCCCTAACACTAGTACCTACCTTTTATGGGCCATGACAGCCACATAAAGTCCAGGGAGCGCAGGCACAGCATGCACGCCAAGCACACTCTGCTTTTAACCCCGTCCGGTGCCATTACAGCTTTCATCGGATCCAGGGATGCAAGTACTTACATGCATGCTGAGCCTACTTTATACTTCTCCTGGAGCCTAATGGCTACTGGTAGGTGCTGTATAAGCAGACTCAGTTTTATACTGACTTTAAAACCAGCCTCCAGGGGGCAGATTATCTGCCCCCTGGAGGCTGGTTTTAAAGTCAGTATAAAACTGAGTCTGCTTATACAGCACCTACCAGTAGCCATTAGGCTCCAGGAGAAGTATAAAGTAGGCTCAGCATGCATGTAAGTACTTGCATCCCTGGATCCGATGAAAGCTGTAATGGCACCGGACGGGGTTAAAAGCAGAGTGTGCTTGGCGTGCATGCTGTGCCTGCGCTCCCTGGACTTTATGTGGCTGTCATGGCCCATAAAAGGTAGGAACTAGTGTTAGGGACCACTCATGAAGGCGACCTTGACGTGGTGAGTGGCTTATTACGCTTTGGCCAAAATGTACACCAATGCCTTATTCAACATCCAGCATAAAGGCAGGGTAGAGTGCTGGTTGCAGTGTGCGATTGCATTTTGTGTTTTCACATTTATATCTCTATTTCGCCATAGCAATCTGCACCTGCTAGGGGTTGTGCGGGCTGAATTTTCCATCATTTTGTAAATGTCATTTTATTTTTTAGGACGTTAGAAGGCTTTAAATTTTAGAAGCAATTTTGACATTTTTATAGAAAATTTCCAAAAACACTTTTTTACTAATTCAATTATAAAGTCATTTTGTGGGGCTTTAATAGTAGAAATAACCCATAAGTGACTATTTTAGAACCTACTCCCCGCAAATTTTTTAAAACTGATTTTACAAACTTTGTTAACACTTTAGGTGTTCCATAAGAAAATCCTTAAGGAAAATGAAGGTGACATTTCTAAACATTTTTTTCAGATTTTTCATTTTTATCACAGAAAGGGTTAACAGCCAAACAAAACTCAATATTTATTACCGTGATTCTGCAGTTTACAGAAACACCCCATATGTGGTCATAAACTGCTCTATGGGCACACGGCAGGATGCAGATGTGAAGGAACGCCATATGGATTTTGGAGGGCAGATTTTACTGGGATAATTTAAAGTAACCATGACCCCCTGATGCGCCCCTACAGTCCAGACTCCTAAAAAATGACCCCATTTTGGAATCTACAGGATAAGGTGAGTTTTATTGGTACTATTTTGGGGGTACATATTATTTTTGATGGCTCAATATTACACTTTTTGTGAGGCAAGGTAACCACAAAATGGTTGTTGTGGCACAGTTTTTTTGTTTTTTTTTCATGGAGTTCTCCTAACAGGATAGATCATGTGTTGTTTTTATACAGCAGATTGATGAGGATGTGACAATACCAAATATGTGTATTTTCTTCTCTTTCAGTTTTACATAATAAACCATTTTTCAAAACAAAAATTATGTCTTAATTTTCTGAAAGCTACATTCAATATTACACTTTTTTGGGGCAGTTTTTATTTATTTTTTTAACAGCGTTCACCTGAGGGGGTAGATCATGGGATATTTTTATAGAGCAGGTCATTACAGATGTAGCAATACCTAATATGTCTAAATTTGATTTATTTCCGTTTTATGCAATAAAAGCATTTTTGAAAAAAAAAATGTTTTTTGTGTCTCCATTTTCTGAAAGCTATATTTTTTTCTGCTGATCGTCTTATGTAAGGGCTAATTTTTTAGGGAAGAGTTGATATTTTTATTGGTACCATTTTTGGTTACATATGATTTTTTGATCACTCATTATTACACTTTATGGAGCAAAGTGACCCCAAAAAATTTTGGGCACAGTTTTTTTTTTTTTTTTTTTTTACAGAATTCACCTTAAGGAGTAGATCATGTGATATTTTTATAGAGCAGGCTGTTATGGATGCGGCTATACCTAATATGTTTTTTATTCAGTTTTACACAAAAATACCCACATTTTTTAGTGTCTCCATTTTTCTGAAAACCTTATTTTTGGGGTTATTGTCTTATGTAGGGGCTCATTTTTTGCAGGATGAGGTGAAAATTTGATTGGTACTATTTTGGGGTTTGTATGTCTTTTTGATCGCTTGGTATTACACTTTTTATGATGTAAGGTGACAAAAAAATTCCTTTTTTGGCACCGTTTTTTTTTTTTTTTTTTTTTTTACAACATTCACCTGATAGTAGAGATTGTGACAATTTTATAGAGCCAGTCGTTACAGACACGGCAAAACCTAATGTAAGGAATTTGGATTAATGTTTACTGTCAGCCATGTCCCCACACCCACCATTTGCTGAAAGGTAGCAGAGGTAGTGAACTCCACAGGAGGGCCCTGCTTCAAAGCCCAAGCCATATGGCAGAGAACTTCTTGCAAGCCACCTTTATTTACAATTTCACACACCATTCAGACAGCATGGATTCTGCAGGAAAACCTCTCTTCAGGGGGTCTAAGACATTCCCCAGTTCAATCAAATCCAGCAGACAGCATGGAACCTGCGATTTATAAGGAATTATAAATCGCCCGGCCGTCGCAGGCGCAAACCAGACACATATTTGTGTCCCGATGGCCAGGGAGGGGAGATATACATACCTCCCCACAGAGTACATACCTCCCTACTTATGTTTGGACTCTACTTGTAGCCGGAACCCATGCGGATCTGTTGGTCCCAGAACCATCCCCCTGTGACGTTCTGGTCTTGAGCTATAAACCCTAAAGGGTTTTGTGGGTCATTTGCTGCCAGCCCAGCAGAGGGGGGGGGATGGACCCCTCCCAAAGGCCAGGAGGGGAGGGACTAGCTACAGGTTAAAAGGCTTGAGCCAGCAAACGGGCATGTCTTTTCTCTGAAGGAGGGTCACATCGTGCTATGTGTTTAGAGGGACCTGCAACCAGCTGACATCACTGCCCTCCATGTGAATACAGCAAAGGACTGCTCATAACCCAAAAGAACATTCATCTACCCGGTAACTGACTTGTACTCTGTGTAATCCTGTTTGTACCATCCATACCACCTGTATTTGTAACCTCAGACTACTGTAAATCATCTGTGTATAGTATTATATCTAGTGTGCCCTTAAGGTGATTAAATATATAATTTCATCTTGTGCTGTCTTGCATCTTGATCACGAATCCCCATGTCTGTGTTTCGGCCTAGTTATAAGCTACCGCGGGTTGGTTTCTCACCCTATATAATCCTGTTAGCGGACTGGGCTTATATCAAACGAGAAGCTGGTGGCACATTACCTGGGCTGAGAAAGCGCTTTTTCACTGTGGCAGTGAAAAGACTCTCTCAGCTTGTTGCCTCTCTGTGCCCGCGTGGACAGGAGGTGTCTGTGTAAACTGTACCAAGCTGACCTTACATGCTCCTCTGGGAGGGCGTAACGTCACGTCTTGGCAACCAGGGACCATACCGCATCTCGTGAGCTCGACATAGTTGACGTCAAGCGGGCACGAGGGGTGGTATCCCTCACATATAATATGTCTGTTTATTTTTTTTATTACATTACTTTAAACAAATTTTTTATTACTTTCACTTTTTTTTAAACTTTTTTATTTTTTTTCCCACTGTGGGACTTCAACTTTTCAGGGTTCGATCCCTGTTTCAATGTAGTATAATACATGATGTATTGTGCTGCATGGAACGGTCAGTGTCTTGAAGTGTAAGACACTGACAGTTGCCTAGGAGACCCAGTCTGGGGGCTGGATCATCTAGGATTCCTGGAGTTAATCCGCCGGCATCAGTGGATATAGCAGGGGCGGAGATTCACCGCCCAGCAGGACAACCCTAAACATACAGCCAGAGCTACAATGGGAATGTTCAGATCAAAGCAACTTCATGTGTTAGAATGGCCCAGTCAAAGTCCAGACCTAAATCCCATTGAGAATCTATGGCAAGACTTGAAAATTGCTGTTCACCAATGCTCTCCATCCAATCTGACTGAGCTTGAGCTATCTTACAAAGAAGAATGGACAAAAATTTTAGCGCCTAGATGTTCAAAGCTGGTAGAGCTGTAATTGCAGCAAAAGGTGGTCTTACAGAGTATTGACTCAAGGGGGCTGATTACAAATAAAAGGTACACTTTCCAGATTTTTATTTATTTAACATTTTGAAAACCACATATCATTTTCTTTTCACTTCACACATACTTGCTACTTTGTGTTGGTCAATCACATAAAATCCCAATAAAATACATTTCAGCTTGTGGGTGTAATGTGAACAAATGTGGAAAAGTTCAAGGGGTATGAATACATTTTCAAGGCACTGTATATGTGGATGTATAAGTCTCCAGTGCTGCCCAAGTATGAAGTGTTGGTCTGTTTGTGTGTTTATTGGATTTGCTCCAAGGGTTCCCAGGAGGTCAATCCTGCCCTGTTAACTATCACAACAGTGGCCGCCACAGCACCACACCCCCTTAACTGTAACCGCCACAGCATTCCACCCCTTTTAACCGTGACCTCCACAGCATTTCACCCCCTTAACTATTACCTCCACAGCACTCTGCCACCTTAACTGTGACTTCCATAGCCCCCCATCCCTTAACAGTGACCTCCACAGCTTCTCCCTTAACAGTGACTTATAATAGTGGGAAAACAAATGGTTGAAATGTTCTGGAAACCTGGTGTAAAACTGTGTAGGCCAGCAAGGTGAAGACTGAAGGACCTATGAGTTCCTATTGGCCAATAGGGGTCATGTGACTGTGTGTATGTCAGTTAGGATATGAGTGAAGTAGCTGTGAGCTTCTATTGGCTAATACAATTATCTCAAGAACAGTATGTCCTAGAGAGCTGAGACCTTTACAAAAACCCACCCAGACACACAATGTACCTATGGGCCAAATCTGGTGTCCAACGGTTCAAGCTTTTGGATGCCTATAGAGGACAAATGGACAGACAGACATGCATTTTTAAAACGATGAAAAAAATTCCAAATGGGAATCAACATATACCAGTAGTGAATATACTGCACAAATCAATATATACTAGTAGTGAATATACCTTACACATCAACATATACCAGCAGTGAAAATACTGCACGCATCAACATACTGCAGCAAGCCAGTGCAGACGATGGGAGTGGTAGTGGCCCTAATGAGATGTTGTAGTGTCACGGTGTACTCTCTCAGGCAGTCGCCCCCGGGTATTCGGTGCAGTGAAAAAGTGGTGTGAAAGGATCAGGCAGATGAAGAAAATCAAAAAATTTTGTTTACTGAAAGGATGAGTTACAGTATGTCCACTAAAGCCTGCACTTTGGGTAGGTGACTTTCCCAGTCGGTACTATGGATGACAATATCGTCCAGGTAAGCCGAAGCGTACCGACGATGTGGACGAAGCACAATGTCCATAAGTCATTGAAAAGTGGCGGGGGCACCATGCAGAACAAAGGGTAAGACCTTATATTGATACAGCCACTCAGGCGTGATGCAGGCAGTTTTCTCTTTGGCAGCCTCAGTTAAGGGTATCTTCTAATTCTCTTTCATGAGGTCCAAAACAAAAAAATACTGGGCTTGTCCTAACCTCTCGGAGAGCTCATCCACCCGGGGCATGGGATACGCATCGAACTTGAAAACCTTGTTAAGTTTTCGAAAGTCGTTACAAAACCGCAATGTCCCGTCCGACCCGCTCACTTTTTGACTCCTCAATGACGTCTAGCTGCAACATTACCTGCACCTCCCCTGATATGGCTTGTCGCCAAGCCTCGGGTACCCGGTATTGTTTTAATCTGACTTTTGCCTGAGGCTCGGTGACAATGTCATGCTGGATTATGGAAGCGCGTCCAGGGAGGTCCAAGAACACATCCGTGTTCTGACTAAAGAACTCCCTGGCCTCCTGAGTCTTTTTAGAGGAGAGGCTGTCAGCAATTTTTACTGTGGCAGCCGCCTCTCTTGCATCAGACAGAGGGGCCGGTACATCTTCTCCTACAAAACCCGTCTGCGGGCTGTCTTCTGTACAGGTTTCCATTTCTTTCCACGGTTTGAGTAAATTCACATGGTAAACCTGCTCCGGCTTTCGACGCCCTGGCAGGTGTACCTTGTAGTTTATTTCTCCAATTTTCTCGAGTACCTCGTAGGGCCCCTGCCACCTAGCCAGGAACTTACTGTCCACGGTTGGCACCAGAACCAAAACCCAATCACCCAGGTTAAAGATATGGACCCGAGCCTGCCGATTATAGACCTGACTCTGGGCTCGCTGAGTTGCCTCCATATACTTTCTAACAAGAGGCAACACTGTCTCTATCCGATCTTGCATCTGGGTAACGTACTCAATGCCACTTTTATGTGGAGTGGGTTGTTGTTCTCACGCCTCTTTGGCCACGTCCAAGAGACAGCGAGAGTGTCTGACATATAGCAGTTCAAAGGGCGAGAACCTAGTAGAGGCCTGGGGTACCCCTCGCACTGCGAACATGAGATAGGGCAGAAGGAGGTCCCAGTCCTTCCCATCTTTAGACACTACCTTACAACATATTTTTTAATGTTTGGTTAAACTGTTCTACCAAACCGTCCGTTTGCGGATGATAAACGGATGTCCGTAGTTGTTTTATGTGCAGCAACTTACAGAGTTCCTTCATCACCTTGGACATAAAAGGGGTCCCTTGGTCAGTCAGAACCTCTTTAGGTAGTCCCACTCGGGAAAACATCTCCATTAACTCCTTAGCTATGAGTTTGACCGAGGTATTTCGCAGTGGCACCGCCTCCGGGTACCGAGTGGCGTAGTCTAGAATGACTAAGATGTGTTGATGCGCTCTGGCGGACTTCTGTACTGGGCCTATGAGGTCCATAGCTATTTGGTCAAACGGTACTTCAATAATCCGGAGAGGTACTAGGGGACTATGGAAATGTGGCTGGGGACTAGTTATTTGGCAGGTCGGGCAAGACTTACAAAACTCTTCCACTTCTTTGAATATGCTGGGCTAGTAAAACCGCTGTAAAATACGATCCTGAGTTTTCTGCAGCTCCAGTGACCCCCGAGAACGTGTTGGTGGGCCAGATCACAAGCTTGCGATAAGCCTTGGGGACCACCAACTGTTCAATAGGCTCACCCCGTTGTTGGTTTACCCGATACAACATATCCTGATGAACCACAAAACGGGGAAACACTGACCGGTTGTTGTGGTTCACCATCTACTATTAACACATTTTCCCAGGCGTGGGATAGGGTTGGGTCCCGACGTTGGGCGGTACCGAAATTATCCCTGGAGACATTGAGGTCTGCCAGTTTAGCACCTAGCCGCAAGTCCTCCATGTCTCCCACCATCACACTTAGCATGGTTGTCTCCCCCTCAGTCACCCATACCACTGTCCCTTCGGACTCAGGTTCCCAGGGTTCTGGTCTCCCCCCTGAGCCGGGCCACTCTGCTAGGGTTACCCCTGTCTCATGGGTATCAGTCACTCTCATAGCAGGCCACAGTGCCGGGAATCCCGGGAAGTCTCTCCCTGTTATGAGTTCATAATGTAGATTTGTGGCGACAGCCACCTTGTGGGTCCATCTACCGGCCCCTGTGGTTAGAGACACCAGCACGGTGGGGTAGTCTTTTAAGTCTCCGTGGATGCACATCACCCTGACTTTCCGGCCAGTATACTCAGTGGACTGCACCAGAGTAGCCCTTACTATGGTCACCAAACTCCCTGAGTCCAGCAGAGCCTCCGCCAGAGTGTCTCCCACTTCCATCCAGCAATTGAGGATACATTTATTAATGAATGGGTCAACGAAACAGTATAAGGTCCAGCTAGAGAATTAACCCTTATGTATAACAGTTACTTAAATATTTTATTTTATTTCATATCTCAATACACATACTAAATGTCCATAGTAGGTACCAATACACGTATGGCTAGGTAAGTTTAGTCTTGAGTGGGGACAGTATCCCTATAATGAACCCTAAGCTAAACCCTATGCCCAGGGACGGCCCCTGATGGTGGGGACTCCCTGTCCTCGAGCCTAACGCTAACAGCTCCTATATAACCCTCGCTGTTAGGGAGCGCCTATATAGTAAGGGACCTACATGGACAGCAACACAAAACAGACATAAAATAGGTGCGCCATGTATACAGCCCTAGTGATATATGAACATCAGAAGGTACTCGCCGCACCGGACTAACTTGTTAAAAAACACCCTGTGATGAGGATGTTTATGGTCACTTAGATATATGGACCAAATCAGTACACTTAGAACCCCAACGCGTTTCCCCCACGGTGTGGGATCATCAGGGGGCAAATGGATCTCTCAATTTAATTAGATAGTATAATGTAAAAAATATAAAAAAGAAGAAGAAGCTGCAACAATTAGGCAGCATGTAGCCGATGTGTCACACTGAGAGAGTGGAGGCCCAACTCATGAGGCCACTCTATTAGTGAATGTTTCACATCCTCATCAGTGTGATGATGTCTGTTACCACAGAGGCAGTAGTTTGAACTGGACCCTTAGAATTTACACAATAGTGTTATTAGGAAGGTTTGAAGGGAGCTTCGGGTATATTCTATCACTTAAACACGGTCATTAAATACACGGGTGTAGGTTTTCAGTCCAGGTATTTAGATATCGCTCCTTAAGTGATATGTTAAATGTCAGCCAGGCACAGATTGTTATATAGGACCAGCATCCACGTATGACATAGAGCTTGGATAGGTCCTTAATTATGTAGGTCTGAGCCCGCAGATATGGCTATTGGGACATTTAGGTGGTCAAGATGTCAGGTCCTCCCATGTCTTTCCTCGTGGGGTCCAGATGTCTCCCACTTCCACCTCGCACAAGTGATCTAGAAACTCTGGGGTACCTGTTGCACACAGCCTCCTGGCATATAGCGACTGATGGTAGCCATAGTTGGTGTCCATGGACTCAACCCCATGTGGACAGTCAGCCCTTACATGGCCAGGCTCATGACACCGCCAGCAGACTATCGGAGCCAGGTCCGCCGTGGGTACATCCCAGGCGGGTTTTATTGTCTCAAATCTCTGAGCCTGGGGTGAAGATTTTGGGGGTTTGTCGACCCCCCCCCCCCCTACAGAACCCTCCTTTCGATTCCTGGTAGCTTCATAGCGTTCCACCAGGTCCACCATCTCAAGGGCATTGCCAGGAGATACCTGACCGATCCAGTGCTGGAGAGGGTATGGCAAAGCCCTCCAGAATATATCGGTTAACAGACGATCTAGCATAGCAGTGGGACTTAGCACATCAGGCTGCAGCCATTTTTGCAAGAGGTGAAGCAAGTTATAATACCAGGTCTTGCAGGCTCAGGTGGGTTGAACCTCCACTGATGCACCCGCTGGGCCCGAACCAACACATTCACCCCCAGTCTTGCCAGAATCTCACACTTGACTTTTTTGTAGTGGTTGCTTGATCGTCTGGCAAGTCAAAATATACCCGCTGGGAATCGGATGCCAGGAATAGAGCGACGACCTCAGCCCACTGGCCACAGGGTAGCTTTGTGAGAGTGAGATTGTGTAACAGCTCTTCCTGTATAATGCTATGCATAATTGAACTTTAGGATTGTCATTTTGCAATTCGGCCATAGGAGGCCGCTGGTTCTCTGTTATAGCTAAGTTACTGCTGGATTTAAATATGCAAAGTAGAGAATGACTCATGCTGATGGTTGCTGAGAGAAGAACCAGGAAGTGAGAGCTGAGATGGTGAAAGCACTGGATGTGTGAGATAGAATCCGGTTCCATCCTGGTGTCAGAGTGTCCTGGAGTGTTCGGGGACACAGTGGAGGGGGACTGGTCATTGTCTGATAATAACTGGTCTGGGGTATACGTTCCACCTATCGAAAATTATATCACTGTTGTTCGGAACGCTATAATTACTGCTAAAACTAATACTTTATTAATTCACAAAAAGGGGAAATTTGGTCATTGTCCCTCACCTAGATCCTGGTTTTTGGAAGAGGGATTGTTCCAGGAGGATTGTTTACAGCGTTTGAACAGCAGTTTAATTACCAAGCAAGGCTGCATGAGGACTAGGGGCCTGGTGATCATCATGGTTAAAAGTCATCCTCTGACACAGAATGGACGCAGGTCAGTAAATCCGTTTACTCATCCCCTTATACTAGTGGCGCCTGAAACATCAGAGACTAAGTTTAGGCCTGCAAATAGTTAGTTAGTTAGGACTTGCATTCTTGGCAGGCTTTACAGAATTAGCGGACGCAGGATTAGCGGACGCAGTATAGAGGCAACAAGTTCTTTGGATCAAACAGTTCAGTGTTTTATTCACACTTTAGGTAAGTGACAAAACAAGCAGTCATAAACAAGCAAAAAGTCACCTTGCGGTGTTGGTGTTAATTCACACCATGCAGCAATTCTGCCTCAAAGAGTTCTTGAGCATAGCAGCACCAACCTGTTTTCATGCCAAACAGGTAGCAAGCCTTCACTCAGACACAAGGCTCCCAGATCCCAACACAGAGACCTAGCTTCTGAACCCAGCTGCCTATTTAAGGAAAGCCAAGTGCTGCCAAAACCGGAACGGCACTTAAAATCCGGTCCGGTATTTGACCTCACCTGGCTGTAAATCAGCCCAGCAGCACATGCTGGGAGGAAAATACTTGTTTTCCCAGACCAAACCTCTCACTGTGCCACAACAGATAGCTGTCAATCACTGAAAGTTGTACACAGGGGAGGCGTTATCAGTGATTTATAGTTTTCTCTGGGTGTGTACACAGATATTGCTGTCAGTCTCTAATAGTTGTACACGGTGGGATGTTATCCGTGATTGATAGTATTTAGTGTTGATCGAGCACCAAAATGCTTAAGTGCTTGGATGCTCTGGCCGAACACATCGGGATGCTCGGGTGCTCGGTAGTATAATGGAAGTCAATGGTAGAACCCGAGCATTAAATCAGGCACCCACTGCTCTAAAGAGGTGAGGGTGCCTGGTTCATAGGAAAATTTCTGAAATTGATGGAAACACCACCAAAATGGTTCAGGAACAGCATGGGGAGGATGTCTGGATGCATCTTTGACTCCCAGGTCGCTGCTGGGAATGATGTTGTCTGAGTAGTACGCCACTTTTACCGACTGACAATAATACGAACAAAGCCGAAGATAAAATCGATTTTAGAGGAAAAATTGTTAGGAAACATTCTTTCCTGTATATTTACTTGTATATAAAGTGCAAGTGCTGGCAAAAATTACAAGGAAGAGGCAGTCCGTTGCAACCTGTATATCACATAAAGACGTGGCGAAACATGTCAGGAGGGGTGGTATAGCGCGATCAAGTTTTTAGACAGTTGTATGACAGTGAGGAGTGGACTATAGTTAGGACGAGGGACAGCAAGTGTATAAGGGGCGTTGAAGACTGAGGGAGCAGGCCACTGCACAGACCTCTATCAATAGCAATAGAGGTAGGTCCACAGCGAAGGTACAGCTGAGGACCAACTTAATTGCAGCAAGTGGCGAGACGCGGCAACATTGTTGCAGCACGTTCATCCCTGGCAGGAAATAGAGTTTGCAGGCCCTGACAGTGGGGCACGCATTTAGTAAGTGGCGTACCTCTGTTCAGGAGATCGCCACAAAATATCAACTGAATGTCTGTGAATGGCTGTGACAGACGGGTGGATGAGACCCGTACTGTTCACCCGGATACACGTGTGACATATATGTGAAGCATAAACACGACTCCTAATGATACACTTACCCATATGCTGTCCGTGGTAACCGATACATTTAATTAGTGACCGTGGCAGTCACCATAAGAGGGTTCAGCTCACTTGTCATCAGACACTGATAATTTTAACATTCTCTTTTCTTTTGTGTGTGAAGTATAACCTTCTTTTAATACATACCATTAAAAAAATTAATTTAATAATTAGTTAGAGACCCCCAAAGGGATTCTAGGTCTTTTTGACCATTGGAATAGGAATATATATTGATATCCCGAGGGTCTCTAAAAGGGACTTTGCAAATCAAGGCAGGCACGGCACACATTGAAAAACAGAAGCGGCTGGGGACTGCTTAACGCGGGACGGCCGCCGACATCAGGCTGCGGAAGGCCTCAGTGTCCACAAGCCTAAATGGCAACATTTCCAACGACAGCAATTTGGAAAGCTGCGCATTTAGTGCTATGGCCTGTGGGTAGTTGGCTGGGGTAAGGACATTTGTACGCTGCGCTGGGACATGGAAGTGTATGTGGTCGCCGATGCTGCTTGCGAAGGTTCAGGTACAGGGCGGGAGGCATCCGGGCCTGCGCCCTCGACAGGGAATTGGCCAGCATGTAACAAAGGGGAAAAGGAGGCAGTGGTGTGACCCGCAGACACAGATTGTGGACCCAGGCGTTCGTTCCACTTATTACGGTGCTTGGATGCCATGTGGCGGATCATGCTGGTGGTGGTGAGGTTGCTAGTGTTCACGCCCCGGCTCATTTTTAAATGGCACAGGTTGCAAACTACTATTCTTTTGTCGTCTGCACTTTCCTCAAAAAAGTGCCATACTGCGGAACACTTACCCCTTGGCAAGGGAGATTTCTGCAAGGAAGTGCTCCGTTGAATAGTTGCGGGCCTGTTTGGAGTGGCCCGCCTTCTCCCTTTTGCCACCCACTGCCTCTTCCAGCCTGTTGCGGTGCAGCAGATCTCTCTCCCTCTCTACTGCTGTCCTCGCTCGGCTTTCTCACTTCTCAGGTTGGGTCAGTGACTTCATCGTCCACCACCTCCTCTTCCACTTCCTCACTCTGCTCATCCTTCTGACTTGTTGACCTGACTACTATCTCAGTAATTGACAACTGTGTCTCATCCTCTTTATCAACCTCTTGAGACAGTAATTGCCATTGAGTTATTGGCAACTGTGTCTCATGATCATCCACCTCATTAAACAGTAATTGCCGTTCCCCACCGTCATCTTCTTGTGATTGTGGATGCTCAAGAGTTTGGGAATCAGGGCACAAGATCTGTCCCTCTTCAATTGTGTTTGGGGAGAAGTTCAAATCAAGGAATGGCGCAGAAAAGAGCTCCTCGGAATATCCAAATATGGGATCGCTTGTTTGCCTAGACTCTCCATGGTGGGAGGAAGGAGGATCAGGGTGATGATTGGGTTGAGCAGACTCTTGGCTACTGAGACTGGACTTGGTGGAATACAGGGTGGTGCTTAACCGACTGGAAGCATTATCTGCTGCAATCCTACCGACTACCTGGTCGCACTGGTCTGACTTCAAGAGTGGTGTCCTGTGCCACCCTGCAAACTGGGACATGAAGCTAGGTATCATGGATGATTGTATTTCTTGTGCTCTGGCAGCAGTCACCGTTTCACCGCGCCCAGGGCCACGACCTCTGCGTGCACCATCAGCATTACGGCCACTGCCACGTCCCTTGCTGCTCGACTTCTTCATATTAAATGTTATGTATGATTGAAACTCTGTCACACAAACAGTTCAGAATAAGCAGAGTTTTAAATGTTTTAATTACAATTACATTTTTTTGCTGAATCTTTTCTCACAAAACTATATATCAATCTGCTCAGCATTTCCTGCTCTATAACATGCTGCCTGCAGTTTGCTTTTTGCTTTTTAGCATTTTGTGGTAACAGGTCCTCTTTAAGGATTGATTGTGAGTAGGGATGAGCGAATCAAGTTCGGGAAATGTTTTTTTACAGTAGAAATTGATTTATGAAGTTATTATACGAAGTCTCACGAGACTTCGCAAAGTAATAACTTCGCCTCATAGGAATCAATACATTCTAATACTGTACGGAGCGCTCGCTCCGTACAGTATTCAAACAAAGTATTATGCAAATCGACTTTGGATGTTTCATCCGAAGTCGATTCGCTTATCTCTAATTGTGAGTTATTAGTAGGTAGGTAGTTTTTTTTTCTTTTGCTAGTATATGAATTAAAGTGACAGAATTGCATGTTCTAAAAATGTCTTTTTTGTCTTTAAAAATAATGTTTGCTGATCTTGGCATTTGAAGAATAGATAATCACATTTTGTGCAAACCCAGTGGAAAGAAAGTAAAAATTACTAAGTCTGTGATTTGGCTTTTGTAGAGCAACGGCGGAAACAAAATGTAAGATTAATAGACCTCTCTAGAAAACTCCTGCCTACGTCGTTCACACCAGTCTTAAAATAATATTGGATTTTATAAAAACAGACCTGGCTATTTTACTCAGCTATCCACTATATACAGATACACTGCATTAGCAGTTTGTTTGTCTTCCCATGTACCGACTTCTGCCCATTTCCTGTATATTGACCCTCTGTTGCGTGACTTGATATATGCCTGACCTCCGTATTGACTCTTCACTGCCTGCTCTGATCTCATACTGTTTATAAGATTGCTCGTACTCTGCTACCCTGACTCGGCCTGACCCCTCAGTGCTCTGCACCATTGTGTCTCACCCCATGGATCAGCTGTCAATCATACAGAGACTATGCCAGTTTTGATCTCCCTGTGCTGGTGTGAGATGCGCCTGATATGTTAACAGGCAGAAGCAGGGGCGGACTGGGAACTTAAAAACGAAAAGTGGCCTGTTTTATAGTTGAGTCCAAATTGATGGACGGCAGGGCCAGCAATACCATATTGTGGCACATTATACCACCCCAACAGAGTCAAATACCAAAGTCCATAACAAATTACTGCCAGCAGCACAAAATACATCCCCAAAAACTTCCACTGGCCGTCCCCCTGGGCACCGGCCCACCAGTAAATTTGCCTGTAAGGTCTATGGCCAATCTGCCCCTGGGCAAAAGCCTCTTAACATATCAGGCGCATCACTGCCCTGCTGTGCACTAGACTTCAGTTATAACTCCTGCCACTTTCTGCTGAATATTAAATTTAATGTGGCGGAGCCGCGCCCCTTTTCTCGACCCTTCAGAAAAGTGACTAGAACATCAAAAAGTTGCAAATTATGGTGCACAGGTGCAGTGCGCCATAATGTGTGACTTTTTATGCCAAAATTGTAGCGAAGAAACATTAATAAATGTCCTTTATAGTGTCTACGTAATATTGCCAGTTATAGTGCCATGTAATGGCAACTACATTGCTCATGTAATACCAGCAATAATATATAGGTTATACTAAATCTTTTCCCATAAAACTATATATCAATCTGCTCTAGAATATACTGTCTGCAGCTTAGATACTGTTCAATGTGACAGGTCCCCTTTAAAGAAGCACTCAAGGAAAATAAAATATCTTTTAGTTCAATTGTAATGTACAACAGGTAAATATTTAGAGCTGCTACTTTTCTTACCGACTGCTTTACTCCTGATCTATCAGCTCCGGTCCTCTCCTCCATTGTACCACTTGACCTGCATGCTCCCCCTTTCAAAAAAGAGAGTCAGAGTGAGGGGCTACACACTCTGGGTACAACGAGGAGCAAAATGGAGGCTAATACGTCAGGAATAAAGCACTCTGTAAGAAATTACTGTAATAAAAAGTTAAAGTCCCAATTTACAGGTTGTGTATGTAGAGTGGATTCGGAGAGCAAAAGAAAGCGGCTTAAAAAGCCACATACAACTTTAACTACAGAGTTCGTTCTCCTGCCCCCCAGGAATGATCAGCAGCCTGATGGCAATGAAGAGAAAGCCAGATGTTTAATTTATAACATATTTTGCAGTAAAGAGGTTAAAGGTTAATTCATAAAACTAACTGAGTAGGTTATAGGTAACAGAACATACGTATGATGCCTACTATAGTGAGGGGCAAGGTTCAGCAGACTGAAAGAATAAAGGGAAAGTCTTTGAAGTTGCCTTTGAATTTCTTTCCTGCTCTTATGGCAGGAATCAGGGTAACCTGCTATTCCTCAGTTTCGTTACTGAAGTCTTGGCTTGGGTACAGCCTAGGCCTGACACATAATTGAAACAGTGATAGGAGGGGGCCCACTGCAAGGAACGATAAATCATACACCAATACGATATCTGTATCAGAGGTAAGCCGGGGCAATTCTTTAACTTTACGGAAGACAGAAAATGAATTTTAGAGTTATTTTTTATTTTTAGCCATTCAAGACTGTAGAAACAGATTTCATTTTTTGCTGCTTATTCCTGTATTCATATCCTGTGAGCAATAACCATCATATGATTCTTCAAACAACCAGTAATCTGAATTATACATTTTTACCAGAAAGGTCAGAACATACTGGTGACTAAATGTGAATCAGAAACCAACAGTCATCAGACCTCCAGAATCTCTGAGCTTGACACACATGCTTTATCACTATGTATGGTACTTTGATACGTTCCTAAAGGGTTTGTCTCATCGGGACAACCCCTGTCCTATTAGGGCATATGGATGTAATAGCGAGGCGGTGCCCTTCACCTATTACCCCCTTTTACAATCTGAGAGGGAGAAGGTAACATAATTGGTTGTCCTCAACCAATCTGCATTTGTCTGCAGCACATCCTTGGATTAAACAGGGTAATTTGCTGCTGACAAATGTTTTTTACTCCTTTATTTTTAAGTTTTTTTCACACACAAAGTACAGCATTATATACATTCAAAATGTCTAATGTGATCTTCTCTTTAGGCGAGGTACACCCTCCCTGGTTCTTTCGAGGTTAATTGTTTCTATTACTTGTTTGCACCTAGAACAGGAAGTGATGTGGACATTTCAAATTTTGAGTTTGTATACCATGGACTTTGCTATGATTAAGAACATGTACAAACCTGTTTGAAATGTGTAAGCATCTTTGGCTGGACTGATGTTTTTTATAATGTGACAATAAACTTTGAATGTTTCCTCAAGGGCTGGAAGATTTCATTTTGGATTTTACGCTGGTACCTGTTCCAACCAATTTCTTGTGTGTTATACCGTCTAGAGTGGTAAGCTGATTTACAAACCGGATTCCCAAAAAGTTGGGACACTATACAAATCGTGAATAAAAACTGAATGCAATGATGTGGAGGTGCCAACTTCTAATATTTTATTCAGAATGGAACATAAATCACGGAACAAAAGTTTAAACTGAGAAAATGTACCATTTTAAGGGAAAAATATGTTGAATCAGAATTTCATGGTGTCAACAAATCCCAAAAAAGTTGGGACAAGGCCATTTTCACCACTGTGTGGCATCTCCCCTTCTTCTTACAACACTCAACAGACGTCTGTGAAAAAAGGAAACTAAAACAAGGAATTACCAAATTAAAAACTAAAGAAGGAAGGTATATGGAAGAAGATAAAGAACTAGCTGACTGCCTCAATGAATACTTCTGTTCAGTCTTTACAAAGGAAAATGAAGGAGAAGGACCTCAGTTAGGAAAGAAGACTAATGAATCTTTTGACGCATGTGTCTTTACAGAGGAAGAGGTTCTAAGTCAACTGTCTAAAATTAATACAAATAAGTCACAGGGGCCTGATGGGATACACCCAAAGCTATTAAAAGAGCTCAGCGGTGAACTAGCAAAACCATTAACAGATTTATTTAACCAATCACTGGCAACAGGAGTCGTCCCAGAAGATTGGAAATGAGCAAATGTTGTGCCCATTCACAAGAAAGGTAGTAAGGAGGAATCTGGCAACTATAGGCCAGTAAGCCTGACATCAATAGTGGGGAAATTAATGGAAACCATACTTAAGGAGAGGATTGTGGACCATCTAAAATCCCATGGATTGAAAGATGAAAAACAGCATGGGTTTACTTCAGGGAGATGTCAAACTAATCTTATTGATTTTTTTTGATTGGGTGACTAAAATAATAGATGGAGGAGGTGCAGTAGACATCGCTTATCTAGACTTTAGTAAGGCTTTTGATACTGTCCCACATAGAAGGCTTATCAATAAAGTGCAGTCATTGGGCTTGGACTCCCATATTGTTGAATGGATTAGGCAGTGGCTGAGGGACAGACAGAGGGTTGTAGTCAATGGAGTATATTCAGACCAAGGTCTTGTTACCAGTGGGGTACCTCAGGGATCTGTTCTGGGACCCATATTGTTTAATATCTTTATCAGCGAAATTGCAGAAGGCCTCAATGGTAAGGTGTGTCTTTTTGCTGATGACACAAAGATTTGTAACAGGGTTGATGTTCCTGGAGGAATACACCAAATGGAAAAGGACTTAGGAAAACTAGAGGAATGGTCAAAAATCTGGCAACTAAAATTTAATGTTGATAAGTGCAAGATAATGCACCTGGGACGTAAAAAGCCAAGAGCAGAATATAAAATCAGTGATACAGTCCTAACCTCAGTATCTGAGGAAAGGGATTTAGGGATCATTATTCCAGAAGACTTAAAGGTAGGCAGACAGTGTCACAGAGCAGCAGGAAATGCTAGCAGAATGCTTGGGTGTATAGGGAGAGGAATTACCAGTAGAAAGTGGGAGGTGCTCATGCCGCTCTACAGAGCACTAGTGAGACCTCATTTGGAGTATTGTGCTCAATACTGGAGACCATATCTCCAGAAGGATATTGATACTTTGGAGAGAGTTCAGAGAAGAGCTACTAAACTGGTACATGGATTGCAGGATAAAACTTACCAGGAAAGATTAATGGAACTTAACATGTATAGCTTGGAAGAAAGATGAGACAGAGGGGATATGATAGGAACTTTTAAATACATAAAGGGAATCAACAAGGTAAAAGAGGAGAGAATATTTAAAAGAAGAAAAACTGCTACAAGAGGACATAGTTTTAAATTAGAGGGGCAAAGGTTTAAAAGTAATATCAGGAAGTATTACTTTACTGAGAGAGTAGTGGATGCATGGAATAGCCTTCCTGCAGAAGTGGCAGCTGCAAATACAGTGAAGCAATTTAAGCATGCATGGGATAGGCATAAGGCCATCCTTCATATAAGATGGGGCCAGGGGCTATCCATAGTATTTAGTATATTGGGCAGACTAGATTGGCCAAATGGTTCTTATCTGCCGACACATTCTATGTTTCTATGTTTCTATGTCTGGGGACCGAGGAGACCAGTTTCTCAAGTTTAGAAATAGGAATGCTCTCCCATTCTTGTCTAATACAGGCCTCTAACTGTTCAATCGTCTTGGGCCTTCTTTGTTGCACCTTCCTCTTTATGATGCGCCAAATGTTCTCTATAGGTGAAAGATCTGGACTGCAGACTGGCCATTTCAGTACCCAGATCCTTCCCCTACGCAGCCATGATGTTGTGATTGATGCAGAATGTGGTCTGGCATTATCTTGTTGAAAAATGCAGGGTCTTCCCTGAAAGAGATGACGTCTGGATGAGAGCATATGTTGTTCTAGAATCTGAATATATTTTTCTGCATTGATGGTGCCTTTCCAGACATGCAAGCTGCCCATGCCACAAGCACTCATGCAACCCCATACCATCAGAGATGCAGGCTTCTGAACTGAGCGCTGATAACAACTTGGGTTGTCCTTGTCCTCTTTGGTCCGGATGACATGGCGTCCCAGATTTCCAAAAAGAACTTTGAATCGTGACTCGTCTGACCACAGAACAGTCTTCCATTTTGCCACACTCCATTTTAAATTATCCCTGGCCCAGTGAAAACGCCTGAGCTTTTGGATCTTGCTTAGAAATGGCTTCTTCTTTGCACTGTAGAGTTTCAGCTGGCAACGGCGGATGGCAAGGTGGATTGTGTTCACTGACAATGGTTTCTGGAAGTATTCCTGAGCCCATTCTGTGATTTCCTTTACAGTAGCATTCCTGTTTGTGGTGCAGTGTCGTTTAAGGGCCCGGAGATCACGGGCATCCAGTAAGGTTTTACGACCATGACCCTTACGCACAGAGATTGTTCCAGATTCTCTGAATCTTCAGATGATGTTATGCACAGTTGATCATAATAGATGCAAAGTCTTTGCAATTTTTTGCTGGGTAACACCTTACTGATATTGCTCCACTATCTTTCTGCGCAACATTGTGGGAATTGGTGATCCTCTACCCATCTTGGCTTCTGAGAGACACTGCCACTCTGAGAAGCTCTTTTTATACCCAATCATGTTGCCAATTGACCTAATTAGTGTTAATTGGTCTTCCAGCTCTTTGCTATGCTCAAATTTACTTTTTCCAGCCTCCTATTGTTACTTGTCCCAACTTTTTGGGGATTTGTTGACACCGTGAAAATTTGAATCAACGTATTTTTCCTTTAAAATGATACATTTACTCGGATTAAACGTTTGATTTGTCATCTACGTTCTATTACAAATAAAATATTGACATTTGCCATCTCCACATCATTGCATTCAGTTTTTATTCACAATTTGTTTAGTGTCCCAACTTTTGTGGAATCCGGTTTGTACATTTTTTCTGTCTTGTTTACCCCTGATGACTACCCCTAGCCAGAGGGACTGTTTTTGACCATTAGTCAAAGCCCAGGCTTCCAGAACTGCATTAAGCAATTTCACATATTAAAAAGTTATTGGGGCCAAAAACCAACCTCCTACATAGAGGCATAAAGGAATCCTTACTCCAAGGATTCAGATGTCTTGGCTGTGTCTACCTCGGCCAACAGTCAATCTCCCACACAATAATGTTGAAATTAGAATCTGTACATGCCTTATACTGATAGATGTCAACTTCCGTGGCATGACTGTGGTTTGGTTATCATGAATGAACGACTGAATAACTTTATTTACTGAAGTACAAGGACTTTAGCTATTACTTTACAGTCACAATAAAGCAAGTAGATACAGTGGGTCTATACAATCCGCACTCCTGAACATCCTTTTCCAATTTAGGTAGCACAAAAATAGACGCCTCATATAGAGAGGAAGAAAACCCCTACTAAAGCTGTCATTACACATAGATAGCAATTCCTCACAATAATGCTTAAATATATCAACTGGTAGTACCTTCCCCAGGATAAGAACCCAAAAGGCCAAAGTAACCATGTCTAGGGTAAGGGGAAAACCTAGAAGGGTCACTTGCTTCATAGTCAACTTAGGGAAGCACAAGTCTCCCAGATGCGAGGTTATTTCCTCTGATGATTTAGTAAGACATGTGGAGTATAGGGTCAAAAAGAAGTAATGAAAACAGTGGGAAATGGAATCTGCAGTCCCTGATCATCTTTTATAGAAAGAATAGCTGGGGGTCTTTGTATTTAGTAAGACAAGCAAGCAGATTAGCTGATTGATTATCCAGCTCAAAGTTCCTTTGCTTCTGAAAAAAAAACAAAAAACTATGCTGTGTGACTTCAACTGTCACTCTTGCCAGCTGATCTTCAGTTGGGTTAGCAACATAGGTTTTCTCAGCCTCCTCAAGAGCCTCACAGGACAACGTTTCTGAGTTTGTAGTAGAATGTTTAACATAAGAAACAAGGGCACCTCCTCAGGTATGCCTTTGCAGCAATCCCACTTAAGGGAAAGCTCCTGAGCAGGGCTAATATCAAAAACATAAGCAGCTAATTATGAATCCTATCCAACTGGGGAAATTGAAACAACCAAAAGGGGTGAAAGCACCAGGGAGATGCAGGTCGGATATAGATTGAGGGGAATGGTCTGAGATGCCCCTTGGAATATATACATCTCCCCTGATATATTAGTGAGTGTAAGACAAGACAAAACTGTTATCTATTTTGGAAGGAGAGCAATGCGTAGGGGAGGAAGAAGTAAATTGTTTTACATGAGGGTTAAGATATCTCCATTCTCAAAACCAGCCATTGCAACAAAAGGGTGGCGACATCAGACTGATAAACAGGCAGAGCTCTAGACATCCTAACTAGAGGAACATTAGAGATTAAATGCTCTGAAGGCATCTGTGTTGGTCCCATGTTGATATGTGCCCGGATTGCTGAAAAAAAAAATGTTGTTTTAGCATTTGCAAATGAGCCTCTAGGAGCAACAGGGACGTCGCGGTTACACCTAGAGGCTCTGCTCTCTCTGCAACTGCCGTGTCTTCTACACTTTGATTGACCGGGTAGCTGCCTCGCCACAGAAACATGTCCTCTTATGTAGACAGCTAGGTCATGCCCACAGCAAACAATGATTTTTAGTCCTGCATAAAAAATTTGATCACCCAACAAACAAGCAAATGCTGATCAGCGGCATGTTTTCATGGAGCAATAGTTGGGAATGATCAATGTCTGATCCTGACCCTTGGCTCATGTAACAGAGCCCTTACATTTTAATGAGTACCATGTAATACCACATTTATCCTGTAGTGGCCTCTATGTGCAGTCATTGCAGCAACCCCTGAAAAAGCGGATTGTTGAGGGTTTCAGCTGCTAGACCTGTAGAAATCATCTTGCCTGGTGTAGAAAAAAGATACACTTTTATCTACTATACAATTGAGACCATTGAGATATGAATTAAAAAATCATATAAAAATGTCTACATTTCTAAATATATAGCGTAATACAGTGCATTAATTTTTATTTATTTTATGCACTTATATAGCGCTAATATATTCCACAGCGCCTTACAGACATTAGTATCTTGCATGTTCTGCATATATACTGAGAAAGCTCCTGGGGCATAAATTAACTATAACCATAGCGCCTCATTCACCCAGCGTGTGCCTAAATGATGTTGGTATACCTGTTTTTCTTTACTGTAGAGAACGCCATAGTAGATTACACTATTATGCAGGTGAATACAGTAAAAAAAAAAAAAACTCTGCACATTGTGGGGATTTGCTCTGGTAGACAGGCTTTCAGATGCAGTAGGGAGGCAATGACAACGTCTTTAACTTAAATAGTGCAGTGTTTCATTCACACGGACGTAAAGTGACAAAATAACAATTTCAAGAAAAAACTGTCACCTTGATTCTGGTGTTTGTTCACACCAGGCTGCAGCACATAAGTCCTTGAAGGAAGCAATAGTCCATGTGCTTTTGTCCACAAACAATGTAGCAGGCCTAGTCCAGGCCCAAACACTCAAGCTCCAACACCCAGACCGCACTCGCAGATGGAGGATAATCCACACAGCTGAACGTGTTGGCTGGGTTTTTATATCCCAGCCAAAACCCGGCCTGGAACCGTGGGGAACAGCCACCCACCCTGCTCTTTGGCTGCTCCCTATAAGAACCGGCCCGGATTTGCTTTACAGCCATTCTGACAGCTGAAGTGTAAGACTGGACTACAGAACTGACACTTCAGGAAAAAAATCCGGTTTTTACCTCACCGAGGCCAGGAACCTCGGGGACACGCATCTTCCGTCAATGACGGCTCTTTGTTCCTTCTTACATACCTTCCCCCTTTGTTCAACCCTGAGGGGTGAACACTTGCCAGACAGTGTACGCGGGACAGGGCATCCGCGTTTCCCTGTAACCTGCCTGCCCTGTGTTTCACGGAAAACTAAAAATTTTGCAAAGATAAGAACCACTTGGTGACCCGAGCATTCCTCTCTTTTGGCCTGGCTCATCCATTACAGAGGGAAGTGGTCGGTCACCAGACGGAACCTTCTCCCCAAAAGGTAGTAGCGGAGAGACTCGAGTGCCCACTTGATTGCCAGGCACTCTCTCTCCACTATACTGTACCTAGTCTCGGCTGGGGTGAGCTTTCGGCTGAGGAAGACAACGGGATGCTCATCCCCGTCAATATCTTGAGATAGTACAGCACCGAGACCTCGGTCTGCACTATAAACTCCCTTTTGAAGTCGGGCGTCACCAAAACCGGGGACCCACACAGGGCTGACTTCAAAGCGGAGAAAGCCTTTTCCGCCTGATTATGCCAGTGGACCATCACTGACTTGCGTCCCTTCAAAAGGCGACTGTAGCAAAATTGGGGACAAACCTCATATAGTACCCCACCATACCCAGGAACGACTTTACTTGCCGAGTAGTGACAGGTCGAGGCCAATTCCTAATTGCCTCAATTTTGTTCACCTGAGGTTTGATCATTCCACGCCCAATGACATACCCCAGGTACTTGGTCTCTTCTAACCCTATCGAGCACTTTTTTGGGTTAGCGGTTAAGCCAGCCTTCCTAAGGGAGTCCACTAAAGCCTGTACTTTAGGTAAGTGACTTTCCCAGTCGGTGCTATGGACAACGATATTGTCCAGGTACGCCGAAGCGTATTGACGATGTGGACGGAGTACAATATCCATTAACCTTTGAAACATGGCAGGAGCTTCCTGAGCCTGTTTAGAGGAGAGGCTATCAGCAATTTTCACTGTGACAGCAGCTTCCCCTGCTTCAGACTGAGGGGCCGAAACCGCTTCCCCTAGAAACCCTGGTCGTGGGCTGTCTTCCGTACAGGTTTCCCTTTCCTTCCACGGCTTGAGCAGATTCACATGGTACACCTGCTGCGGCTTTCACCTCCCTGGCTGGTGTACTTTGTAATCTACCGGTCCAATTTTTTCTGCCACCTAGCCAGGAACTTACTATCTACAGTCGGTACCAGAACCAACACCCGATCACCCGGGTTAAAGTTTTGGACCCGAGCCTGCCGATTATAGACCCTACTCTGGGCTTGCTGCGCTGCCTCCATATGCCCCCTAACCAGAGGTAACACTGTTTCCATCCGTCCCTGCATCTGGGTGACATACTCAACTACACTTTTGTGCGGTGTGGTTTGTTGTTCCCACGCCTCTTTGGTGACGTCCAATAAACCACGAGGGTATCTTCCGTACAGAAGTTCGAAGGACAAGAACCCAGTAGAGGCCTGGGGCACTTCTCGCACTGCGAACATGAGATAGGGCAGAAGAAGGTCCCAGTCCCTTCCATCCTTAGACACCACTCTTTTCAACATATTTTTTAATGTCTGGTTAAACCTCTCTACCAGGCCATCCATTTGCAGATGATACACTGATGTCTGTAACTGTTTTATGTGGAGCAACTTACAGAGTTCCCTCATGACCTTGGACATAAATGGGGTCCCCTGGTCAGTTAGAACCTCCTTAGGCAGACACACTCTAGAAAACATTTCCATTAACTCCTTAGCTATGAGTTTGGCTGACGTATGACGCAGTGGCACCGCCTCTGGGTACCGCGTGGCGTAGTCGAGGATGACCAGGATGTGCTGGTGCCCTCCAGCTGACTTCAGTACTGGGCCTATGAGATCCATAGCGATCCGCTCGAAGGGAACCTCAATAATCGGGAGAGGGACCAGAGGACTACGGAAATGTGTCTGGGGGCTGGTTATCTGGCAGGTTGGGCAAGACTTGCAAAACTATTCTACCTCTCTGAACACACTGGGCCAGTAGAACCGCTGTAAAATCCGGTCCTGTGTTTTCTGCTGGCCCAGGTGTCCCCCAAGAACATGTTGATGGGATAATTCCAACACAAGCTTGCGATATGCCTTGGGCACCACCAGCTGTTCAATATGCTCACCCCGTAGTTTATTTACCGGGTACAGCATCTCCTGTTGAACCACAAAACAGGGGAACATAGATTCGGCCCCCAGTTGTTGCAACTCACCCTCAACTACTACCACATTTTCCCAGGCTCGAGATAGAAGCGGATCCTGGTGTTGTGCTGTACCGAAATTATCCCCAGAGACATTGAGGTCTGCCAGCTCCGGACCCGGCGGCAAATCCTCTACGTCTCCCACATCACACTTAATGGGGTTGTCTCCCCATCTTCCACCGAAGTGGTGGTCACCCCTACTGCTGGTCCTTCTGACTCAGGTTCCCAAGGTTCTGGCCTCCCCCCTGAGTCAGGCCACTCTGCTAGGGTTACATCTGTCTCCCGGGTATCGGTAACTTTTGTAGCCGGCCAGAGTGGGGAAGTCTCTCCCAATTATCAATTCATATGGTAACTTTGTGGCGACGGCCACCTCATGCATCCACCTGCCGGCCACCATTGACAGAGAGACCAGGGCGGTGGGATACGCCTTTAAGTCCCCATGTATGCAGACAACGCAGACTCTTCGGCCAGTATACTCAGCCGGCCGCACCAGGGCCGCTCTTACCAGGGACACCAGGCTCCCTGAATCCAGCAGTGCCACTGCCAGAGTGCCCCCCACTTCCAGCTGGCACAGGTGGCTATTGTCCATAGTCTCTGAAGTTCCTGTGGCACACAACCTTCTGGCATATAATGAGTGGTGGTAGCCATAGTTGGTGTCCATAGGTTCACCCCAATGGGGACAGTCGGCCCTTATGTTTCCAGGCTCTTGACAACGCAGGCAGACCACCGGGTTTGGGTCTGCAGGGGGTACATCCCGGGTGGGTCTAGCTGGCACCGGCCGCCGGCTCTGGGGTGGAGTTTTCCGGGGTTTGACTGACCCCCTCCCAAAAGAACCCCCCTGTAGATTTCTGGTGGCCTCGTAGCGCTCCACCAGGTCGACCATCTCCAGGGCATTATTCGGAGACACCTGTCCGATCCAGTGCTGGAGAGGGTACGACAAAGCACTCCAGAACACATCCGCCAACAGACGGTCCAGCATAGCAGTGGGAGTCAACATGTCAGGCTGCAGCCATTTTTGCAAACGGTGCAGCAGATCATAATATTGTGGTCTGGCGGGTTCAGCCGGGTTAAATTCCCACTGATGCACCCTCTGGGCCCGGACCAACACATTCACCCCGAGTCTCGCCAGGATCTCACCTTTTACTGTCGGGTAGTCGGCCGCCTGATCATCGGGGAGATCAAACAATACTTGCTGGGGACCAGACGCCAGGAACGGAGCAACGACCTCAGCCCACTGGTCTCGGGGTAACTTTTCCCTCACGGCCACTTTTTCGAAGACCGCCAGATAGGTCTCGACGTCATCCGAGGGAGTCATCTTCGGAATCGCCGCGCGGACAGCTTTCCGGGCATCGTGGACATTCTGGGGCGCTCCTGACACCTGCAACGCCATCACATGTTGCAAAAGCAGCTGGTTCTTTTCTTGTTTATGCTTGTTAGCCTCCCGCTGCTGCAAGTTAGCCTCCACGAGGGCCTTCACGACCTCCTCCATTTTGTCAGGGGATACGGGTCATAACCTTGTCGGCTTAATGTAGGACATGCACTTGTGCCCGGAAAAAGCAAAAACTTTTCGGCCTTCAGGCCTGCCTCACTGCGTTTGCCCGCATCCGACACCAAATGTGGGAATTTGCTCTGGTAGACAGGCCTGCAGACGCAGTACAGAGGCAATGACAAAGTCTATAACTTAAATAGTGCAGTGTTTTATTCACACAGACGTAAAGTGACAAAATAACAATTTCAAGAAAAAACTGTCACCTTGAGTCTGGTGTTTGTTCACACTAGGCTGCAGCACATAAGTCCTTGAAGGAAGCAGTAGTCCATGTGCTTTTGTCCACAAACAATGTAGCAGGCCTAGTCCAGGCCCAAACACTCAAGCTCCAACACCCAGACTGCCAGGGTTTTTATATCCCAGCCAAAACCCGGCCTGGAACCGTGGGGAACAGCCACCCACCCTGCTCTTTGGCTGCTCCCTAACCGGCCGGATTGGCTTTACAGCCATTCTGACAGCTGAAGTGTCAGACTGCACTACAGAACTGACACTTCAGGAAAAAATCCGGTTCTTACCTCACCGAGGACAGGAACCTCGGGGACACATATCGGGGACATGGCTCCTTGTTTCTTCTTACAACATATATATATATATATATATATATATGCAAAAAATGGAACAGCACCTCCTGAGACAAATCGCAGGTGCAATTTTGCACCTGCGATTTGTCTCAGGAGGTGCTGTTCTGTTCTTTGCTTATATGTATATTATAGAGGACCTGGCATCCTCTTTGGAACTTAGTACTCCCCGCCCATCCCCCACCCCTTGGTGTTTTTAATCAGAGTGAAAATGGAGCTGGACCCTGCATGTTAGAGTAGGTCCCACCTGATAAGAAGCTACCTTGTCGTCTGGTAGGTGGGCCCGACATTATTTTAATCAATAATATGCGCTAAGAACTTCTTCACTGCTTTGCAGTAAGTATTGGCGTCATGTATTTGACCCTGTTCACACATTCACCTGTTCATTCGGTCTTAGTGCATTTAGTGGTGTGCTGCTACTTTATTTGTTTTTTTATATATATATATATATATATATATATATATAATATATAAAGCTGAGTGTGTGTATGTATGTGTGCGTGTGTACTTGTATGTCTGCTAAAAGAATCCGCACCATCGCATTTACAATCACGAAATTTGGCACACACGTACATTAGGTGTCCGGGAAAGTTTTAGATCGGGTCTTAGCTCTCTTAGCTCTCTAGCATATGCAAATATGCATATCACATGACTTACATTAGCCAATGGAAGCCTGCAGGTCTTTCTCTTCATATCCCAACTTCCATACACACGGACACATGTCCCTTATCAGCCAATAGAAGCTAGCAGGCCCTTAGTTTCCACATACACACAGTTTTACACCAGGTTTCCATAACAACCCAGCCATTTTTCTTCACTGCTGTAGGTCCGCTTTAAAGGGGCAGGGCGCTGTGGATGGCACTGTTAAGGGAGCGGAGTCCTGTGGAGGTCACAGTTCAGGGGCAGGTAGGGTGGCCATTCAGGCAACCCTTAAAAGATTGACTTAATAATCCCCACTCCCAGGTCCCACTAAGCCCCGCCCCCTCCCACTATGCAGCCGACGGGGATTGAAAAAATAAAGGTAAAAATCAACTTCTGTCAGCTGCAGAGGTTGGAGGGAGGGTGACTTTCTCCCTGAAGCTCACGCTTTGACAGCACAGTGCTGCTGTCTGAGAGTAAGCTGTTCAAAAGAACATCCGTGTGTCCGTCCAGCCCCTGAAAGCTGGACTGTCCGGTCTAAAACCGGACCTCTGGCCACCCTAGGGGCAGGCTGCTGTAGAGGTCACAGTTAGGGGGATGATCCACTATGGATTTCAGTATTAAAGGGAGTCTTTCACCTAAACTGACCATTGTACTTACCGTATAGGTTCAATATGTTAATTAGGTTCTGAAGGTGCCCAGGCGCCTCATCGCTTTTCATATGAAACCCCTCCCCTTTCACCCCTCTGGCTCGCCTTAGGTTCTTCAGAAATCCAGCGTCAGTGCCGTTCACAAGCTTTGCCGTGCCTTCGCACTTCATTCCCCATTATGGGCAGAGGCACAAGGCCGGCTAGATGTACGGGTCAGCACATGCGCATTCAACGCTCTTGTGCCTCTGCCGATAATGGGGAATGAAGTGCGCAGGCGCGGCAAATCATGTGAACGGCGCTGGCGCTGGATTTCTGAAGAACCTAGGGCGGGACAAGGGGCCTGGGCACCGGTCGTTTAAACGCCACTCCTCGTCTCCTTTAGAACCTAATTAACATATTGAATTACATTTTTTTTTTTTTGCCGAAATAAGCGACGGACAGCTATACGGTAAGTAGCATTCCAATATTGGGACTATAATGCAGATCATGGTGTTAGTGTTTTATAATGGTCAGTTTAGGTGAAAGACTTCCTTTAAGGGGCAGATTGCTGTAGAGGCCACTGTTAAGGGGACGGGTGTTGGGGTACTGTGAAGGTCACTAATAAAGGGGCAGCCACTGTGGAGGTCATTGTTAAGGGGGCGGGATGCTGTCGAGGTCACTGATAAAGGGTCTGGCTTCTGTGGAGGTCACTGATAAGGGGGCGGGATGCTGTCGAGGTCACTGATAAAGGGTCTGGCTGCTGTGGAGGTCACTGATAAGGGGACGAGATGCTGTGGAGGTCACTGTTAAAGGGGCAGGCTCTGCGGACATCTCTGTTAAGGGGACAGGGAAATGTGGAGGTCACAGTTAAGGGGATGGTCAGCTATGGAGGTCAGTGTTAAGGGGCGGGGAGCTGTAGAGGTCAGTGTTAAGGGGCGGGGAGCTGTAGAGGTCACTGTTAAGGGGGTGGGGTGTTGTGGAGGTCACATTTTAAGGGGGTGGGTTATTGTGGAAATCACTGTTAACAAGACGAGGTGCTGTGGAGGTCACTGTTAAAGGAGAGGGCGCTGTGGATATTACTGTTAAGGGGGCAGGCTGCTGTGTAGGTCACTGTTAAAGGGGTGGGGTATTGTAGCTGTCACTGTTATAGTGAAAACTGTCGATATCGACACACAAACATTAAATGAAATAGATAAAATATATCTGCTAGTATATACAGTATATATATATATATATATATATATATATAAATATTTTTTTTACAGAGGGAGCCTGTTGCCAATATATGTCACTGTATGGCTGATGTAGTCCTCCACTAGAAAGCTCACGTGGCGTGTGAACAGCATCTTACATACATAAATCTTATTTCCCAAACATTTTCTTCTCCTCAAAATCATTGCAAGAACATGAATGAGTGAATTGCAAATCTGTGGAATCCACCAGTAGAGTTGTACAGATTGAAGGCAACATGTGTTCATACATTAGGAAGAAATCAGAGACCATGGGGGGTATACAGGGAGCAAGAGACTTGAGGTAAGCAAACAAAGATGTGAACCATGTAAGCTATCCATTTATAGCTGCATATATGAATTTCTCTATGTCCCATGTACCAGGGACCAGAGCCAACATAAACATGGGTGCACCTCAGAGAAATCCAGTCTGGAAAGGTTGGACACAAAGCTGCAGTTATTGCTGTGAGCCAGGCTTGTATTTGGATACTCTGTAGATACATAAAGCCAGTGCTGAGCTTGCTGGTAAATGGATATCCTGTTCTAAGGCTGAAGAGGACGGTGCTTGGGATTTGCTCCTGGCACTCCGACATAAATATTGTTTGGAAAAAGGAAAGCAATAATACAGATTTTAATGCAACTTGGAAGGCAAAATACCTTAGGGTCAGGTTTGAGACAAGTTTTCAAGTGCAGGCAGAAGTAAGGGCATTAAGGCAATTTTGGACAACTTAATAAGAAAAGTATTCTCCCAGCATTTTACGATGACCATATTCACTTCACATTCATGATGTACATTTTAACGCTTACAATACAGCCAGGCTGAAAGAGTTCTAAGTAATAAACCAAGAAAACTATAAACTCTGAGTAAAATGAAGATGTAGTCCTCTAGCGAGTAATGTTTGGGAGGAGGAAGTTCTTCCAGGGTCATAAGGAAGCTATAGTATACCATCTATGAAGACTTCTTCCACTAAGCCTCACAGGTGACCCAATGTATAAGGGAAGGAAGTATCATCACGTCACCCACCTGACATGCCTAACTAGTGCTCCATCTTTTCAGAGAACGTACGTATTGTGAAGGCTCCAGCTGGTCTGGTTTTGACACCAAGTCAGATGAAATTTACCATTGTGCATGGTTGTCTCAATCTTGAATGCAGTTGGGTGCTCCATTGAAATTTAATCCCTGAAGCCCCAGGTGAATGGTTTATGAGCTGTTGCTGTTTCCAGAAGTAATTTGTGACCCATGAGGCACTTCAGCACAGAGAAGTCCCATTCTGGGTGCTTGTGTGGCCTACAATTGCACTAGAAATATGATGCTAGATTAAAGTGCCACATTAAAGATAATTGGGCTTTCAGTATGAACCATGCTACAGCTAATATTTGTACAGTACATGGAGATTTCTGGGTGTATATTATATATATAGTACCTGTAGGCAATAGCTTAAAGAGGTATTCCCATCTGTGACAATGGGGGCATATCGCTCGGATATGTCCCCATTGTCTGATAGGTGCGGATCCCAACGGTTTCCTCGGGTCTGGCCACCACTAAGCTCTCTCTCCATAAAAGTGAATGGAAGCGGCCACTCCTACTATTAATTTCTATGGGGCCAAAGGAAATAGCCGAGCCGAGCCAGCGCTTGACTATTTTCGGCAGCCCCATAGAAATGAATGGAGGGCAGTCACGCATGCGCTGTGCGCCCTCCGGGACTTTGCCGGCTGCCTTTATGAGATAGGTGTGGGCCACAGAGGTGGGACCCGAACCTATCAGACAATGGGGGCATAGCCTAATAATATGCCCTCATTGTCTGAGATGGGAAATACTCTTTAAATAGGCAAACTCATTAAAAAGTTTTGTGGTCAAATGGTCATTATGATATCTTATATTTTCAGAACCAGTGACTAATGTATAAGTTTATTTGTAGGTATTGTAGATCTGACATTATCTGGCACATTATACCCTCTCCTGCAGTGTCCTTGTTCATGCTTAGTGCAATTGTCTGTTTTATGTATGTATACCCCTTTTCATATGTACAGCGCCATGGAATAAATGGTGCTTTAATAATAAAAAATTATAATAACATTATAAATTATGGTTAGAGATGGAAGGTTACATTATGTCCGAAACAAGTTTGGTAGCATAATCCAGTTTGCGATTCACATTAAGTCAGGTGTGTGATGTGAATGATTCATCACTGTGCAATAAAGAAATCACAGATCCATATTCTTCATAAAGTTAACAGAAGTTATGGATCTGTATTTCCTCTAATAAAGTCTTACAGGGCATCTGTCTGCAGATTTGTACCTAATACACTGGCTGACCTGTTCCATGTCCACTTGGCAGCTGAAGACATCTGTGTTAGTCCCATGGTCATATGTGCCCGCATTGCTGGGAAACATGATATTTAAATATATGCAAATGAGAATCTAGTAGCAACGAGGGCGTTGCTGTTACTCCTAGAGGCTCTGCTCTCTCTGCAACTGCCGCACCCTCTGCACTTTGATTGACAGGACCCGGCAGTGTAAACATGATTACGCCTGGCCAGCGCAGGAAAGAGGCTCACAGTACAGAGGAGAACTGCCACTTTCCTGTACTGCGCCTGTGCCAGATACTGAACGGCACTGCGCAGTGTGAGAGTTTAGGAGGAATCAGGGCCAGGCGGGATGATGTCCACAATGCCCGGCCCTGTCAATGAAAGTGGACAGGTCGCAGCAGTTGCAGATAGAGCCGAGTCTCTAGGTGTAACAACATCGCCTCTATTTCTCCTAGAGGCTCATTTGTATATATTAAAACATAATTTTTCTCAGCAATGTGGACACATATGAACATGAGACCAACACAGATGCCTTCAGCTGCCAAGTGAACATGGAACAGGTCGGCCAGTGTCATAGGTACAAAACTGTTGACAGATGCCCTTTAAAGGGACACTGACAGGCCGAATAAGCATAATTAGCTGTATATATGCTTATTCTTCTGTTACAGTCAAATACAGATGTATATTAGAGGGGCTTTCTCATCAGGACAACCCATGTCCATATCCACGTTAGAGCATTTGGACATAATAGAGGGGATTCCTCTCCACGTGCCCTAGCATGGGTTTTAACAGGAAATCTAAAGTTCATTTTTACTGGAGATAAAAAAAAAAAAATTCTTGTCATTTTCAATAGGTTCCTTACCGGCCTATCTGGATATACTCCAGCACGGAGCAGAGATGCTTTCCAACTATCCACTTCTTCCTGGGAGTCACAGGCAAGTTCCAGGCATCTGTAATCTTTGTATACATTCCTAAAAGCCACAACATTCAGAGAATCAGTGGAGACTTAAAGAGGGGCAAATTCAGGTTTTTTCACCTAAAAGCCTGGCGTTTATACAGTGCTGAATTTAACATGATGAAAACCACAAACAAAGGCAAGCCAACACAATGGGAAGGCGCAATCTGAGCATATGGCTGGAATGGTTGGGAAGTAATTATATGAATCTGAAATATGCTTTATTGTCTCCATCGTATAATACATTTATTGGCTACAGTCCCTACAGCAAAATCTGCTCCTGAACAAGTCTGCTAAATCAGTGTTTTTCAATGTTCCTAAACCATTTGATCAAATGTTACCTATTAAAAACCTAGCATAAGGACAGTGTGAGGTCCTTTAGAGATATGGTGTGTACACCCGGAGGCGCACATACCACAGAACCTGTAATCAAAATGAAGCTCCCTGATCCAAATTTTTGCAGACACGTCCTTGGTACATGTTTATCCACTTTAGTATATTCTCAGACATTTCTTGCAGAAGTTTCTGTGACTGTTCCTTAGAATTATGCACTCACTAAAGAAACAATGCAAAATAAGATTCATATGCTGATCCACATTTTTTCTAAAAAATTTCAAAAAACCCTGCTTGTCAATCCACTCTATGGCTATGTTCAAACAGCAAAGTACACAGCATAAAAATCCTGCGTATGTTTACCATGGAATTAGTGGATTTGTATTTTGTCAAGCCATGGATTAGAATGCATTGGGGCACCTGCTGCTGAAACCGAACCAAGAAGGGACATGTTCTATCTCCATGTGAATTGAAAATCCATGTGGAAAAAATCCATGGATGTATAAGCAACAATGCGGATGCCCGCTGGAAATTATGCGAAGTGGATTTACATCAGTTTTCATGTGAATTTTGACACAGAATACACTATAAAATCTGCATGAAATTTAAGCGATGTGAAGATACCATCGGAGCATATTTTCTTACTATGACAAATTTCTTGCAGACATTTCGACAACTGTTCCATAGATCTGACATTTTTAACAATTCATGCACATGCCGATAACACAGTTTAGGGACTTCCAACGGCTACTACCTTTTTCATTTAGATGTATGGAACAAACAGGTGAGCACACCCTTCGTGAATAAATCATTAAAGGGACTCTGTCATCAGAAAATGATTATTGTTTAAATCACATTATCATGTTTAACATATTTTTTATTATTAGTGTTGAGCAAGCATGCTTGGCCGAACACCAGTTTCACTCGAGCATCACGATGCTCGGCACATCGCAGTGTTTGGCCGAATACATTGTGTGCGATGCTCGAGTCAGTGTATTTAAATCCAATTTAGCCTCTATTTCTGAAAACCTTCTACATTAGAGGCAAGGACTTTAACCACTTAAACTGTGTCAGAAAAAACTCATATTAGTTTGTCATGTGGTAAGTATTCCTATACAGCAGAAGTATAATTTCATATTTCAGTGCAGGTTAACATGTAGCTGTATAGCGTAGTGGTTAGTGGTTAAATTTAGCCTCCATTTCTTAAACGTTTCTGCCGGGATTTGAACTCACAACCTTCTACATTAGAGCCAAGAACTTTAACCACTACGCTATACAGCTACATGCTAACCTGCACTGAAATATGAAATGATACTTCTGCTGTATAGGAATACTTGCTACATGACAAACTACTATGAGGTTTTTCTGACATAGTTTATCATCCAGCTTTATAGCTTAGTGGTTAAAGTCCTTGTCTCTAATGTAGAAGGTTGTGAGTTCAAATCCCAGCAGAAACTTTTCAGAAATTGAGGCTAAATTAGATTTAAATACACTGGGTGTCCCCAAGCACTGACTCCATATAATGTATGCAAATAGCTATATATGGAGTCAGAGCAGGGACTCCTAAGCTGCAGACTCACACTGGGGGATTCCCTCACTGTACAGCGATCTTCTGCATAGACCTCAGTGAAACCCACTACCCTCCCCTCTTCAGAGCAGGGGGTGCCTGGTTTAATGCTCAGTTTCTCTCATTGACTTCCATTGTGCTCGGATGCTCTGTAGAGCACCCGAGCATCACAAAGTGTTCTATTCGAGCACCAGAGCACTTTGGTGCACAATCAACACTATTTATTATGTTATTTTTAATTCCCCATGTCAATATCTATAGTTAAAGAAAAACCATAAAATCCTGCAGTTTTCACACTGACCACTAAGCCTTATAATAGGCCTAACTTCTCAGTCTGTACAGCTCACTTTACTGCAGTTACCTGCTTATCTGTCATTCTAATCCTGCCTGTAATGATATCACCTCTGTGTAGATAAGACAGGATCCTGCATTCACAATAGGTGATTGTCAAAGCTTATGTATTCTTTCCTTGTACAATGACCTCTGCAAAGGTCACAGAGCATGTCTAGAAAACCCTCCCATAGAAGTCAATGAGGTCCTCCATACCATTATATCTACGAACCATGGGGCTGCCGTAAGACAATTTTGTCAATGCTTTCTAAATGTTATAAAGAACAGCTCAGACAAGATGGCCATCCTTTTAATCATATTTAAAAAATAGAATAAATACCGTACATCTGAAAAAAGGATATGAGTTACTATCTGGTTTTAACTGGCAGATAACATTTTTGGTGACACATTTCCTTTAAAGAGGAGTTTTATGGAGTCTTCTGAAGAATGAATGGCAATATACAGTGCACTCAAACATCCTAAAAATGTTTTAGTAACACACAATGTACTGGAGTAGAAAAAAGTCATGAGTTGTTCCTTACGAATTCAGTGATTGGCACACTATGGTAAAACCATTGGACACTATGGTAAAATTCTGCTAACTGTATCCAGAAGGAATATAGAGAATATTAAGTGGTATCAGTATCTACTGATTATCACAAACCTTCCCCATAGACAAAGGCAACACCCCCACCACTTTTCTAGCATACAAAAGACATAAGCCCCATGTTTACAACTTTTTAAACTCCATTGCTCCTAAAACAAGACATAAGTGGCATTACTCCACCACCCTCGTCACTTTCCGAGAAGGAGCCAACGGTCCTGTCACATTTATCTTTTTTTAAGGCCTGCGCCTTGCAATAAATTAAGCGCATCCTCCAGCAGAGCAGGGGATTTCATACATGGTAAATTTGCCCCAATGTATCTGCTGAAAAAAAAAACTAAGATCCCATTCAGATTTTAAAACTAGTTTTGAGAAAAGAACATCTTACTTAATTGAAGCAATACTTATTATGTTCATTTAAGGGAGAAACGAAACAGTGGAAGTGATAATTAAATGTAGCAATCAAGGGTCAGCATGAACAAGTCAGCTCTTCAAATCCAATGATTTCACAAAGAACACAAGGTCAAACCTTGTGATTACAGGAAGCAAGGGATTTGCCTCCAGCTTTGCTGGGCTAACTATGTCAGTTTGACAACCATCATGATTATCTTGATGATGCCGTTTAAAATGAAGGCCACACAAGGTTACATCTGGTAATATTGGAGTAAGTAAAAAGCTCCTTAGTGAAATAGGTGAAACCATTTCATTGTATTCTTCTTTTAAAGAGTTTTGTACTGAATGTAAAAAATAAAAAAAATAAGGTTTTTGCCTGGACTTAAAGGGAACCTATCATCAGGATTTTGTGTATGGAGCTGAGGACATAGGTTGCTAGATGGCCGCTAGCACATCCACAATACCCAGTCCCCATAGCTCTGTGTGCTTTTATTGTGTTAAAAAAACTATTTGATACATATGGAAATTAACCTGAGATGAGTCCTGTCCCTGACTCATCTCAGGGACTGGACTCATCTCAGGTTAATTTGCATATGTATCAAATCATTTTTTTGACACAATAAAAGCACACAGAGCTATGGGGACTGGGTATTACGGATGTGCTAGCGGCCATCTAGCAACCCATGGCCTCAGCTCTATACACAAAATCCCGATGAATGGTTTCCCATTAAGCTGGCCATACACATTAGTTTTTTTTTTTGGTGGAGAATAGCAGGTTTAGCCAACACACTAATGTATGTGGGGAGCTCATGTCTCTCCCCTAACAGATTATGTCAGGAAAGACGACTGGGCAAAATTAATATTTTCACCTGATCCTTTTGTTCTCCCAGAGATAAGAAGCGTCTGGCAGCAGCTTTCTTCCCTTTCCCTATGAAATACACATACTGTACATGTTCAACCGAGCCGCACTTGTATGTGTATGGTTGAGCCAGGAAGGAGTTGGGCGAGATAGCTGTGTCTCCCGGCTCCTTCCCGGTTTAGTTATTGGACCTGTATGGGCAGCTTTAAACATAGACAGTTGCCATAAACGAACATGCAAAAAAAGAATCCCACTACTTTCCACTTGATCATCACATTAGGTATTGAGTTTTTTTGTAAGGAAAAATTAATTCCCAAGTTTATCAAGACATTTTGCAGGAGAACCTAAGGCCATCTGTCCACCAGCTGAAGCTCAACAGAAGATGGGTGTTGCAACAGGACAACAACCCAAAGCATAGAAATAAATCAACAACAGAATGGCTTAAACAGAAAAAAATACGCCTTCTGGAGTGGCCCAGTCACAGTCCTGACCTCAACCTGATTGAGATGCTGTGGCATGACCTCAAGAAAGTGATTCACACCAGACATCCCAAGAATATTGCTGAACTGAAACAGTTTTGTAAAGAGGAATGGTCAAGAATTACTCCTGACCGTTGTGCACGTCTGATCTGCAACTACAGGAAACGTTTGGTTGAAGTTATTGCTGCCAAAGGAGGTTCAACCAGTTATTAAATCCAAGGGTTCACATACTTTTTCCACCTGCACTGTGAATGTTTACATGGTGTGTTCAATAAAAACATGGTAACATTTAATTCTTTGTGTGTTATTAGTTTAAGCAGACTGTGATTGTCTATTGTTGTGACTTAGATGAAGATCAGATCACATTTTATGACCAATTTGTGCAGAAATTCATATCATTCCAATGGGTTCACATACTTTTTCTTGCAACTGTATGTGACAAATACACTACTTATGATCAGCGCAAGAATCTGACAAAGCAAGTGTGTCTTCAGAGTGGACTTTAACGCAGGGCAAAAGGGGCAGCTGCCCCCGGGCCCAATTGCTCCTGGGGGGCCCAAGGCAGATTCCATTTGAGCCCCGCTAGCCACTGATGACGTGGGGGGTAGCGGCAGGGCACAGGGAGATGAGCGCTCATCTCCATAGTCATCTGTATTACTACCATCTGTTCTATTGGCTCATGTGGTTGGAATGAAAGAGACCCATGCTTCTATGGAGTTAATTCTGAAAATGATCAAATACTCAGAACATAAATGGAAAATTTGTGCTGACCTGAAAGTGGTAGCACTGCTGCTTGGCCTACAGTTAGGGTACACAAAGCATATGTGTTTCTTGTGCCTATGGAACAGTCGTGATGACAACAATCATTACAAAATGAGACAGTGGCCTCTCAGAGTCGAGCATGCAGTTGGTCAGTACAATGTACACAAATCACTGGTCGATCCACTTCAAGTTTATCTTCCACCACTTTACATTAAACTTGGTTTAATAAATAATTTTGTAATTGCACTTGATCGTGATAGAACTGATTTCCAGTATTTGAAGGAGACGTTTAGCACACTGAAAACTGATGCTAAAATAAAGGCCAGAATTTTTATTGACCCCGAAATCAACAAACGTATACATGATGACACATTCAGAACAAAACTCAACCCTCTGGAACTTGCAGGTTGGGATTCATTTGTGCTAGTAGTGCAGAACTTCCTTGGGAACAGACGAGCTGCAAACTATGCTGAATTAGTAGACAACATGCTTACAGCATATGAACAACTTGGCTGACGAATGTCATTGAAAGAGCATTTCTTACATTCCCATCTTGACTTTTTCCCACCCAATTAGGGAGACGTAAGTGACGAACATGGAGAGCGGTTCCATAAAAATATTTCTAGAATGGATAACAGGTATCAAGGCCGCTGGAACCCCAACATGATGGGGGACTACTGCAAGTTTTTGCAATGGGAAAATATGACCGTTCACAAATGCAAAAGCAGATGCCTGAAGCACTTTTAACAGTACTGGGCCTTGCTTAAGTAAGACTTTTAAACTGAAAAACTAGACTTTTTGAAATTTTGTTATTCCATTACATTTTCATACATTGTTTACTACACCAACTTTGATGTAGATCAGGTAATTGTTGGAGTAAAACTCGTTCTGTTCAAAATTATTCAATGCTTTCCAAGTGCTTAATTCATTTAGGAATACTTATGCATAAAAAAAAATTGTGACGTGTTACAACAATTCTGACTTCGGATTTGTAATCCGCATACTTGATTTAGTATGGGCCAAATGTTTTTTGCCCAGTAGCAGACAAAAAAATTTTTTTGTTGTTGCGTGGTGTAAGCAGGACACGGGTGAGTGCAGCTACTTTTCCTCAGTTTTGTTCCTGGAAGCAACTTGCGCCAAACAACAAGTAATAAAACCAGGGGGAGCAACCATTATTGTGTGGGGAGGCCGGTAGGCCATCAATACAGTGGGGGAGGAGGCTCTGCATAGGTGAGATGTGCAGGTGGTCAGGTCATTGCAGAGGGTACTAGGCGGATTAAGGTCTCATGCACACAACCATATCAGTTTTTGCAGTCCACAAATCGTGGATCGGCAAAACACAGATACCGGCAATTAGGCCGGCAGAAATGTCCTGTAGACAAGTTCTATTTTTTTTCAGGGCAGCAGGACAGACTTTCGGATGTGGACAGCACACAGTGTATTGTCTTCATCTTTTGTAGCTTCATTGAGATGAATAGGTATGTATTCAATCCACAAAAAACATGGATCGGAAGCGGACTGAAATTTTGGCCGTGTGCATGACCAACAACCCCACCACAAGTTCCTGGACATCAATGACAAAGTCATTGCCCTCTGTTCATCAGTGCCTGTGTGTGTGCTGTAAAGTTAGGACCTGCAATTGAGGGCGTTCACAGAAACCTCCTCTCCTATCAATCTGTGAGCACTAATTAAAATGTATGACCTGTTCCTGTATTATTAAGAAACCGATTTTTAGTATTATAATGTTCTTCTCTTTGTACTAATCTGGTCTTAAAGTACCAGTAGCCTGTTTGTACGGTCTGTAGACTCCCCTGCATATTAACCTCATGCCCAGTACATGACTAAGGTTGCTTCAGATGCTTAGAAGAGACCGGTTGAGTGTGTGATTTGTGACTCTGTGAAGGGTAATGATGAACCCTCGCAAGGACAATGTTAGGGTACTTTCACACTAGCGGCAAGGAACAGCCTGTCGGATCCGTGCTGCCGCTAGTGCACACGTGCCCCCAGACTACCGCTCCGGCCCCATTGACTATAATGGGGGCGGGCTGGAGTTCCGGCGGCAGGACGGCAAACATGCCAAGAGGCAGCCGGAATAAAACTGCACTCGTGCAATAGCGGCAGCACGGATCCGTCAGGCTGTTCACCCGCCAGAACAGCCTGCCGGAGTTCCTTGCCGCTAGTGTGAAACTAGCCTTAACTAGGTTAAAGGCATGGCCAAAGGTAAAGGGCTCTTTTGTGTCGAAGCCTAGTTACAGTGACTTCAGACGTTTGGGACATACCTCCTGTCTCATCACTGGTTCAGGCTGCTGCTGTCTTCCTCCTCCTGCAGTTCTGTTTTCTTTAATTGGACACTGTGTAGGAAGTCATTGCATGGAGAATTGATTTCTATTACAGTCAGGGGAGAATAATCATAAATCATATAAACCACCAGTGAGAAAAAAATGGACATCAAATAATTGCCACCCATATATAGAGGGCAATGAGTTTTTGTCAATAGGTGCTTGGAGGGTTTAACTATTTTTGAATTTGAAGTTTAATTATAGGCTGTAAATGTTACATTTACTTTCATTGATTATGTAAAGGAATTTTAGAAGTTAGAGCCATTAGTTGTTAGGAGGCAATGACATACCTAGAACTGCTTAAAGGAAGTATTTTATCTTATTTTTGTATTTATACTGAAACAAACTATAATGTCATAAAAAGACTCATTGCATTCTATGCTATGGGAGAGCATTCTAGGCATCTGCTCTGTGGCAAGTGCAAAGGTCACTGCGCAGGGAGGGGGAGGAGGTGAACTGTGTCTATTGCTTGCTAATTAATTGTGTAATCCTGTGTTCTCTGCTTCTAATTTTATAATAGAGGTATAGCCATTCATTTAATCCTACAAGACAGGAAAAGATTAAATAAATTGTGATGGTTCAAACATAAACCCCTGCATTTAAACTATAGGTCAAGTTCTGATGATGAGTCTCTTTTAAGAGAAAAAAATCAAGACCTTTATGGTATAAGTATCAGATAGGAACAATAATAACAAAAAGCATTATTTTACTCATAAAAAATCATAAATATTTTTTTCAACAGACCTACTAAAATGAAAAAAGTCAGGTAGATGTCAGTGCACAATAGAGGGATAGATGGACCTCTTGATCTCTTTCGATCTTGTACCACAAAATGTTCATTATAAGGTCATACAACAAATAGAAACTCTAAAGCCAAACACTAAATCTTACTAGTAGAGACACTACTAGTGTACCGGGCTTTGTATTGAAAGCCTTTTTATGTTGTTTTTTCTTGTCTAAACCACCTCACATGCAAGTCCTTCCAGTCCTTCAGTCATCCAGTATCTGAAGGCTTGAAAATACAGTTGGGGACAGCAGAAGTGAAGACGTTATGTGTCTGGAATTATATTTGTGAAAGGATCCATCTGCTCCTAGTTAGCTGAAGCATATGACTAACATTTTCTAACTAGGCGTGTCCCCTTTTCGGGCACTGCAAACCACATCTTCATTCATTAAATTAACCCATGTACTTTCTATGAACAAAAAAAAATCTTGCAGTTATTTCACTCGATTAAAATGAAATTTTCTTTTACAGTGTAATGAAGGAGTGGCCACTGGAAATAATTAGTGATGCGCTATAGAAATACATGGGCACAGCTAGAACAGACCTACTGTAAACCTTTAAAGAATCGAACATTGATTAAAGTTCTTAATTTCGAAAATGTTAATCAAAAACACTACACTATTACTTCTCATGTGACATACATTTGTTTATGGAGGAATTAAGATCTCCACTTTTTAGGGGGTCTGGGGTCTGTATCTCTCAGGGAGTCTGTTCTGGGATAGGGGGCTGTATTTTTAGGAGGTCTGGGGACCTGTATGAATTTAGGGGGCTGTGCTTAGGATGGCTGGTTTGAGATTCATTATTAGTTCAGGTGCCTGGGAGATTCTTTATTGGTCTGGAACTGTATTCCTGCTACACAGAGAATTTGGCAATGAGCACATTCTCTCACTCGTGCCGAAGGGTGGTTGCGAGTGCGTGGCCTAGGTAATGGCCTGGTGGTCACAAGAACCCACAGAGAGGTAAAACAGACCTATATGAAATGGTCTGACCTAAATTGTGCAAAGTTCAAGTTTTTAGCACCAACAAGTGTTCTGCAACCATTGCACAACTCTGTTTCTGCAATTTGTCCCCTAGCCAAGATTTGTGAAGATTCTGTTAACTTCTATGTTTTTAACGGAAAAGCCTGTAAGCACCCATTACAATCTTATCCGTCTCTATATTTATTTAGAAAGGCTGGTGTGTGGTCTGCAATCATTTTGGGTTTACTGAAGTGGATCATATGTACTATTTGTGACTATTTGTGACTGAAATGTCATAGGTTGGGGGGCATATTTAAATGGATTATCATGAGGAAAACCATTTGTTCCCCTTTTCAGTATTTCCCTAATGAATCTTCTCATACTTTGGCAAGTATACTCATAAACACTCAAAACATTTTTGCATGATGGAATCCCTCATAGGTTGTTCACAGCATGAAAAGAAACATCACAGTTTATACTATCACAGTTATTTCTGATGACTAGACAGATTCTTGTCATACAGTAATATGAAGTTTAAAATTAACTCTATACCTGGCTCTACACTTATAATCTCTAAGCTTATTTAGGATACTCTTGATGAAAGGAAAATCACACTGTTCTCCCTAGAGATTGTACAATGATGAGCTGAGCTATTACATTTGGTATTGGAAGCCTAGAACATAAGAAAAGAAATTAGGAATAAATGTAAAAGCCAAAATGGTATCTGAACAGAAGCAGTGTAGATCTAGATTGCAGGAAAGTGGTCTCCCATTTCTCTTGATCATTTTTTAGATGTTTCTACACCTTGATTGAAGTCCATTTGTGGTAAATTCAGTTGATTTGATTGACATGATTTGTAAAGACACAGCCCTGTCTAGATAAGGTCTCACAGCTAAACATACATATTAGAGCAAAAACCAAGCCATGAGGAGGAAAGAACTGCCTGTAGTGCTCAGAGACAGGATTGTGTGGAGGCACAGATCTGGAGAAGGGTACAGCAAAAACTATTCTGCTGCACTGAAAGTTGCAAATAACACAGTAGGCAGCATGATGGCTCAGTTATTAGCACTGGTGCCTTGCATCACTGGGGTCTTAGGTTAGAATTTGACAAAGGACAATATCTGCATGGAGATTTTATGTTCTCCCTCTGTTTTTGTGGATTTCCTCCGGGTATTACGGTTTCCTCCCACACTTCAAAGACATACTGATAGGGAGCTTGTGAGCTCCATTAGGGACAGTGAGTGATAACAATGTCTGTAAAGCACTGCGGGATATGTCAGTGCTATATAAGTGAATAAAATAAAAAATAATTCTAAAATTGAAAAAGTTTGCTGCCATTCAAGTTTGTTGTTGGCTTCCCAACCCCGGGACACGCAGCACTAAACAGTGCTGACATCTCAGCCTAGGCACATAGTAATCCACCCGAATGATGAACCAAGGTCTCTCAGTTCAAGGATTCTGTCCCTCTCAGTCTATAACAAGTGGCGATCACTGACATGTCAATGAACAGGTGTCATTGCACAATTATGTCACACAACGATTTTTGAGGTTTCAAGTGGCATTGCTTTTAATCTGGCTTTTATGCCCCTCCAACATGCCATAGTTGGAACTAGGTACGTAAAAATGTGATCATCTGCCGATCTTAGAGACACATGATACTACGATTTGCAGGACATTATGGCTTGGTGTTGGAAATTCAATGTTGAGGAGTGTATACATATACGAGTGCATTGATGAAATTTAATGAGGACACATATAATATTTTTTTATGCAGGAGACTTGGAAATTCTTCTCTGAGGTTCTGAACGTTAACACTTTTTTTTTCTATATCTGTTGCTCCTTTCTAAGAGTCCCATGATGTGGATTCCATTAGACTATTTCAGTGAATGATTGTCATTACCCCCATTAAACCTTTTTCTGCTGGCCAGACATAATCTTCATGCATCAGCTCAGATGATATCTATTCAAGTAATCCAATGTGCAACAGTAAGTGAGAGAGCAAAAATCTAGAATATTTCTTTTTTGAAAGTAAACGGAACCATATTCATTTGTTCCAGTGAACGTCTGGAAGCCATCACTATCGGTAAAAGAGACCATGCCAAAAGCAACAAGGCAAATATGTAATATCAATTACTTTATGGGAATCCAAAACTTGTTAAAAAAGATAAAAAATATATTTTTTTTAACGGGAGTGAAAAACTTTGGAAGTAAACAGCTCTAGTTCTATGAAAAAGGGGATACTATCTGGAAAGAAAAGTGTCTCCGGTCCTTGTGAAACCTAATCTGGAGAGATTAATCATTATTAAGGAATTGAAATATTTGATTCCTTTTGGCCCACTTAGGTATACATCTCAGCCTAAATAATTACAAGTCAAACAATCTATACTGAAATACACAGGAAACACCTGAGAAGTCTTGTAACGAGGTCAAGATTATTATTATTTTTTTACTTAGACAGAACTGGCCATGACTCTTCTTCCCTTTTATGGGTTTGCCTTCTCAAATGCCTAACTAGCCACTGAAAGTAGCATTCAGAGGTACTGTTGCTTATAATGCCACTTCACATGCATCATACAAAAAGAGATGTTCTCAGTGTCCTTAGGCTACTTTCACATCTACGTTTTTAATTTAGGTTTTGAGATTCGGCTAATCGGAACAGTTTTGTCGCCATTCATTGTCAATGGGGCCAAAACTGATCAGGGTGCGTCGGTTCAGTTCATTTGTGTTTTGGGGCTGGACACAAAAGTGCTGCAAGCAGCGTTTTTGTGTCTGGTTTGCAAAACTGAACAAACCTGATCAAGTATAAAAATCAATGTAAGTCAATAGTGCCTGATCCGTTTTTTTTGTTTTTTTTCATTACAGAAAAAAGCAGATTCGGCGCCCATTGACTTATAATAATTTTCATGCCTGATCAGGTTTGTTCAGTTTTAATTTAATACAACTGGATCCAGACAAAACTGAGCCATCAGGATATATTGAATAGAACGGATGCTTTTAATTCAGGTTTTGAGATCCTCTGCTGGATCTCAAAACCTGAATTAAAAATGCAGGTGTGAAAGTATTAGACTGCAACCAACCCATAAACAGACAAGTAAGATCTACAAGGAAAAGTCTATAATTTTGTAGAGACTGTGGTCCAGATCTAATACTCATTAGGCAGTGGAAACTTTGACAGTCCAAAAATGTACTGTAACACAGTGCTTGATGCTGGATATTAAAGTTGCCACACTTTTAGAATGTCTAGTCTAAGTTCATACCATCAATTAGTGTCCTACTTTGCACCAAAATTGTGCAGAAAAATTCTGGAATAATTTTGACACAGTGTTACATCTTAAATGGTTATGGAGTTTTCACGAAATTGTCATAGCAACATATCAAAGGTTTTGATTGGTTAGGGTCTAAGTGCTGAGACCTCCACTGATTGCTACAACAAGGTGAGAGAAGCGGTCACATAGCAAATGATCTCCTTACTGTAGGAGAAGGAAGTGAGATGGGTCCATACACTTTCTATTTCACTTAATCTTCTTTATGTCCTGAGAGATGCCGCTATTTGAGTGCTTTTCTCTCCACCTTCAGTGATTGGTGGGGAACCCATCATTTAGACCCCCACAAATGAAAACCTTTGATATGTTGACATGACATATTAAAACTTTTGTGAAAGCTCAATGACCCTTGAAGTCACGCACCCTTTTCTGTTAAGCAATGCCAGATCAAGTGTACAGGAAAAAGTGTAAAGAAAATCTTAATAGCTGTGGTTTAAAGTATGTGCACCAGATATCTGTCACATTTGCAATGGTAAATCTGCCCATATATTTTTATAAAACAGGTGTAATTATGGTGTGGCCTGCCATGGTCAGTACTGCTGGGAAAGTATTGTGTTCTGCAAAACCTTAACCGACAACACATCCCTAAGGGACTATCTGCACGCAGAAGTTTCCAGCGAAACCTTTTGAACGGAGACCAGAAGAATTTACAAGGTTGCTCATTTATTTATCTGAAATTTTAAAAAAGATGTATTATACTGTATTCTAAATAAGCACATCAATGATCATCTTTAGTTGCGTAGATCTGCCTTAGTCTTCTCCAGTATATGTACAGTACTTTGATTCCAACAGCACAAATTGCTCCCACATTGCAATAAGACTGTGGTTTTCAAAGAGATTATCTAAGATATGTTTTGAGAACTCTTCAGTTTAGCTTGTCAATGCTGAGTCCTTTATGGTTTAAGGTGTACCCTACCCTATCTCTCCATGAAAAAGTACTGCAGCACAACTCTGGGTTTTGCATACATGATTGGGAAAACTATTCACCAAACAGGAAACGTCTGAGAATTACAATATATGAGAACCATATGAGAACTGTGAATATCCCTGAACAGCAAGGAAAAGGAGCAGGGGTAGAGCAGGACAGTTCTTTGACTGTGGTGTTTTTGCCAAGTGTTCTAATGATCCTCCGTGTCTATTCTGGCTGCAACAGTCTACATTGCGAAACAGGGGCGGACTGGGCCGGGGGGCAGGGGGGCAATTGCCCCCCGGGCCTCCCTGGCTTGCTGTCCCGGCCGGCCGGGCCGGAATAAACATCCGCTTTATGCCAGGGAGACGGGGAGCAGGGGAGCAGTGGAGGCGTGTTGCGGCAGCCTATCAGACAGGCCGCCGGATCGGCGCAGGCGGCGCGATGACGTCATCGGCGCGATGACGTCATCGCGCCACCTGCGCCGGTCCTGCGGCCTAACTGAGCCGCTGCCGTAAAGTGATTGCAGTGTGTGCTGGCGCCTGGCTGGAGGCGGGACCGGAGTAGTCCAGAGAAGCAGGGAGGTAAGTATGTCTGACTGACATTTTTTTTTTTTTCTTTATTTTTGTCCCTATCTGGCTACTACTGGGCTGGCACTTTATGAGGGGGGTGGGGGGCAGGGGGCACAATCTGGCTAGTGGTGGCTACTCCTGGCACATTATAGGGGGGCCCCCCCCCTAATCTGGCTACTACTGCCAGTGGTAGCCAGATTAGGGGGGGGCCCCCTATAATGTGCCAGGAGTAGCCACCACTAGCCAGATTGTGCCCCCCTGCCCCCCACCCCCCTCATAAAGTGCCAGCCCAGTAGTCTACTGGGCTGGCACTTTATGAGGGGGGTGGGGGGCAGGGGGGCACAATCTGGCTACTCCTGGCACATTATAGAGGGGCCCCTATCTGGCTACTCCTGGCACATTAGTGGGGGGGGGGCCCTATCTGGCTACTGGCACATTAGTGGGGGGCCTATGGCTACTGGCAGATTATAGGGGGGGCCTATGGCTACTGGCACATTATGGGGGACCTATGGCTACTGGCACATTATGGGGGACCTATGGCTACTGGCAGATTACAGGGGGGGCTATTTCTACTGGCAGATTATAGGGGGGGGGGCTATGGCTACTGGCAGATTATAGGGGGGCTATGGCTACTGGCAGATTATAGGGGGGGCTATGGCTACTGGCAGATTATAGGGGGGGCTATGGCTACTGGCAGATTATAGGGGGGCTATGGCTACTGGCAGATTATAGGGGACCTATGGCTACTGGCACATTATGGGGGACCTATGGCTACTGGCAGATTACAGGGGGGCTATGGCTACTGGCAGATTATAGGGGGGGCTATGGCTACTGGCAGATTATAGGGGGGGCTATGGCTACTGGCAGATTATAGGGGGGGCTATGGCTACTGGCAGATTATAGGGGGGCTATGGCTACTGGCAGATTATAGGGGGGGCTATGGCTACTGGCAGATTATAGGGGGGGCTATGGCTACTGGCAGATTATAGGGGGGCTATGGCTACTGGCAGATTATAGGGGACCTATGGCTACTGGCACATTATGGGGGACCTATGGCTACTGGCAGATTACAGGGGGGGCTATGGCTACTGGCAGATTATAGGGGGGGCTATGGCTACTGGCAGATTATAGGGGGGGCTATGGCTACTGGCAGATTATAGGGGGGCTATGGCTACTGGCAGATTATAGGGGGGGCTATGGCTACTGGCAGATTATAGGGGGGCTATGGCTACTGGCAGATTATAGGGGGGCTATGGCTACTGGCAGATTATAGGGGACCTATGGCTACTGGCACATTATGGGGGACCTATGGCTACTGGCAGATTACAGGGGGGGCTATGGCTACTGGCAGATTACAGGGGGGGCTATGGCTACTGGCAGATTATAGGGGGGGCTATGGCTACTGGCAGATTATAGGGGGGGCTATGGCTACTGGCAGATTATAGGGGGGCTATGGCTACTGGCAGATTATAGGGGGGGCTATGGCTACTGGCAGATTATAGGGGGGGCTATGGCTACTGGCAGATTATAGGGGGGCTATGGCTACTGGCAGATTATAGGGGACCTATGGCTACTGGCACATTATGGGGGGGCATATGGCTACAGGCACATTATAGGGGGGCCCTATGTGGCTACTGGCACATTATAGGGGGGCCCTATGTGGCTACTGGCACATTATAGGGGGGCCCTATCTGGCTACTGGCACATTATAGGGGGGCCCTATCTGGCTACTGGCACATTATAGGGGGCACTATGGGGACATTAGCTCAACTGGGGATATTACAAGGGGGTATTTTGTGCACTGTCTATTATAAGGAGAATTATTTCTACTGGGGGGGTGGGGCATTATGGTGGGCTTTATTACTCCCCCATGGTATGACCCCCTAGTAGCAGCCCCAGCCTCTCCCTGCTCTGTGACCCCTCTGCCCCTTCTCCAAATCCTTATTATGAAATCTTTCTCATTAGGATAAAACACAACATCAGCTCCGCCGAGCCCCCGGCCAAAGCGTGGAAGTGGCGTCCGAGATCCCCAAGGGTCAAGTAACTGTAAGTTTTCAAATGAAATATGTTTATGTTATACACATATAGCCTACACTGTGCCACACAATATACAGTTTCTCCTGCAAAAGTCATCAAGTGTCATGGGGGGGACACAGAGCAGCGCCCAGCGGGGAGGAGAGAATACTCGGATGCAACACTGTATCAGCCAGAAAATGACACTTTCGGCATTATACCAAAAATGCAATTTTCGGCTGATGTGTTTCGGCGGCCGATATATCGGAGCATGCCTAGTTTATTTTGTTTTACTGTGTTCTAATTTACATGGCTGACGAAAGTTGGGGGGGGGGGGGGGGTTGGCTCAGTGGGCCTCTGGGTGTTACTTGCCCCCTGGGCCAAAAGTTGCCAGTCAGCCCCTGTTGCGAAATGACATGGTTGAGACTCTCTGACTTTATGGCAGGAAAAGTGGAACGAGAATAAAACAGTTACATTATATAGAAACCCTCAGGAGGTATCAGAAACACCAACAGTGTATTTGTAAGAGGAAGACAATGTTCTAGTAGCAGCAACTGTAACGGTAACTCAAAAGTCATCCTTATGCCTTGGCCTCACTCATGGATGACACATATTAAAATAAGAGTAATGCACATTAATTTATTGTGTCATGTCCACCCACAGTATATTTATTGGGCTAGAGAATGGGTTTTAATTTTGTTTCTTCTCAAGATTTCAGCTATAGACTTTGGCATTTTGATCATTGTCTTTATGCAAAATTGAATTACGGTACTCGTCAAATTAAAGGGGTTGTGTCAAGTTTTCCAGTTCAACACTTAACAACTAACCATTGGCAGAAGAATTACCCTATTTACACTCATCACATACCTATTGCTTTTGATCATTAAAACTAAACTTTATTTTGTCACCTTTGTGATCGCTAAAAATCCAGCTTGCTATCACTATAATTACTAGCACGAAATTATCGGCACCAGCTAGTGACAAGGGGTGGCATTCTCTACCACTACCCCGTCCTATATCTGCTGTTAGTATTAGACCCGCTGTTTCTGCAGTGCAATGTTAGCATCAAGTACTGATAATTTATTGAGCGATAAATATTAAAACATAGATTGGACATTGCTGCCTGACATGGTTTGTCTGATCCCTGGTGTCCTCAGCAGTAATGGTTAATGTAATTGCCCATTACCCCTGAGGACACCAGGGATTTGGCAAAACATGTGGGGGACTTTGGGACAGCAGTCAGCTATTTCCATGGCCCTATAGAGAATGACTGGTACATATGCAGCCTGCAGATCCATTAGGGTGGGGGAACGGAACCCCCTATTCTCAGGATCAGTGAGGGTCCCTGAAGTTGGAACCTCACCAATCAGTTAGTTATCTAAAAACATTTTAGGATAGATGTTTTTAGTATATTATAGATCTATGTATGTGCCCTAAGTCAGCAGAGCATGACCACAACATCTCATTACAGCCACTAGAACACTAGAGTATCTAAAAAATCTATAGGTGCCATATTATGGCCCTGTACTACTCAAGTATTATGAGGAGAAGGTGCATTAACCACCTCCGGACTGCCTAACGCAGATCCGCGGTCCGGAGGCGGCAGCTCTGCGCAGAGTGACGCATATACGCGTCATCTCGTGAGAGCCGTGATTTCCTGTGAACGCGCGCACACTGGCGCGCGTGTTCACAGGATCGGAAGGTAAGAGACAGGATCTCCAGCCTGCCAGCGAACGATGCGATTTTTTTAACCCCTAACAGGTATATTAGACGCTGTTTTGATAACAGCGTCTAACATACCTGCTACCTGGTCCTCTGGTAGTCCCTTTTGCTTGGATCGACCACCAGAGGACACAGGTAGCTCAGTAAAGTACCACAAAACACCACTACACCACACCCCCCTGTCATTTATTAACCCCTTATGAACCCCTGATCACCCATGATCACCCCATATAGACTCCCTGATCACCCCCCTGTCATTGATCATCCCCCTGTAAGGCTCCATTCAGACTTCCGTATGATTTTTACGGATACATGGATCGGATCCGCAAAACACATACGGATGTCTGAATGGAACCTTACAGGGGGGTGATCAATGACAGGGGGGTGATCACCCATATAGATTCCCCCTGATCACCCCCCTGTCATTGATCACCCCCCTGTAAGGCTCCATTCAGACGTCCGTATGATTTTTACAGATCCACGGATACATGGATCGGATCTGAAAAACACATACGGACGTCTGAATGGAGCCTTACAGGAGGGCGATCACCCATATAGATTCATTGATCACCCCCCTGTCATTGATCACCCCCCTGTAAGGCTCCATTCAGACGTCCGTATGATTTTTACGGATCCACGGATACATGGATTGGATCCGCAAAACACATACGGACGTCTGAATGGAGCCTTACAGGGGGGTGATCAATGACAGGGGGGTGATCACCCATATAGATTCCCTGATCACCCCCCTGTCATTGATCACCCCCCTGTAAGGCTCCATTTAGACGTCCGTATGTTTTTTACGGATCCACGGATACATGGATTGGATCCGCAAAACACATACGGACGTCTGAATGGAGCCTTACAGGGGGGTGATCACCCATATAGACTCCCTGATCACCCACCTGTCATTGATCACCCCCCCTGTAAGGCTCCATTCAGACATCCATATGTTTTTTACGGATCCACGGATACATGGATCGGATCCGCAAAACACATACGGACGTCTGAATGGAGCCTTACAGGGGGGTGATCAATGACAGGGGGGTGATCACCCATATAGATTCCCTGATCACCCCCCTGTCATTGATCACCCCCCTGTAAGGCTCCATTCAGAAGTCCGTATGTTCTTTACGGATCCACGGATACATGGATCGGATCCGCAAAACACATACGGACGTCTAAATGGAGCCTTACAGGGGGGTGATCAATGACAGGGGGGGTGATCACCCATACAGACTCCCTGATCACCCCCTGTCATTGATCACCCCCCTGTAAGGCTCCATTTAGACATTTTTTTTGGCACAAGTTAGCGGAAATAGATATTTTATTTTTATTTTATTTTTCTTACAAAGTCTCATATTCCACTAACTTGTGTCAAAAAATAAAATCTCACATGAACTCACCATACCCCTCACGGAATCCAAATGCGTAAAATTTTTTAGACATTTATATTCCAGACTTCTTCTCACGCTTTAGGGCCCCTAAAATGCCAGAGCAGTATAAATACCCCACATGTGACCCCATTTCGGAAAGAAGACACCCCAAGGTATTCCGTGAGGGGCATATTGAGTCCATGAAAGATTGAAATTTTTGTCCCAAGTTAGCGGAAATTACAACTGAAAGTGAAAAATGTCATTTTTTTGCTAAAAATTCTGTAAATTTCGATTAATAACAAAAAAGAAAAAATGTCAGCAGCAATGAAATACCACCAAATAAAAGCTCTATTAGTGAGAAGAAAAGGAGGTAAAATTCATTTGGGTGGTAAGTTGCATGACCGAGCAATAAACGGTGAAAGTAGTGTAGTGCAGAAGTGTAAAAAGTGGCCTGGTCATTAAGGGGGTTTCAGCTAGGGGGGTTGAAGTGGTTAAAGAGATCCAGAAACAATTCCTTCCAGCAAGCATGTTTTTTTTTTTTACCACAGTTTTTCTGTAGGTCACTGACACAACTAGATGGGCAATCTTTTTTCTCCTACCTAAATCATGATTATGAAAATTTGGGCTTAAAGCATCCTTTTTATGCAAAAGTCTTGTAATCAGAGATACACAGCACATGTTAATGTACTTGTAAATTGTGACATATTGTAAAGTACAGTTGCAAAAAAAGTTAAAGGGGTTTTCCGATAAATTTATACTGATGACCTATTCTCTGGAAAGGTCATCAGTATCTGATCGGTGGGGGTCCGCCACCCAGGATCCCCGCAGATCAGTTGTTTGAGAAGGCAGTGGCACTTGCACTCTCTCAGCTTTCCCTAGCCACTACAGGACCGCCGCACGCAGGATTGCGTCTTTGCGGCTGCCCTGTTAGTCCTCCTGGACGCGCCAGGGCGTCATCTCGCGAGACGCGAGAATTCCTGTGAACGCGCGCACACAGGCGAGCGTGTTCACAGGAACCGGAGGCAAACTAGCTGATCTACAGCCTGCCAGCGGCGATCGTTCGCTGGCAGGCTGTAGATGCGATTTTTTTAACCCCTAAAAGGTATATTAGACGCTGTTTTGATAACAGCATCTAATATACCTGCTACATGGTTCTCTGGTGGTCCCTTTTGCTTCGATCGACCACCAGAGGACACAGGCAGCTCTGTAATAAGTAGCACCAAACACCACTACACTACACCCCCCCTGTCACTTATTAACCCCTGATCACCCCATATTAGACTCCCTGATCACCCCCTGTCATTGATCACCCCCTGTCATTGATCACCCCCCTGTCATTGATCACCCCCCTGTCATTGATCACCCCCCTGTAAGGCTCCATTCAGACGTCCGTATGTGTTTTGCGGATCCGATCCATGGATCCGCGGATCCGCAAAACACATACGGACGTCTGAATGGAGCCTTACAGGGGGGTGATCAATGACATATAGCCCATATAGACTCCCTGATCACCCCCTGTCATTGATCACCCCCCTGTAAGGCTGGCTCCATTCAGAGGTCCGTATGTGTTTTGCGGATGCACGGATCGGATCCGCAAAACACATACGGACGTCTGAATGGAGCCTTACAGGGGGGTGATTACCCCATATAGACTCCCTGATCACCCCCCTGTCATTGATCACCCCCTGTAAGGCTGGCTCCATTCAGAGGTCTGTATGTGTTCTGCGGATCCATGGATCGGATCCGCAAAACACATACGGACGTCTGAATGGAGCCTTACAGGGGGGTGATCAATGATGGGGAGTGTTCACCCCATATAGACTCCCTGATCACCCCCCTGTCATTGATCACCCCCCTGTAAGGCTCCGTTCAGACATCCGTATGTGTTTTGCAGATCCGATCCATGGATCCGTGGATCCGCAAAACACATACGGACCTCTGAATGGAGCCTTACAGGGGGGTGTTCACCCCATATAGACTCCCTGATCACCCCCCTGTCATTGATCACCCCCCTGTAAGGCTCCATTCAGAGGTTCGTATGTGTTTTGCGGATCCACGGATCCATGGATCGGATCCGCAAAACACATACGGACGTCTGAATGGAGCCTTACAGGGTGGTGATCAATGACGGGGGGGTGATCAGGGGGTCTATATGGGGTGATCACCACCCTGTCATTGATCACCCCCCTGTAAGGCTCCATTCAGACGTCCGTATGAGTTTTGCGGATCCGATCCATGGATCCGCGGATCTGCAAAACACATATGGACCTCTGAATGGAGCCTTACAGGGGGGTGATCAATGACAGGGGGGTGATCAATGACAGGGTAGTGATCACCCCATATAGACTCCCTGATCACCCCCCTGTCATTGATCACCCCCTGTAAGGCTCCATTCAGACATTTTTTTGGCACAAGTTAGCGGAAATTTTTATTTTATTTTTTTCTTACAAAGTCTCATATTCCACTAACTTATGACAAAAAAATTAAATCTCACATGAACTTACCACACCCCTCACGGAATCCAAATGCGTAAACATTTTTAGACATTTATATTCCAGACTTCTTCTCACTCTTTAGGGCCCTAAAATGCCAGGGCAGTATAAATACCCCACATGTGACCCCATTTTGGAAAGAAGACACCCCAAGGTATTTTGTGAGGGGCATGGCGAGTTCATGTAAATTTTATTTTTTGTCACAAGTTAGCGGAAAGGGAGACTTTGTGAGAAAAAATAAAAAAATAATCAATTTCCGCTAACTTGTGCCAAAAAAAAAAAACTTCTATGAACTCGCCATGCCCTTCACGCAATACCTTGGGGTGTCTGCTTTCCAAAATGGGGTCACATGTGGGGTATTTATACTGCCCTGGCATTTTAGGGGCCCTAAAGCGTGAGAAGAAGTCTGGAATCCAAATGCCCTCCTAAAAGATACTCATTGGAATTTGGGCCCCTTTGCGCACCTAGGCTGCAAAAAAATGTCACACATGTGGTATCGCCATACTCAGGAGAAGTTGGGCAATGTGTTTTGGGGTGTCTTTTTACATATACCCATGCTGGGTGAGAGAAATATATCTCTATAATGACAACTTTGTATTAAAAAAATGGGAAAAATTGACTTTTAGAGAGATATTTCTCTCACCCAGAATGGGTATATGTAAAAATACACCCCAAAACACATTGCCCTACTTCTCCTGAGTACGGCGATACCACATGTGTGACACTTTTTTGCAGTCTATGTGGGCAAAGGGGCCCAAATTCCAATGAGTACTTTTAGGATTTTACAGGGCATTTTTTACACATTTGGATTCCAGACTTCTTCTCACGCATTAGGGCCCCTAAAATGCCAGGGCAGTATAACTACCCCACAAGTGACCCCATTTTGGAAAGAAGACACCCAAGGTATTTCGTGATGGGCATAGTGAGTTCATGGAAGTTTTTATTTTTTGTCACAAGTTAGTGGAATATGAGACTTTAAGGAAAAAATAATAAAATAAAAAAATCATCATTTTCTGCTAACTTGTGACAAAAAATAAAAAGTTCTATGAACTCACTATGCCAATCAGTGAATACCTTAGGGTGTCTACTTTCCGAAATGGGGTCATTTGTGTTTTTTTTCTACTGTCTGGGCATTGTAGAACCTCAGGAAACATGACAGGTGCTCAGAAAGTCAGAGCTGCTTCAAAATGCGGAAATTCACATTTTTGTACCATAGTGTGTAAACGCTGTAACTTTTACCCAAACCCTTTTTTTTTTTTACCCAAACATTTTTTTTTATCAAACACATGTAGAACAATACATTTTGAGAAAAATTTATATAGAAATGTAGTTTTTAAAAAAAAATTACAACTGAAAGTGAAAAATGTCATTTTTTTAGCAAAAAATTCTGTAAATTTCGATTAATAACAAAAAAAGAAAAAATGTCAGCAGCAATGAAAAATACCACCAAATGAAAGCTCTATTAGTGAGAAGAAAAGGAGGTAAAATTCATTTGGGTGGTAAGTTGTATGACCGAGCAATAAACGGTGAAAGTAGTGTAGTGCAGAATTGTAAAAAGTGGTCTGGTCATTAAGGGTGTTTAAGCTAGAGAAGCTGAGGTGGCTAGGCAAGTGATGACACATTCATCGGTCATGTGGCCTAGGCACAGCTCAGACCCATTGAAGTGAATGAGGCTGAGCGTGATCCAGAGCACAGCCGCTATACAATGTATGGAGCTGTGTTTGGTAAGCTAACAGAAGGCCGCAGAGCTACTGTGAGCACCGGTACCTTCTCAAACAGTTAATTGGTGGGGGTCCCAGGTGCTGGACCCCCACCGATCAGATATTGATGACCTATCTCAGAAAACCCTTTTAAGTTAACCATTTTGAATTACCTTGGTTTCTGCATTTATTACTAAGAAAATGTGAAAGGATTGCTATCTAAGTCATAATTATAGACAAACATGATCTAACTAAACTAATAACACGCAAACAGGTTTACCTTTCATGTCTCTTATTAAGCACATTGAGTAAACATCGAAAATGCACAGAGAACAGTAGCGAGTGAACCTCTGTGTTAATAACTTCTCCAAGAGCTGATTGACCGAATTTGTTTATGTTATGGGGATGAGATTAGAAGTGTTTCTGCTGCCCCCTCATTGGAGGATCATATTGACTCATAAGGAACCTTCATTGTTTCAGTCATCATAAAATCAGTGTCTCCTACCAGCTGTTTCCTCCCAGTCTCACTTTTCCCTCCCCTTTCTTCCCCTTCCTACTGCTTTATTGTTTGTCGTCTCCATACATGACAGGTTTAAAAATTGTGAAAAGTATATAAAAAAAAAAAACATGTTGAAAAAAAAGAAGTGTGGGTTTGAAAGTGCTTTTCCATTAAAGAAGACCTTTCACTAGAATAAAAAATCTAAACTAACTATACAGACATGGAGAGCGGCGCCCAGGGATCGCCCTGCACTTACTGTTATACCTGGGCGCCGCTCCGTTCTCCCGGTATAGCCTCTGGTATCTTCATAGTTAGGCTCCACCCAGTTGAACCTGCCGGCGTCTCCTTCTCCCATGCTGTAGCGCTGGCCAATCGCAGCGCTCAGCTCATAGCCTGAGAGGCTTTTTTTTCTCTCAGGCTATGAGCTGAGCACTGCGATTGGCCAGCGCTACAGCATAGGAGAATGAGACGCCGGCAGGTTCCACTGGATGGAGCCTAACATATGAAGATACCGGAGGCTATACCGGGAGAACGGTGCAGCGCCCAGGTATAACAGTAAGTGCAGGGAGATCCCTGGGCGCCGCTCTCCAATTTAGTGATGAGCGGCAGGGGTCATATTCAAATTCGCAATATTTCGTAGAATATTCGTTGAATATCCGCAAATTTGAATATTCGTTATATTCTACGAATTTTTTACTCGAAAAATCGGCAAGGTAATTATCGTGTAATATGCGAATTTCCGTAATGCAAAATTTTTACTTTTATTCAAAGAATATTATAGCACTATATTAGCTAAATTGCTCTATATTCTTTTTTTCGAATATTCGCTATATTGCAATAACTTAGTTTTTTCGAATATTCGTAATATTCTAAAACAAGAATATATAGCAATATAGCGAATATTCCCCAAAAAAGAAATATAGAGCAATTTAGCTAATATAGTGCTATAATCTTCTTTGTCTAATAGTTGTAATTTTTTTCTCATCTTAAGTTCAGACTGGAAAAAAAATTACAACTATTAAAAAAAAAGATTATAGCACTATTTTAGCTATATTGCTCTATATTCATTTTTTTCGAATATTCGCTATATTGCTATAACTTTGTTTTTTTGAATATTCATAATATTCTAAAACAAGAATATATAGCAATATAGCGAATATTCGAAAAAAAAACTAATATAGAGCAAAATTCGCAAACAACACTACTCCTAAAGTCAAGTATATTGCAGCCTTCTTATTGGTCCACAAGCTAGAAGCAGGGAGGGATCATGTGTACTAATAAAAAATAAAAAAAATCGATAAAAAAAAATCGAATATTCGAAATTACGAATATATATCACTATATTTAAAATATTCGCGAATTTTCAAAGTACCTATATTCGCGATAAAAATTTGAAATTCGAATATTCGTGATCAACACTACTCTCCATGTCTGTATAGTTAGTTTAGATTTTTTATTCTAGTGAAAGGTCCTCTTTAAATAAAGCCTGGTAACTGACAATAACTTATTCTGAAGAACGTTTGGTTACAGTGAACCATGCCGTGAGGTAAACAACTTTTTTTTAAAAAACATCAGAAGACATGTTATAGAGACACATGAGGCTGGAGAAGGCTACAAAAGCCAAAGATCTGGATGTATATCATAGCAACCAATCAGATTCCACTTTTCAATTTTTGACATCTCCTTTGAAAAATGAAAGGTGGAATCTGATTGGTTGCCATGGCCAACTAAGCCAGTTCTACTTTACACCAGTTTGATAAATTACCCCTCATGTTACTATGACACCATGAAGGAAGCCACTGCTGTCCAAAATATACATTACAGTCAATTTTAAGTTTGCTCAAGACCACGTATATGTTCCACAATGGTTCTGGGAAAACATTCTATGGAAAGAAAATAAAAATTAAAACTTTTGATGATAAAGACTATGTTTGGAGAAAAAATAATATTGCTTTGCCGTCTCAGGGTCTGGATTCCTTGTTGTGATCATTAAGGGATCATTAAGGTTTATCAAAATATTTTACAAGAGAATATAAGGGCAGAAGTCCATGTCCTCAAGCTGAAGAGATCTCAGGTGATGCAACGAGACAATGACCAAAAACACACAAGTAAATGAAAGAATGGTTGACCAAATCAGAGTCCTAACCTTAACCCCATGAAGATGATGTGGCATGAGCTTACGAGGGCTGTGCACGCAACACATCCCAGAATTATTGATGAACTGAAACACATGGAGGAGGAAAGATCCAAAATTCCACCTCAACATTATGAAAATCCTATTTTGTGAAACATTTTGTGGAAGTAATTGCTGAAAAAGGGATCTACAGATTATTAAATTCAAGAGTTCACTTACTTTTTCTCCTTGCACTGTGGATGTGCTTAATAAAAGACAAGGATGTTACAGCTTTTTGTGTTATTAGTTTAGATTGTACTTGTCCTATAATTGAGATTTTAGATAATCAGATAACAATTTATTGGCAATCACTGCAGAAATCCAGGTTTGAATTCAATTAGAAAGGATTTACCTACTTTTTCTTGCAAATTTATGTTATTAGAAAATGGTGGAGGGTAGTAATTCTGTCTGCACCTGAATGTTGGAGATTGAGTGACTTAGCCAGGGCAAACAGCCATAAGGATAAAAAGATTATTTTGATTAGAATTATGTTTCTACCCAGACTGTTGATCGTTCGAGTCTGGATCTCAAAAAGTATTCCTAAACTCAATGAATGGTTGCACTTGGTCAATAAAGTTAAGAGATATGAGAAGGTCTTATATAAACAAAGAAATTCTGAGGATAAATGGTCCAAGATATGGGGAGGTTGGAAGTGGTAGCTCTTTTTTATGGCTCTCTCCCTCCCTCACTTTCCATGTATTTATTGATTACAAATTTTTTCTTTTTTAATTTTTTGAGGAAGGATCAGAGATGCATCGCAAGAGAGGGAGAGTTGGTTTAGGTTGATCGGGATGGGAAAGGGAAAAAAAAAAGGGAGGAATAAGAATTATGGTGTCATTGATTAAATATGTATCTGTTTTGGTTTTGGTGTTTCCTAAATAAAAATGTAAAAAAAACTAAATAAATAAATAAAGCTTTTATAGTCATTTCCAACCCTACTATTTCTGCAATGTCCCCCCCCCCCTACAAACCTGTTATTAAACTGTAATACAAGATGTTTTTAAAGAAAGCAAGGACTTTCGTCACTGATTGATACGGGACAATGTAGCAACTGTATAATAAAGCAAGTTCTGTTCTGTAAAAAAAAAAAAATAAGGAAGAAAATGGTGGCATTTTCCTCACATTCAAGCATCCTGTAATTCTCCTATCCCTGCCTGTAGACTCTATCTTAGCCTATGACAATCTTTGGTGTTGCAACCTTTACTGTAAAGTTGCATACTACTGCAACTGATGCATGATCTGAGTTTTTCTTATGCAGGAAAAGTGTGTGCATCTCATTTAAGCAGCTTGTTGTATAGGAAGAAAAAAAGAACAGCAAAAGTAAATCTAAATATCACATCAGGAAAAGTCCGCCTAGTCATAAAGCATGCAAAGCAAATCAATACATTTATAGAAGCCATGAGAGTGGATTGCAAAGACTGAAAATGAGCAGGTTTGACACAACCTATCTGGCTGCACTACATTGAGTATACTTTTACAGCTAATAGTTATTTTCCCTTTGAATTTGCAGGCAAAAAACATAGCTAAATAGTAAATCCTTATATCAGAACTGTCCTGATTTCAGTGGGATAGAGGCAATGTTAGAACCTTGAAAGAGGGAATAGGGACTGACATCAAAGGAAGTGTTTGGCTGAAATATACACACGCCTAGATGCATATAGATGGGGTTTAGCAAAAACGGGTTGGACCTTAGCGTATTCCCTAGTATTACGTTTCCAAAAAGTATGAGACGTAGCTTTAAATTCCTGATCGCCTCAAAGAAATCCGGTTAGGAAAGCATAGTATTCTAACTAAGTTCCTCCCTTTAGGTCCATGTGGGCTTCAAAAGCCCTGCAGTTGTTCTACAGATGTGACAGTAGGATACTGAATTCCTCCGATCATGAATTGCAAGAGTTGAGAATGTATTTCACAGCTAAGGGAAATATTTTGGCTTTGCATAAAGAAAATGCTTATTTCTATATGTTCCATCAAAGATCACACTTTTTAACTGCATTTTTCATGTTGCTTGTAGTAAATAGGAAATTACACTTAAGGGTCCTGCCCACAAAGAGTATTGGATCGACAATACACAGGTCAATCAGTGCTCAATATTACTAGAGATGAGTGAAAAAAGTGATTTGGCCGATTTGCCGAATTTATTTGCTGCAAATTGCGTTAAAAACTACTATTTCGTGGCTGCTGAGAGCCTAGAACACTGTGCCTTGCAGTAACATACATAGGGAGTCTGCTGTGGTAGTGAAAGAGAAGACTCCCTAACTGGTAGTGAGTCAGTATGACACGCAGATGACAGAAGTCGCTCTTAGAATCACTGCACACTTCACTTATTTGGGCAGTTACGGGGCCAAAGCTGACCAAATAACTCAAGTATAAACTCAGCCTTACAGGTTGATGTTAGCGTCAAGAAGAAGCGCACTCCTTTCTCACCGTCGTCAGCTGATTCCACATAGATGTCTACAGAACCTGTTCTATTAAACGCTTATACAAGTAGAGCCCCCGACAGAGTGGAGAGGGTGCCAGCAGTAAGTTTGTGTTGACATCACTGATTATTCTGCCCTTCCTCTGATCCGTCAGAACAATAACCCCCAAAAAACAGATCCTGTCTGTTGAGCATCTGCCTTCACCCGGTCAGCATTTGGTCAGTAATCCATCAGTATTGCTAATGCAAAAAATCCAAAACAGAGATGACACATGAATGGAATATTTGCATGTCTTCTGTGTTATGTACCCATTCCTGCTTTTGGCTAGCAAATCATAAGCCAATTCTGATGGGACCATACAGGCCTTACAGCTGCTACACAGACAGGATCCATTGTGCGTCTCATTTTTCTTCCTTCTGACATATCAGATGAAGGGTCAATAAATGGTGATGTCATCCAGGCCAAAAAGGCAAAATAGTGGCCCAGTCATGGAGTGGGGAGGGTGGGAGAACAGCTTGAGAAGTCCACAGAGTGGCCCAATAACATAGTGGTGAGGTGGGAGCAGCATTAGGAGACCACAGAGTAGCCCAGTGACATAGTGTTGAGGTAGCAGCAGCATGAGGAGGCCGCAAAGTGGCACAATGACAGAGTGTGAGGTGGCAGCAGCAGCATTAGGAGGCCACAGAGTGGTAAGGTGACATAGTGTGGAGGTGGCAGCAGCATGAAGAGACCACAGAGTGCCAAGGTGACATAGTGTGGAGGTGGCAGCAGCATGAGAAGACCACAGAGTGACCTGGTGACAGATAGGGGAGGTAGGTGCCAATAACAGCACCCTCTGATGATGGTGGGTGTAATAATGAGCAGTTGGCATCAGATGTGTGGCATCAGGCAGGTGGCAGCATCAAAATAGTAGCTGAGGCAGGTAGCCAAAAGAAACCGGTCTCTTTTGTCAAGGTTTGGGTGAGGCAGCATGGATGATCTAATCTGATGCATGAGGCATTGGTGGTGGAAATCCTGACTGATCCACGCCTGATTCATCTTGACAAAGGTCAGTCTGTCCAAATTTTGGATGGACAGGCCAGTTCTCCTTGGGGTAACCTTGGCCCCTGCCGCACTAAACACCCGCTCTGATGCCACACTACTAGTCGGGAAGGACAGCTTTTCCAGAGCAAACTCGGCCAGTTGCAGCCACAAATCCAGTTTGGCTGCCCAGTAATCCAGCGGATCTTCGATGATGGGTGGCAGGGTGCACTTAAAGTATGCCACCACCTGCTGGTTCAGGTTCTGCTCTATGTCTAGCTGCTGGTGAGTAGTTTCTTCATTATGCGGGTGACGAAAGCTGCTCCTCAGCTACTCTAGACTCAGGCTGCTGCTGATGGAGCTGGAACTGCTCCTGCCACCCCACCCCTCCCCAGCAGCCATGGCAGTGAAGCGTGAGCACAGAGGGCCCCCCCGGTCAGACCTGCGAGAGGATGGACGATGGCGCAGATAGGCAGCCGCCAACTTACTACATAGGATGTCTCTATAGTAGTTCAGTTTGTCCTCCCTCTCAGCGGGTGTAAAAAAGGCCCCCATTTTGGACTGATAGTGAGAGTCTAACGGTAGTGAGGGTCTAATGGTGGAGAGCCAGTAGTCATCCCTCTGGCGAATGGTGACAATTTGACTGTCACTACGCAGGCAAGTGAGCATGCATCGGACCATTTGCGCAAGTGACTCAAAGGGAATCCCTGCCTCCATCTCCATTGCATACTGCCACAATGTGCCTGGTTCATCTGCCTCGTTTTCCTCTTGCTCCTCCGGCTGCTCCTGCTCCTCCTCTCCTGTCACCTGTGTAGAAAAACCACCCATTTCGCTACACATTGCTTGTGCTCCAATATCCTCCTCCAGTTCAGCCCCCACAGGGCTCATGTGGCCGTGAGATGTAGGCACCACGTCTCCAGTCCCCTAACCACTCAGATTTACCAGCATCTTTTTCAGGATATGAATCAGTGGAATGACGTTGTTCATCCTGTAGTCCTGGCGACTGACAAATAAAGTGGCCTCCTCAAAGGGCACAAGCAAACGGCAGGTGTCACGCATGAGCTGTCACTGGCTAACATCGAAGTTACACAGTGGAGTATCTCTGTCCACTTGGATCATCAAGAAATTGTTTATGGCCTTTCTCTGTTCGTATAGTGGGTCCAACATATGGAGGGTGGAATTTCAACGGGTGGAAACATCGCATATCAGCCTATGTTGCGGGACGCTGTTCTGCTGCTGCAGCTCAAGGAGAGTGTGCTTGGCGGTGTACGAGTGGCTGAAGTACATTTTTAGGATGTCTTGCAGATGGGTGGAAGACTTCAGGAACCGCTTGACAACCTGTCACGAAGTAAGAGGAGGGGAGGAACACCAGAATGACAACAGAAGGAAAATGACCAGGAACTAGACCTCAAGGCTATGGAAAGAGAAACCGTAACCAAAAAATAAAATAAAAACTAAACCTAGCCCTGACTCCTGTGAGTATAAATAGACCCTGAAGGTAGGAATATTCATACACCGTAAACCTAGGCCCTAGAAACCCTGAATAGCCCTAGGAGTAGTGACAGGGTCTGAGACTACCGGTTCCTTCCCAGATGAACGAACCAGCGTCTCCCTAAGGACCTAGTAAACAACGAGCAAATGGGAACAACAAAATAAAAAAAGAAGAACACATATCTTCAATAGAAAATGGATGAGCAGGAACTCAGATGAACGGGCGATACCGAAGTGTGCATACCATTGTTTTATGCCTTTTTATCAGAGATACTGTTGTAAGTACAATAAATCTTTGCACGTGACGGTGGCAGTCTGGGCTTCACCATTGTTGTGACCTTTAATTACCCACAGGAGTGTTGGAGAGAGGAGGGCTCCTCGGGTATACCCCTTGCAGATCCTTCCCCGTGCTTTTTGTAACCCGTACCAAAAAGGGAGGAGGTGTATCAAGCAGAGCGGTTTTCCACTTTCTTGAGGAACTCAGATGAGGACACACCAGCTCTTCCAACTTGAGGCAGAGAATACCAACCGCATGGTATGAAGTGTGAGTCCAGACTAAATAGAGAAGCAGTAATTACCTCAAGTTGCAACTAAGACAAGTGAAAACAGAGAGACTGTCAGATACTGTCACGTGCAGCCAGTCTCTCAGATCTTCTAACCTCTGTCATGGGTGGGACTGTGACACAACCAGATTGCTGGAGGAGCACTGTGAAATGTCCCTGCAGTGGAGGCTGAGTACACGGTGGAGGATGAGAAGGCAGAGGAGAACATTGCCGCAGGACCAACGGCGTGAGAACATGGAGGAGAAAGCGGTGTCACCTGGCAAAGTTACTGGTGTGGCTGGGAAGGAACCACATTTACCCAGTGGGCCGTAAAGGTCCTATATTGTCCTTGACTGTAGTTACAGCTACCGACCAATTTTCCCAAAAAAGGCTGTATCAGAAACAAATTTCACCACTGAATGGCTAATCGTGGAATTGTTAGTCCCTACGGAAGATACTCTACAATCACTCATCAATTTTCCCAAAAAAGGCTGTTTCACAAAAAAAGTCACCACTGAATGGCTAATCGACGCAATTACTCAATCCCTACAGAAGAAAGTCTACATTCCCTGACCAATTTTCCCAAAAAGGCTGTATCACAAAAAAATTTCACCACTGAATGACAATGTAAATTCACAGCAGAACGGCTAATAACACATACTTATTTTTGCTATTAATATAGCGCAACAATGTCTTTATGACAATGTAAATTCACAGCAGAACGGCTAATAACACGTACATTTTTTCCCATCAATACACCCCAACAATGGCTGTATAACAATGTCGGTTCACTGCAGACCGGCTAATAAGACATATTCTTTTTTCCTATTAACACACCCCCAAAAAATAAATTTACCAATCACAATTCACTGCAGAACTCTAATAGGACGTACGTATCTATCCTATACCCCATAAATGGCTGTAGTACAATGGAACCTCACCGCTGAACATTTTTTTTTTTTTGCCACTAATACATGCCAAAAAGGGCTTTAATTTTCTCACTTCACGACACAACGGCTAATAAACCCTTTTTCTTTTTCCTCACTACTACACGCCAAAAAAAGGCTTTAGAACATATAACTTCGGTCGTGAACGGCAAATAAAGTGTTTTTTTTGCCACTAATACATGCCAAAAAGGGCTTTAATTTTTTCACTTCACCACACAACGGCTAATAAACCCTTTGTCTTTTTCCCCACTAATACACGACAAAAAGTGGCTTTAGAACATATAACTGCGGCAGTGAATGGCAAATAATATTTTTTTTGCCACTAATACACTCCAATAAAGGCAGAGATTTTCTCACTTCACCACACAACAGCTTATAAGCCCCTTTTTTCCCCCCACTAATACACAACAAAAAAAGGCTTTAGAACATATACAGTTGCAAGAAAAAGTATGTGAACCCTTTGGAATGATATGGATTTCTGCACAGTGCATGTGGAAAAAATATGTGAACCCCTAGACTAATGACATCTCCAAGAGCTAATTGGAGTGAGGTGTCAGCCAACTGGAGTCCAATCAATGAGATGAGATTGGAGGTGTTGGTTACAGCTGCCCTGCCCTATAAAAAACACACACCAGTTTTGGGTTTGCTTTTCACAAGAAGCATTGCCTAATGTGAATGATGCCTCGCACAAAAGAGCTCTCAGAAGACCTACGATTAAGAATTGTTGACTTGCATAAAGCTGGAAAGGGTTATAAAAGTATCTCCAAAAGTCTTGCTGTTCATCAGTCCACGGTAAGACAAATTGTCTATAAATGGAGAAAGTTCAGCACTGCTGCTACTCTTCCTAGGAGTGGCCGTCCTGTAAAGATGGCTGCAAGAGCACAGCGCAGACTGCTTAATGAGGTGAAGAAGAATCCTAGAGTGTCAGCTAAAGTCTTACAAAAGTCTCTGGCATATGCTAACATCCCTGTTAGTGGATCTACGATACATAAAACACTAAACAAGAATGGATTTCATGGGAGGATACCACAGAGGAAGCCACTGCTGTCCAAAAACAACATTGCTGCACGCTTACAGTTTGCACAAGAGCAACTGGATGTTCCACATTCTGTGGACAGATGAAACTAAAGTTGAGTTGTTTGGAAGAAACACACAACACTATGTGTGGAGAAAAAGAGGCACAGCACACCAACATCAAAACCTTATCCCAACTGTGAAGTATGTTAGTGGAGGCATCATGTTTGGTGCTGCTTTGCTGCATCAGGGTCTGGACGGATTGCATCGAAGGAAAAATGAATACCCAAGTTTATCAAGACATTTAGCAGGAGAACTTAAAGGATAACTGTCACACTTAGACCCTAATTTAAATTTTCATATATGTAGTTACTAATAACATGATATTCCAGAATCATTTACTATTAGACTGACTTACCCCATATTTAATAAGATTCAGCCCTTAGCAACCAGTCTGCATAAAACTGCAATTTCACTATTCAGTTAAGATGGCCGCCACTGCCCTCACCCTGAGGCTAATCCCGCCTGCCCTCACTAGCCAGTAACAATAGCCCCCCAAAAGTGTCAGTAACCAGAGCCCTCCCCCTAAAGGGTTAATCTCCTGCAGCACAAAGGGGCCCTCTTACCACATGTTGCTTTCATTTATACACTGAGCAGACGGCAGATCTCCCTTCCCTGGTCTGCGCTGCTTCAACTCTACTTCTCCAGCTCTGCTGAGTGAGGGAGCGTCTGCCAAGTGCAGGGACAGGGAGAAGTGCACACAGCCCAGGCACTGTTATCAGCTGCTGGGGAGGACCTGGCTTTAATCATTTACTTACAGTCCCTGGCTGTCAGTAATGTGACCTTGCACGCTGCGTGCTTCTGCGTCCTCCGTCCTTCAACAGATAGACGGACCATGCCTAGCAACCCTATTTTAAGCACAGGTAAAAGTAGGCAGTACAGGGAACAAAACTGTGGAATTAATGGCTAATTATACACAGTGAAAAGTTGAACTAGGGCCACCAAGGAGATATTAATCACCACAATCCAATACTCCTAACAACAACAAAAAATACGACAGTTATACTTTAAGGCCATCTGTCCACCAGCTGAGGCTCAACAGAAGATAGCTGCTGCAACAGGACAATAACCCAAAGCATAGAAGTAAATCAACAACAGAATGGCTTAAACAGAAGAAAATACACCTTCTGGAGCGGCCCAGTCACAGTTCTGACCACAACCCGATTGAGAGGCTGTGGCATGACCTCAAGAAAGCGATTGACACCAGACATCTCAAGATTATTGCTGAACTGAAACCGTTCTGTACAGAGGAATGGTCTCCTGACTGTTGTGCACGTCTGATCTGCAACTACAGGAAACATTTGGTTGAAGTTATTTCAACCAATTATTAAATCCAAGGGTTCACATACTTTTTCCACCTGCACTGTGAATGTTTACATGGTGTGTTAAAAAAAACATGGTAACAATTAATTATTTGTGTGTTATTAGTTTAAGCAGACTGTGATTGTCTATTGTTGTGACTTAGATAAAGATCAGATCACATATTATGACCAATTTGTGCATAAATCCATATAATTCCAAAGGGTTCACATACTTTTTCTTGCAACTCTATATAACTGCACCACACAAGGGCTAATAAGACCCTAATAACAAGAACGGTTTGCTGGAATTACAGAGCAGTATAATGGCAATTTGGATCCGCAGTCAGTGCAGCAAGGTGTAATAGGATTGTTCCTATTACTCAGGCTGTAAACACATCTATTGAACCCTGTTCTGCTTCAATACTGTGGTATGATTCCTCCCTATCTATTCCCTACACTTCTAATGCTCTTTCCCTGAACTTCTATTGAGCAAAATGTAAATTTTTCAAGTCTTTTCTAGCACTGTCCCTAGCGCCTGCTAACATCTCTCCCTGCACTTAGTACACTGGAAAATGGCAGAATCCAAGATGGCTGAGGCTATTTATAGGGCTGTGACATCACAGGGCTGGCTGGCCTCTGATTTGCTGCATGCATGGCATTGTGGGTGATCCCTTGTTCCCAGAGTTCCTTGCTCCATGTCCTAACATGTGCAGCAGCCATTTAGGAAAAAATGCAATTCGTTACCACGAAGCGCGAGGAAATTTGGATTCGGTGCGAATCAAATAATTTCTGAAATTCGGATCAAATTCCACTTCGTCAACTTCGATTCGCTCATCTCTAGTTATTATATTAATTTTTTTACTGTTCAAGGATTGTGAGAAGGATGAACTGCTGAGGGTCAGTAACCCAGCATGGCCACTATATTTAATCCCTTCGGTCTGGACCTGTACCCCTGAACATAAAAAATTAAGACACACCTGTCCACGATCCTGCCGCTGCTCCATTCCTGGAAAATTCTGGCACCCGCATGGCCAAGAAGCATCTAGGTCACATGAACACTGGAGCCAATCACTGGCCTCAGCAGCCATAGAGGCTTGAATGATACCTCATGTGATGTAGAATTTAAGATGCTGTGATCGCTGAGGCCTGTGATTAGCTGCACCTGTCACTGAATCCAACCACTTCCTGCTCCTGCAGGGAACAAAAGCAGAAAGAGAATCGTGGAAAGGTGAGTCTTCCTTTTTTATATTCAGGGGCACAGGTCTGGACCATATGGGTTGTCAGCTCCAAGGTCAGACAACTCCTTTAATTTCCCCACAGTATAAAGCGTAAGATATTTAAGAGAATTTTGATCCATTGAGGTCAGGAAACAATATAATTTAGCGTGACGGATTAGATCGGGATGCGTTCAGGGTGCATTCGGTGAAACTCGCACCATTTTGCAAGTAAGTTCAGTCAGTTTTGTCTGCGATTGCGTTTTTTCCACACGAGTACAATGCGTGAAAAACGCATCGCATCCACACTTGCTTCCAGATGCAATGCGTTTTTCGCTAAAGCCCCATTCACTTCTATAGGGCCGGGGCTGCATGAAAAACGCAGAATATAGAACATGCTGCGTTTTTCATGCAACGCAGAACCCATTGAAATGAATGGGGGAGGATTTAGTGCGGGTGCTATTCATGTCACACATTGCACTGGTGCGGAAAACTCGCTCGTGTGAAAGGGGCCTTAGAGTTTTTAACTGCTTCAATCAACAAGATTTACTAGGAGCAGTCTCTATTTCCTACACCCCAACCCAATCTCAGTTGATTAGCAAGAGCAAAAGTTTTTTTCATCAACAACAGCAGATTCATATTCATATTAAAAATACCTTTATCTAACATAGATATTTAAGAACATCATATGTAAGAAATTGCACTGTTGAAGGCAAACACAATTGTTTTTACAAATTAAATTTTGCATTGTAGTAAAAATGACCAGGCCTGGTTAGTCCTATCTACTTTCCTACAAGGAGGCAAAAACTTGTGCAGGATTCCCATCTCACTTGCTAGCAAATATGAGAATGTGAAATTGTCCCAAGGGACAAGAAAAGGGCATAACAGGGGTAACCAGGTCTTTCAGTTCTATGCCAAACGTCGCCAATGTCAGATTATTGAACTGTTCAGTATTCTTATAGGAATTTAGTATGTATGTATTTATTAGTTATTAATTAGTATTATTTTTTGGGAAGATGGAGGCAAAGCATCTTTATTAGACCCTCTCAATACTACCCGGGATTGCACATCTAAGCAACAAGCCAGTGGCAGTGGTGGCAGAAGGCAGTGGGGAGTAGATTCAAAATTTGCTTGCATACACAGATGAGCAAAAGGGTAACAATATTTTAAACTTTTGACTTTCTGGCTCTATATCTCACCATTCATTACAGCTTTAAACATGAGACTACTATCATTTTATAGACAATCATCTTGGCTATCTCATACATAAATTTGACTATTTAGCATATGATTAGTTATGCAGATTTTTGTCATGTAACTGCATTGTTACTGTTTTGCTCCTAAAATTCTTAAATTACATTTTTATTATTTTGTTAGTATTCTGTAAATCCACCTTCGGCTTTCAACATAGTCTAAATCCTTCTGGGCATGCTCTCGATCAGATTTAAGCATGTCCACAATCTGTTCCCAGGTCTCTTGTACACGTTCCCAATATTGGTGCATACTGGTCGACTCACTTGGGTATGAATGCAGCTTTTTCTTCAACTCTACCCACAAGTGTTCAATTAGGTTGAGGTCTGGGGACTGTGGGGCCCAATCCAGCACCTCTACTTTATTGTCATTGAATCATTTCTTCGCCAAGCTCGACATATGTTTTGGGTTGTTGTCCTGCTTGAACACTATGCCGTTCTTTTCATACCCATAGTACTCGAGTGTACGAAGTAACTTGTCTTGTAGAATACTCACATTAGGCTCAACATTGAGACCACCATCAATCCTGGTCAAGTATCCAACACCTTTGTCTGTGAAACAACCCCATATCATCAGGCTTCATCCACCAAACTTGACAGTTCCATCAATTTCTCAAACTGTTAGCCCCCCTTTTCCCTTATTTCTTCCAGACCCATTTGCACCCATCAGAGCTCAGTCTTTTGACTTTCGTCCCATCACCCCAAATCACCATTTTCCAATCTTCTACTGTCCACTGTTCACACTTTTTTTCTAACTCGAGCCAAGGCTTCTTATGACGATATTGTCGAGGCTTCTTCACTTTTTTTCGGGCCACCATTCCAGGTTTGTTTAATGCGCGTTGCATGGTGCTTACATGGATGGCTGTGATTTCCCTATTAAGAAACCTACGAGCCACCTGCTGTCATATTTGTCACTCCAGAACTGACTGACCCTGTGATGAGTTGTTGAGCTTGTTGATTCTGATATTTTGCCTCAACATCCACCTGTTGGCTTTGGAATGGATGGACAGACTTAATTTCGTATTTTTCCAATTGTCATGGCACTCACATGATGCAGTTTGGCAGTTTTCTTTGCCGAGATACCGCTATCGATGGATGATGCTGGAGGATGCTCTTTCTCTTTTCTTGCAAAATCGTCTTCATGGCTGTTCCTGGAGTCAAATCCGTGTTGTGCTGTTCTGGAATCAACCTAATAACATACTGAGCTATTAGGGAATGTGAGAACAGATTGTAATTTGTAGTACACAAGAAGAAAACGATTGTTCCACCACCAGGAGCAAAACAGTAACAATGCAGTTACATGACAAAAATCTACATAACTAATCATATGCTAAATAGTTGCAAGTCCAATTTATTCTCGAGATGGCCAAGATGATTGTTTATAAAATGATTGTAGTCTCACGGTTAAAGCTGTAGTGGATGGTGAGCCTAAAGTCAAAAGTTCAAAACATTGTTACCCTTTTGCTCATCAGTGTATCCTAGCCACAAGCTGCTAACAGTGGTGATGGAGAGGAATCAGGAAGCAGGTCCAAAATTTGACCTGGGGCCCATAGGACTCCCGTTGAGCCCCCTATGTTTGGTTTGCTTGTTTGGAGTTACTATCTACAAACATGGCCATAGATATATACATTTTTCCTCCCACATAAAATAATTTAATTATGGGGACTGTCATTTTCCCTTAGGCCTCTAAGATTGTATTCCTTAATTTGCCGGGAACTGGGGACCTTGGTCTAGTTACATAAAACTTAAAGAATTAATGAAAATTCAGTTTCGCTCTCGTTCAGGGACTTTGTCAGGAAGAACATTTTATTAATATGCTTGGACACGATGCAGAACAGTTTCTCTGGGATCATATAAAATACTGGTATGTCAGAGTTCAGTTTTTGGTTTTCCCCTATCATACCGTTGCTCAGTGTTGAACAGTGCAAAGATGTGTTTGCTGGACATGAAGCTTTTTTCCACATCACGGACTTTCAGATTGTCCAAAGGTAGCATGTACTTCTTCTCTTTTTCCTACACGGAAAGAAGAAGCAAAAACAAACCAATAAGCTTGGATACAGTAGAGGTCTCACGTAGTGCCAGCATTGCACAGCATTACTTCCTTCACCTCAATTAAACCTAAATGAGCTTGGCAGCTGGAAAGGTCTGCTAGCTAGTCAAGGAATATCTGAGAAAGCACAGTGTCACTGGCTTCGGTGAACGCTGCCATTTCATCATGAATAAATGTATTATATGCTGTTCTCATGACTGCAAACATGAACTTACCCTGGACTCCAGAATGCTTGTAGTAGTTATACATTGGTATTATCAAGTCAGAAAATGTTTAGACAGCCAGTAGGACTGTGCCACACATTCACTGAAAATCAGATGTCTGAACGTTCAGAATAAGTCTTGCCTCCCCTTCTCTATTAGAAATGTTATACATAGCTAGTAGTAGGAGGCTTTTAAAGTTAATCTCCAGGAATGCCTGAAAAGCCAATATTTAATAAGGTAAGGGGGTATCTTCCATCCCAAAAAAATATAATTTAGCATGACTGGAAGATCTTGAGGTTCTCCTAATCTTTCACCTGTATAAGACATCCATAAAGGGGTTATCCAGGAAAATATCTTTATGACTTATCCTCAGGATACCCTCACCCCCATGATCAGCTGTTAGAAGAGGCCTTGAGTGCCACAGCCTCCTCCTAGGCCAGTGACATCACTGTACATCAGTCACACGGCCTCCTTGCAGCTCAGCCCCATTCACGTCAATGGGGCTTAGCTGCAATACCAAGCACTGCCATTATATGATGTCCTTGGGAAGCTGCCGGGAGCCTGCATGGTTCACCAGGGCTCCGGTGAGCACAGTGGCTTCCTTAAACAGCTGATCGGCCGTGATGCTGGGATTTGGACCCCTATCCTCAGGATAGGTCATTACTAGATCATTTCCCGAATAACCCCTTAAAGAGGACCTGTCATCTCTCCTGACATGTCTGTTTTAGTAACTACTTGCATTTTTTTGTGTAATAACAATTCTGAAGCATCTGTTCTTATGGCTCAATGTTGTGCCATTCCTTTATTATTCCTGCTAGAGGGTATGAATGAATTACTAGCAGTTTGCAACGAAGGTCTAAGATGGGTGTTACCCGTTGGGGAAGGAGGTCTCCCTACAGAGTCTTATGCTATCCAATCAATGCTGCCACTGTTAGACTGTGTAGGGACACACCCTCAACTGGTAACACCCGTCTGGACCCTCATTACAAAATGCTAGCAATTCATTCCTAACTTCTAGCAGAAACAATAAAGGAATAGCACAATATGGAGTCAAAAGATTAGATGCTCCAGAATTGTTATTACAAGGGACATGCAAGTGCTTGTTAAAATAGACATATCAGCAAGGTTTTCTCAGGAATGTCTGCGCCAGATTAACAACACTTTCTTGACCGGACCAGTCACCAGATTTATTGCCAATCAAGCATTTATGGGACCAGCTGGGATGCCAGCTTCGGCAACCTACAAGCTTGCAGAATCTACAGGCCCAGCTGTAACATTACATCTGTGGGCAAATGTGCAGCAGGATACCATATGGAACCTATATGCCTCCATGGCCAACCGCACCCCATCTTGTATTTACGGTAGGTTAGAGATGGTTTAACAGGGTCCTAGAGCCTCCTTTCAATTGAACAATTTTACAGTTGTACAGTTTTCCCCAATAAACGTATCCTTTCAGTGTAATATTGTAATCACATATACAGCGCATTCAGAAACTCTTCAGACCCATTCACTTTGCTCACATTTTGTTATGTTGCGGCCTTGTGCTAAAATAAAAATAAAATTAAGTTTCCCTTATCATTCTGTACTCAGCACCCCATAATGACAAAGTAAAAACAGAATGTTCAAAATCTTTGCTAATTTATTGAAAAGGAAAAACTAGAATATTGCATTGACATTAGTATACAGACCCTTTGCTCAGTACTTAATTGAAGCAACTTTGGCATTGAGTACAGCCTCAAGTCGTCTTGCCATTATTCTACGTAGATCCTTTGCTTTTCTGTCAGGATGGATGGGGACCGTCAGTGGACAACCCTCTTTAGGTCTCTCCAGAGATGTTCTATTGGGTTCAAGTAAGGGTTCTGGCTGGGCCACTGGACCTTCACAGAGTTGTCCCTAAGCCACTCCTGTGTTGTCTTGGTTATGTGCTTAGGGTCATTGTCTTATTGGAAAGTGAATATTCACCCAGTCTGCAGGCCAGAGGACACTGAATCCGATTTTCATTAAAAATATCTCTGTACTATTCTCCATTCAGCTTTCCTTCAACCTTTTACCAGTCTCTGCCGTAACTGCCGAAAACCACCCCCACAGCATGATGCTACCACCACCATGCTTCACTGTAGAGAGGGTATTCGTCAGTGCTTGGATTTCTCCAGACATGACACCTAGAATTGAGGCCAAAAAGTTAAATTTTGGTTTCATCAGACCAGAGAATCTTGTTTCTCCTATCCTCAGAGTTCTTTAGGTACTTTTTTGCAAACTCCAGCTTTGGATACTTTCACACTAGCGCTATTCTTTTCCGGACTTGAGTTCCGTCCAAGTGGCTCAATACCGGAAAAGAACTGATCAGGTTTATTCTAATGCATTCTGAATGGAGAGCAATCCGTTCAGGATGGAGATAATACGTCAGCATGCTGCGTTTTTATCTCCATCCAAAATTCCGGAACATTTGCCGGAATGCTGGCAAAATGGATCCGGCATTGCGGTCTGCGCATGCTCAGACTGCAAAAAATAAAAATGCTGGATTTGTTTTTCCGGATGACACCGGAGAGACGGATCCGGCACTTAAATGCATTTGTCATACGGATCAGGATCCTGATCCGTCTGACAAATGCCATCAGTTTGCATACGTTTTGACAGATCCGGCAGGTAGTTCCGGCGACGGAACTGCCTGCTGGAATCCTGTGCCGCAAGTGTGAAAGTAGCCTTTCATGTGCATTTTACTTCTGGCCACTCTGCCATAAAGCCCAAATTAGTGGAGTACTGCAGTGATATTTGATCTTCCATCTGCACCTAGGATCTATTTTGCTCAGCCACAGTGACTATTGGGTTCTTGGCCACCTCTCTAACCAAGGTCCTTCTCTCCTGATTACTTAGTTTGGTGGGGGTGACCAGCTCTAGGAAGAGTCCTGGCTGTTCCAAACATATTCCTTGTAAGAATTATGGAGGCCAGTGTGCTCTTCGTAATTTTTTTTTTAGTGCAGCAGAATAATTTTTGTACCCTTCTCCATTTCTGTGCCTCAAGGCTTGCTTTTTGCTCTGATTGACATTGTCAGCTGTGAGACGTTATATAGACAGGGCTGTTTCTTTCCAAGTCATGTCCATTCAACTGAATTTACCACATGTGGACTCCAACCAAGGTGTAGAAATATAAAAAGAAAAAGATCAAGAGAAATGGGAGGCCCCAGAGTGAGATTTGAAGTTCTTTGGCAAAGGGTCTGAATATGTATATCCAGGTAAAATTTTCTTTTTTTCCTTTTCAATAAATTAGGAAAAATTTCTAAAATTCTGATTTCACTTTGTCACTATAGGCTATTGAGTGCAAACTGAGGGGCAAACACAAGATATTTTTTTTTTTCTTTTAGCACAAGGCCGAACAAAAAAATGTGAAAGAAATGAGAGGGTCTGAAGACTTTCTGAATGCAATGTAGAAACTTGGCCCTTTCAATCAAGAAGTAGAGGGAGGGGCTGACAGAGAAATCAAGAGGAGCAAGGGTGCACAGAGGGGCTTGGACCTGCCCTCAGTGCACTTAACTGGTGCACTTAACTGCTGCATATGGATTAAAAGTACTTTTTCCCAGAATGAAGCTAAGGGCTCTTTCACACTTGCGTTCTTTTCTTCCGGCATAGAGTTCCGTCGTCGGGGCTCTATGCCGGAAGAATCCTGATCAGTTTTATCCTAATGCATTCTGAATGCAGTGAAATCCGTTCAGGATGCATCAGGATGTCTTCAGTTCCGGAACGGAACGTTTTTTGGCCGGAGAAAATACCGCAGCATGCTGCGCTTTTTGCTCCGGCCAAAAACCCTGAAGACTTGCCGCAAGGCCGGATCCGGAATTAATACCCATTGAAAGGCATTGATCCGGATCCGGCCTTAAGCTAAACGTCGTTTCGGCGCGTCGTTTCGACGTTTAGCTTTTTCTGAATGGTTACCATGGCTGCCGGGATGCTAAAGTCCTGGCAGCCATGGTAAAGTGTAGCGGGGAGCAGCATACTTACCGTCCGTGCGGCTCCCGGGACGCTCCAGAGTGACGTCAGGGCGCCCCATACGCATGGATGACGTGATCGCATGGCACATCATCAATGCGCATGGGGCGCTCTGACGTCACTCTGGAGCACCCCGGGAGCTGTGCGGACTGTAAGTATACCGCTCCCCCGCTCCTACTATGGCAACCAGGACTTTAATAGCGTCCTGGCTGCCATAGTAACACTGAACGCATTTTGAAGACGGATCCGTCTTCAAATGCTTTCAGTACACTTGCGTTTTTCCGGATCCGGCGTGTAATTACGGCAAGTGGAGTACACGCCGGATCCGGACAACGCAAGTGTGAAAGAGGTCTAAATGATATTCATCATTACATTTTGCTGAGCTTGCCCTACAAGGCATCGTGCTTGTTTTAACAGTGGATTTCCCGATTACAGATTCCTTTTATACATTGGATGCTTATTCCAGTATACGTCTGAGAAGAGCAGCTCAGTCAGGAATATGGTTGGTTAAGAAGTAAGTCCTTAACAAAGTTAACATTCTATCGCATACCTCAGAGTTGTACCAGAGACATCTGGAGAACAAAAACAAAATCAAAACCTGGCTTGATCAAGACTTCAATCCTGCATAATTTAATAAAGAAGGAGAGGACAGAAGAGCCAGACAAGCAAGCCACAAAAGCCACAAGTGTCCTACGTGTCTGGTGTGGGTTGATGGACAGCTGGGAAGACATGTTTAAACTTGTTAACCTCATGTTTGGAAAATTACTATCCCATTATATCCTACGTTTTAGCTTATAATAAGCTTAGGTAGTGGAGGAAAATGAAAATAAATGTAAGGGTGTGGAACGGCAAGCACTTTGTGTGCATTTTGTTGAAACCATCACCCCTGAAACAATCATATCCTTGAATCAATAGGCCTACAATGATATCTGCAGCACATATCTATCAACAATTAGCATACAGCATTGGCGTCGCTACAGGGGGGCAATTGCTTCCCCCCTAGGTTATTCCCCCCCCCTCCTCAGTTATATTATCCCCTGTATAATTTACCCTGATACCCCTCAGTTATATTACCCCCTGTATAATGTACCCTGATACCCCTCCTCAGTTATATTACCCCTGTATAATGTACCCTGATACCCCTCAGGTATATTACCCTCTGTATAATGTACCCTGATACCCCTCAGGTATATTACCCTCTGTATAATGTACCCTGATACCCCTCCTCAGTTATATTACTCCTGTATAATTTACCCTCATACCCCTCAGTTATATTACCGCTGTATAATGTACCCTGATACCCCTCCTCAGTTATATTACCCCCTGTAAAATGTACCCTGATACCCCTCCTCAGTTATATTATCCCCTGTATAATTTACCCTGATACCCCTCAGTTATATTACCCCCTGTATTATGTACCCTGATACCCCTCCTCAGTTATATTACCCCCTGTATAATGTACCCCGATACCCCTCCTCAGTTATATTACTCCCTGTATAATGTACCCTGATACCCCTCCTCAGTTATATTACTCCCTGTATAATGTACCCTGATACCCCTCCTCAGTTATATTACTCCCTGTATAATGTACCCCGATACCCCTCCTCAGTTATATTACCCCCTGTAAAATGTACCCTGATACCCCTCCTCAGTTATATTACTCCTGTATAATTTACCCTCATACCCCTCAGTTATATTACCGCTGTATAATGTACCCTGATACCCCTCCTCAGTTATATTACCCCCTGTATTATGTACCCTGATACCCCCCCTCAGTTATATTACCCCCTGTATAATGTACCCTGATACCCCTCCTCAGTTATATTACTCCCTGTATAATGTACCCTGATACCCCTCCTCAGTTATATTACTCCCTGTATAATGTACCCTGATACCCCTCCTCAGTTATATTACTCCCTGTATAATGTACCCTGATACCCCTCCTCAGTTATATTACCCCCTGTAAAATGTACCCTGATGCCCCTCCTCAGTTATATTACCCCTGTATAATGTACCCTGATACCCCTCCTCAGTTATATTATCCCCTGTATAATTTACCCTGATACCCCTCAGTTATATTACCCCCTGTATAATGTACCCTGATACCCCTCCTCAGTTATATTACCCCCTGTAAAATGTACCCTGATGCCCCTCCTCAGTTATATTACCCCTGTATAATGTACCCTGATACCCCTCCTCAGTTATATTATCCCCTGTATAATTTACACTGATACCCCTCAGTTATATTACCCCCTGTATGATGTACCCTGATACCCCTGCTCAGTTATATTATCCCCTGTATAATTTACCCTGATACCCCTCAGTTATATTACTCCCTGTATAATGTACCCTGATAGTCCTCCTCAGTTATATTACCCCTGTATAATGTACCCTGATAGCCCTCCTCAGTTATATTATCCCCTGTATAATTTACCCTGATACCCATCAGTTATATTGCCCCCTGTATAATGTACCCTGATACCCCTCCTCAGATATATTACCCTTGTATAATTTAGCCTGATACCCCTCAGTTATATTACCCCCTGTATAATGTACCCTGATACCCCTCCTCAGTTATATTACCCCTGTATAATTTACCCTGATACCCCTCAGGTATATTACCCCCTGTATAATGTACCCTGATACCCCTCCTCAGATATATTACCCTTCTATAATTTACCCTGATACCCCTCAGTTATATTACCCCCTGTATAATGTCCCCTGATAGCCCTCCTCAGTTATATTACCCCCTGACGGATCCGTTATGCTTTCTCATAGATTTCTATTAGGACAACGCAATACGCAATGCCTCTTAAAGACTTCCGTTTTTCATTCCATCTGGCCAATCCATTATATTCCGTTTGAAACAGAACCTATAACGGAATGGCATAGTGCAGATGTGAATCCACCCCTAGGAATAGATTGTTTCTGAATACTTAAGCGTACCGAGGAAGAAAGGAAAACTCTTTAAAGTGGGTCTTTTAAGTATTAGGTTAGTACAATAAAAAGGTATTCCTGCATACCGCAATACTCTCGTATTTTGTGATCTTATTTATACTGTATATACTTATTTCGGGTTTTTTCAGTAGTATTATTAAGTGGTGAAAATTATTAGTGCCCCCTGATTTTTGATTGTGGTATCTTATGTGTCCCCCCTATATATTGTTCCTAGAGTCGCCACAGGGATACAGTATGTAATAATACAGGATAATATTAGTCATAATTGACAAACAGTAACATGGTCTACAAATAAGTACAAAACATATTGGAATATTAAATAGTGGCAGCTGTAGTATTTATAGGATAGTGCCAGTCACAGTGCCCATATAATATCATCTAACAAGCAAATATAATACAGGCAGCGTGAAGGATGGCATTATCCCGAGCAGAAGGTGTTGAGATTGTCCTCATTTCTGGTGAACGAAGCACGTCTGTCTTCACAGAAGATTTCAATCGATGCCACACAAATAGGCTGACCATTAATTACCCACAATGCAGTTCACTAGAAATTAGGACAATCTTAAGACATATGCTTGGGATAATGCCTTCTTTTGCACTGACTGTACACAAGAAATATGACAGGAAAAGAAAAGTGGTGGGGAATGTTTGGCGCGCTGGCACTGGAATAATAAAGGCTTCCATCTTATTGGTACTGAATTACATTTACGGCTGATGTAAGAATAAGTAAATGTAGGAATAAATAACTAAAACTGATGCAGCCTAAGAACTCTCCCTGCAGTCTCCCTGCACTCTCCCTGCACTCTCCCTGCAGTCTCCCAGCAGTCTCTTTCTCTAATATTCTTCTATTAATCATTTTCAGCAACCCTGTCTCTAGCGCATGAGCGCTTGCCACGTCTCTCCCTAAGCTCAGCTCATAGGACAATGGCGGAGACCATGCGAAAGCCCAGGTTTTATAGGGATGTGAAATCACAGGGGATGGCTATCTGCGGATTGGCTGGCTGCACAGCATTATGGGTGATCTTGTGTTTCTGGCTTGTCGCCTCTACACTCAGTTTCCCTTTGTAACACGTGCAGCTGCCATTTTAGGAAAAACTGATTCGTTATCACAAAGCACTAGGTAATTCGGATTCTTTGTGAATCAAAGTTTTCCTAAACTTTGGACTGAATTCCGCTTCGAATGCTTTGCTCAACACTAGTATTGATACCTGATTCCCATTGCTTTTTTAAGTTCATTGTATTAGGCATGATAACTTGATGGACTACAGGCATTCTTTGTGTATTAATAAGTACATACAGAATATGCAGAAGAGGACTGTAAACCGTAAAAGGGTTTTCCATCTAGACAAAAGGTTCTTTTGTTGTTGTCTAAATATAAATGAATAAAACTATGGGGAAAATTTATGAAGGCTTTTATACCATAAGTTGTGATCTTTTGCCGCTTTCTTAAATTGGTGAGAAAAGTGGTGTGGCTCCAGTCTGTAGCAGATATACATTTGAATTTCGGGTGCATAGAAGGTAAGAGATGTGAGCAGCAAGTGCCACTTGATAAATCAGGCACATCTCAGTGCACAGGAGATCAAAACTGCAGCATAGAACTCATTTCAGACTCCCCCCTCGCGGTCCAGCAAGTGTAGCTTCCGCTGCCCTTCCAACAAAGGCAGGGAGCTTCCTACCCCCTCTCTGCATTGGTGATGTGTTTAAAGGGAGCTGATTGCTGGCTCAGTTCCATAGGCCTTATGCACACGACCGTTGTGTGCATCCGTGGCCGTTGTGCCGTTTTCCGTTTTTTTTCGCGGACCCATTGACTTTCAATGGGTCCGTGGAAAAATCGGAAAATGCACCGTTTTGCAGCCGAGGCCGTGATCCGTGTATCCTGTCCGTCAAAAAAATATGACCTGTCCTATTTTTTTGACGGACAACGGTTCACGGACCCATTCAAGTCAATGGGTCCGTGAAAGAACACGGATGCACACAAGATTGGCATCCGTGTCCGTGATCCGTGGCCGTAGGTTGCTTTCATACAGACGGATCCGAAGATCCGTCTGCATAAAAGCTTTTTCTGATCTAAGTTTTCACTTCGTGAAAACTCATTTCCGACAGTATATTCTAACACAGAAGCGTTCCCATGGTGATGGGGACGCTTCTAGTTAGAATACACTGCAAACTTTGTACAAGACTGCCCCCTGCTGCCTGGCAGCACCCGATCTCTTACAGGGGGATATGATAGCACAATTAACCCCTTCAGGTGCGGCACCTAAAGGGGTTAATTGTACTATCATATTCCCCTGTAAGAGATCAGGGCTGCCAGGCAGCAGGGGGCAGACCCCCCCCCCCCAGTTTGAATATCGTTGGTGGCACAGTGTGCCCCCACCATCGCCCCCCCCTCCCTCCCTCTATTGTATTAAATCGTTGGTGGCACAGTGTGCCAACCACCATCGGCCCCCCTCCCTCCCTCTATTGTATTAAATCGTTGGTGGCACAGTGTGCCAACCACCATCGGCCCCCCTCCCTCCCTCTATTGTATTAAATCGTTGGTGGCACAGTGTGCCAACCACCATCGCCCCCCCCCCCCTCCCTCTATAGCAGTAACATTGGTGGCAGTGTGCGGTCTCAACAGTAGAAGATTCATACTTACCTGCTTGCTGCTGCGATGTCTGTGAACGGCCGGGAGCTCCTCCTACTGGTAAGTGACAGTTCTTTAGCAATGCGCCGCACAGACCTTTCACTTACCAGTAGGAGGAGCTCCCGGCCGGACACAGACATCGCAGCAGCAAGCAGGTAAGTATGAATCTTCTACTGTTGAGACCGCACACTGCCACCAATGTTACTGCTATAGAGGGAGGGGGGGGGGGGCGATGGTGGTTGGCACACTGTGCCACCAACGATTTAATACAATAGAGGGAGGGAGGGGGGCCGATGGTGGTTGGCACACTGTGCCACCAACGATTTAATACAATAGAGGGAGGGAGGGGGGGCCGATGGTGGTTGGCACACTGTGCCACCAACGATTTAATACAATAGAGGGAGGGAGGGGGGGCGATGGTGGGGGCACACTGTGCCACCAACGATATTCAAACTGGGGAGGGGGGGGGCTGCCCCCTGCTGCCTGGCAGCCCTGATCTCTTACAGGGGAATATGATAGTACAATTAAACCCTTTAGGTGCCGCACCTAAAGGGGTTAATTGTGCTATCATATCCCCCAGTAAGAGATCGGGTGCTGCCAGGCAGCAGGGGGCAGTCTTGTACAAAGTTTGTAGTGTATTCTAACCTGAAGCGTCCCCATCACCATGGGAATGCCTCTGTGTTAGAATATACTGTCGGATCTGAGGTTCACGAAGTAGCTCATATCCGACAGTATATTCTAACATAGAGGCGTTCCCATGGTGATGGGGACGCTTCAAGTTAAAATATACCATCGGATTGGAGAAAACTCCAATCCGATGGTATAAAAGAACTCCAGAATTTACATTGAAAGTCAATGGGGACGGATCCGTTTGAAATGGCACCATATTGTGTCAACATTAGGGATGAGCGAACTCGAACTGTATAGTTCGGGTTCGTACCGAATTTTGGGGTGTCCGTGACACGGACCCGAACCCGGACATTTTCGTAAAAGTCCGGGTTCGGGTTCGGTGTTCGTCGCTTTCTTGGCGCTTTTGTGACGCTTTCTTGGCGCTTTTTGAAAGGCTGCAAAGCAGCCAATCAACAAGCGTCATACTACTTGCCCCAAGAGGCCATCACAGCCATGCCTACTATTGGCATGGCTGTGATTGGCCAGAGCACCATGTGACCCAGCCTCTATTTAAGCTGGAGTCACATAGCGCCGCCCGTCACTCTGCTCTGATTAGCGTAGGGAGAGGTTGCGGCTGCGACAGTAGGGCGAGATTAGGCAGATTAACTCCTCCAAAGGACTTGATTAACTGATCGATCTGCAGCTGTGGATCATTGAGCTGCTGATCCTCAATTGCTCACTGTTTTTAGGCTGCACAGACCGTTTGTCAGTCTCATTTTTCTGGGGTGATCGGCGGCCATTTTGTGTCTTGTGGTGCGCCAGCACAAGCTGCGACCAAGTGCATTTAACCCTCAATGGTGTGGTTGTTTTTTGGCTAAAGCCTACATCAGGGTGAAGCTGTCACACCAAGTGCATTTAACCAGCAATAGTCTGTTCATTTTTTGGCCATATACAAAATCAGGGGCAAGCTGCGCCTGTCACCAAGTGCATTTAACCCTCAATGGTGTGGTTGTTTTTTGGCTAAAGCCTACATCAGGGTGAAGCTGTCACACCAAGTGCATTTAACCAGCAATAGTCTGTTCATTTTTTGGCCATATACAAAATCAGGGGCAAGCTGCGCCTGTCACCAAGTGCATTTAACCCTCAATGGTGTGGTTGTTATTTGGCTAAAGCCTACATCAGGGTGAAGCTGTCACACCAAGTGCATTTAACCAGCAATAGTCTGTTCATTTTTGGCCATATCCCAGTCTAATTCTGTCACTAAATCCATACCGGTCACCCAGCGCCTAAATACTAGGCCTCAAATTTATATCCAGCTAAATCTGTCCCTAGTGCTGTAGCTGGGCGAGTTATTTAGTGTCCGTTCAAGCACATTTCTTGTTCTGGGTTGAAATACAATTCTCAATTTAGCAATTTCATAATTTAGTGGTTCCTGCTATATCAGAGCTCTTTGAAATCTATCCCAAAAAGGGTATATAATATTGAAGGTGCACATAGGGTCATTCAGAGTAACTTCACACACACCCGCTACTGTGTATTTCCAAGTCTAATTCTGTCACTAAATCCATACCGGTGACCCAGCGCCTAAATACTAGGCCTCAAATTTAATTCCCTCTAAATCTCTCGTTACCCACCGCTGTACTGTTGTTGCTGGGCAAGATATTTAGTGTCCGTCAAAGCACATTTTTTGTTCTGGGTTGAAGTACAATTCCCAATTTAGCAATTTCATAATTTAGTGGTTTCTGCTATATCAGAGCTATTTGAAATCTATCCCAAAAAGGGTATATAATATTGAAGGTGCACATAGGGTCATTCAGAATAACTTCACACACACCCGCTACTGTGTATTTCCAAGTCTAATTCTGTCACTAAACCCATACCTGTCACCCAGCGCCTAAATACTAGGCCTCAAATTTAAATCCCTCTAAATCTCTCGTTACCGTTGTCCTGTTGTAGCTGGGAAAGTTATTTAGTGCCCGTCAAAGCACATTTTTTGTTCTGGGTTGAAGTACAATTCCCAATTTAGCAATTTCATAATTTAGTGGTTCCTGCTATATCAGAGCTATTTGAAATCTATCCCAAAAAGGGTATATAATATTGAAGGTGCACATAGGGTCATTCAGAATAACTTCACACACACCCGCTACTGTGTATTTCCAAGTCTAATTCTGTCACTAAATCCATACCGGTGACCCAGCGCCTAAATACTAGGCCTCAAATTTAATTCCCTCTAAATCTCTCGTTACCCACCGCTGTACTGTTGTTGCTGGGCAAGATATTTAGTGTCCGTCAAAGCACATTTTTGTTCTGGGTTGAAGTACAATTCCCAATTTAGCAATTTCATAATTTAGTGGTTTCTGCTATATCAGAGCTATTTGAAATCTATCCCTAAAAGGGTATATAATATTGAAGGTGCACATAGGGTCATTCAGAATAACTTCACACACACCCGCTACTGTGTATTTCCAAGTCTAATTCTGTCACTAAATCCATACCGGTGACCCAGCGCCTAAATACTAGGCCTCAAATTTAATTCCCTCTAAATCTCTCGTTACCCACCGGTGTACTGTTGTTGCTGGGCAAGATATTTAGTGTCCGTCAAAGCACATTTTTGTTCTGGGTTGAAGTACAATTCCCAATTTAGCAATTTCATAATTTAGTGGTTTCTGCTATATCAGAGCTATTTGAAATCTATCCCTAAAAGGGTATATAATATTGAAGGTGCACATAGGGTCATTCAGAATAACTTCACACACACGCTTCTGTGCATTTCCAAGTCTAATTCTGTCACTAAATCCATACCGGTGACCCAGCGCCTAAATACTAGGCCTCAAATTTAAATCCCTCTAAATCTCTCGTTACCCACCACTGTACTGTTGTTGCTGGGCAAGATATTTAGTGTCCGTCAAAGCACATTTTTTGTTCTGGGTTGAAGTACAATTCCCAATTTAGCAATTTCATAATTTAGTGGTTTCTGCTATATCAGAGCTATTTGAAATCTATCCCTAAAAGGGTATATAATATTGAAGGTGCACATAGGGTCATTCAGAATAACTTCACACACACCCGCTACTGTGTATTTCCAAGTCTAATTCTGTCACTAAATCCATACCGGTGACCCAGCGCCTAAATACTAGGCCTCAAATTTAATTCCCTCTAAATCTCTCGTTACCCACCGGTGTACTGTTGTTGCTGGGCAAGATATTTAGTGTCCGTCAAAGCACATTTTTTGTTCTGGGTTGAAGTACAATTCCCAATTTAGCAATTTCATAATTTAGTGGTTTCTGCTATATCAGAGCTATTTGAAATCTATCCCTAAAAGGGTATATAATATTGAAGGTGCACATAGGGTCATTCAGAATAACTTCACACACACGCTTCTGTGCATTTCCAAGTCTAATTCTGTCACTAAATCCATACCGGTGACCCAGCGCCTAAATACTAGGCCTCAAATTTAAATCCCTCTAAATCTCTCGTTACCCACCGCTGTACTGTTGTTGCTGGGCAAGATATTTAGTGTCCGTCAAAGCACATTTTTTGTTCTGGGTTGAAGTACAATTCCCAATTTAGCAATTTCATAATTTAGTGGTTTCTGCTATATCAGAGCTATTTGAAATCTATCCCTAAAAGGGTATATAATATTGAAGGTGCACATAGGGTCATTCAGAATAACTTCACACACACGCTTCTGTGCATTTCCAAGTCTAATTCTGTCACTAAATCCATACCGGTCACCCAGCGCCTAAATACTAGGCCTCAAATTTATATCCCGCTGATTTTGAATACAATACATTGGGCCAAATAATATATTTGTTGTTGTGGTGAACCATAACAATGAGAAAAACATCTAGTAAGGGACGCGGACGTGGACATGGTCGTGGTGGTGTTAGTGGACCCTCTGGTGCTGGGAGAGGACGTGGCCGTTCTGCCACATCCACACGTCCTAGTGTACCAACTACCTCAGGTCCCAGTAGCCGCCAGAATTTACAGCGATATATGGTGGGGCCCAATGCCGTTCTAAGGATGGTAAGGCCTGAGCAGGTACAGGCATTAGTCAATTGGGTGGCCGACAGTGGATCCAGCACGTTCACATTATCTCCCACCCAGTCTTCTGCAGAAAGCGCACAGATGGCGCCTGAAAACCAACCCCATCAGTCTGTCACATCACCCCCATGCATACCAGGGAAACTGTCTCAGCCTCAAGTTATGCAGCAGTCTCTTATGCTGTTTGAAGACTCCGCTGGCAGGGTTTCCCAAGGGCATCCACCTAGCCCTTCCCCAGCGGTGAAAGACATAGAATGCACTGACGCACAACCACTTATGTTTCCTGATGATGAGGACATGGGAATACCACCTCAGCATGTCTCTGATGATGACGAAACACAGGTGCCAACTGCTGCGTCTTTCTGCAGTGTGCAGACTGAACAGGAGGTCAGGGATCAAGACTGGGTGGAAGACGATGCAGGGGACGATGAGGTCCTAGACCCCACATGGAATGAAGGTCGTGCCACTGACTTTCACAGTTCGGAGGAAGAGGCAGTGGTGAGACCGAGCCAACAGCGTAGCAAAAGAGGGAGCAGTGGGCAAAAGCAGAACACCCGCCGCCAAGAGACTCCGCCTGCTACTGACCGCCGCCATCTGGGACCGAGCACCCCAAAGGCAGCTTCAAGGAGTTCCCTGGCATGGCACTTCTTCAAACAATGTGCTGACGACAAGACCCGAGTGGTTTGCACGCTGTGCCATCAGAGCCTGAAGCGAGGCATTAACGTTCTGAACCTGAGCACAACCTGCATGACCAGGCACCTGCATGCAAAGCATGAACTGCAGTGGAGTAAACACCTTAAAACCAAGGAAGTCACTCAGGCTCCCCCTGCTACCTCTTCTGCTGCTGCCGCCTCGGCCTATTCTGCTGCTGCCGCCTCGGCCTCTTCCTCCGCCTCTGGAGGAACGTTGGCACCTGCCGCCCAGCAAACAGGGGATGTACCACCAACACCACCACCACCACCTCCGTCACCAAGCGTCTCAACCATGTCACACGCCAGCGTTCAGCTCTCCATCTCACAAACATTTGATAGAAAGCGTAAATTCCCACCTAGCCACCCTCGATCCCTGGCCCTGAATGCCAGCATTTCTAAACTACTGGCCTATGAAATGCTGTCATTTAGGCTGGTGGACACAGACAGCTTCAAACAGCTCATGTCGCTTGCTGTCCCACAGTATGTTGTTCCCAGCCGGCACTACTTCTCCAAGAGAGCCGTGCCTTCCCTGCACAACCAAGTATCCGATAAAATCAAGTGTGCACTGCGCAACGCCATCTGTAGCAAGGTCCACCTAACCACAGATACGTGGACCAGTAAGCACGGCCAGGGACGCTATATCTCCCTAACTGCACACTGGGTAAATGTAGTGGCAGCTGGGCCCCAGGCGGAGAGCTGTTTGGCGCACGTCCTGCCGCCGCCAAGGATCGCAGGGCAACATTCTTTGCCTCCTGTTGCCACCTCCTCCTTCTCGGCTTCCTCCTCCTCTTCTTCCACCTGCTCATCCAGTCAGCCACACACCTTCACCACCAACTTCAGCACAGCCCGGGGTAAACGTCAGCAGGCCATTCTGAAACTCATATGTTTGGGGGACAGGCCCCACACCGCACAGGAGTTGTGGCGGGGTATTGAACAACAGACCGACGAGTGGTTGCTGCCGGTGAGCCTCAAGCCCGGCCTGGTGGTGTGTGATAATGGGCGAAATCTCGTTGCAGCTCTGGGACTAGCCAATTTGACGCACATCCCTTGCTTGGCGCATGTGCTGAATTTGGTGGTGCAGAAGTTCATTCACAACTACCCCGACATGTCAGAGCTGCTGCATAAAGTGCGGGCCGTCTGTTCGCGCTTCCGGCGTTCACATCCTGCCGCTGCTCGCCTGTCTGCGCTACAGCGTAACTTCGGCCTTCCCGCTCACCGCCTCATATGCGACGTGCCCACCAGGTGGAACTCCACCTTGCACATGCTGGACAGACTGTGCGAGCAGCAGCAGGCCATAGTGGAGTTTCAGCTGCAGCACGCACGGGTCAGTCGCACTACAGAACAGCACCACTTCACCACCAATGACTGGGCCTCCATGCGAGACCTGTGTGCCCTGTTGCGCTGTTTCGAGTACTCCACCAACATGGCCAGTGGCGATGACACCGTTATCAGCGTTACAATACCACTTCTATGTCTCCTTGAGAAAACACTTAGGGCGATGATGGAACAGGAGGTGGCCCAGGAGGAGGAGGAGGAGGATGAGGAAGAGGGGTCATTTTTAGCACTTTCAGGCCAGTCTCTTCGAAGTGACTCAGAGGGAGGTTTTTTGCAACAGCAGAGGCCAGGTACAAATGTGGCCAGCCAGGGCCCACTACTGGAGGACGAGGAGGACGAGGATGAGGAGGAGGTGGAGGAGGATGAGGATGAAGCATGGTCACAGCGGGGTGGCACCCAACGCAGCTCGGGTCCATCACTGGTGCGTGGCTGGGGGGAAAGGCAGGACGATGACGATACGCCTCCCACAGAGGACAGCTTGTCCTTACCCCTGGGCAGCCTGGCACACATGAGCGACTACATGCTGCAGTGCCTGCGCAACGACAGCAGAGTTGCCCACATTTTAACCTGTGCGGACTACTGGGTTGCCACCCTGCTGGATCCACGCTACAAAGACAATGTGCCCACCTTACTTCCTGCACTGGAGCGTGATAGGAAGATGCGCGAGTACAAGCGCACGTTGGTAGACGCGCTACTGAGAGCATTCCCAAATGTCACAGGGGAACAAGTGGAAGCCCAAGGCCAAGGCAGAGGAGGAGCAAGAGGTCGCCAAGGCAGCTGTGTCACGGCCAGCTCCTCTGAGGGCAGGGTTAGCATGGCAGAGATGTGGAAAACTTTTGTCAACACGCCACAGCTAACTGCACCACCACCTGATACGCAACGTGTTAGCAGGAGGCAACATTTCACTAACATGGTGGAACAGTACGTGTGCACACCCCTCCACGTACTGACTGATGGTTCGGCCCCATTCAACTTCTGGGTCTCTAAATTGTCCACGTGGCCAGAGCTAGCCTTTTATGCCTTGGAGGTGCTGGCCTGCCCGGCAGCCAGCGTTTTGTCTGAACGTGTATTCAGCACGGCAGGGGGCGTCATTACAGACAAACGCAGCCGCCTGTCTACAGCCAATGTGGACAAGCTGACGTTCATAAAAATGAACCAGGCATGGATCCCACAGGACCTGTCCGTCCCTTGTCCAGATTAGACATTAACTACCTCCCCATAACCATATATTATTGGACTCCAGGGCACTTCCTCATTCAATCCTATTTTTATTTTCATTTTACCATTATATTGCGATGCTACCCAAAGTTGAATGAACCTCTCCTCTGCCTGTGTGCTAGGCCTAAATATATGCCAATGGACTGTTGCAGTGGTGGCTGACATGAAGCCTGATTCTCTGCTATGACATGCAGACTAATTCTCTGCTGACATGAAGCCAGATTGTCTGTTACGGGACCTCTCTCCTCTGCCTGGGTGCTGGGCCTAAATTTATGACCATGGACTGTTGCAGTGGTGGCTGACGTGAAGCCTGATTCTCTGCTATGACATGCAGACTGATTCTCTGCTGACATGAAGCCAGATCGTCTGTTACGGGACCTCTCTGCTCTGCCTGTGTGCTAGGCCTAAATATATGCCAATGGACTGTTGCAGTGGTGGGTGACGTGAAGCCTCATTCTCTGCTATGACATGCAGACTGATTCTCTGCTGACATGAAGCCAGATTGTCTGTTACGGGACCTCTCTGCTCTGCCTGTGTGCTAGGCCTAAATATATGCCAATGGACTGTTGCAGTGGTGGGTGACGTGAAGCCTCATTCTCTGCTATGACATGCAGACTGATTCTCTGCTGTCATGAAGCCAGATTGTCTGTTACGGGACCTCTCTGCTCTGCCTGTGTGCTAGGCCTAAATATATGCCAATGGACTGTTGCAGTGGTGGGTGACGTGAAGCCTCATTCTCTGCTATGACATGCAGACTGATTCTCTGCTGTCATGAAGCCAGATTGTCTGTTACGGGACCTCTCTGCTCTGCCTGTGTGCTAGGCCTAAATATATGCCAATGGACTGTTGCAGTGGTGGGTGACGTGAAGCCTCATTCTCTGCTATGACATGCAGACTGATTCTCTGCTGACATGAAGCCAGATTGTCTGTTACGGGACCTCTCTGCTCTGCCTGTGTGCTAGGCCTAAATATATGCCAATGGACTGTTGCAGTGGTGGGTGACGTGAAGCCTCATTCTCTGCTATGACATGCAGACTGATTCTCTGCTGTCATGAAGCCAGATTGTCTGTTACGGGACCTCTCTGCTCTGCCTGTGTGCTAGGCCTAAATATATGCCAATGGACTGTTGCAGTGGTGGGTGACGTGAAGCCTCATTCTCTGCTATGACATGCAGACTGATTCTCTGCTGACATGAAGCCAGATTGTCTGTTACGGGACCTCTCTGCTCTGCCTGTGTGCTAGGCCTAAATATATGCCAATGGACTGTTGCAGTGGTGGGTGACGTGAAGCCTCATTCTCTGCTATGACATGCAGACTGATTCTCTGCTGTCATGAAGCCAGATTGTCTGTTACGGGACCTCTCTGCTCTGCCTGTGTGCTAGGCCTAAATATATGCCAATGGACTGTTGCAGTGGTGGGTGACGTGAAGCCTCATTCTCTGCTATGACATGCAGACTGATTCTCTGCTGACATGAAGCCAGATTGTCTGTTACGGGACCTCTCTGCTCTGCCTGTGTGCTAGGCCTAAATATATGCCAATGGACTGTTGCAGTGGTGGGTGACGTGAAGCCTCATTCTCTGCTATGACATGCAGACTGATTCTCTGCTGACATGAAGCCAGATCCTCTGTTACGGGAGCTCTCTCCTCTGCCTGGGTGCTGGGCCTAAATTTATGACAATTGACTGTTGCAGTGGTGGGTGACGTGAAGCCTGATTCTCTGCTATGATATGAAGACTGATTCTCTGCTGACATGAAGCCAGATTGTCTGTTACGGGACCTTTCTCCTCTGCCTGGGTTCTGGGCCTAAATTTATGAAAATTGACTCTTACAGTGGTGGGTGACGTGAAGCCTGATTCTAGGCTATGATATGAAGACTGATTCTCTGCTGACATGAAGCCAGATTGTCTGTTACGGGACCTTTCTCCTCTGCCTGGGTTCTGGGCCTAAATTTATGAAAATTGACTCTTACAGTGGTGGGTGACGTGAAGCCTGATTCTCTGCTATGATATGAAGACTGATTCTCTGCTGACATGAAGCCAGATTCTCTGTTACGGGACCTCTCTCCTCTGCCTGGGTGCTGGGCCTAAATTTATGACAATGGACTGTTGCAGTGGTGGCTGACGTGAAGCCTGATTCTCTGCTATGACATGCAGACTGATTCTCTGCTGTCATGAAGCCAGATTGTCTGTTACGGGACCTCTCTGCTCTGCCTGTGTGCTAGGCCTAAATATATGCCAATGGACTGTTGCAGTGGTGGCTGACGTGAAGCCTCATTCTCTGCTATGACATGCAGACTAATTCTCTGCTGACATGAAGCCAGATTGTCTGTTACGGGACCTCTCTCCTCTGCCTGGGTGCTGGGCCTAAATTTATGACAATGGACTGTTGCAGTGGTGGCTGACGTGAAGCCTGATTCTCTGCTATGACATGCAGACTAATTCTCTGCTGACATGAAGCCAGATTGTCTGTTACGGGACCTCTCTCCTCTGCCTGGGTGCTGGGCCTAAATATATGCCAATGGACTGTTGCAGTGGTGGCTGACGTGAAGCCTCATTCTCTGCTATGACATGCAGACTAATTCTCTGCTGTCATGAAGCCAGATTGTCTGTTACGGGACCTCTCTGCTCTGCCTGTGTGCTAGGCCTAAATATATGCCAATGGACTGTTGCAGTGGTGGGTGACGTGAAGCCTGATTCTCTGCTATGACATGCAGACTGATTCTCTGCTGACATGAAGCCAGATTGTCTGTTACGGGACCTCTCTGCTCTGCCTGTGTGCTAGGCCTAAATATATGCCAATGGACTGTTGCAGTGGTGGGTGACGTGAAGCCTCATTCTCTGCTATGACATGCAGACTGATTCTCTGCTGACATGAAGCCAGATTCTCTGTTACGGGACCTCTCTCCTCTGCCTGTGTGTGTGCTGGGCCTAAATATATGCCAATGGACTGTTGCAGTGGTGGCTGACGTGAAGCCTCATTCTCTGCTATGACATGCAGACTAATTCTCTGCTGACATGAAGACAGATTCTCTGTTACGGGACCTCCCTCCTCTGCCTGGGTGCTGGGCCTAAATATATGCCAATGGACTGTTGCAGTGGTGGCTGACGTGAAGCCTCATTCTCTGCTATGACATGCAGACTGATTCTCTGCTGACATGAAGCCAGATTCTCTGTTACGGGACCTCTCTCCTCTGCCTGTGTGTGTGCTGGGCCTAAATATATGCCAATGGACTGTTGCAGTGGTGGCTGACGTGAAGCCTCATTCTCTGCTATGACATGCAGACTGATTCTCTGCTGACATGAAGCCAGATTCTCTGCTACGGGACCTCTCTCCTCTGCCTGTGTGTGTGCTGGGCCTAAATATATGCCAATGGACTGTTGCAGTGGTGGCTGACGTGAAGCCTCATTCTCTGCTATGACATGCAGACTAATTCTCTGCTGACATGAAGACAGATTCTCTGTTACGGGACCTCCCTCCTCTGCCTGGGTGCTGGGCCTAAATATATGCCAATGGACTGTTGCAGTGGTGGCTGACGTGAAGCCTCATTCTCTGCTATGACATGCAGACTAATTCTCTGCTGACATGAAGACAGATTCTCTGTTACGGGACCTCTCTCCTCTGCCTGGGTGCCGGGGCCTAAATATCTGAGAATGGACTGTTCCAGTGGTGGGTGACGGGAAGCCAGATTCTCTGCTATGGAACCTCTCTCCAATTGATTTTGGTTAATTTTTATTTATTTAATTTTTATTTTAATTAATTTCCCTATCCACATTTGTTTGCAGGGGATTTACCTACATGTTGCTGCCTTTTGCAGCCCTCTAGCTCTTTCCTGGGCTGTTTTACAGCCTTTTTAGTGCCGAAAAGTTCGGGTCCCCATTGACTTCAATGGGGTTCGGGTTCGGGACGAAGTTCGGATCGGGTTCGGATCCCGAACCCGAACATTTCCGGGATGTTCGGCCGAACTTCTCGAACCCGAACATCCAGGTGTTCGCTCAACTCTAGTCAACATCAAACGGATCCGTCCCCATTGACTTGCATTGTAATTCAGGACGGATCCGTTTGGCTCCGCACGGCCAGGCGGACACCAAAACGACTTTTTTTTCATGTCCGTGGATCCTCCAAAAATCAAGGAAGACCCACGGACGAAAAAACGGTCACGGATCACGGACCCACGGACCCCGTTTTTGCGGACCGTGAAAAAAAACTGTCGTGTGCATGAGGCCTTAGTTGTGTATACCTGTTTTATTTTATGTGCCATATGTGGGTTGTGTGTCATCTTGTTTCCTTCTTTCCTGTCAGATATGGTTTTCCTAAAAAATCCTAAATTTCCCAGTGGAGTCTAACCATACTGTACTGCTCGGTGCAAGGACAAACATGACATATGAGTGACACAGATGAAAATACAAAGTAGATGCTGCTCATATGGTAGCGTAGAGACAGCAAAGTTATTGTAGGTTGTAGACATTTCTGAAGAGCTGGGTGAGTAGTCATGAGCCGAATGGAGAAGATAAGGACAGAGGACGTCTACATCAGAGGAGACATCACTGGATGTAACAGATATATAATGCTGTATTCTCCTGTATGTGTGATAGCTCTGATTATGATGTCCATCCAAATGTGCCTTTAGCACTGGGGCTGATGGGTTGGATCAAACATTTAACACAAATGCATTAGGGCTTGGGCCCCAAATCTTTTGAGACCCTAGCAACATCCTTGCACAGAAGAAGTCTTTCAGATGGCTGTGTAAAGAGCAGACAAGAGAAGAGCAAATGATGAAGTCTTGTGAGGATTGGGGGTCGAATGTAGGGAGGTATCAGGAGATTTAAACAAAGATACATGGAGGAGACAGAGTGTGGATAGCCTTGTATGTCATTAATAATATTAAGAACTCAATTTGCTGGACAGTAGGTAGCCAGAGAATGACAGCGGGAAAAGCAGATGTGGGAACAAAACTAGTTTAACCTGGCAGCAGAATTTTTTTTAAATTGGAGGGGTGCAAGAGTATTAGATAGGAGCCCCAGAGAAGGATGCTGCAGTAGTCTAGGTGATGAGGGCATGCAATAGCATTTTCATTGACTTAGAATTGAGAAAAGAGTGGAAATGAGAAATGATGGCCGGGGGAGGGGAGTGTCGCAGGAGGTGACGGTTTAATACTGTTCAACAGAAAAATTACTAGTGTAGGTTTCAATTTTCCCAAGCAGTTTAATAAATGAAAGCTGAGCTCTGATTGGTGACTATAGACAAAAAAGCAGTTTTTCACATGACAAACTACTGAACAATGACACATTTATGCCCTTTAGAAGACAATAGTCCCTCCTGTGTTAGGCCCCAAAAAATTGTTAATAGATGATTTCTTAGAAACCACTTATATAACCCAGTAGATCTAGACAGCTGTATGATAGTAGCTTGAAAAGACTGGCAATGGGATAGGATAGGCAAATATATGAAGCAATATAGGATACAAGATTTTCTCTAGGTACTCTGGTTTCCTCCCACACTCCAAAAACAGTACATGCAGTACTTAGACCCTATTCACACACACAACACACACAGCGTCAGGGTCAGACTGGCCCAACAGAGTACAAGAGTATCCTCCAGTGGGCCCAAGCTCTGACAATAATTGACTCCTAATAAAACAGGGTCCCTAAGGTCCTATACACACTGAGGGTTGGCCCTCAGAATCATTTCCTCTTGTGGGGCCATGGGATTTCAGGCCGACGTTATTTAGCATTTTCAAAGACCAGAAATGTTAAGCCTTTTTCATTCCAATTTTTTTTTTACAAGAGTTTTTGGTAGCGTTATTCGTTATGTTACATTTGTAGCATGCATTTTTTTCTGCCTTTTTGTTTTAAACCCAATAAAGAGGCCATACTTAGACCATGCTAGAAACCTCAAAAGCACCAACAAAACAACATATTAACAAAACCACCAGGTACAGCCCTGATCAAAAGTTTAAGACCACCAAATCATATTTAGCATGGCTGGATCTTAACAAGGTTCCAAGTAGAGCTTCAACATGCAACAAGAAGAAATGGGAGTGAGACAAAACATTGTTTGAGCATTCAATTTAATAATAACAACAAATAAACTAAAACAGGCTGTTTTTCAGCTGATCAAAAGTTTAGGACCACACCTCAAAAAAAACTAAACCCCCCCAAAACAGAAATCCAACCTTCAAACATGAACTCAGTAATGAGTAGCTCCGCCGTTATTGTTGATCACTTACAAAATTCATTTGGATTTAGATCAGAGGAACACGCAGGATGGGCCAAAAGAGTGATGGTATTCTCCTGGAAGATGTCCCTTGTCCTGCGGGCATTGTGTACTGTAGCGTTGTCCTGTTGAAAAACCCAGTTGTTACCACACAGACTAGGGCCCTAAGTCATAAGGAATGCTCTCTGCAACATCTGGACATAGCCAGCGGCCGTTTGACACCCCTGCACTTTCTGAAGCTTCATTGTTCCACTGAAGGAAAAAGTAACCCAGACCATTATGGCGCCCCCTCCACTGTGGCGCGTAGAAAACATCTCAGGTGGGATCTGCTTGTCATGCCAGTAACGTTGGAAACCATCAGGACCATCAAGGTTAAAAAAAATTCTCATCAGAGAATAAAACTTTCTTCCACCTTTAACTGTCCCATGTTTTTGTTTTTGAAGCCCTTCAGTCTCAGATTCCGTCTGATGGTTATGGGGCTGCAGTCAGCACCAGTAAGGGCCTTAATTTGGGTCGAGGATTGTCCAGTGTCTTGACGGACAGCCATTTGGATCCTCAGGCTCAGTGCTGATGACATTTTTTTGAGTCTTCCACTTGACTTTTTTGTTCCATAGCCCTCAGGATCATTTAAGAAATTCTAAATGACTGTCTTAGTGCGTCCCACCTCAGCAGCGATGGCGCGCTGTGAGAGACCCTGCTTATGCAGTTCAACAACCCCACCACGTTCAAAAAGGGAGAGTTTTTTGGCATTTGCCATCACAACGTGTGACTACCTGACAGAAAATTACAATGAATCCACATCTTTGCACAGATTTGGAATTTTAAAGGCATGTGGTCCTAAAATTTGGATCAGGTGAAAAACAGCCTGCTTCAGTTTAATCGTCATTTTAAATTAATTGAATGCTCAAAAAATGTTTTGTCTCACTCTCATTTTTTCTTGTTGCATGTTGAAGCTCTACTTGGAACCTTGTTAAGATCCAACAATGTAAAATATGATTTTCTGCCATTTTTCAAGTGGTCTTAAACTTTTGATCAGGACTGTATGTCAACTTTTTAATAATATCCCAAAGACTTTAAAGTATGAGCTACTTATGTCCTATTGAATTTGCTCATCAGAAATGGTCTTCAATTGATCACTAGAAAATATACAATCTACATGGCTGCTATTTTCACAAATCTACAAATTGATTTAGAGTCGACCTCGGCTATATTTCTTTATGCTATAATAATTCAACTATATGAAAGACCATTTGCTGTATCTTAATAAATCTGGATTTTGTACTAGTTACTATGAGAAGAAATACACAGGATATAGCTTCACTTGGAAGTCAAAGCTTAAATCTGTGAATTATATACTGTGGAAGGTTTTCCCTGCATATACCTAGAAGATAATATCCAGGACTCTGGTCCTTAAAACATGGATGTTAAAAGGTTAAATGGATTCTTAAGCAGCACCCCTCCTTCACTGGCAACATAAGTCCCATTAATCATCATCTATAAACAATGATCGCCATGGAAACGTTTGTATATACATTTTTAATGGGTAAAAAAGAAGCAGATTTGAGTGTTTCTTCTTTTTTTTTTTACTTGCAGGAATAATGATTTCCAGGTTTGGCATTTCCTGTTCAAACGTTTGGCTTAATGCAGAACCCCTGGCTATGCCTCAGGGCCCCTCACTTCTTCCAGACGTCCTCAGCTGGCTAAGAACTTTGTCCCCCACACCCACCCCTGTCAGTGCTGTTTTATCATTATGTCTGGATGTGATATTCCTGGCAGACTTTAGACAGAAAAAAAAACTTTGGAAATGTAACTCTTTCTGTGCTGCTCTACTCTTAGGTTATAAGGACTTAATGCAGATGCAAATCTGTTGCATGCCAAATTCTGTATAAAATAAAATGAATGTTTCTAACATTGAGCAAGAAAACCGCCAATAAAACAAGATGCAGATGCTAAGTACAAAAAAAATGTAACCTCCTATTTCTCAATAATGCGTTTATATTTGTAGTAGTTTTACTGGTGGGAAAATATGTCATTCTAGTATGTGACAGGAAGTGACTACAGTATACTACATCAGAGCACATCCATTCCAGTACTATAAATACTAGTATATACTCAAGGCCACTGCTTATCCTTTCTTATACTACTCATCTGTTAAGAAGACATCATCGCCTTGAGTACAGCTACAAACTGCATAAAAGAGCAAAAAAAATTATATCTGATAGGATTTTAGCTCAAAACCCAAAAAAGGCTTTAAATCCCCAAACGTTATCATGTTGCAATATCTCTATCTCTTCTTGTGCCTTATCTCTGACACCTAGAAAAGCCCTGGGATCATAGTCACCTTTTAATAGTTCCTAGAGATAATAACTATTCAGTAGCTATCACTCTTGTAGAATAGAGTCGGGTTTATTCTAGAACACCTTCGATGGACTTTTTCGGGTGGAAGAAATTAATCTTACTTGTCTGTTGCCCAATGATCAATGTGTTTATGGTGCTATTTGCATAGTGTAGGTAATTTTTCTTTTTCTTTTTTTCCTTTTAGGGGGGAGAAATGCCTTAAAGTCCACCTGCCTTTACTTAGGACAATTTTATAACTGTGAACACGAAATGTATTCTTTTAGCTCCAAGAAAGCTATAAAGGTCCTATACAAAAATGACTTCTACACAGGATGTCTTCAAGGTAGGAAAGCATCTAACTGCTAGAAGAGAAGTGCTACCTTTTGAAAGATAAGTGAAAGCTGTGAGTAGCTCAGTTTATTCCAACTCTATGCCAGCTACTATGTTGAAATTCTGAAAATTTTAACATAAAATGACATAATGATACAAAAGGACTTTTGTTCGGCCAGATGGTCCATTAGGTTTTAGACACCACTGAAATAATTAGTCATGAACTGATCTTGCTCCTCTGTGTTATCAGTGGATGTGGTGTTTCTACAGCAGGGTAATATGAAGCTAAATATAAAGGACATGAAGAAGCATACACTGCCAAAGGTGTTCTTGAAGAAAAATGTGCACTTGTCCTATATTGGACAAGAATCTGATTGCTGCGTTTCAACATAACCTAACCTTATTCAGCCTCAAAATAATGAAAGTCTAATTTTAGCTTAAAAAATAAAACTAAAAAATGAAATGAAAAAATAAATAAATGTATAAACCTTATATATCTATACCATAACCATGGTATTAATGTTTCATTCTACATTTCTTTTTAAATAAGTAAAAAAGCTTATGAAAGCTGCATTTTACTAAAGCAGTGAGTGATTCCCTTCATTATGAAATTCTTAATTTTCACAAAATTTTACTTTCCAGTATCTTAGTAATTCCAGCCAAAAACAGTGCCTTGATTGCTTTTGCCACAAGCAAACATCTGCCATAGGTTTCATCCATAACACAGTAGCAAACGAGGTCATTTAGTGGCACTAGACAAGAGTTTTCTGTGTCTGTGTTTACTTTATTACTAAGAACATCAAATCATAGAAGCCGGCAATATCTTGCTGGCTGGGCTCCTTTGTCATCTTTCCTTTCACCATTGCATTATCGGAAAGGTTGTACTACATTACCTTGTTTATTTTTCTAATGCTTCTGCTGCCTGTTCTAGCAAAGCACCGATAACATGCATTAGGTGTCCAGCTACAGGGGTTACTTTGCAGAATGCTTTTGAAAAAAAATCGCTTTACCCTAAATTTCTGTAGCTGATTTAAGCATTGCAACATTTCTTACTTTGTTTCAGTGTGTGTACCTACAGTAAGTAGGAATTCCCTAAAATATACATGGCCCCTCTTGTTTCAACTGGGAGCAATCTGGTATTTCAAATTATGTCTGTAGCTTCCCATCAGTAGATACAAGCTTATAATTGTATTTCTTCACCTTGTAATGAGAATACTAGGGACGAGTGAACTTCTTGAAATCTGTTTCTGGGCTGATTCACACAAATCAGTTGTCAGATTCGACTGAATAAATTTGACCCAAATCAAAAGTTCCCTGATTGCCTATCTCCTAGGACTGTCTCCAACACCTTTTTTAAGCTCCGTAACACCAAGACAGCATGAGTAATGTCAAATAACACTGACATACATGGCTATGGGTTAACGGATGGTAGTAAGGGGTAAAAAGCCAAACTGAACAATTTTTTTTTGTTATTTAAAGAAGTCCAAAAAGTATCCCTTTTTTGTAGTAGATGCCTTCTTCTCTGTCTTCTGACCTGTGAAATGGTGGCTGCCATTTTGAGTGATTCATCCGAAACAAATCGAAAAAATCTTGGATTTGCCAGAATTCCCAATTTTTTTGTTGTACATTTGTAACAAATTAAATTAGTTTAGAATCAGAATTTGTACATTTCTAGAGAACACTAGAAGTAAAGTCCTAAGTAAAATTACCTACACTATGCAAATAGCACCATAAACACATTGATCATTGGGCAACAGACAAGTAAGATTAATTTCTTCCCCCGAAAAAGACCATCTAAGGTGTTCTAGAATAAACCTGGCTCTATTCTAGTATGCAATGTAAACTTGCTATGTTTTACACTCCTCAACACTCAAATTGCAAAACCAAAATGGACAAGCCGTAAGGCAATGCAAATTAAAGAAGTAGCAGGTAAAATTTTCAAACACCTAGCTCCAATCTGTGGTGTGTGGGAGGAGCATAAATGCCAGATTGAAAGCAAAAATTTTTAGCCATATGAAAGCTCAAATATCAGATCAAATCATGTGGGATGATTGTGTGGTCCCCTGCTCGTTGATTTGCCACTTATCTCCGCTTGTCACATAGTAAGAGGGTCATAATCCTTGAACTGAGAGACCCAGGTTTATCACTCTGGCCAATAAGTCAGCACTGTTCAACGTTGCTTGTCCTGGTGGTTGGGAGAACAACGACCAACTGGAAAGACCGCAAGAGGTGCACAGAGGTGAACATCTGCACAGAAGGATTGTCTGAATAGAAGAATGGCACATAGTGATAAATACTGTGCTGCAAGTGAAATTGGACATCACACCCAAAGTCTAGAGCGGCAAACAGTGCCTACACAAACCATAAGAAGATGTTTGCAGGACTCAGGGCTAAGAGCCAGACGTCCAGCTACAAGTGTTCCACTGACCTCATGCCACCGCTCTCAAAGGCTTTCATGGTACACAGCAAGACAGCAATGGAGGAATGGAATAGAGGTCTATCCTCTTCAGTGATGAGTTCAGCTTTTGTCTGGTACGCAATGATAGCCAGAGATTGGATTGGAGACCACACAAGCAATGCCATGAAGAGGCATTCACCAGGGAATGTCACACTGGTCCTACTCCCAGGTGAGCAGCTTGCATGGCTGAAATGTGCTACCATGTCTTGCAGCATCTCCAGACTTCTTTCCCATTGATCGCATCTGGGAGATAATTGGTCGGCAATTGCAAAGGAAGTTGCCAGCAGCGGATCTTGATAATATGCGTGCCCAAGTGCATTCAGTGTGGCAGAACATTCCCGAGACAACCATTAATAACCTGCCAAAGTGGTCACACAGGTGTATCATGTAGACAATTTTACGGATAGTGAGCACTGTGTTATTTCTATGCGTTCCATGATGTAAGTGACACTTTTTGGCATTCTCTTCTAACTAATGTATATCAGGATTGCCCCTTACAATAGACTTGTTGGACTTAAGACTGTTGTTCTTGGCCGCAAGTATTCTGCTTATGGAGCAGCAGGCACAGACTGTCAGAAAACAGCTTGTCTCTGCTGACTGGATTTTCTTCCAACAATAAGTATACATTAGGGGGCTGCTGTTTATGTAATTCCCATACATTAGTAGGGGTTCATCATAATGAATGCTGCTCCATTCATTTTGGGGGGGCTCTGAGGGGTACAGGGTTACCACTACAGAGGTAGAACCCCACCAATCTAATAATCACCCCCAATCCTCTGGATAGGGGTAACTTGTAACAACTGGAATACCCCTTTAATTATAAGCATACCAAGCTTAAAGGGGGTTTCCAGTAATAAATCACTTTTTACTTATGCCCCATAGCCTGCCTCACATATTGTAAGTGTCATACTTACCTGCTCCCAGCCACTCCAGTCCTGTGCACTGGCACCTACTCATCCATCTTCTGGTCCCCAGCTTTTCTTCCAGCGGTTATGGACATGGTCATCTGTGCCACTGCAGCCAATGACTGGCTTCAGCGGTGATGTGTCACTTGGGCACATCTGACCGCAGTAGTCATTCATTGGCTCCTGTGGCACATGAGACCATGTCCATATGGACAAGCAGGAACCAGCGCGCAGGGCCGGAGAGCAGGGAGGAGTTAAGTATGTGACTCTTACAATAGGTAAGGCTGCCAATGGGACATAAGTAAAAAGTGATTTACTATCAGAATGCCCCCATAGGTTTGCAAGAATACCCATATTTGTTGCATGACCAAATATTAGCAACACTGCATTTAGCAAATCACATTTATTAGGATTGTTAACAGTGTGATTGGCAGGAATTATTATTTACCATCTCATCATTAGGCAAATTATTTACAGTAAATTATCTGGCATGCCTATGAAGTGTAGGGTGTCAAATCAGGACTTGTATATGGAGCATGTTCCTATGTAATCCTTCCAGAGGGAATTACTTTCCCTGGAAGCGAAAAACGCTATTTTATGGATGCAAATACATCAGACTGTCATAAAACTGCTTGTGTCTGCCTCGGGGAAGCCTTGTTTCATTATTCGAATGCTCCAGCTCATATAAGAGAGCAATTCCAGAAAAACATTTGGGGTCATTTGTCAAGCTGGTGTAAAGCAGAACTGGCTTAGTTGCCCATAGCAACCAATCAGATTCCACCTTTAATTTTCCAAAGGAGCTGTCAAAAATGAAAAGTGGAATATGATTGGTTGCTATGGGTAACTAAGCCAGTTCTACTTTACACCAGTTTGATAAATGACCCCAATTATTTTTGGGGAGTTGCTAGAATATTGCTGCATTCCCCTGATACATGGTGAGTAGGGATGAGCGAACTCGAACTGTATAGTTCGGGTTCGTACCGAATTTTGGGGTGTCCGTGACACGGACCCGAACCCGGACATTTTCGTAAAAGTCCGGGTTCGGGTTCGGTGTTCGTCGCTTTCTTGGCGCTTTTGTGACGCTTTCTTGGCGCTTTTTGAAAGGCTGCAAAGCAGCCAATCAACAAGCGTCATACTACTTGCCCCAAGAGGCCATCACAGCCATGCCTACTATTGGCATGGCTGTGATTGGCCAGAGCACCATGTGACCCAGCCTCTATTTAAGCTGGAGTCACATAGCGCCGCCCGTCACTCTGCTCTGATTAGCGTAGGGAGAGGTTGCGGCTGCGACAGTAGGGCGAGATTAGGCAGATTAACTCCTCCAAAGGACTTGATTAACTGATCGATCTGCAGCTGTGGATCATTGAGCTGCTGATCCTCAATTGCTCACTGTTTTTAGGCTGCACAGACCGTTTGTCAGTCTCATTTTTCTGGGGTGATCGGCGGCCATTTTGTGTCTTGTGGTGCGCCAGCACAAGCTGCGACCAAGTGCATTTAACCCTCAATGGTGTGGTTGTTTTTTGGCTAAAGCCTACATCAGGGTGAAGCTGTCACACCAAGTGCATTTAACCAGCAATAGTCTGTTCATTTTTTGGCCATATACAAAATCAGGGGCAAGCTGCGCCTGTCACCAAGTGCATTTAACCCTCAATGGTGTGGTTGTTTTTTGGCTAAAGCCTACATCAGGGTGAAGCTGTGACACCAAGTGCATTTAACCAGCAATAGTCTGTTCATTTTTTGGCCATATACAAAATCAGGGGCAAGCTGCGCCTGTCACCAAGTGCATTTAACCCTCAATGGTGTGGTTGTTTTTTGGCTAAAGCCTACATCAGGGTGAAGCTGTCACACCAAGTGCATTTAACCAGCAATAGTCTGTTCATTTTTTGGCCATATACAAAATCAGGGGCAAGCTGCGCCTGTCACCAAGTGCATTTAACCCTCAATGGTGTGGTTGTTTTTTGGCTAAAGCCTACATCAGGGTGAAGCTGTCACACCAAGTGCATTTAACCAGCAATAGTCTGTTTATTTTTTGGCCATATCCCAGTCTAATTCTGTCACTAAATCCATACCGGTCACCCAGCGCCTAAATACTAGGCCTCAAATTTATATCCAGCTAAATCTGTCCCTAGTGCTGTAGCTGGGCGAGTTATTTAGTGTCCGTTCAAGCACATTTCTTGTTCTGGGTTGAAATACAATTCCCAATTTAGCAATTTCATAATTTAGTGGTTCCTGCTATATCAGAGCTATTTGAAATCTATCCCAAAAAGGGTATATAATATTGAAGGTGCACATTGGGTCATTCAGAATAACTTCACACACACCCGCTACTGTGTATTTCCAAGTCTAATTCTGTCACTAAACCCATACCTGTCACCCAGCGCCTAAATACTAGGCCTCAAATTTAAATCCCTCTAAATCTCTCGTTACCGCTGTACTGTTGTTGCTGGGCAAGATATTTAGTGTCCGTCAAAGCACATTTTTTGTTCTGGGTTGAAGTACAATTCCCAATTTAGCAATTTCATAATTTAGTGGTTCCTGCTATATCAGAGCTATTTGGAATCTATCCCTAAAAGGGTATATAATATTGAAGGTGCACATTGGGTCATTCAGAATAACTTCACACACACCCGCTACTGTGTATTTCCAAGTCTAATTCTGTCACTAAACCCATACCTGTCACCCAGCGCCTAAATACTAGGCCTCAAATTTAAATCCCTCTAAATCTCTCGTTACCGCTGTACTGTTGTTGCTGGGCAAGATATTTAGTGTCCGTCAAAGCACATTTTTTGTTCTGGGTTGAAGTACAATTCCCAATTTAGCAATTTCATAATTTAGTGGTTCCTGCTATATCAGAGCTATTTGGAATCTATCCCTAAAAGGGTATATAATATTGAAGGTGCACATTGGGTCATTCAGAATAACTTCACACACACCCGCTACTGTGTATTTCCAAGTCTAATTCTGTCACTAAACCCATACCTGTCACCCAGCGCCTAAATACTAGGCCTCAAATTTAAATCCCTCTAAATCTCTCGTTACCGCTGTACTGTTGTTGCTGGGCAAGATATTTAGTGTCCGTCAAAGCACATTTTTTGTTCTGGGTTGAAGTACAATTCCCAATTTAGCAATTTCATAATTTAGTGGTTCCTGCTATATCAGAGCTATTTGGAATCTATCCCTAAAAGGGTATATAATATTGAAGGTGCACATTGGGTCATTCAGAATAACTTCACACACACCCGCTACTGTGTATTTCCAAGTCTAATTCTGGCACTAAACCCATACCTGTCACCCAGCGCCTAAATACTAGGCCTCAAATTTAAATCCCTCTAAATCTCTCGTTACCGCTGTACTGTTGTTGCTGGGCAAGATATTTAGTGTCCGTCAAAGCACATTTTTTGTTCTGGGTTGAAGTACAATTCCCAATTTAGCAATTTCATAATTTAGTGGTTTCTGCTATATCAGAGCTATTTGAAATCTATCCCTAAAAGGGTATATAATATTGAAGGTGCACATAGGGTCATTCAGAATAACTTCACACACACGCTTCTGTGCATTTCCAAGTCTAATTCTGTCACTAAATCCATACCGGTGACCCAGCGCCTAAATACTAGGCCTCAAATTTAAATCCCTCTAAATCTCTCGTTACCCACCGCTGTACTGTTGTTGCTGGGCAAGATATTTAGTGTCCGTCAAAGCACATTTTTTGTTCTGGGTTGAAGTACAATTCCCAATTTAGCAATTTCATAATTTAGTGGTTTCTGCTATATCAGAGCTATTTGAAATCTATCCCTAAAAGGGTATATAATATTGAAGGTGCACATAGGGTCATTCAGAATAACTTCACACACACGCTTCTGTGCATTTCCAAGTCTAATTCTGTCACTAAATCCATACCGGTGACCCAGCGCCTAAATACTAGGCCTCAAATTTAAATCCCTCTAAATCTCTCGTTACCCACCGCTGTACTGTTGTTGCTGGGCAAGATATTTAGTGTCCGTCAAAGCACATTTTTTGTTCTGGGTTGAAGTACAATTCCCAATTTAGCAATTTCATAATTTAGTGGTTTCTGCTATATCAGAGCTATTTGAAATCTATCCCTAAAAGGGTATATAATATTGAAGGTGCACATAGGGTCATTCAGAATAACTTCACACACACGCTTCTGTGCATTTCCAAGTCTAATTCTGTCACTAAATCCATACCGGTGACCCAGCGCCTAAATACTAGGCCTCAAATTTAAATCCCTCTAAATCTCTCGTTACCCACCGCTGTACTGTTGTTGCTGGGCAAGATATTTAGTGTCCGTCAAAGCACATTTTTTGTTCTGGGTTGAAGTACAATTCCCAATTTAGCAATTTCATAATTTAGTGGTTTCTGCTATATCAGAGCTATTTGAAATCTATCCCTAAAAGGGTATATAATATTGAAGGTGCACATAGGGTCATTCAGAATAACTTCACACACACGCTTCTGTGCATTTCCAAGTCTAATTCTGTCACTAAATCCATACCGGTGACCCAGCGCCTAAATACTAGGCCTCAAATTTAAATCCCTCTAAATCTCTCGTTACCCACCGCTGTACTGTTGTTGCTGGGCAAGATATTTAGTGTCCGTCAAAGCACATTTTTTGTTCTGGGTTGAAGTACAATTCCCAATTTAGCAATTTCATAATTTAGTGGTTTCTGCTATATCAGAGCTATTTGAAATCTATCCCTAAAAGGGTATATAATATTGAAGGTGCACATAGGGTCATTCAGAATAACTTCACACACACGCTTCTGTGCATTTCCAAGTCTAATTCTGTCACTAAATCCATACCGGTGACCCAGCGCCTAAATACTAGGCCTCAAATTTAAATCCCTCTAAATCTCTCGTTACCCACCGCTGTACTGTTGTTGCTGGGCAAGATATTTAGTGTCCGTCAAAGCACATTTTTTGTTCTGGGTTGAAGTACAATTCCCAATTTAGCAATTTCATAATTTAGTGGTTTCTGCTATATCAGAGCTATTTGAAATCTATCCCTAAAAGGGTATATAATATTGAAGGTGCACATAGGGTCATTCAGAATAACTTCACACACACGCTTCTGTGCATTTCCAAGTCTAATTCTGTCACTAAATCCATACCGGTGACCCAGCGCCTAAATACTAGGCCTCAAATTTATATCCCGCTAAATCTCTCGTTACCGCTGTACTGTTGTTGCTGGGCAAGATATTTAGTGTCCGTCAAAGCACATTTTTTGTTCTGGGTTGAAGTACAATTCCCAATTTAGCAATTTCATAATTTAGTGGTTCCTGCTATATCAGAGCTATTTGAAATCTATCCCAAAAAGGGTATATAATATTGAAGGTGCACATTGGGTCATTCAGAATAACTTCACACACACCCGCTACTGTGTATTTCCAAGTCTAATTCTGTCACTAAACCCATACCTGTCACCCAGCGCCTAAATACTAGGCCTCAAATTTAAATCCCTCTAAATCTCTCGTTACCGCTGTCCTGTTGTAGCTGGGAAAGTTATTTAGTGCCCGTCAAAGCACATTTTTTGTTCTGGGTTGAAGTACAATTCCCAATTTAGCAATTTCATAATTTAGTGGTTCCTGCTATATCAGAGCTATTTGAAATCTATCCCAAAAAGGGTATATAATATTCAAGGTGCACATTGGGTCATTCAGAATAACTTCACACACACGCTTCTGTGCATTTCCAAGTCTAATTCTGTCACTAAATCCATACCGGTCACCCAGCGCCTAAATACTAGGCCTCAAATTTATATCCCGCTGAATTTGAATACAATACATTGGGCCAAATAATATATTTGTTGTTGTGGTGAACCATAACAATGAGAAAAACATCTAGTAAGGGACGCGGACGTGGACATGGTCGTGGTGGTGTTAGTGGACCCTCTGGTGCTGGGAGAGGACGTGGCCGTTCTGCCACATCCACACGTCCTAGTGTACCAACTACCTCAGGTCCCAGTAGCCGCAAGAATTTACAGCGATATATGGTGGGGCCCAATGCCGTTCTAAGGATGGTAAGGCCTGAGCAGGTACAGGCATTAGTCAATTGGGTGGCCGACAGTGGATCCAGCACGTTCACATTATCTCCCACCCAGTCTTCTGCAGAAAGCGCACAGATGGCGCCTGAAAACCAACCCCATCAGTCTGTCACATCACCCCCATGCATACCAGGGAAACTGTCTCAGCCTCAAGTTATGCAGCAGTCTCTTATGCTGTTTGAAGACTCCGCTGGCAGGGTTTCCCAAGGGCATCCACCTAGCCCTTCCCCAGCGGTGAAAGACATAGAATGCACTGACGCACAACCACTTATGTTTCCTGATGATGAGGACATGGGAATACCACCTCAGCATGTCTCTGATGATGACGAAACACAGGTGCCAACTGCTGCGTCTTTCTGCAGTGTGCAGACTGAACAGGAGGTCAGGGATCAAGACTGGGTGGAAGACGATGCAGGGGACGATGAGGTCCTAGACCCCACATGGAATGAAGGTCGTGCCACTGACTTTCACAGTTCGGAGGAAGAGGCAGTGGTGAGACCGAGCCAACAGCGTAGCAAAAGAGGGAGCAGTGGGCAAAAGCAGAACACCCGCCGCCAAGAGACTCCGCCTGCTACTGACCGCCGCCATCTGGGACCGAGCACCCCAAAGGCAGCTTCAAGGAGTTCCCTGGCATGGCACTTCTTCAAACAATGTGCTGACGACAAGACCCGAGTGGTTTGCACGCTGTGCCATCAGAGCCTGAAGCGAGGCATTAACGTTCTGAACCTGAGCACAACCTGCATGACCAGGCACCTGCATGCAAAGCATGAACTGCAGTGGAGTAAACACCTTAAAACCAAGGAAGTCACTCAGGCTCCCCCTGCTACCTCTTCTGCTGCTGCCGCCTCGGCCTATTCTGCTGCTGCCGCCTCGGCCTCTTCCTCCGCCTCTGGAGGAACGTTGGCACCTGCCGCCCAGCAAACAGGGGATGTACCACCAACACCACCACCACCACCTCCGTCACCAAGCGTCTCAACCATGTCACACGCCAGCGTTCAGCTCTCCATCTCACAAACATTTGATAGAAAGCGTAAATTCCCACCTAGCCACCCTCGATCCCTGGCCCTGAATGCCAGCATTTCTAAACTACTGGCCTATGAAATGCTGTCATTTAGGCTGGTGGACACAGACAGCTTCAAACAGCTCATGTCGCTTGCTGTCCCACAGTATGTTGTTCCCAGCCGGCACTACTTCTCCAAGAGAGCCGTGCCTTCCCTGCACAACCAAGTATCCGATAAAATCAAGTGTGCACTGCGCAACGCCATCTGTAGCAAGGTCCACCTAACCACAGATACGTGGACCAGTAAGCACGGCCAGGGACGCTATATCTCCCTAACTGCACACTGGGTAAATGTAGTGGCAGCTGGGCCCCAGGCGGAGAGCTGTTTGGCGCACGTCCTGCCGCCGCCAAGGATCGCAGGGCAACATTCTTTGCCTCCTGTTGCCACCTCCTCCTTCTCGGCTTCCTCCTCCTCTTCTTCCACCTGCTCATCCAGTCAGCCACACACCTTCACCACCAACTTCAGCACAGCCCGGGGTAAACGTCAGCAGGCCATTCTGAAACTCATATGTTTGGGGGACAGGCCCCACACCGCACAGGAGTTGTGGCGGGGTATTGAACAACAGACCGACGAGTGGTTGCTGCCGGTGAGCCTCAAGCCCGGCCTGGTGGTGTGTGATAATGGGCGAAATCTCGTTGCAGCTCTGGGACTAGCCAATTTGACGCACATCCCTTGCTTGGCGCATGTGCTGAATTTGGTGGTGCAGAAGTTCATTCACAACTACCCCGACATGTCAGAGCTGCTGCATAAAGTGCGGGCCGTCTGTTCGCGCTTCCGGCGTTCACATCCTGCCGCTGCTCGCCTGTCTGCGCTACAGCGTAACTTCGGCCTTCCCGCTCACCGCCTCATATACGACGTGCCCACCAGGTGGAACTCCACCTTGCACATGCTGGACAGACTGTGCGAGCAGCAGCAGGCCATAGTGGAGTTTCAGCTGCAGCACGCACGGGTCAGTCGCACTACAGAACAGCACCACTTCACCACCAATGACTGGGCCTCCATGCGAGACCTGTGTGCCCTGTTGCGCTGTTTCGAGTACTCCACCAACATGGCCAGTGGCGATGACACCGTTATCAGCGTTACAATACCACTTCTATGTCTCCTTGAGAAAACACTTAGGGCGATGATGGAACAGGAGGTGGCCCAGGAGGAGGAGGAGGAGGATGAGGAAGAGGGGTCATTTTTAGCACTTTCAGGCCAGTCTCTTCGAAGTGACTCAGAGGGAGGTTTTTTGCAACAGCAGAGGCCAGGTACAAATGTGGCCAGCCAGGGCCCACTACTGGAGGACGAGGAGGACGAGGATGAGGAGGAGGTGGAGGAGGATGAGGATGAAGCATGGTCACAGCGGGGTGGCACCCAACGCAGCTCGGGTCCATCACTGGTGCGTGGCTGGGGGGAAAGGCAGGACGATGACGATACGCCTCCCACAGAGGACAGCTTGTCCTTACCCCTGGGCAGCCTGGCACACATGAGCGACTACATGCTGCAGTGCCTGCGCAACGACAGCAGAGTTGCCCACATTTTAACCTGTGCGGACTACTGGGTTGCCACCCTGCTGGATCCACGCTACAAAGACAATGTGCCCACCTTACTTCCTGCACTGGAGCGTGATAGGAAGATGCGCGAGTACAAGCGCACGTTGGTAGACGCGCTACTGAGAGCATTCCCAAATGTCACAGGGGAACAAGTGGAAGCCCAAGGCCAAGGCAGAGGAGGAGCAAGAGGTCGCCAAGGCAGCTGTGTCACGGCCAGCTCCTCTGAGGGCAGGGTTAGCATGGCAGAGATGTGGAAAACTTTTGTCAACACGCCACAGCTAACTGCACCACCACCTGATACGCAACGTGTTAGCAGGAGGCAACATTTCACTAACATGGTGGAACAGTACGTGTGCACACCCCTCCACGTACTGACTGATGGTTCGGCCCCATTCAACTTCTGGGTCTCTAAATTGTCCACGTGGCCAGAGCTAGCCTTTTATGCCTTGGAGGTGCTGGCCTGCCCGGCAGCCAGCGTTTTGTCTGAACGTGTATTCAGCACGGCAGGGGGCGTCATTACAGACAAACGCAGCCGCCTGTCTACAGCCAATGTGGACAAGCTGACGTTCATAAAAATGAACCAGGCATGGATCCCACAGGACCTGTCCGTCCCTTGTCCAGATTAGACATTAACTACCTCCCCATAACCATATATTATTGGACTCCAGGGCACTTCCTCATTCAATCCTATTTTTATTTTCATTTTACCATTATATTGCGATGCTACCCAAAGTTGAATGAACCTCTCCTCTGCCTGTGTGCTAGGCCTAAATATATGCCAATGGACTGTTGCAGTGGTGGCTGACATGAAGCCTGATTCTCTGCTATGACATGCAGACTAATTCTCTGCTGACATGAAGCCAGATTGTCTGTTACGGGACCTCTCTCCTCTGCCTGGGTGCTGGGCCTAAATTTATGACAATGGACTGTTGCAGTGGTGGCTGACGTGAAGCCTGATTCTCTGCTATGACATGCAGACTGATTCTCTGCTGACATGAAGCCAGATCCTCTGTTACGGGACCTCTCTCCTCTGCCTGGGTGCTGGGCCTAAATTTATGACAATGGACTGTTGCAGTGGTGGCTGACGTGAAGCCTGATTCTCTGCTATGACATGCAGACTGATTCTCTGCTGACATGAAGCCAGATCCTCTTTTACGGGACCTCTCTCCTCTGCCTGGGTGCTGGGCCTAAATTTATGACAATGGACTGTTGCAGTGGTGGCTGACGTGAAGCCTGATTCTCTGCTATGACATGCAGACTGATTCTCTGCTGTCATGAAGCCAGATTGTCTGTTACGGGACCTTTCTCCTCTACCTGGGTTCTGGGCCTAAATTTATGAAAATTGACTCTTACAGTGGTGGGTGACGTGAAGCCTGATTCTCTGCTATGATATGAAGACTGATTCTCTGCTGACATGAAGCCAGATTGTCTGTTACGGGACCTTTCTCCTCTGCCTGGGTTCTGGGCCTAAATTTATGAAAATTGACTCTTACAGTGGTGGGTGACGTGAAGCCTGATTCTCTGCTATGATATGAAGACTGATTCTCTGCTGACATGAAGCCAGATTCTCTGTTACGGGACCTCTCTCCTCTGCCTGGGTGCTGGGCCTAAATTTATGACAATGGACTGTTGCAGTGGTGGCTGACGTGAAGCCTGATTCTCTGCTATGACATGCAGACTGATTCTCTGCTGACATGAAGCCAGATTGTCTGTTACGGGACCTCTCTCCTCTGCCTGTGTGTGTGCTGGGCCTAAATATATGCCAATGGACTGTTGCAGTGGTGGCTGACGTGAAGCCTCATTCTCTGCTATGACATGCAGACTAATTCTCTGCTGACATGAAGACAGATTCTCTGTTACGGGACCTCTCTCCTCTGCCTGGGTGCCGGGGCCTAAATATCTGAGAATGGACTGTTCCAGTGGTGGGTGACGGGAAGCCAGATTCTCTGCTATGGAACCTCTCTCCAATTGATTTTGGTTAATTTTTATTTATTTAATTTTTATTTTAATTCATTTCCCTATCCACATTTGTTTGCAGGGGATTTACCTACATGTTGCTGCCTTTTGCAGCCCTCTAGCTCTTTCCTGGGCTGTTTTACAGCCTTTTTAGTGCCGAAAAGTTCGGGTCCCCATTGACTTCAATGGGGTTCGGGTTCGGGACGAAGTTCGGATCGGGTTCGGATCCCGAACCCGAACATTTCCGGGATGTTCGGCCGAACTTCTCGAACCCGAACATCCAGGTGTTCGCTCAACTCTAATGGTGAGCCATGAAAGTCAGACCCTTGTTTCGCTTGTGTGTTTTTTTTTACAGGATAACGCTTATCGGCCTATTCATCAAACCTGTCTTTCTTTGTTGCCCAGAGAAACCAATCACAGCTCAGCTTTCATTTTTTATAGTGCTCTCGAAAAATAAAAGCTGTGCTGTGATTGGTTGCTATGAGTTTGCTGTTGGTTGCTATTCATTGATAGAATATTTATGTAGGTTTCTATTTTTTGTGGCCACCCTGTATGTCCGCGTAGGGTCACACTATATCGCACATCCTTACCATCTCCAGTATTACTGACAGAGCTGTACTACTTATCTATTTTCAAGTAAAATGACACAGTGGTCAGTATCTCTCCTGGTCTACCTTGGCCTGCTTTTAATATATTTATCTGAAGCAAAGACAGAGGAATGGATTATAATAAGAAAATTAAGGGGACATGTTGTATTCTTTATACAAATCTTCATGGATGTAAAAGCTCCTGGGGATCTGTGAAATAAAATCGGCGAGATAAAGCAGCGATCATGAAAAAGGGTCATACTTTTTTCTGAACGTCCATCAACCTTAAAGGGGTTGTTTAAGTGTTCATTTTAATACTGATGACCTATCCTATCCCAGTTTATCAGCCGCCTGAAGAGGCAGAGGCGCTTGCAGTAACTCAGCAGCCTCCCCTCTGCTTACCAAGCACAGAGCCTTCATTGAATAGTGGATGTGCTTGGTATCACTTGAATCGGACTGCGCTGCGCCTAGGCCGTGTGAGTGCCGCAGTCTCTTTAAACAGCTGAATGGCAGGGGTGCCAGGAGTCAGAACCCCACCAATCACATACTGATAACCAGGGGCATTGCTAGGATCTCAAAAGATCCTGGCCCAAGCCCCAATGCATATTGACCAATTCTCTAAGTCTACCAACCGACTCCAATCGCCCCACCACCGCAAACACTAGCACTGAAGACATTTTTCTGTACTTGCTATACAGCTATACCTCTCATATCCAGTGCCTCCCAGGTGACGTCTCCTCTCATGTAGATCTTCTCTGTCATCATCTTCTCCATTCAGTCCAGACAACTTCTCTCACCCGCCTCATCTCTGCAGAGTGTGACACACGGACATCTTAGGTTCCTCACTTTTCTGTACCCCCAAATACTATTCTGAAGAAAAATGAGCGCCATACAGATAATCTTCCCCATAGTAATAGTGCTCCTCATAGTCCCACCAATAGTAATTCCCTTCTAGAGTGCCCCATTAGTAGAAGAGCCCTCCAGTATTAATAATGCCCTTACAGAGCATCCCAGTAGAAATAAGGCCCCTCTATAGTTCCCCCAGTGGTAATAAAGCTATCTACAGAACTCTCAGTAGTAATAAGGCCCCGACAGTGCTCTTAGTAGAAATAAGGCACATACAGTCCCATGTAAATAACATCACCGTGCCCAAGCAACCTCCAACATGCATTCCCATGTAAATAATATCACCCCCTCAATTTTCAGTCCCATGTAAATAACTTCCCTCCTTTCAGCCGTAACATACAGTCCCAGTTAAATAACCACAACTCCCAGCATTGCTCTGCTCTGCTTCTCCCTTCACTTACCTCTCCTCATGTAGCAGACTTCACCACAGCTTCTTCCTAGGATTTCTCTTCACTGCTGAGCCATCCTCTCCTGCACTGGTCACATGATGGTGACATCATCGCAGGTCCTTTTCAGCTACTGCATCTAAACTGATCACATGACCTGTGATGTCACCACAGGTCCTTCAGCTCTTGCAGGGCATTAGATTCAATTGTATTGCCATCCTGAGGACAGCAATACAGTTGTATCTATCTGGCAGGCTGGACATTCGGGGCCTGGGACAAAACATCAGGGGCTATGGCTCTGAATGTTTTAACCTAACAACGCCCCTGCTTATAACATATCCTGCGGATAGGTCATCAGTATTTAAGTCAGACAACCCCTTTGAGACCGCTATAGTCCTCTACCCTGTCTGATATGACTGATAAAAGACAATAAACTTCCAGAAAATGTAGATAATATAAACTTAATGTATGGCTGACTATACACACTAATGTATATGTTTATGAGGGTCTCCCAAGTGCAGGATCAGTCATGTTAGGTCTCAATTTGTCTACTCTAGGAGAAAACCTGTTCCTTTTTAACTAACCATACATGTACAGCCTTAGCAGAGAAAAAAAATTATGGTGAAGTTGGATCAGCTGAACAAGAGTTGGACCAACATCTGGCTAGCCTACAGGTAGTCAAAGCTCTTTAACAGCTGTCAGCAAAACACTCATCCAGGCCAGACCCCTATACACATGGATGCTCATTTCAGGCTAATGTGCATGTCTTCTCAATAGGCCGAGGGGATTAAGCCTCTGTCAGACACCTCTCCACAAAGAACAGAAAGGTTTGGGCATGGAAACTTCAATATCCCTGCTATCAGACTTGGAGAGAGAGCACCCTTGTACACATCAGACATTCCAGCCAAAATTGTCAGGTTTGGCCAACGTTAAATGCAGTGCACAAAGCAGTAAAAAAAATCTTTTTGACTTTGGTTCTTGAAAAAATGAGGAGGAAAAATGGCCTGACTAAATATTTTTCATTACCTACAAAAACTGTCTGAACTTTAAGGCAAGGGCAGGCTAGCAGAAAAGTGATTAGAGTGGGGATGGGGTTGTAAAATTTATGAAAGAGCCAATCATAACCCTCGTAAACTAGCTGACACCTCCATACTCCGCCACTGCTGGTATATATTATGTGTGGTTTCCACAGCAACGACGTCTCACCTAGCCAGCTGCTGCAACTTAAAAGGTAGTTACTGGGATGAATTATGCTTTTATTAAGCTTTTATATAAAGAAAAAGGAAACCATACAACCAGCATTCCACATTTAGACACACTTTTCTTATTGACCTGAAGAGAAAAAAATGTATGTGTGTGTGTGTGTGTGTATATATATATATATATTTATATACATATATATGTATATGTTATGAAGGGTTGTCCCACAAAACATATTCTACAATTTTCAAACCAGCCCCTGGATCTGAATACTTTTGTAATTGTATGTAATTACACCTATCTGGCATTGGTGGCATATCCTAGTGATATGGCACCAATGTCTAAGGTGAGACAACTCCTCTAAAGGGAAACTTTCACCAATTTTAGGGCCACTAAACTACCAAGTATGTCATTATGCAGCTGGGGTTTAGCGTTCCTAATATGTCTATGTGAAAAACTATAGTTTCAGCAGAAGGATACAAAAGACGTTACGTAAGATAAGTTCTGGAACTCTAGTTCAGTGGCATCTAGTGCATGTACTTTTCGAAGCTGAACCTGAGGATCGTACACTAAGGTCTCCAACGAAAGATCCAGTGTAAAGAACTGGATATTCCAGTAGCCCATGACATTTGCCTTGCAGCAGTGCTCTGTGAAAGTAAATGTAGGTCTTCACAGCATAAAGTTGTACAAAAATTGTGCTGTTCATGGCTTCATCTATATGATGCACATTTGCCTGATGCTGCTGGACTAGAGTGCTGGACAGGTTTCGGTAATTTATAAGGCCTTTTACATCCTAATGTCGGTTTTCACATGGAGATGTTTGGAAATCTAAGAGCATGCTGCATAACAACATTCTTGTGGTTTGGTTGCCCCAAATCTAGTGACAGGTTCCCTTTGATACTATCACAAGAACCTTTTTTATTCATTTTTACAGCACTGTACGAGATTGCCATATAGCTGGCCAACTAAGACCTGTCCTAGGTTGCTAATATAGCTTATATGTTTATACAGCTAGACCTGCTAATAACCTTAATACAGTTCTTATGTTTGTGTGTTAAAGACAAAAGCAGAGTTATTTACAGTGATGTCATACAACTGTTATATATACAGAAGCAGAAAAGGTAATATGCCTTTAAGATTATATGGATGTGAGGTAAGCTCAATGACACAGCAGAAACAACAGAAAGCATATAGTTAAACTGTTTTTGCTGGGCAGGAGTCTAGACCAATCACAGCCAGCCTCACACACAGCAGGAGTCTTGGCCAATCACAGCCTGTGTGGGAAATTCCCTAGCAGGAGCTGCTAGAAATTATTATTCACCAGAGAGAGAAGCTGAACAGACATTTACTCCACTAAGAGCTGTGTTTTATGAAAGCAGAGAGGCCAAAATAGGTATTTAAAACAGTTATATAATGTTCCTACTGTTAATATAGTGATTAGAACTGTATACTGAACCAATTATATGTGTGTTTACTTACAGTTCCACCAATTGCAAACTACAAAGTTCACAATCCAAATTCAAATTCCATATTGCAATCCAAATTGCATACAACCATACCAGATCATACTCAATCTGCAAATAGTTACTGCTAACTGCATATTGCAAATTGTGACCATATTCAGCAAGTGAATTATTAATTAGGCCTCAGATATACCTCTCAGAGAGATCATAAAATGCTTAAATAACTTAAAGTGAGAGTACAGATAATCAAGAGAGAAATATATCCACCATTTTTAGGTTGAATGACAAGATTGAACACTTGAGCCACCATCTTATGCATACCGCCATTTTATGAATCTTTATGCAACACGTGCTTTGTACATGGACTATCTGCTGCAGAGATGGCAGTGTTATATGAAGAAAAGTAGAAGTTAATAAAGAAGTTTTTTCAAGCTTTGGTGTGCTCTTTACTGTTTCCATAGAACGGCGCTAGAGGAATTACAGAGTAATAGACAGTCTGGTTAGACTAAAAGTCAGAGATATCAGAATTCTTCTAATGCCACAGCGCAAAAGGCAGCTCATAGTGCTGCACCTGCCACATGCCATCACTCATGGCATGTCCACATTGGGGCTCACAATCTAATTTCTGGAATTACCCTGTCTCTGCGTTTGTAGAGTGTGGGGGGGGGGGGGGGGAAATACCCTGAGGAAACCCACACAAACATGGGGAGAACATACAAACTCTATGCAGATGTGACCTGGATTTGAATCCAGGACCCCAGTGCTGCAAGGCAACAGTAATAATTTCTAAGCCACTTTGCTGGACTTTTGCACCTCCATTCTTTCTATCAGCAAGTTGTTTTTATAGCTTCTTTCTATCAGCAAGTTATTTTTTAGCTGTTTATAGGAAACAATTATTTAAAGAATATTCTGCTTTCATTTCAGTCAGCACAGAGAGATAAAGCTGATATAGACAAGGAAACTATTTTTTACTGATGCTGCAACGGAAAAATGTTATCCATTAGTAAAATAGTACAATTACCCGTCAATTTTCCCACAAAGAAAGCCTGTTTCACATTAAAAAAATTCACCACTATATAGATTGGTCCATACAGAGAAAGGTCTACAATCGCCGATCAATTTTCCTCAAAAAAGCCTGTTTCACAAAAAAAATTCACCACTACATAATTCGGTCCATACAGCAAAAGAGGAGGTCTACAATCACACATCAATTTTCCGCCAAAAAGCTTGTTTCACATGAATTTTTTTTTACCACTACTTAATTCGGTCCATACTGCAAAAAGGGCTTTACCACATATAACTGCACCGCTGAATGGCAAATAGGCCCTCATTTTCTTCCACTACACAAGGCTTTTAAAAATATAAGTGCAATGCTGAACGGCGAATATATTTTTCTTTTGCGACTAATACACGGCAAATAGGGCTTTAGAATATATAACTGCACCCCTGAACAGCAATGAGTGTGGCAGGCGCAGCACTATGAAGTGCCTTTTGCGCTGTGGCATTAGAAGAATTTTGATATCTTTGACTTTTAGTCTAACCAGACTGTCGATTACTCTGTAATTCCTCTAACGCCGTTCTATGGAAACAGTAGGTTATAAAAGCACACCAAATGCTTCAAATAACTTTTTTATTAACTTCAACTTTTCTTCTTATATAACACTGCCGCCTCCGCAGTCCATGTACAAAACATGTGTTGAAAAAATATCACAAAATGGCGGTATGCATAAGATGGTGGTGGTTCAACTGTTCAATCTTGTCAATCAACATAAAATGGTGGATATATTTCTCTCTTGAGTATCTGTACTGTCACTTTCCTCTTGCGCATAACTCCTGGCTTTCTTTCACTAGTTTGATTGCAGATTCTGTGGACTCTAGACTTTTAAGACCACCATCTACATAAAAGTTTATCTTCAGAAAATTTTCTGCTGATGGGCAATCCTTTTCATTCTCATTAGCCAGGTACTTTATACCATAATTGGCACAACCTGGATATGATGCTGCTCCAAACAAATGCAGTTTCATTCTGTATTCTGCTGGCTCTGTATCTGTATCTCCATCCTCCCACCATAGAAACCTCAGGAAGTCTCTATCTTCATTCTTCACAAGAAACTGGTGGAACATCTTTTCAACGTCACACATGACTGCTACGGGATACTTTCTGAATCTACAGAGTACTCCCGGCAGAGTGTTTGTAATATCTGGTCCTTTTAGTAGATAATCGTTCAATGCAACACCATTGTACTTTGCTGAGCAATCAAATAGTACTCTAATGTTATCTGGTTTCTTTGAGTGGTAAACACCTTGATGTGGCATGTACCACACTTCTTCTTTAAGTTTGTTATTAACTTTCTCTGCATTTCCTTCTTCGAGGATGCCTTCCATGAATGTCAAATAATCCTTAATTTGGGATCTCTTCCCATCCTTTTCTTCAACCATTTCAAACTTGCTAGGGCAAGATTTCTGTTATTTGGCAGATGAGGTTGTTCTCTAAAAGGTAAGGGCATTTCTAGATGACCTTGTTGATTCTGCTGAATATTTTCTTCTAGAGTGTGTACGAACTTTATGTCTTCTTGGGATACACTCTTTTCTTTAGAACTTATATCTGCAAAGTCGGATTCAAGGATCTTGATTACTTTCGCTGGACTTACAGTTTGCAACTCTTGGACAGATATTCGATGACACTATCCTGTCACCTGTCTTGAGTTTGCGATCTGCTGTTTTCCTCCAACACCACCCTATCCTAGATCAGTTTGATCAGCATAGGGTTTACCCTTTCCTCCTGTGATTACCTTTCGTGGTATCAAGGCTTCAGGACAATCGTAGCCTATCAACAGTCCAACACTAAACTCCTTCAGCGGGGACCTTTTATGAGATATGACAAATAGGTGCTCCCATTCATTGGCTGTTTCACAGGTAGGTATGCGATCTCAATCTAGAGGTATATAGTCTTTTGTATAAGCTGCAGGTAGATATAATGTGCAGTTTTAATGAAGTTCTCTAACTCTCAGTCCTTTGACTGTTCACTAATGTGTCTCTCACCGTCATTGTGGTGAGTTTGAGCTTTACTGGTTCTGTAGCCACTTGTAATTTCTTGCAGATTTCTTCATCAATGAAGGTGAAATCACTTTGGGCATCCAGTAGCGCATAGGCGTATACCTTCTTGTTCCTCCTTTTAGGATTTGAAATGCACACTGGTACAACCATTGATGTGCCTTGCTTTCTCCTTCCCTCACTGTGCAAGAGAATACCGATACTTTATTTTCTTCCTTAGTATCTTTAAGTATTGAGGATTTATCTTTCTTTGGGCGTTCTTCATGTAGTGGTGTAGGATGGCGTCCTTTGTGAACGCTGAATGTGGCCTTTTTCTTACACTGCTTAGTAACATGGCCTTTTCTTAGGCATCCGAAACACAGTTGGTTATCCAGCACAAATTCTTTCTTTTCTTCTGGGGACTTTGCCTTCAATTCTTGGCACTTATGTATGGAGTGGTTCTCTCCACAGAACATACACTTGAAGGTAGTCTGAAGATTTGTCGGTTCTGTCTCTCTACTGATCCCAGTAGTGACTTTGGACTTGCTCTCGTAGGTATCTGGACCTTTAGCTGCTGCGTTGGTTGCATAGCTAGTTGCTCTTGCACATCTTATCTCTCTTGCAGACCTTTCTTCTAAGGATATTAAGACTTAAGATGATGTTACTGGATTACATGCTATCTGTGCTTCCTCATTGATGAACTCAGAGAACTCTTTAAAACATTGGAAGTTCTTACCTAGATATGTTTAGTCACATAGCGATTCCATCTAGAAGCCACTTCTTCAGGTAGCTTAGTTAGCATCCTGTGGTTTTCTAGATAGTCATTCAGTACCTCCAGCCCTTGAACATGTGGAATGGCATTGCTGCATGCTTGCAGGAAGTCACCATACTTTTGGATTCTGAAGTGTTCTTTAGGACCTATTTTAGGCCAGTTATTCAGTTTCTCTCTAAAGGCACTTTGTATCAAGAAAGGATGACCATATCTTGCATTCAATTTTTACCAAGCTTCCTTGGCTTCTCCACCAACATTTCTCTGAAGGTAGAATAACTTGTCAACTGGACTGAAGCAATGATGCTCAATGATCATCTCAAAACTTGCCTTCCACTCTATGAACTTCAGTACGTCTCCTGAAAATACAGTAGGTTCCAGAAGTCTAGCTAGGACTGTTCTCTGTGGTCTTGCTGGGGCAATGGTTGTAACACTCTCCTGAGCATTACCGTGGTATCTAGGAATAGAATCATCCGCATCTATTTTCTCACTTAGTTCTGAATTAGGTGAGTCCTTTTCTTCATCTTTTCTGGTAGAGATAGAGGGCAAATTTACACACATTTTTCCTCACACTGGACTAGGCCTCTCTTTGTTTTTAAGAGCAGGGATGGAAGGATAATAAACTTATTTCTTCACTACATGCTGGATATTTCCTTCCATTCTCCTGGGCATTTGAAGGAAAGTAGGAGTGTTTTTCTTCACTTAGTACAGATTTGAACCTATGACTACTCTGATTCATATCCTCCTCATGTACTCTGAGTCTGGTTTCTATGATCTTAACTTCTTTCTGCCTTTCCAGACTTTTCAATTCAGCTTCCATTTGATAGTGCTGTGCCTCCATTTCAGCTTCCATTTGATGGCGCTGTGCCTCCATTTCAGCTTTCATCTGATGGCGTTGTGCATCCTTTTCAGCTTGCTTTTCAGCCATCAGTTGATGCTGTGCCTTGTTGGAAGCTTCCATCTCAATTTCTGCTTTCTTGACAGCAAGTTGTTCAGCTAATTCCTTTCTTTTGGCTGAAGTATTTGAGGACTCTGATATGTGGGTGGCACTTCTGCTAGCGAAGGAAGTCACAGTTGAGATTGTAGTTCCCCCTAAGGGCCTAGCATAGTCTCTCATAAAAAGCTCGTTCATTCTACCTCTTGCTTTAACATCATCATAGTTTGCTGCAGATGATAGTTTTCTTATGAGCTTTACTAAATCTTTAGTGACAGCAGTACGTGTGTCCATGTACCTTACAATATCGTGGGAAGGTGTCATAAGTGACCCCAGGTTGACATATGCTGCCATAAGCTCTGATTCAGATTCTTCTACCGTCTGTACCATATCACTCAAGTTCCTTTTTATACTTTCTTGCTTTAGCTTTCTACGAATGTCTTTAATGTATGATTTCCACTTCTCATATATTCTGGCAAACTTTTTCCTTAAAATGCTGCTTCTTGCTCCAAATTTTCCAGCATCTTTGGGGTCGGTTTTCTGGCACGTGATGAACGTCTTAGTTCATCTGCTTGGGCTATATTTGTTTGAGGCAAGACTAATGCTGCAAAATAATCTTCTACCTCAGACAGGTTCCCTTGCTCTTCAACTTCTACTCTATCTTTCTTTGTATCCTCTAACAGTGGCATGGTAATACGAGGCTCAGACATTTTACTTTAAATGCAGTACTGACAATCAATACAAATATTAAGAGATGCCTTTCGCTTTAAATGCAATATAGACAAATGCAGAAATAAATGACTTTCACTTTAAATGCAATAGAGTCCATGTAATACAAACTGTCCTTTGTTTTACTTTAAAGTCTTTATCTGAACACAAAAATGTATCTTTATGCCAAAGCCTATATGCAATGATAAGTAATAAAAGGAAAGCTCTGACCTTTCTGAAGAGCAGGAACAAATGTCTATCTTAATGGAGATGTGTCTTTTCTTGATATGATGCGATGCTCTGCGCTGACTTGCAATGCTCTGTGTAGACTTAATGTTCTGTGCTGACTTGCGATTCTTTTGCTGACTTGCGATGCGCTGGCTTGGATACGATGCTGCAGACCTTGGGCCTAGTGGCGGGAAACTAGCTGGCTGCAGTACATGGTCTCTCTGTGGATAGGGCAATCTAGCTCTGGACTTTGGCCTCCCACCATGCATCTCTTCTCTCTCTAGGGATCGCAGGAGGGTTGGCGCTGTTTCTCTGACAATTTTGCCTTTGTTGTTCTGCAGTTTGACTAATGCACACGTTCTATGGCCTCTTTGGTAGCTCCGCTGAGGTGTCTTTGCTTGCTCACTCAGGGAATAGTTGCTGCGTGGTGGTATATGCTGGCGCTCCACTGCTCTAATGCACTCTTTACTGTGCAAGTTAAGGAGCGCTATCACTTCACCCTCTGAGGGTAATAGTTCCACTGTGGCAGGCGCAGCACTATGAAGTGCCTTTTGCGCTGTGGCATTAGAAGAATTTTGATATCTCTGACTTTTAGTCTAAACAAACTGTCTATTACTCTGTAATTCCTCTCGCGCTGTTCTATGGAAACAGTAAGTTTAAAGAGCACACCAAATGCTTCAAATAGCTTCTTTATTAACTTCAACTTTTCTTCATTTAAACCACTGCCGTCTCCGCAGCAGATAGTCCATGTACATAACACATGTTGAAAAGATATCACAAAATAGCGGTATGCATAAAATGGTTGTTCAACTGTTCAATCTTGTCATTCAACATAAAATGGTGGATATATTTCTCTCTTGAGTATCTGTACTGTCACTTTAAGTTATTTAATCACTTTATGATCTCTCTGAGAGGTATATCTAAGATTTGACCGATAATTCTACTGATCTGTATGCAATTTGTATGGATTGCTATTTGTATGCTATTTGTAGTTTGCAATAGAATTTGGTGGAACTGTAAGTAAACACACATATAACTGGTTCAGTATACAGTTCTAAACACAATACTAGCAATATGAACATTATATAACTGTTTTAACTACCTATTTTGACCTCTTGTTCCCATAAAACTCAGCTCTCAGTGGAGTGAATGTCTCTTTAGCTCCAGTCTCTGGTGAATAATGATTATAGCAGCAGGAGCTGGGGGAATTCCCAGACAGGCTGTGAGAAGCTGGCTGTGATTGGTCTAGACCAGTGGTCGGCAAAGTGCGGCTCGCGAGCCACAAGCGGCTCTTTAGAACCTTCACTGCGGCTCTTTGGTGCGGGCTGGCGGGAGGGCGGTCGCGCAGCCATATCGCGCCGCTCAAGCTGCTTGCAAAATGCCCATCATGCGCCTCCTGCCCCGTCTGTCTGCTCCTTCCACTTTATGAATGAAGCAGGCAGGCGGGGCAGGAGGCGCATGACGGAGGGAGAGATGTCACGCTGCACACAGCAGCAGAAGGGCGGGCAGCGGCGCTTTATTTCGGCTACCCACTGCCGGCCATGTGAGGAGTGGTGAGGAGGCCGCCACTCAGGAGGAGCGAAATGTCCTGCAGCAGAAAGGTAGGAGCTGACCCCGGTGTGTGCACAGCGCCGGGCACTGCACCAGCCCCGCTGCAAGTGTCCCTGTCTCCTCCCTTCCCCCCACTAATAAATTACTTTACTTACTAGAAGGCACTTATGGGGGATATCTGTGGAGGGCACATATATAGCATCTTATGCTATATATGTGTCAACCACAGATATCCCCCATAAGTGTCCTCCACAGATATCCCCCATAAGTGCCCTCCATAGATATCCCCCATAAGTGCGTCATCCACAGATATCCCCATAAGTGCGTCATCCACAGATATCCCCCATAAGTGCGTCATCCACAGATATCCCCCATAAGTGCGTCATCCACAGATATCCCCCATAAGTGTGTAATCCACAGATATCCCCCATAAGTGCGTCGTTCACAGATATCCCCCATAAGTGCGTCGTCCACAGATATCCCCCATAAGTGCGTCGTCCACAGATATCCCCCATAAGTGCGTCGTCCACAGATATCCCCCATAAGTGCGTCATCCACATTACATCCACATCTGCAGACAAGTTTAATAAAAGTAAAAAATGATCAAGATAAAATGTAAGGGCGCCGAGCCTTTGCTGCGGACCGCAAATAGCAGTCCGCAATGCACGGACACAGACCATGGGGCAGCTGCATGAGGATCGCGGACCCATTCACTTGAATGGGGTTCGCGATCCGCATCCGACTGCCCGCACCGCAAAAAAGTAGCGCATACTGAAGTGAATGGGTCCATGATGCGGGCTGCACACAAAAAAGTAGTGCATGCGCTACTTTTTTGCGGTGCGGAGGCACAGCCAGAAGCACCACGGAAGCACTCTGTAGCACTCATATCCCGGATCCTGGACCCATTGAAGTGAATGGGTCCTTGATGCGGGCTGCACACGGCCAGTGCCCGTGTATTGCGGACCCGCCGTATGCCTGCAATATGGCAACGGCGGGCACACGGTCGTGTGCATGAGCCCTAATAGTCCTTACTGGTACTGTTGACGCAATATTTTAGGTTTTAAAAATGTGGCTCTCGAAAAAAAAAATCAATCGTGGTTTTGGCGATATTTGGCTCAGTTGACAAAAAAGTTTGCCCACCACTGGTCTAGACTTCTGCCCAGCAACAACATATTAACACTATACTTTCTGTTGTTTCTGCTGTGTCACTGAGCTTACCTTACATAACAAAATTAATCTTTTTTTTTTTTTAAATATTGCTTTATTAGTATCACCAATAAAAAAGAAAAAGTACAGACTTTTGGGTATTGTTCAGATACAATTGGTGGTACATCATTTTCATTTTAGAAAACAAAAACATTAAAACAACCCCCCTAATTCCCCTCCCCCCCCCCCTGCAGAAACATAATTTCAATAGTTCAATAATCGCCATTTCTATAATCAGATTTGTACAACTGGCTAGCTGTCACTTTATTTTATGTCCGCGCCCATCATCCTATGCGACCAGGTCATCCAAAGACAGTACTCCTAACGTGCCCTTGAGCGCCTCTAGACTATACCACTCTGTATATTTAAACGTTTGCATTATGTTTTTGATTTCACTCTGGGTAAAGCTGTTTACAATAAAGATCCTCCACCTCTTAAAAAACCATTTGGTCCTTTGGTCTTTATTTAACTCTGCTTCTGTTTTGTCGAGGTACATAAAACGTATCATCTGCGCCTTAACCTCCTGTATTAGAGGTACCTCTGTTTTTAACCAGCACTGCAGTAAGCAACGCAGTGATACCAACAATGCCGTATCTACTACTGCCTGGGGTGGAGGGTTGATGTCTCACAAAATTAACCTTAAAGGCACATTATCTTTTTCTGCTTCTGTGAACACAAAATATAACAGCTATATGACATCCAAAACATGATGTCACAGTAAATAACTCTGCTTTTGTCTTTAACACATAAACATAGGAACTGTATTAAGTTTATTGGCAGGTCTGGCTATATACACATATAAGCTATATTGGCAACCTAGGACAGGTCTTAGCTGTATACACATATAAGCTATACTAGCAACCTAGGACAGGTCTTAGCTGTATACACATATAAGCTATACTAGCAACCTAGGACAGGTCTTAGCTGTATACACATATAAGCTATACTAGCAACCTAGGACAGGTCTTAGCTTGCCAGCTACAATGAGGCCCTCATTTTTTTCCACTTTTCCACTACACAATAGGCTTTTCAACATATAAGTGCAACGCTGAACGGCAAAAATATATTTATTTTGCCACTAATACACGGCAAACAGAGCTTTAGAATATATAACTTCACCGCACAAGTGCAAATAAGATGTACTGTAGAAATATTTCCTTGTAATAACCCCTGTTAATGGCTGTTTAAAACAGCACTTGCACCCCAATAACAAGAACGGTTTGCTGGAATGACAGAGCTATATAATGGCAATTTGGATCCCCAGTCAGTGCAGCAAGGTGTAATAGACTTTTTCCTATTACCCAGGCTGTAACCTCCCTTACTGACGCCTGTTCTACACAAATGCTGTGGAACGATTCCTCCCTATCCTTTCCCTGCACTTTTAAAAGTTTTTTCACCACAATCAAGTCTTTCCAACACTGTCCCTAGCGCCTGCAGACGTCTCTCCCTGCACTAAGTACACTGGTAAACGGCAGAATCTAAGATGGCTGAAGCTATTTATAGTGCTGTGACCTCACAGGGCTGGCTGCTGATTGGCTGCATGCATGGCATTATAGGTGATCCCACCTTCCCAGAGATCCTTTCTCCATGTCCTCACACACGCAGCAGCCATTTTAGGAAAAAATGCGATTCGTTACTACGAATCGCAAGGAAATTCGGCTTTGATGCAAATCAAATTTTTCCTGAATTCCAGTTTGTCAGCTTCTCATCTCTAATACTGATCCTACCAACAAAAGCAAATCTCAACCACTGAAATCCATCAATGAGGCACCCAAAGATTTATAGTTCAAGTGGAAAAATCTTGATAAACAACATCTCAGACACTTAATATATGACTGCAAATGTCCGATGAGCTCTGCTGCCATGCCAATAAAATTGATTTCAGATTGACTTGGAAATATCATAGGTGTTGAGAATAAATGGCACTCAAGTATGATAGTGTAATGTTAGACCTTAAAGGGATTTTCCAGGTTCATGCTGTTGATGACCTATCCTCAGGATATAGCTACTAGAATTCTGGAGAAGAGTTGTCCGATTGCCAGATTGGAATTGGAAAGGAATTTTTTTTATCTCCTAAGATAACAAAAATTGGCTTCTACCTCATGGTAGAAGGATTAACTTTGCAGGATATCAGGCAAGTCTTTTTTCAGTCTTACAAACTACCATATTTTTGGACTACAAGATGCACAGGAATATGAAAAGCACCTAGGATTCAGAGGAGGAAAATAAGAATTTTTTTAAATATTTTTCATCAGACCTCAGATCAGATCCCCAATCCTAGTCAGACCCCATTCTTCATCAGACATCATATCAGACAGGAAAAGTCATGGATGTACCAGACAGGATGGAACAGAAAGACAGAGGTCCCGGAGTGTAGCCAAGAAGGTCAATGGTGAGTACCAGAGGTCAGACAGGATTAAGTCTGAGGAGTAAACTTTCGTGCAGTCAGAGAAGCCAAGGGTCAGCAATCCAGCAGTATTTATTGTCAGCATTAGGAAAACATGCTAATGCCCAAAAAAAGCACAAGTGATGTATGACCAAAGTGATATGCAGTCAGATGGACCGGGCAAGGCTCTGGAGCATCCAGTCTTGTATAAATAGGATAGTGATATTTCATTTTAGATATCCTGAAGGAGTTAAGTTTCATGTCTGTCCTATAAACTAAACAGATGGTTCCTAAATCCTACATGCTTAATAAACAATAGTTATCCCGAAAGTCTTCATCACTAATTTGGTATGAAAACCAATATAACCTTGATTATCAAATACGAAAGTGGATATGAGTCACTTGGCTCGATCTGCCTTATTTCTTTCCCGTCTGTTTTATAACAGCGGACCCCTGTTGATCCTTGGCCTTCTTTCTCTTTCTGCTGATTGTGTTCCAGTGGTATTTGAATTCCCTTAGTGCTTCAGCCTGCGCCAGAATTATTAGTTAGCTACTCTGTGGACCTACTGTATTATCCATGTGAAAGCCTGACTTCTTATATGCTCTATTATGAAAACTCTACGGGCTCTCCATGACACTTGAACTAGTTGGAATTTGAAACTATAGTTACATCTTTGGTGAAAACTTGTATTTTTAATCAAATCTCCTACAGTATACTAAAAGAAACAGCGACGTACAATTTTCATGCAAAAGCCAAAAAAATTACACTGAATCTTTTGGGAAATATGCAAACCACTGGATCAAAAAGGGTAGGCATGATTATTGTAAAGTGAGATGACTTTGAACAGGGCTTCCATAGATGACATTTGAAATGTTTTTCTAGGGACACAGCGGCTTTAACAGGGTGTGGTTTATTGGGGTGTGGCATTTTATGGGGAGGGGTTTGTTGGGGCATGGATTACTATGTACCTCACATGGATTAAGAGCTCTCCCTATTCATTGCTTCAAATTGTTCTGCTAGATGTATTTAAGACTAGCAACTCGGTGGGGGGATGTCCTTTCTGCTGCAGTTGTCTCCCTGTTACTGCCACAGCTTGTAACAGAAGATATGGCTGGTGTTAAAAAATGTAATTGAGTGTATGTGACCACCTCAGTGAAGAGGACAAGAAATAAGAAAAACAACAGCAGGTGGCACTATACAAGTAGGTTGTATTGAAAAACTCAGTGGCTATACTAAATATTTATTTCATGCAATAACAAAAGTATTCAGATCCTGCCACTGGTTTAAAAAATTAAGAATATTTTCCGTGGGACAACCTATTTAATTCAGACCACAGACCATACCCTAGACAAGATCCCAATACTCAGACCACAGATAAGACCCCAAACCCTATAATACATACCACATACCAGACCCCAATATTAAGACCATACACCAGATGCCAAAATTTGGACAATAGATACCAAAATACTGACCTCAGATCAGACTCCATTAATTACTCACCTTTCCTCACTCCCAGTTCCTCTTTTGTATGCTCGAATTCTCTGTCTTTGGCTCCAGCACCACTGCACATGACATCCTGATGCTGGCTTGCACCAAAACGTTGTTTGTGCTGAAGCACGCAATGTCCTGACAGTGAGTGAGTCAAGTAATTAATGCCATCCATTACATATTGAAAAAATCCAGCAGATATTGACAGATATTTACAAAATAAAATTTCCAACGCTGCTTTGTGGGACAGTACCTGGGACAAATATTTCCTGCGACTGGCATTCAAAAATAGGGAAAATCCGATTTTTGGCAATTATGGTACTTTGGTGAAGACGTGATGGTGGCAGTGAAGGACATTTGCAGTCTTTGCATTTTAGGTGCCATTGGAGAACAGTAAAGTGAAGCTTCTGGGCCCTTATACAAATTTTGTAGCAGGGTCCCCACCTAAAATATGCCATTTATAATACTCATGACTGTATATGTAGCTGACATGTTACTGGGACTGGATGCAATTGCTACCTCTGCATGCCCTATAGCTACATCCCTCGCACTATATTATGAGAATTGCATCTATATAGGCAAGATATTCAGTAACTATATAATACAGATTCATTTTTGTGGCCCTAGGACCTTGTCCCCTACCTTAAAATAATCAGGTTGTAAGTTTTATGGTAGGAAAAATGTTATTATAATATGGCTCTGGTTTATAAAAAACATACTGAGATGGCTTATAGTGTTGAGTGTAAAGAGCAATCCAACTTCTCTGAAAAAAGGTCAGATTTGGAACTGTCAGGAAAGCCACTTGTGTAGTTGAGGCCTATATTTCCCATGGTGGGAAGTCCAAATGGGAATAGAGAGTAGAGATGGCCTTGCGGTTCGCCCGGCGGTCGTTTAGCAGCGAACTTTGCTCGGTCGTGATTCGCCGAACATGCGAACATATGGCGATATTCGCACGAGCCATATTTTTTTTGCATCGCGCCAAAATTTGACCCATGAAACATCCCTTTAGGTGGGACAGGACCGCCAATTGAGACGTTTCAGCACATGGACAAACCCCCTACCCTATAAATAAACCCGATATGGCCGCCATTTTACATTCAGTCTTTTCCCTGTGTAGAGAGAGGTTGCTATGTGGAGCAGGGATAGACTGTTAGACAGTATAGAGACGCTAGCTAATAGGGCCACAAAAGTCCTTTTAAGGACTGGTATAGGTGTGCTATCGATAGTTGTGACATACTGAGGGGTTTGATATACTTATTATATACTTTCTAACATAGAAAGTATATTATAGTGCATTTGTATTGTGCAGCAGTTGTGTGCAGTTCTGCTGCGATACTGCAGGTATATAGAGGGACAAACACCATTGGAACAACTAATTGCAACTGGTGTGATATAACAGTTGCCCCCCAAAAATCTGATTGAGGCAGATATACCTAGATAGAATATAATTACTTATATAATTAATCTGATTGAGGCAGGGGTGTGATATACCTAGAATATAATTTCTATATAGTGTATTTGTATTGTGCTGCATTTGTGTGCGGTTCTGCTGAGATACCGCAGCTATACAGAGAGACAAACGCCATTAGAACAACTAATTGCAACTGGTGTGATATAACAGTTGCCCCCCAAAAATCTGATTGAGGCAGATATACCTAGATAGAATATAATTACTTTTTTACCCTCCACCGTGCCGTCGTCACGTTCATCTGGCACAAGGCAGGCTTCCGTGGCCCAAATGTTCGCGCTTACAAAAATGATGACGGCTTACCGCTGGCTTGTCAGAACTGTTAGCCCTCCAACAACTGCCATAAAAATTGGTGGACTTGGAGGCCTTTAGAAAATTTGTGGCCATTGGCACACCACAATGGAAGTTCTGCTGAAGGAAATATTTCTCACAGAAGGGCATTCCAGAGCTATATAGCCATGTTCAGCGGCAAGTGAATGTATCTCTAGCACACAGTGTCGGTGCCAAGATACATCTGGTCTAGCAAACACAGGCAGGAAAGGTACATAACTTTTACTGTCCACTGGGTGAACCTTCTGACGGTCGTCAAGCATGTAATCCGTGGCACCCATGTGGATTTGGTGTTATCGCCACGAATTGCCTCTTCTTCTCCTCCTCCTAATCCATCCTCCGTCTCCTCCTTGGCTGACTCCTCCTTTTCCACTGATACCGCCCCTTCCGCTGCACCCCCAAGCTCCCCAGATCCTATTCGATGTGCTAGGTGAGACGTTGCCATGCTGTGCTGCGGCTGTTGTGCTTGGAAGCCAAGAGTCACACCAGTCCTGCACTGCTTTCAGCTCTGCGGTCACAGGCCGATCAGTGGCTAACCCTGCTCAATTTGACAGTTGGTAAAGTGGTGTGCGACAATGGTGCCAATCTGCTGAGCACGCTGAAACAGGGCAAAATGACTGACGTGCCGTACATGGCACACGTCTTGAACTTAGTTGCGCAGCGATTCGTTGCCAAATACCCCGGGGTCCAGGATGTCTTGCGGCAGGCCAGGAAAATCCCTGGCCATTTTAGAAGATCTTACACGGCCATGACTCGCCTTGCTGACGTTCAGCTGCGACACCACTTGCCCGTCTGACGTCTGATTTGTGACTGCCGACACGCTGGAACTCCACCTTGTATGTGCTTGATAGGCTGCTACAGCAGAAACGTGCCATTAACGACTACCTGTACGAACTCTGCAGCAGGCCAGGTTTTGGGGATATTGTTTTTTTTTTCACTGTGCCAGTGGCTGCTCATGCGCGACACATGCAGACTTCTGCGCCCAATTTGATGAGATCACCAAACTGGTCAGTCGCAGCCAGGGCGCCATCAGTGACATCGTACGTATGCCTTCTTTCTGTAGTGTGCATTGTATCGTGCCATTGATCAAGCCGTCGAAGAGCAGGAGCAGGAAGATGAGGCAGTCACAATGCAGAATGAATTCCTAGGGGGGCTACTCCATCTGAGACAAGTCAGCAGCAGTCTGAAGAGGAGTCAGAGGAGGAAGGTGCCTGGGGGGAGGAGGAGCAAAAAGAGCAGGCTTTAAACTTTTCTGGGATCCCTGGTGTTGTCCATGGATGGGGGAGGAGACCGAGGATGACATTCTCCTGGGCGATGAGCAGGAGCCAGGCCACTCCACTGCTTCCAATTTAGTGCAAATGGGGGCCTTTATGCTCCAGTGTTTGAAGAGGGACCCCTGTATAAAAAGCATAAAGGGAAAGGACCAGTACTTGGTGGCAAAGTACTTAGACCCCCAGTACAAACACAAAATAGTGGACATGTTACCAGCATCACAGAGGGCTGTCAAAATGCAGCATTTGCTGTTGCGGGCGCTGGCAGTGGAATTTCCAACCACAGAGAAATAGTTGCGAGTACCAATCCTACAGTGCATGCAAGAAGAGGGCGGTTTGAAGATGTGTTGGTCACTTCGGATATGAGATCATTTTTACAGTCAACCCAACGACAGCCGCCCTCCGGATCCAGCCTCAGGGAACACCTAGTCCGACAGGTGTCCGACTACATCGGATTAACGGCCGGAGAAGCAAGGAATCCCTGGACTACTGGGTGTGCAGGCTTGACCTGTGGCCAGAGCTGGCACAATTTGCCATGGAACTCTTGGCTTTCCCCTCGTCGAGTTTCCTGTCCAAAAGGACGTTCAGCGCAGAAGGGGAAATCGTGACCCGGATCTCGGAGGAATTCAACACCTGCGATGACCACGTTTAATTGAATTTCCTCATGACAGCCCACCACCCAGAACAAATAATGGTCCCTGTCTTAGGTAAATACAGCGGGATAAAAGGCCTTTTCTGTCCAGTAAATGCCTAATGCTTGGGACCTCGGAGGAATTCAACACCTGTGACAACCACGTGTTATTGAATTTCAACTATTATCATTTGGGTTTTTTTCAAGAGGGGGCCACGTTTTTAATCCAATTTTATATTTTTTGTTCTTTTAAACATATGTATTTGACATGTATTTGTACTGGCCTGCAGTAAAATTGATATCTAATGACCGTCTAAGATACCTCCAGCCACATAATTACTTGTTATTTTCTGTCCGCTGAATGCCTAATGTTTGGGGCCTGTACTACACTGGCCTGCAGTAACAATCACTTGATCATTTATGTACGTTGAATTCATAATTTATGGGGCCTGTAATCTAACTGGCCAACAGCAAAATTGTTATACGATGACTGCCTAATGTACCTCCAGCCACATTATCAATTGTCCTTTTCTGTTCGGTGAATACCTAATGTTTGGGGCCTGTACTACACTGGCCTGCAATAAAATTGATATTGAATGACCTTCTAATATACCTCCAGCCACATAATTACTTGTTCTTTTCTGTCCGGTGAATGCCTAATGTTTGGGACCTTGGAGGAATTCAACACCTGTTGACGACGACCACGTGTTATCGAATTTCAATTATTATCATTTGGGGATTTTTCAAGAAGGGGGATTTTGTTAGCCATGTTTTTAATCCAATTTTGTATTCTTTGTTCTTTTAAACATAGATATTTGACATCTATTTGTACTGGCCTGCAGCAAAATTGATATCCGATGATGATGTATAGTCTTGTGTACACGCAGTCTTACCCTTAGGGCCTTGATGCGCTTAGCTGGCTGATTCAAGAAGAAGGCACCTATTCCAGAGACCAATCTCCTAGCACTTATCAAATGGAGAATCAAGAAAAAAAAGGGAGGGAAAGTAGGGGGATCTCAAGGTTCAAAGGGTTCAGACGAGATATAGAGAATGTGAAGAGAACAAAATTAATAAACGTGAGGAAAAAGTTTCTTTACAATAGAAGGGACATTACCAACCGTGAATTTATAGACTAAAATTTAGGAAAACCCCCAAAATTATATGAACCAAAAATAAGTGTTATATAGGAGAATCAAAGACCTGTTTGAAAAGTAAGGTTTTCAGTGCATGTCTGAATGAGAGAAGACTGGGAATCATTTTCAGGGCCAGGAGGTAGGTGGTTCCAAAATCTGGCCCCTTGAGCCGAAAAGGATCTACCTCCACGTCTGATCTTGTCAACTTGCGGGATGTTAAAATTTGCAGAGTTACTAGACCTCAATGTCCTCAATGGGGCGTACCTGGTGAATTTACGTTGCAGGTACAGGGGCCCCACACCATGGAATACCCTATGCATGAAGCATCCAATCTTGAACATCACCCGTTGTTGGACGGGGAGCCAGTGCAAGGCATTAAGAGAGGGAGTGATATGCTCTCGACGGGCAACACCCATTAGTAGCCTTGCTGCGGCATTCTGCACAAGTTGAAGTTTATGCAATTTCTTCTTAGGGAGTCCCATGTACAAGGCATTACAATAGTCCAACCGACTGCTGATCGCTGCTCCGACCAAGGCTTTCCTGAGAGGGGATTCGATGTATTTTAAAATCCTCCTCAGATGTTTCAGCTGGTAGTGACAGGTTCTAACCACCTGATTAATCTGGGGAGCCAGGGTTAATCTGGAGTCCAAGACCACTCCCAAGTCCCTGACCTGGATGGCTGTCTCAGGTACAGGTCCAAAAGACAATGGGGTGCTGAAGGTGTAATTTTCTGGTCACTGAATGTATAAAATTCAGTTTTGGTGCCATTAAGCTTTAGATGATTGGCACTCATCCAGTGATCGATCTCCAAGAGACATCCGGCCAGATCGACTTGATCAACTGTTCCTTTGGCAAGCCTAAAAAGTACAGTTGTGTATCATCCACATAAACATGAAACTGAAGATTGTGGCTCCTAATGATGTCGACAATGGTCTCAGATAGATGTTGAACAAGACCACAGGACTGAGTGAATACCCCCAGCTTCACTCGTTGTACCCTGTCCTGGAGAAATTAGACCATCCATGCCAAGGCTTTTCCATCTAATCCGGCTACCACTTTCAACGGGTTCAGTAACACTTGATGGTCAATAGTGTCAAAAGCGGATGATAGGTCCAGAAGGACTAGGACCATAGAGTCGTTCTGGTCTAATGCCATTAGTAGATCGCCCTGGACATTGACCAGAACGGTCTCAGTACCCCTTCCGGTTCGGAATCCCGACTGGAAGTCGTCAAGAATGTGATTGGCCTCCAGATATCCCTGTAGTTGTGCAACAACCTCCCTCTCGCCTATCTTTGCAGCGAATGGCAGTCCCAAAATCGGTCTAAGGTTACTCAGATCGGTCACAGGTAGTGCCGGACTCTTAGGCAGGGGTGTTACCACTGCCTGCTTCAGAATAGCCGGCACCTGACCGCTGGAAAAGGAACTATTTATAATGTGTTGAATGTATGGTGCCATTGCAACCGCGGCGGACTTCACCACGGCCGCCAGGCATGGGTCTACAGGCGAGGAGGAGGATCTAAGAGCTCCAATGATTTCAATCGTTCTCTCCTCAGAGATGGGCTGAAATTCTGTGAGGGAATAGGGTAAGGTTGAGAGTGAAGAAGAAAGTGTCTCGTCCGTCCTATGAACCATAGGGATATTGTCCCTAAGTTTCTGGATTTTTTCAGCAAAGTAGTCAGCCATTTGCTGGCACAGTGCTTGAGAGTACTGCGTCATTGCAATCTTACATCTAGGATTGGCTAGTTCTTTAGCCACTTTGAAAAGTTCTCCGGTGTTGTTAGCCGCGTTGCCTATTTTATTTGAGTAGTATGTTCTTTTGGTATTTTTAATATTATCTCGATACTTTCTCATACTTATTTTGTATTTAATTTTGGTGTCTTCTATGGAATTTTTTCTCCAGGCCTTTTCAAGGGCTCTGGTAGTCTTTTTATCCTCTCTTAATTCAGCAGTGAACCAAGGCAGGTTTTTATTAGGGGGACAATGACCGTTTTCTGTCAGGTGAATTCCTAATTTTTGGAGGCTGTACCCCCATGGCCTAAAATATAAATTTTCTAGGCTCCAGCAGGCCACATTTTTGACAGTTTCCCTTTAAGACGCATAAAAATGGCCCCTGATTAAAATACAGATTTTTTGTGGGAATTTTTGCCATTGACCCCTCTCTGGTATGTCACTGTCCATGTTTTGGGACAATTTATGCACTTCTTGTAAGTATTTGTTGGCTGCAATAATGACCTGAAGGTTTTTCAGGTTTGCCTGCAATTAAAGTGAATGGGGCCTGCTGCGAACTTGTGGTTCGCAAACATTTGATCGCATTCACGAATCGTCCTGACCGATGTTCGTCCATCACTAATGGAGAGGTTAGTGCCACGTGACTGATAGGAACAGTGCTCAGTTCTACCTTTCATAGAAGTGAATGGAATGCTGCTCATGCATGCAAACTAACACTTTATTTATATGGAAACTCTGGGACCTCCATTTTCAAGTAAATGAGTAAAAGGTTTGTAAGGATTTCAACACATTAATAAATTGTGACTTTTAACCCCTTTAGTACCAACTTATTTTTGGGACTTTGCAATTTTCCTGAGAATGGGTCAACAATATAGGACACCTGGGAAACCTATCATAGAAGTCGATGTTGAAGTTTGCCATCTAAGCTGTGTGTGGTACCCCAGAACTTTTATTATTCGTTTCTAGATGTAATTTATGGCAAGGAATGGTTGGCAAGGAACAGGGCTAAGAACCCTGTTCCTCCCTTCTTGATAGGAGTGGGCTGGTCCTGCTTCCTACCAAGAGGGGGAGTTCCTGTCTAGAGCCAAAGAGGAGAGGAAGCACACTGCCTAAGCTCCTGCTCCTGATACAGGATTCTTCAGAGAGAACTACTCCAACTTCCCTCAAGTAAAGCCTTGAGATTCCAGACATAAGCATGAACTGCTACCATCAGCACTGAAGACATTGCTGTAAGGTATGGGATTATAGCCGAGCCACCCTTTACCAAGCTACCACTAGGTCAGTTTCACCTAAGTACGGAAATGCAGCCATCCATCCTGCCTCGAGATACCTTGCTGGTGCCAGAGAAGAATTGCACTTAGAACTTGCTGCTACTGTATTTGTTTCAAGGTCTATGTTGCACTTAAAAAAGACTTTGTTAACTCTGGCCTCGCTCTTCATTACTATAATTCCACTCCGCGGATCCCCAGGGACCAACAGCCTGAGGACATACTGTGACACAACCCTTCATCAGGGCCACCACCACTCCTATCCTCTACATCGAATAGTACTCTGGAAAGTGTTAAAATGAGCTTCTAAGCCAAATTCTATCTGCAGGGGGTGGAATGTGTAATTCTATCATTTCCAGAATTCAAAGCCCAGAGGGAACAGTGATGGTGATCTTAGTTCAGTTCAGTGCTGGGAATCAAACTGTTATATAGAGCCTAAAATGTTTCTGTATCATGGTCATGAAAAAATCTGGCTAAGGAAACATGCACATGGGATGTAATATTAAACCAGCAAAATCTGCAACAAATCCGTTGCAAAAGTTGTAAGTGACAAGTGGATTGATACTTGGATTCTCGTGGTTTTTTTTCGTTCCGGGCGGATATTGACCTGCTGTGTGGATTCTGAAATCCACAGCATGTCAATGTTTTGAGCGGATTTCACCCTTTTCAATGCAAGCATGAGATCTGCTGAAAATCCACATAAAAAAAAGGTGGCAGTTCTTGTGCGGATTTGGCAGGGAAATGCACAGAAATCCGCACGTAAAACCAGCTGATTTTCTGTTTTGAAACCAGTGCGCAGGTCACCTATAGGGTCCCTGTAGGTGCGCCTTTACAAAGAAATTTTCCACGCTGATTTTCTTGCAGATTTCTCTACGTTTTTGCATGTGTTACTTGCAAATTTTGTTGCGGATTTTCCCCTAATCTTACCCTTTGCATTACAAAGGTTGAAATCCGCACTCACAATATGCAGAAACAGTCGACATGCTGCAGATTTAAAAATCTGCACAGCGAGTCAATTTTCACATGCCGCAGTTTTTAGGGTTTTTTTTATGGTTTTTTTTGGGGGGGGGGGGGGGCCTGATAAAATGCCATGAAAGTCATGCAAGTGTTTTTTGTGGCATTATTTTGTTCACACATTTTGCACAAAAATGCCTTAGCATGCTGCAATTTAAAGGACTTGTTCAGCCTAGAAACTGACAACCCCAATACTTCTAATTTTTTTCCCCACTAAAAAAAACACACTTGTCCACGGTCCCACCGTGCCTTTGCCACTGCCCCGTTCCCTGTTCCCAATAGTACCAAGAAGTGGCTTGCTCCTATGACTGCTGTGGCCAATCACAGGCCTCAGCGGTTACTTTTGCTTGAACGATGTGTTACCCATTGCTTCTCCTCTGGCTTTTTTACAGTATGGCCTGAATTGTTTGCGGCATGGACATCTGTACTGTAAAAGTATATTCTACTTTAAGCCGGAACCAATGGATCTGTTTGCAATAGGGTTGAAAATAGTCTTGCTCCCTTATAAAGAAACACCTACTGGTGACCCTATTGCAGCGGCAATGCCACCCAAGTTGAACTGTTACACTGCTTGTGACTGTTGGTGAGGACACGCCAGCAGTACACTTATGTTGTATTGTTTATCTCATTATATCTCCCTGCACTTCAGTGTGCCATGTAACAGTCAATGTATTAATATGCCATGTGATGTGCTATGTTGTGCCTTATGCCAGCTATAATATGCTACTGTGGGTAAAACGCCCTGTATACACTGAAGCCATGGTTAAAAGGTATATTTAATTTGTGATTATACCACAGGTAGCGTTTGATGATGTGCTGAAATTGTGAGGGTAATTTCACTTGGGAAGGACGAGCAAAATCTCATTCATTGGGTGAAAGAATCGCTGATGCAGTCACCTAAATCAATGTTTCTGGGCAGTAGATCATGCTGTGCATACAGGGATATGCTGCCCAGAAACAATAATTCTCTATAGGGACAAGTGATCGCAGTAGTAATTGCTAGTCCCAATACAGAATAGATGATTGCTGCGTGAAAATACAACTCTCACATTCTCTGACATGCAGGCAATTTTCAGTAATTAAGGGTTCATTGGCAATAATTCCCTGCTGTGTCAGCCTGTATAAAGGGTCTTTGCCCCTGAAACACTCTTTTAACACTCTTTGCTCTGTGGCAAGATGCATCACCAAACCTATTTTCTATTGGGAGAATGAGAAATGTGTCCACAATTTCTATTTACACTTGTTAATTGGCTTGTGAAGTGATGATTGCCATCTCCAATGGTCCTGCATTGACTACTGGGGTAATGATTGCCATCGCCAGTGGTCCTCCATTTACTGTTGAGGTAATTATTACCATAGCTAATGGTCTTGTGTTGACTGTTGAGGTGATGATTACCATCTCCAATGGTCCTGTGTTGACAGTTGAGATAATGATTTCCATCTCCAATGGTCTTGCATTGACTATTTAGGTAATGATTGCCATCTTCAATAGTCTTGTATTGACTGTTGAGGTAATGATTGCCATCGCCAGTGGTCCTGCACTGACTGTTGAGGTGATGATTACCATTTCCAAAGGTCCTGTATGGACTGTTGAGATAATGAATATCATCTCCAATGGTCTTGCATTGACTATTTAGGTAATGATTGCCATCTTCAATAGTCTTGTATTGACTGTTGAGGTAATGATTGCCATCGCCAATGGTCCTGCAATGAATGTTAAGGTGATGATTGCCATCTCCACAGATCCTTTACTTGACATGCAACTGATTGTCATAAATATTTATAGAAATGTGATTGTTTTCTTCAGGAGGTCCTATTTACAGTATCTTAAAAAAGTGAGTACACCCTTCACATTTTTGTAAATATTTTATTATATCTTTTCATGGGACAACACTGAAGATACGACACTATGAATCAATGTAACGTAGTCAGTGTACAGCTTGTATAACTGTAAATTTGGTGTGCCCTAAAAATAACTCAACACACAGCCATTCATTTCTAAACCGCTGGCAACAAAAAAGAGTACATCCCTAAGTGAAAATGGCCAATTTGTGCCCAAAGTCAATATTTTGTGTGGCCACCATTATTTTCCAGCACTGACACTGCCTTAACTTTTTTGGGTACGGAGTTCACTAGAGCTTCATCGGTTGCTACTGGAATCCTCTTCCACTCAACATCACGGAACTGGTGGATGTTAGAGACCTTGCGCTCCCCCACCTTCCGTTTGAGGATGCCCCACAGATGCTCAATAGGATTTAGGTCTGGAGACATGCTTGGCAAGTCCAGCAACTTTACCCTCAGTATCTTTAGCATGGCAGCGGTCGTCTTGGAGATGTGTTTGGGGCTGTTATCATGTTGGAATACTGCCCTGTGGCCCGTTTCCCAAGGGTGGGGATCATGCTCTGCTTCAGTATGTCACAGTACATGTTGGAATTCATGGTTCCCTCAATGAACTGTAGCTCCCAACAGCCAGCAGCACTCATGCAGCCCCAAACCATGACACTCCCACCACCATGCTTGATTGTGGAAAAGACACATTTGTCTTTGTACTCTTCACCTGGTTCCTGCCACACACACTTGACACCTTCTGAACCAAATTAGTTTATCTTGGTCTCATCAGACCACAGGACATGGTTGCAGTAGTCCATATCCTTAGGCTACTTTCACACTCGCGTTTTGTGTGGATTCTGCTTGTCTTCAGCAAACTGTTGTGGACTTTCTTGTGCTTCATCTTTAGAAGAGGCTTCCTTCTGGGATGACAGCCATGCAGACCAGTTTGATGCAGTGTGCGGTGTATGGTCTGAGCACTGACAGGCTGACCCCCCCACCCCTTTAACCTCTGCAGCAATGCTGGCAGCACTCATACGTCTATTTTGAAAAGACAACCTCTGGCTATGACGCTGAGCACGTGCACGCAACTTCTTTGGTCGACCATGAGGAGGCCTGTTCTGAGTGGAACCTGTCTTGTTAAACTGCTGTATGGTCTTGGCCACTGTGCTGCAGCTCAGTTTTAGGATGTTGGAAATCCTCTCATAGCCTAGGCCATCTTTATGCAGAGCAACAATTCTTTATTTCAGATCCTCAGAGAGTTCTTTGCCATGAGGTGCCATGCTGAACTTCTAGTGACCAGTATGAGAGAGTGTGAGAGAGTGAAAACACCAAATTTAACACACCTGCTCCTCATTCACACCAGAGATCTTGTAACACTAACAAGTCATATGACACCGGGGAGGGAAAATGACTAATTGGGCACAATTTGGACATTTTCCCTTAGGGATGTACTCACTTTTGTTGCCAACAGTTCAGACATTAATGGCTGTGTGTTGAGTTATTTTGAGGCCACACCAAATTTACACTGTTATACAAGTTTATACATAGATATAATAAAAAAAAAAATTAAAAATGGGAGGGGTGTACTCACTTTTGTGAAATACTGTATATGTTTCATTAGAACAGCACAAAACAAAAATTCCAGAATCGTCTCCTTGGTTGATGCAGATTTGTGATTCATCACTTTTATCTTGTCATCCACACTCCATGATTGCTTCTCATTAGCCCACTGTAACCGTGTTAGCTCTGGATTCATTTATCTTTTCTATAGGTAAATCCCATGTCATACAGCTGACTTCTATCACAAACAATGACTCCTGTTTCTGCCCATTTGGTTTTTGTTTTGTTGAGCATTTCAGATTTTTACTCAATATTACTTCGACATCTCCCTTATGTTTTCCTTTTATAACCTTAAAATTTTGTTTATACTTGCACCAAATTTTACACACAGCTAAATGGGTCCACCAACAAACTTTTGCTACATTTTGTATTGGATTTTTAACCTTGAAGGAGTTAGCCTTTTATGGGAGCCATGTTTTCCTTCAATTAGCCAAGTCCAACAGATGAGCACGGTTCGCAAGCAGTCTCTTTTAACTGAAGGCTGATTTGCATTCTTGTTCCATATTTGATTTAGACATGCAAATTACAAGGTGATTCTATCATTGTCTTTAATTGAAAGAATACAGAGTAGCAATACATAGCATGTGTCCACAATTACACCAAATTGAACGTAATTTGGATTATTAAACTGCCTTGGAGTTCAAGCTAAAGTTCTTATTCTGGTCTAACAACAATGAGATGGAAATAAAGTAGTGAGAACATTTCACTCTTAACCAAAGTCCAGACAGACCGAGGATAAGAATTCAAAGTAAGGGTACAGATGTACAAGAAACAATTTATTAAGATACTGGAACCCTCTCTTTAAAGGGAAAGGCTGATGTATAAATCTTTAAATCTTTCTTAGGTCCTCATTTAGAGAAAAGTATTTGGCCACCAGCTAGCCTAAACAGCTAGAGGCTTCAGAAAGAAAGGAGGGGGGAGAAAGAGCAGGGGGAGAAGCCACATGTGGAACTAATTACTCACGTGGAGGCCATGACAAAGACCATTTCTCCAGACTTATCATGGGGGCTTCACTTTCAGGAAGTGGCTATAATTACTGTTCAGGTCTAGCAGAGCAGCCTACACATTGCTGGCAAAAGCAGAAATAGAGGAAAAAGGATGATGTGAAAAATGAGACATAGTAGTCGTCCCCAAGATATAACAGAAACACACGTAAACCCTATGAATTACTTAACTCATTCGAAGCAAGCCCTGTCAGTGATAATTGACTACTACATCCTACAACTTCCCCGAGCCGGAGAGATTATGCCGCATCCAAACAAATCAGTTGCTATTTCTTCCTGTCCTACACTAAAACAATGTAAAAAGAAAGGGTCGTATCCCTTCACTTTTAGTTGGCTGCTCTTTAACGGCAGATTGGAGTTATATATATATTTTTTTTAGCACAGCTTTTCCATTCTGGGGCCCACTTCCTGCCTCGCTCAAGCAAAAGGCAAAAAAAAAAAAAACCTGGCTGGAAGATGAAATGACTGCTTAACATTACACTAAAACATCTGGTACCATTTTATACACAGACCTATGTCTTTAGCACGAGCAACTCTAGCTGTCTCTCCTCTAGCACAGTGCATACCCAAACCTCCCAAGGGTGACATCATCCCATATATGGACTCTTAAGCCCTGCCCTCCCCCTTTTCCTGGTCCTAAATTCATTGCCAGATCCCCAGTTTACTGCAAATGTGCCACGTCAAGACTGGGAATCAGAACTCTTTCTGTGACTTTGTGTGTCAACGCTGGTAGATTTTGAGGGGTACCAAAAGATAAAAAAGGACTATTATTTTTCTTTTTATCTATATATATTCTTCAACCTGTGGGCAAAACCAGCAAATGGGAAAATCTTACCAAAGAAGATGGAAAAGAGGATTTTAACAAAAAAGGAGAAATTTGCGTTCCAGAGAAAGCCTGCTCCGTCGCCCCAGTGTTCAGACTACCTGTTCAGGACAATGCTGTTGTACAGTAGTCTGCACATTGGTTAGACTGGGTATGGGACAGCAGCGACGTGGATTAAAGGGTGGACACAGATGCCATGGAAGGGTGACTTAGTGTTCCTCCGTTTAAGCTTTTCACGTGAAGTGTTTCTCTTCGCAGGTTTTGCACATAGGGAAATAGGAAAGAATGGACAGAAGGACTCCGCAATGGTGGAGGGGAAGGCATACTGGTAAGGCCTAACTTTGGACGAACACCTCGCCAGTAATCTATTGGAAATAGATTCATGTCTGCCAGTCTGCAGCACCAATATTGTCATTCGTATCTGTTGCAGCTAGAAAGACAACTATATGTGGCTTTAAGGGACACATATCATACACGTTAAGAGGTATAGGAGCTTATTAACTAAAATGAAAGAAATGTGATTGTCCTGTCAATCCTGGATTATTCTGCAGGAGTCAAAGCCTGTCTTAGTATTGAGTTCAGAACCTAATCTAAATCTTCTTAATTGTCATTGCTTTATCACTATGTAGTACATACTATAACTAACTTGCACAGTGAGACAAAAACGTAGTTAAAATGTGACTTTGACAATGTATGTATTTATTTTTTAGATGGAGGCACAATTTGACTCTTTGCAGCAGAAATAGGGTTAACACTAATACAATGATAAACCTGTGTGCATTGCTATGTTTGTGAGGCAGCAGTCACAAGAGCAGATAGGAAATGGTAAGCAGTGATTCAGCAGGAGATAAATGATGTGTGTTGCAATACTGTGTAAACCATGAGCTACTAGGAGAGCACAATATCTGGAGGCTGCATGCGGTTTGTATTATTTAAGTACTCATTTAACTCAGTTCTTTATTCCTGCAACTCATACTACAAATTTGGGGACATAAGCACATAAATAGTTTACCAGGATTGTCATAATATATATACTAAATCACTCTGAGACATTCTACAGTTGAATTTAATTTGTTTTATATTCACTACTATTCAAAGATAAATGATCGGATCTTTCTTTTTATTCTCCGGTCAGTTTAAAGATTTTAAAGCAAAAAAAAAAAAAAAAAACATACATTTTCAATTACTTTAATTTTTTTTACTACTGCCTTAAAAATTCTGTAAAATGTAACTAATCAGATCTTGATTTCTTGTAGTAGTAAATAAAAAAGCATATTTATCCATTCTCAGTATTGTAAGTATACCCTGGAGATACAGCCAGGCAGTCATTTTGATTATATATTATATGTATATATTGGAATATAATTCTTGATTTGTTTTACTAACTCATTATTAATCATTAACAATATTGCAATTAGTTTACAACAAAACAAGTTTTGCTTTTATTTTTATTTTTTATAACCGAAGCTGAAGTCATACAAATGCTCTATCAGCAGTAAAGTAAGCAGTAGGCAGCTGTAATAACACTTTAAGAGTCCTGTATGCATCCAGCTTATCATTTACTGCACAGCAGACGTCTCCCAAACATTAAAGTAGTTAATAGCTAGAAGCAGAAAAAAATAGGATTTTGGCAGATAATATGCAACAGCATCTCTATGTGCACTGCTTAACCTCAAAGATTCTTTCAGTATAAAGGGTTATTGACCATAGCTTGGAATTTATACACCTAATAAGGTAATAGAGGATTTATAATAAATATAAGTTAAAATATAGTCATATACGGTGATAAGTGGGAACAATGAAAAGGGGGGATGTAATACATTAAATAAATTATCAGGATTGCTAAAATATAAAATTAGATTAGTAAAACAGCAATAAATAAAATAACAATCTTCGGTCAGACCATTGCATGTATGTGGTAGCTCCATTGCAAACAGTAGGTATGCGATCATACAAAATGTGCAATACATTTGAAGTGAGTCTCTAGTATAATATATATATATATATATATATATATATAATCTAACACTGGGTATATGTGTGTATATTTATGCATATGTATATATACACACACACTATATATATTATACTGAAGAGAGAGTATATGTGTATATATATATATATATATGTGTGTGTGTATACATATGTATATATTCACACACACTATATATATATTATACTGAAGAGAGTGTGTGTATGTATATATATATATATATATATATATATATATATACACATGTATTGAACATTCTGTATGTTAGCATACCTACAGTATATAATGTGTACATACATAAGGGAGCAAATCTAATAGAGAGAGTTAAAAGGCCTTCAGTGACCATTCCTAATGCATTTTCCCTGCCCTGGACCCTTTCAGTTAATGTATAAAACAAAGTTAAACTTTGCCCTTAACTATAACGGGAAGTCAGCTTTCAAGATAGAAAGCTTCCATATGTCTCCCTCATGCTCCCCATCTGTTACCAGGGCCATGGAGCTTCCTGTCTGGAGTTGGCCTTCCAAATATGTTTATACAAAGTAAAGAGAGCTTCAGGTAAAACTCATCTTATCTGTGGCGCAGGAGACCACACACGTAGTGGAAGAAGTCTGCAGAGCTGCACATACACACCAACTACAATATGCACAGTCCTACTGCAAAATCCAGAAGATTTCTAGAAATTAACCTGTAACTTGATACATCATGTCATATATAGTATGTATATTATATCCTTATTGTGTGCACACTATATTCACCAGTTTTTACCCCTCTCTATTTGATTCATCTATGACCATGAATGCCCATGGTCAGTGCAGACATTCAGTGTAATGGTCTCAGCTCAGCGCAGTAAGGTGAGGCAGGAGACCCCACATTTTGCAGACACCCCATTCTTTTTAAATCCCATCCTGTCACTCAAAGTCTGCGTAATAAGTGACAGCTGGTCCTTCAGTATTTGCAGTTTTAGGCCTCTCTGTATTGATTTTAACTGTGCAGGACACATTTCAAACTGGTCTGACTGGTCTTAGATTATGCTAATGTTACCACTGGAAGTTTGTCAACTGCATATTTGCTAGTAATTTACATTTATGTGAATCCCCTAACAAATGAAAAACTAATTTACATAATCAATTAATTCCATTTCATGTAATTTTCTATTCATTGTTTTCAGTATCTTTCACGTGCAGTAGTTTAGGGAATTATTTATACACTATATACGGTATATCTATATATAGATATGAAGAAGATTTATACACTATATAATATATATAATGGTAATAATAAATAATTTTTGGAAAGAAAGGAATGCAAATGAGCTCTTAACAAGCTCTGCCTCTAATGCCACCAGATGTAAGGCATCTGTCCTGATTGTTACATATATATATATATATATATATATATATATATAAATATATATACACAAAGTATATATATATATATTATATACACACATAAATTATATATACAAAGTATACGTTTTTATTTATTTATTTTTTACTATTATTATTTTTCTTCCCTTTGCCTTTTTACCTTATTGCTCTGTCAAACTACACAGGAGAGACTCGATAAGATAAGTGTTAATAACGTGCTCCATCTTCACACATGGCTACTCCAATCTGTAACCTATTTTTTATTTCAGGGTTTGAGGTGCACTACTGCGCTTCATTCTTCCTTGTATAGAGTTTTTGCCCATTTTCCTGTGCATATCCTAATTCATATAAGATGCTATAATCCAATGTTTTTGTTGGCCGCGCCATGCTGCAAACTGTTGGTCTGCGTGCTTGTAATGTGTTGTATTTCATGGAGAATAAAGTGTAATTACCGGTTTCAAACTTCTGTAATGCAATGTATGTTCTTTAAAAAAACAAAAAACAAAAAAAAAAAACAATATCTTGTCTTCTTCACTGTTCCTAATGTCGGCGGTAACGATCAAAGTGCTAAGTGAGACGTAGGCTTCTTCCTATCAGCATGAGCCGATGGAATCGCGGGACTGGCTGGAAGAAGTTGTCATGTGTCTGCCTGTCTACACTTGCTGTGCAGAACATCCTCTCACCTGTACAGCAGGCACAGACAGGCAGTCACATGACAACCCAGCCTGAGGGACTACCGGCCAGTGGCAGCATCCACATCATGACTTACAGTACCACAGCATCACCTGCAACTACAACACAAGAGCCGTTCCATTCTGTCAACTGAGAAATCACCTGTACTTGACATTTTTATTAGTTCTGATGCCTTTCCTATATGGTCTCCTGAGAGACACGCTGCATAGACTAGACATAATGGTGCTGACCTCACAATAAAAACACCTTCTACGACCTTGTTGCACTGCTTTATTAGATATTATCGTCCGGGTTGTAAAGGTAAAGCGCTATTTCTCCATTCAGTTAGTTGGAAGAACCTATTCTACAGTGTATAAACTCGATAGCAAACAGTGCAAATGAAAATGACTTCTGACTTCACGTTTTGGTGAATTCAGGATCGCAGTCACCTTTATATAAAATAGAAGTGCGCTGCTGTGCGTGCTATATCCATATAATTTATATACAGTTAGAAATCTAGAATTAGTAGCAAATATGATAGGAATTGCTGCATCAATACATGGATAAACGCCATACAATGTCTACTGGTCAATGCATGGTTTAGAGGTCCAGTAAACAAATCTAGTGGTGCAAACAGCAATAAGATTTACATTTTTGGTGAGAAATCCCAAAATTGAGTGTACTCTGCACCAATGGAGTTTGCTCTTATCACACCTATGGCCAGGACAGATGACAGTGCACCCCCAATGGTGTGAAAACCAAGGCCATCATGGCAAAGTAAGTGGACTTTATCCATCCTGTGGCACAATACCAGTCTGCAAAAGTCCAGCTTCAACAGAAGCCAAAGTAGTAATGCTATATTTTCGTTGACACCATAACACATTCAAACAGTCAGTGTCAATGGTGCAACACCACTACAGCTGGAATCAGGAATAGTTCAAGGCTTCAGTGAAACTGTGCAAAGGTCATATTGTATGGTTAGAGGTACAGAACCCTTGTATGGCTTTGTAGTAATCTAATCTGGGCATATGATCACACTAAACTACTAGTCAATATCAAGTCATAATGACTGCATAAATTAAAGGGTTATTCAGAGATTCTGATATTAATGGCCTATCCTCAGGATAGGTCATCAAGACCATATCGGTAAAGGTCTGACTCCCACGTGTTTGAAGAGACTGCGGCTCTCCGAGGCCCCTTCCTAGGCCAGTGATGGCACATTCATCGGTCACATAGCCTAGTTCAGTGATGGTGAACCTTTTAGAGACCGAGTGCCCAAAGCTGCAACCAAATACCCACTTATTTATCGCAAAGTGCCAACACGGTAATTTAACCTAAATACCAATATAATATATCTTCCATGTCCTTTATCATTTATCTATAATAGATTAATAGCCTACATTTAATGCGCTGCCTGTGCTGTTTATAGTGTGTCCTGGGGATGATGAATGGCAGGAAAAGTCTAAAGCATATTGCTATGCCATAGACTTTTTCCAGGTTGTGGGTGCCCACATAGAGGGCTCTGAGTGCCGCCTCTGGCACCCGTGCCATAGGTTCGCCATCACTGGCCTAGTTAATGGGGTTGAGCTGTAATACCAGACACATCCGCTATCCAATGGACGGTGCTGTGAGCATCATGGCCTCCTCATGCAACTGATCAGCAGGGGACCTGGATGTCATACACCCCACCGGTCCTTTCCTGAGGATAGGTCATCAATAATAAAATCTCGGAAACCTCTTAAATATCTGATTATAATGAGCTGAATGAAGAAAAATAATTCAAACAAAGTTGTAGTAAGGCGTGAACCTGTTCTTCCCTAGATGATTTACAAGGTGTCTTGTAGAAGGTTTAAAAAAAAAATGAGTTGCTGAAATGAAGTTCTAAAATTCATACCATGTGTTTTCTGGCGCAACATAGGTTAACGCTTGAATGTAAACTGAAGCCGGCAGAGGGCCTCCTTAATTGGACTCATTCCAGTGGTGAGGGTTATGAGTGACAGCTAAAGGATAACAGAGCCTTTATTTTCATGGCTCGTTGGGGGCCCTCTGTTTGCAGAGGGTAACAACGCCACACACCAGATGGTCTCATTTTCAAATTCCAACTGGAAAACTCACGACATCATGTAAATGCATTCCAGATAAATGTAGACGTTTTCTTTTTTCTTTTTTTATTAACAGAAAACATAGAGCAGAAAATGTTGAAGGGTAATCCGTGTGGCCTTAAGGAATTAAGAAAGAATTCTTCATATATCCAATTTGGCCAAAAACACTAATTGAATTTTGTTAGTGTTTAGCTTTCAATCAGAGTTGAAGAAACAATGAGCCGTGCTACAAATAAATACTGTCCAAGGCAGCTTTTATCACACACGGAATGGCTTGGCTTGCCCCAAAAGTGCATTTTTAATACTAATAAAAATCACCTAAAACTACTACGGGCTGTATAAACGCAATGAAATGTGTTACACATATAACTGAGCAGTAACATATAGTGCATATGTCTCTAAACAGATCAAAACACAAATAATGATACCGTATTTTTTGCCCCATAATACGCAATTTTGTTCTTTGGGGGAAAACGTCAGTGCGTCTTATGGGATGAATACTAATGAGTGCTTCCATTATGGAGAACCAGGATGCGGTGAATGCAGAGCTTCCCAGGCACTGTACTCACCGCTTCCTGGTCCTCGACCGCTCGCTGTGCTGTGACTGCGCACACATGGGGTTGTTGGCACGCTGTGTGGGTCAGATCATAGCACAGCGCATGACAGGAAGAAGCAGGAGAGGTAAGTTGATATATATATTTTTTTACATGAGCATTGGGGTCATTCACTAGGAGGTCTAATCTGAGGTCTGATTGGGGGTGATTCACATGGAGGTCTGATCTGAGGTCTGATTGGGGGACTTACTAACATTGGGGATCTGAGCTGAGGTCGGATGTTTTTTTTCTTCTTATTTTCCACCTCTAAAACATAGGTGAGTCTTATGGGCAGGTGCGTCTCATAGGGCAAAAAATACAATATATATATATGTATAAATTACATATTTAGGAGAGATTCTTGATTACCAACGCTATAGAAGATTCAATTAAAACCTCATTCCATTCACAACCTCAGGGGGTGTACTGGCACTCACTGAAAAAAACCAGCAAGGTATAGAGACATATTTTCATCTAATTTTCATTATCATCTATAGGCAGCACTGTTTCAGGGTTCTTTCCCCTCATCAGTACACAGCAGGGTACCAGCTGCCTGGTTCAATGAGAAGCCAACTCTCGTTGAAACCACCACCTCCAGCCATTTGTGGCATTTTATACATGGGGAAACTTCTTTAATGCTGTAGTTATATTTATAGTTATATAACTTATTATATTATTATTGTTATACAGTCATGTGAAAAAATTAGGACACCCTTTGAAAGCATGTGGTTTTTTGTAACATTTTTAATAAAAGGTTATTTAATCTCCGTTTCAACAATACAGAGAGATTAAAGTAATCCAACTAAACAAAGAAAACTGAAGAAAAGTCTTTTCAAGATCTTCTGTAAATGTCATTCTACAAAAATGCCTATTCTAACTGAGGAAAAAGATAGGACACCCTCACATGTATTCCCTCTTAAATTGGCTCAGATCTCACACAGGTATATCACACCAGGTGCACATAATTAGTAGATCGTTACTCTGCATGTTGAATGAGGCTTGCCCTATTTAAACCTCAGACATTTAGTTTGGTGTGCTCCTGACTGTTGAAGTGAGAGTGAGCACCATGGTGAGAGCAAAAGAGCTGTCAGAGGACTTCAGAAAAAAGATTGTAGCAGCCTATGAGTCTGGGAAGGGATTTAAAAAGATCTCAAAAGATTTTGAAATCAGCCATTCCACTGTCCGGAAGATAGTCTACAAGTGGAGGGCTTTCAAAAGAACTGCCAACATGCCCAGGACTGGTTGCCCCAGCAAGTTCACCCCAAGAGCAGACCGCAAGATGCTAAAAGAGGTCTCCAAAAACCCTAAAGTGTCATCTCGAGAACTACAGCAGGCTCTGGCTACTGTTGATGTAGAAGTACATGCCTCTACAATCAGAAAGAGACTGTACAAGTTTAACTTGCATGGGAGGTGTGCAAGGAGGAAACCTTTGCTTTCCAAGAGAAACATCGAGGCCAGACTGACATTTGCCAGAGATAAAGTTGACAAAGACCAGGACTTCTGGAATAATGTTCTTTGGACAGATGAGTCCAAAATTGAATTATTTGGACACAACAGCAGAGGACATGTTTGGCGTAAACCAAACACAGCATTCCAAGAAAAGAACCTCATACCAACTGTGAAGCATGGAGGTGGAAGTGTCATGGTTTGGGGCTGCTTTGCTGCAGCAGGACCTGGTCAGCTCACCATCATAGAATCCACGATGAATTCTACTGTGTATCAGAAGGTGCTTGAAGAACATGTGAGACCATCAGTTAGAAAATTAAAGCTGAAGCGGAACTGGACCATGCAACATGACAATGACCCAAAACATACTAGTAAATCAACCAAAGATTGGCTGAAAAAGAAGAAATGGAGAGTCCTGGAATGGCCAAGTCAAAGTCCAGATTTGAATCCCATTGAGATGCTGTGGGGTGACTTGAAAAGGGCTGTACGTGCAAGAAACCCCTCAAACATCTCACAGCTGAAAAAGTTCTGCATTGAGGAGTGGGGTAAAATTTCCTCAGACCGATGTCGAAGACTGGTAGATGGCTACAAGAACCGTCTCACTGCAGTTATTTCAGCCAAAGGAGGTAACACTCGCTATTAGGGGCAAGGGTGTCCTATCTTTTTCCTCAGTTAGAATAGGCATTTTTGTAGAATGACATTTACAGAAGATCTTGAAAAGACTTTTCTTCAGTTTTCTTTGTTTAGTTGGATTACTTTAATCTCTCTGTATTGTTGAAACGGAGATGAAATAACCTTTTATTAAAAATGTTACAAAAAACCACATGCTTTCAAAGGGTGTCCTAATTTTTTCACATGACTGTATAACTCTTAGATATGCTGACATCATTAGCATTATATGTATATTCTAATAGGCAAAAGGGTGGGGAAGAGAGAAGTACAGTACATAGGGAATGTTATATCCATTTGCCAAGCAATATAAATTAGAGGAAAAAAAAATATTTGTCCTGAACCCACTCCTGCTTGTGGTGGTCATGGTGGAGAAGGAGCAGGTCCTAAAACTACAAAAGCAAATTATCTACACATATACACATCTCATACTACTCACCTCATCATCTTTATACCAAGAGAGACTTTCAGCTGTGAGAATAAACCAGTAGTCCTTGGAGCCTCCTTTCATAAGGCTGATGTTGCTTATGGTCAACCATCCTTTTCGAATCACCTACACAGGACGAGTAAAACTGAATTTCAGTTCTCTGTAATTATCACTTCGATAACAATAAATAGAATATGCAGACTATATATGAAATATATCATAAAAAATTCCAAATGTAATACAAGTCTATGAATAATTAGTATATTTTTAAAGCTGGTCATTAAGGGGGTTTTCCAGGATTTTGATATTGATGGTCCATCCCCAGGATAGGTCATTAACAACAGATCAGCAAGAGTCTGACTCCCGGTACCCCCCGCCGATCAGCTGTTTGAGGAGGCTGCAATACTCCGGTGAGCACTGCGGCTCCTCACAGCTTACCAAGCACAGCGTCATCCACTGGATAATGGCTGTGCTTGGTATTGCAGCTCAGTGCCATTCACTTGAATAGGCTATGGAACCAATGAACGGGGCGGCACAGGCCTAGGAAGAGGCTGTAGCGCTCACCAGAGCACCGTAGTCTCTTTAAACAGCTGATTGGCGGCTGGTAGTCAAACCCCCACCAATTGGATATTAATGACCTATTCTGAGAACTGGTCATCAATATCAAAGTCCTGAAAAAACCCTTTATTTGTAATAACTTCTTAAATATGTTAACCATTAACACTGTCCTCTATATCTTTTAACCATGTCTTAGGCTACTTTCACACCAGCGTTTTTGCAGGATCCACCAGGGTTCAGCAAAAACGCTTCCGTTACTGATAATACAACTATCTGCATATGTTATGAATGGATCCGATTGTATTATCTGTAACATTGCTAAGACGGATCCGTCATGAACTCCAAAGTCAATAGGAGACAGATCTGTTTTCTATTGTGTCAGATTGTGTCAGAGAAAACGGATCCCTGCCCATTGACTTGAATTGTGGATCATGACACGTCTTGCTCCACATCCCAGGACAGAAAGAAAACTGCAGCATGCTGCGGTTTGCTTTCCGGTATGAGAATGAAACGAAATGCATTTTGGAGCATTCTGTTCTGTTCAGTTCCGTTTTGTCCCCATTGACAATGAATTGGGACAAAACAGAAGCGTTTTTTATGACGGATCTCAATACCGGAAAATAGAAACGCTACTGTGAAAGTAGCCTTATACAGCAGGTTCTTTCGCTGTAAGAGTTTTCTTATTACTTGTTGGACCCCTATAAGTCTTTATGCAGCATGAAAGTCCCTTATTATTAACTAAACATGATACAATCCGGGTACTTAGGTACCTTTTTAGTTTCTTTTTGATCATTTAGACAAAAAATAAAAAATGATGGACAAACACAACTTAATATCTGGACCAAATAATACTTTGCAAGACCCCTATGACAAGTATGTATGTCACCTATCTCACAGAGATTATGAGAAAATGGCTTCCTCACCCTTCTTCTCCATAAGTTATTGAGAAACAATAAAGATATGTTTAAAAAAACATGGACAAATGAAATTTTTATTATGGACACTTGTGAAAAATCTCCTGTTTTTATGGCTGCGTATAAATCTATGGAGGCTTGGAAACACCAGAAACATAACACCCAAATATAGATGAGACTACTGGAGGAATGCTAAATATCATCAGCAAATCTCCAGAAATTGGTTGTCTCCTCCCAAGTGGATCTTAGCAATAAAAAAATAATATTAACTTTTTGTAGTTTTTCAAATATAGACCTTATTCTAAGTAACATGCCCAGTCCTTGTCTCGCATGGTTCAAGTTTAGGCAGCTTAGACAGGGGGCTGAATCTCCTTAAAGAGACCAGTCCTGTATGGAAACTTACTGGTAATGGTCCATGGGAAACGAATATGCAAATAGGTATCTCCAGAAGAAGACAACCATCTCACCAGGGAGCCACTTCCAATAGGTGTATAGTGGTTCAAGTTATCATGCACAGTTTGCAATGGTTAGTGAAATACATTATGATTAGTCTCTTTTTTCTCTCTTTTATTCAGAAACAAACAGTATAACATAATGTTCGAGTAAATATACATCATTGTACTTACAAATTATACATAAAATGGTTTTAATTCTCCATGATGTATTTCTTACACATTACCATACCCTTGCCCTAAATGTCCACCTACGTCCCTGGTTTAGATCCATGGTTACATATCATATGATTTTCATTTTCAACTAATGGACATTGTTTGCAAGTTCACCTTATAATTTCCACTACATCTTCACAGTATTTTATAAAGTCCTCTAGCGCAACTTAAAAAGAAAAGTCCCTGCCGACCCAGTAGAAAATTATTTGCAGAATGCCGGGTTTCGGTCGGACAAAAACCAACATTTGCGCCGGATCAGGCAGCCAGATCTCCCTAACGGAGATGTGAACGAAGCCATAATTCTATGTTCAGTTTTAGGTGACCTTAAAGGGGTTGTGCAACTTAAAATTTTTTTTTTTCTGGACAAGATGTTGATTCTGAGAAACCCAGAACCTGCAGAGGTGGTCATGGAGCAAGATCCCAACATTGGAGATCAGGTAAGGATGAACACCACTGTGGATCTTGCAACTCTTTGAGGTCTGTTAAAAAAAAGGTTTAAAGTTGCACAACCCCTTTAAAGGGAACCCATCACCCTGAAAATGCAGACAGCAGGTTATAGAGAACAGCAGGAGCTGTGCAGACTGATATATAGTTTTGTAATGATTCAGTATACATTGTATTTTTTTTATTAAAATCTCTGCTCTTTGAGAACAGTAGCCATGTGGGCACTCTTTTCAGTGATTGACAGTATATATGCAGACATAGCTTTCAGTCACTGATTAGGACCGTGTACTTGGCTATTGAGCTCAGGAAGAGAACATTTAAATGAATAAATTCTAAGTGTTGCTGAATAATTTTCCATAAAACTTTGTATGAATCTGTTCAGTTCTTCCTGCTCTATAGCTCTGTATTTTACTTCTCCTGGTTCCATATGACCTCCAATTAATGCAGGGAGAGCAGGCTGCAGCTTTATAGTTGCACTTATTAAAGGGATTCTGTCATGACATCTTAGGTCTATAACCTAAACATATGGCCAGGTCCGCCAAATAGCATGAATCCGAAACTGTACTTATTAAATGTGCCTGTGGCTCTATTAGCACATAAAACAGGTTTTTATAACCTGTCGTTCACCTACCTAAGGTGCCCAAGGGGACGTTGCTTCATACAGGGTGCCCGGCTGCAGCCATCTCCGTCTGGTGCCCAGCACCGCCTTCCCACTAGAAATCGCCGCCCTCCCTGTCTATAGTGCCGCCTTCCTCACCTCAGCGCCACCTCCGCAATCGTCCGGTCCCCCTGCCAGATCCCGCGCGTGCGCACTAGGAATAACCTGAGGGACAGAACGATTGCGGAGGCGAGGCTGAGGTAAGGAAGGCGGCACTATAGACAGGGAGGGCGGCGATTTCTAGTGGGAAGGCGGCGCTGGGCACCTTGTATGAAGCGACATCCCCTTGGGCACCGTAGGTAGGTGAATGACAGGTTATAAAAACCTGTTTTATGTGCTAATAGAGCCACAGGCACATTTAATAAGTACAGTTTCGGATTCATGCTATTGACGGACCTGGCCATATGTTTAGGTTATAGGCCTAAAATATCATGGTGGTATTTAGTGTAGCTTTCTGTCTTAAAGAGATCGCCTTGTCATTGGCGGACAGACAAAAATGATTTTGTACAAAATGTATTTGCCAAGAATCTCACTTTTATAACGTAGCATTAGCATTAGTACACTTTCTGTAGTATGTATGGTATTTACTATTTGTGTTTGCAGAGTACAGAGTGCATTGTGTTTGTTTTTGCTATTCCACAGATAGGTCATCAGGACACCCACCTATCAGCTGTTTGAGGAGGCAGTGGCGCTCACTTTAGCACTGTGGCCTTTTTCTCTGCTCACCAAGCACAGAGCCGTCCATTGTATAGTGGCTATGCTTAATATCGCAGCTCTGCCCCATTCACTTCAATAGAGGTCAGCTGTGCATAGTGCACGTGACCGATAAACCTGACATCACATGTCCTAGGCAAAGCTAGAGAAGGCCATAGTGCTACTGTGAGTGCTGGTGCCTTTTCAAACAGCTGATAGGCAGGGATGTCGGGTGCCAGACTCCAACTAATCCAGAGGATAGGTCATCAGTTAATTAATTTTGGAAAGCTCCTTAAAGGATAACTGTCATATTTTCATCAAAAACTCAATTTTAGCATATGTTACTGCTGCAGCAGCATTATGCATAAAGCAATCTTTAGTTTCTTCACTTACCACTGTTTTCCTTCAGTTTTCCTCTTAGTTACGGCTGTTTAAAATCCTACATTATGAGGATCTTCTCAAGATGGCTCTTCTGCCAGTTCTCTGAGGCCAAAACTGCATTCCCTCAGATCACATTCAAACTGGCTGTAGCCAGCAGCTTCCTGCCAGCCAATCAGATTGGATTACTGAGAGACACGCCTCCTCACTCTGAAGCCTAATGCAGGCATGCAGTGTGAAGGACCGCCCCTTTGTTTTCTTAGCCGGAGACAGATGAGCCATAGCAATGGTCTTTTAAGGGAGCAATGGAAAGGGACAGGAGACATTAATGAAAGCTGTTATTTTAAGGAAATTACAGATATTTTGGCAATCATTGACAGACTTACTCAGGTATACATGCCTAGCTCTAATAAACTAGCAAATAAAAAAAATATGACAGTTATCCTTTAAGTTAGGGCTGGCGCTTCCATAGAGGCAAGGGGGGCCCCACGCGTCCGCCCGCAACTAACTATAGGCAGGCAGGCAGGACAGTCAGTGTCACACACGGAGATGAGTGCTTCCATTGTGGAAGCGCTCATCTCCAGTCATCTGTATCGCCGTCCTCAGGACAGCGATACAGATGGCGGTGCAGCAGGGCAGGGGAGGGAGAGGTGTGTCCCTTCCTCTGATAGGCTGTAGGCACTAGGCCGGCAGCCTATCAGAGGCCGACGCAGGCGGCGTGATGACGTCATCGCGCCGCCTGAGCCCTGAGCTGTACAGCGCGGGACACAGGCCGGAAGAGGCCTGCATCGCATCACTTCCAAGAGGTAAGTATAAGTGTTTTTTTTTTTTTTTTGTCAATACTGATAGCTACTGGCACATGATGGGAGCCTCTGGCTACTGGCACATGATAGGGGGGGGCCCTATGGCTACTGGCACATGATAGGGGGGCTCTGGCTACTGGCACATGATAGGGGGCTCTGGCTACTGGCACATGATATAGGGGGGCTCTGGCTACTGGCACATGATATGGGGGGGCTCTGGCTACTGGAACATGATATGGGGGGGCTCTGGCTACTGGAACATGATATGGGGGGCTCTGGCTACTGGCACATGATATATGGGGGCTCTGGCTACTGGCACATGATATAGGGGGAGCTCTGGCTACTGGCACATGATATAGGGGGAGCTCTGGCTACTGGAACATGATATGGGGGGCTCTGGCTACTGGCACATGATATGGGGGGCTCTGGCTACTGGCACATGATATAGGGGGGCTCTGGCTACTGGCACATTATTGGGGGACATCTATGGGGTCACTTCTTACTGGCACATTATTTGTGGGCACTATAGGGGTATCTACTGAGGCCACAAAGAACGGTTATTTTATATGGGGGCTCTGTATAGGGGCATTTTATACTGGGACACATTATGGTGGGTACTATGGGGAAGAGGGGAGAGGAGCACTATGGGGTCATCTACGGGGGCACTGGGAAGGGGTATTTTATACTTACAAATTATGGGGGACACTGAGGGCATCTACTGGGGCACTATATATGGGGCATTATATACTGGTACATTATGGGGGGCACTAGGAGGGGGGAGAGGAGCACTATGGGGGCATTTACTGGGGGCACTATATAGGGGTATTTTATACTGGCACATTATGGGGGCACTATGGGGACATTAGCTCAACTGGGGACATTACAAGGGGGTATTTTTTGCACTGTCACATTATAAGGAGAATTATTACTACTGGGGGGGCATAATGATGAGCTTTATTACTCCCCCATGGTATGAGCCCCTAGTAGCAGCACCAGCCTCTCCCTGCTCCGATACCCCTCTGTCCCTTCTCCAAATCCTTATTATGAAATCTCTCTCATTAGGATATAACACATCAGGCCTGAGGACTTCCGGTTCCGCCGCCGCCATGTGAAGTCGCTTGGAAAGTGAGCTCCTCGGCTGTCTATCATATACCGTGTCATACTGCCCGTGCGCTCTTTCCTCCGGTGCAGTAAGGGGGAATACAGGGTCTGAACACGCTGCATGGATCGGTACCTTGTTAGCATGGGCAAAAAACTAAAGAGCAGAGTGCTTTCATCGCCGCTGTAGAAAGATAACATGCCTTCCAACATGGCACCAAACTCAGGCGCAGCGGAGTGCGAAGTGGCTCGAACCCTGCCGGAGCAGTTAGCTAAGGGGAAGGAGTTACAGAACCCCATGCCAGACTCCCTGATCAACTTTATCGATTACAAGGCGCTTGCAGTGGAAGTAGCCGCTCACCTAGCCCCGGACCTGCGGGAGACTCTGGCATCCTCCGTCACAAATGTTATGCAACAGCTTCAGGAAACTGTGCAACACCATGACGCTAGACTGGATGTGGCAGAATCCAGAATACAGGTGATGGAGGACACTACGGAATCTATCCTATACAAGTTGCAGAAAGTCCCTACAGAGAATAAGAGACTATGTGACAAGATGGAGGATCTAGAAAACCGCTCCAGGAGCAATAACTTAAGGTTAGTCGGGCTGCAGGAAATGACCCCGGCGGGAGAACTGCTGACTATATGTGAACAAGAGTTACCCTACACTCTGGGGATCTCGCGCCATTGCAAAGTTGAACGTGCACACAGAGTGGGTCCAAACAACCGCGGAGACAACCGCCAGCCTACCAGACCTAGACAGGCCATAATGAGATTCCTGGATTACTCCGATAAGGAAGCTATCCTCAAAGCATTTAAAGCACGCAAGGGCCTGGTAATGTTACGGGGGACGAAGATACTACTATTTGGGGACTATTCTGCTGAAGTTTCCAGGAGGCGGAAAGCTTTCTCTCCGGTTTGCACACAACTGCACAACAGAAATATCAGATTCGCCTTGATATACCCGGCCTCCCTCAGGATTTACCACTCGGACGGCTCCTCCACGTTGTATCATACCCCAGACGAAGCGTCCAACTCACTTGAGAGAAGCACGTCGTCTCCTCGGGGGCTGGTGAGGTCGCCGCGACATCGCGACCTGGGACCCAGCGATCTTAAAGATGGTCTGACGATTTCGGGGGTTCACGAGCGACCCTTCGCAAGTCGGGTTGGCTCGAATCAACATCACGAAGCCCGTTAAACTTACTGAACTGCCTACCTGATATGCCTTGTTGCGTAGGCCCTGATGACATCATGGACTGCAGATAGCGAGAGATGGTATGTTGCGGGGACTGGCTTTTGGGTCGGGGAGGCCAGGGGCGAATTCGCTCCTGCAGGGATGTTAGTTTTTCGCTCAATCCCTGGGGCCCTGGTTTCCCGGACCCAGGGGGTAGGCCCACTGATACAACCTGCTGTGCCGCACTAATGTTCACTTGCTTTGCTCTGTTGTTATAGCTGATGTTTTTAGGTAGTCGAGGTGTGTAGCGTCTATAACATCATGATCGCTCGCTTCCACATGGGGAAAAAAGTGAAGCCGCAGAGAGCTAAAATGTGGCTTTTAGGGCCATCTAAAGTGCTTAGAGCTCAAACGTTACTTATTGGTTGTTCCTTTTTTGTTATTTAGAGGGTATTAAGGGAAGTTTTGTCGATGCAATCAGTTTTAGGATGTCTGCCTCTCCTCACTTTTACTACCAGTTAACTGTCCAGAGGAAGCCTCCATGAGGATAGTTTCCTGGAACGTTAAGGGTCTGCGCTCTCCTCAAAAGCGCAACAAAAATACTTAGGCACCTAAAAAATCTTCACGCTGATATAGCCCTACTACAGGAGACTCATTTGAAAGAGGAGGACTATGTCAGAATGGAGAAAATGTGGGTGGGCAGGGTAGTAGGATCTGCTACGGTGAACCGCAAAGCTGGGTTGATGATTTTAATGCATAAAAACTTGTTTTCAAGTGTCCTGGATTGGTCATGTGATGACGAGGGGAGATGGTGCTCTGCGAGAATGACGTTAGGGATGGATGAGTTCATGATTTATAATGTGTACGGCCCCAACGGGGACAACAGACCCTTCTTCACAGAGTTAGCTGGGTTAAGTTGGTGGGGGGAGACTTCAATGCCGTAGCATCTCCGAAGGAGGATAGGAAATCCTCACGTAAACATAGAGATCGATTACACACGATTGAAGGGGTTTTAATGCCGTTTTTGGAGTATACGGCATTGACGGACTCTTGGCGACTTATGAATCCAGACAGCAGGGAATTCACGTTTTATTCACACCCTCATGACTCGTGGTCGCGAATTGACTACCTTCTTACCTCCGGTAATTTGACTAATAGAGTCATAGACACCAAAATACACGATTTGATTATATCTGACCACGCCCCCATATCCATAAACTTAGCGGAACAGCATCCCAGGGGTTCAGACATAATATGGCCCTTTCCTTCATTCCTGTACCAGGATGAGAACTTCGCAGACCTTCTTAGGGGCTGGTATTGGGAATTTAAGGGAGACAATAGCTCACACCAAGATTCTCCCTCCATTTATTAGGACACAGCGAAGGCGGTATTGAGAGGACGAATAATGGCTTATACACGGGGGATCAAAAAGAAAGTAACGTTAGAATTGCTGAATCACAGCCGACTGCTTCGCTCGGCCTACACTGAGTATCTGACCTCACCCTTTAGAGCAGGCTAAACTAAGATGGCGGGAAGCTAGGGAAAAATATGAGCTGTGGTATGAGAGGAAGGCAAAGATGGACATGTCGTGCTGAACAGCTAAATTTTTCAGAGAGGGTAACAAGGCAGGAAGGCTGTTAGCATCACTAGTGAAAAACTCTAGGCGACAACACCACATAACATCTATAACTGATTCCCGGGGCGAGATTCACAAAAACCCAGAGAGAATAGTGTCCGTTCTACGCAACTTTTATGCCAAGCTATACGAGAATCCAGGCCCAACTGACCCTATGTCTGAGTTTTTTTGAGTTGCACCTCTCTTCCATCGCCGTCTCAGGCCCAGCTAGAAAACTTGAATTCACCAATCACTGAGTCAGAGGTACTGAGGGCTATAAAAAACTCATAGCTACACAAGGCACCTGGCCCAGACGGGTACTCAATAGAGTTCTACAAGCTATTGGGTGGGGAAATAGCGGAACCACTCACGAAGGTCTTTAATGGTATCCTAACTTCATCAGATAATGTAGCGTATATCAAATTAATACCCAAACCCGGTAGAGATGCTATGCTCCCTTCTTCCTACCGTCCCATCTCACTTATCAATGTCGATCTGAAACTAATAGCTAAAATAATGGCAGATAGACTTTCATTGGTGATGCCTGATCTGGTGTCTTCATCTCAGTCGGGATTCATCAGGGATAGAGCAGCGGTGACCAACATACGCAAAGTCCTCACGGTACTAGATGCAGTGAATTGGAAATCTGACAAATCTATTGCGCCCTCCTTGTTGGCGTTCGATGCGGAGAAGGCAAATCCTTGGCCCCTTTAGAGTTTTCATTTCAGCATTGTATAGTGACCCCAAGGCTAGAATCTGGTTTCTTGTCCACGCTCTTTCCGTTGGCCAAGGGAACGCGCCAGGGCTGTCCCCTTTCGCCACTCTTGTTCAACCTGGACTTAGAGCCTCTGATTAGACTGTTAGAGGAGGGAGAAATATTCCAGGGTATAAAAATAGGTATAAAAATAGGGAACCAAGAGGCAAGGACGTCGCTCTTTGCTGACGATCTGCTTATCTTCTTAGCTGATCCGATGGTAGATCTTGAAAAAGTGTTACAACTTTTAACCGCTTTCGGCCCGGTCTTAGGCTTTAAAATAAATCTTGACAAGTGCATGCTGCTCACATTAGGTGTTCCATCGCCCAAGCTTAAATTACCGGAGTCCTGTAGTCAAATTATAATAGCTGATACATATATTAAATATTTAGGTATCAAAATAGGGAGAACCCCTGAATCGCTCTACAATATGAACTATATCCCATTGTTTAAAGCTATCAAAAAAGATCTGGAGAGATGGAAAAATTTGCCACTGTCATTGACGGGTAGATGCCATCTCATTAAAATGATATGTTTTCCGAAGCTTTTATACCCCATGCAAACACTGCCATTACTTTTAAAACACTCCGACATTAGAAACCTGCAGTCAGTGTTCACATCGTTTTTATGGTCAGGAAAGAAACCTAGAGTAGCTCTGTCTAAACTAATGTTACCCAGGTACCAAGGGGGATTGAACATTCCAAACCTGGGGCTTTATAACCTTGCTTGTCTCTTCAGGCATTGCCTGGATTGGGTTCATATGACTCATTACTGCTCAAACTCTCTTCCAGAACAACAATTATCAGCTAAATGGCCGTTAGTAAACTTACTACACACTAGGAGACAGGCACTTCCATCCCATCTAAGACACTCACTTATACTGAGAGACATGATAGTCGCTTGGAAGGAGGTGCGTAAGCTAGCTAGGAGACCATTTCTGGTATCCAGAAATATGGAACTCTGGAGACATCTGGAATTTCCCCAAGGGGTACAAAACCAAATGTTCAAGATCTGGAGAAATCGAGGAGTCCACACATTTCTAGATATGCTTCAGATCTCTGAGAAGTGATACTAAACGTTCCCAGAAACGTGCAATAAATATGGCCTTGAGAGCTCTCAGTTCCTGACCTATCAACAAATTATCCACTTCTGTAGGCAGAGATTGTTGGACGTATCTAGTGAATGCACGAACCAATTGTTGGCATTTTCATTGACTCACAGAGACATCAAGTATTCTATCTCGCAAATATACCACATGATGAGAGATTCGGTAGATAAAAAAGTGGAGGCCGGTCTGTTCAAAAAATGGGGGAGAAAAATACAAATATCAGTGTCAGCTAGTGATGTTTTGATGGGGTGGATGAGAGTTTGTAAGGCTGTGCCCTGCGAAAAGTGGAGAGAATCACACTTCCGCCTCATACATTCAGCATCTTATGCATTCAATGTTCCAAGAAGGTCAAGTGTGAAGGGTTATCTGACAGCTTGCCCGAAATGTGGAATTGATGGGGCAGATCTGCCGCATTGTGTGTGGTTATGTACTTATGTCCAGACCTTCTGGAAGGCAGTCGCTAAATGGGTCAGAGACACGTGGGGAGACACTCTAGCCCACAACCCCGAGACGCTACTCTTTCATATATTTGACGAGGCCTCCAGACCCAGATTGATAGTCATCGTTGCCTTATTGATATCTCTCCATGGTCTTTTAAACAATTGGCTAAAGCCGCATACTCCCCAAATCAGTGATTTGATTTCCCAGATGTCTCTTTTTTTTTTTTTTTATAATCTTTTTATTGAAGTGGAAGATTACATACTATACATATGCTAGTACAAGACATAGAATGATGACAGTTTTGGCAGGTATTATTGCACAAGCAAACCTCTTTGGCCATCTCTCAAATTCACAATTCCACATCATTTTTAATTTTTCTACCCTCCCACCCTCAGCCCACCTCCCTCCCCTCCCCCCCCCCCAAAACCCCCCAACCTAGGAACACTGATTTGAGACAATAGTGCTTTCAGTATGCCTTATATAAAGATGCCTATCATATCTTACAGCGGAAGCTCCCTCCCTCCAAATTATGCTTCCAGTGTCCCTAGTCTATTAGCCAGTTGCACTTCCAGGTACCATTTAGTCAACTTGAACGGGTCCATAAGCTCTTTGATCTCGCTACGTGACAATAGCTTCTCGACAAAGCTCTTCCACTTTTTGATGAACTTCTCGACCAAGCGTTCCTTATCCTGCTCTACCTCGAGTCTTTCTAAATAAAGGACAGCCTTCATCATACCGATCACCTCCTCCCAGGACGGCACTTCCCCTTCCAACCAATGTCTTAAAAGGGCTTTCTTTACTGACATCAACATAAGGTGTACCCCTCCTTTGGTGACTACTGTACCCATTTCCTCATCTTGGTTTCTGGGTATATAATGAAAAATACACTGTTGGGGTGATAATCCCACAGTCTCCCCCCAGAACTCCTTTATTGTGTCCACTGACTTCTGCCATAGGGATCTCACTTTTGGGCATTCCCATATAGAATGTAACAGTCCAGCTCTTGGGAGGTCGCACTTGGGGCATTTTCGCAGATAATGGGCAGGGGCATCACGATATGACAAATTAAAGGCATATGTCGCCCTATGCATAAGTCTTAGTTGCGATTCTCTCCACTGTTCATTATATGTGGCCCGCCTCACCAAGTCAAGACCCACTCTAATTTTTTTTGCAACGTTCTGGTCCTGCAGCTCCCTTTCCCAGGGTTTATATGCCCCTTTTACCAAGCCTATCGTCTGGATATTGTGAAGCTTTTGGTGCAATTCTGACAAAGACATGTGGGAACCATTTCTGCCTAACAAAGCTGCAAACCATGTCAGCTTCTCCGTGTCTCCCAGGGAACTCGCCTGTGCTTTACAATAGCTTTTAATCTGTTGATAGGGAAGATAGTGTGCGTCTTGCACGTCATATTTTCTTTTAAACTGTTCCCATGATAGCCATTGGACATTGTTATCCTGCAATAGGTCACTGAGTCTGGTGATGTTTTTGTCCCTCCATCCCCGAAATAAAATATTCTCCCTGCCCTGGGGAAAAGCCGGGAGCGACCACAGTGGCATCCTAGGAGAAATGTAGTAAGGGAGTCCGTAAATCTTTCTGATAGCCTTCCATGCCACTATGGTGTCCTTAAATAGGACGGCTTGCCTAATTGACGTTGGGATATCACTTAATTTGGAATGTAGTAGGGCCTCTAAGTTCTCCCTCCCAGCTAGTTCTTTCTCAAACAAAATCGCCGAGTAGAATCCAGTATCCCATACCCAATCTCGTGCGTGCCTGAATAACGCCGCCAGATTATAGTGGCGGTTATTTGGAAGTTGTAACCCCCCTTCGTCCTTTAACATCGTCAATTTGGCATAAGCAATACGCGGTCGTTTGGTTTTCCACAGGAAGCGATTAAACGCTTGCTGCATCCTCACAACATCCGCGTGTTTCAGTAACAGAGGAATCATTTGAAGTGGGTAAAGTAGTTTCGGGAAGCTCATCATTTTGACTAAGTGGACTTTACCACACAAGGACAGGGGCAGATCTCGCCATTTTTCTAACTCAGTTTCTATTTTCGAGAAAAGAGGGGGATAATTTAGTGTGTACAGCGAGCTCGGGGTGCGACCAATCTTAATGCCCAGGTAAGTTATATAGTCTTTCCGAACCTCAACCCCATTCATCGTACGGGTCCCCGGCTGCGATTTTTGTCCTAAAGACAATAATTGGCTCTTATCTACGTTGACCCTATAACCCGTCACCCTCCCGTAAGCGCTTAGTGCCTCTAATACCTTACCTAACTGGGTCTCTGGAGCCCCAAGATACAGCAGGATATCATCTGCAAAACAACTAACTTTTAGCTCTTTGATCCCTATTTTATTCCCCTCAAAGACGTCAGAATGTATCAGCCATCTTGCTAAGGGTTCCATCGCCAAATTAAAAAGTAACGGGGATAAGGAGCAACCCTGACGAGTTCCCTTGCTGAGTACAATAGGTTTGGATAGGAAGCCTGGTATATTTATTCTCGCCTGGGGATTCTCATACAGCGCCCTCAGGTAATTTCTAAAGTGGCCCTTAATGTTAAACCTGTCTAGCACCATGTCCAGCCATTTCCAGTTGACATTATCAAAAGCCTTTTTGGCGTCAATTGCGAGCAACGCTGGACATGGCTCAGTTTTTACCTCCCTATACGTATGTAGGCTGGCTAGGACTTTGCGGATATTTGTAACCGCTGATCTGCCCTTCATAAACCCCACTTGGTGAGGGCCAATCAGTTCAGGTACGCAATTAGCCAACCTATTGGCTAAAAGTTTGGATAGGATCTTGACATCCTGATTAATTAAAGAAATCGGCCTATACGCACTTGGCTGGGTCAGGTCCCTCCCGGGTTTCGGGAGAATCTTAATATAGGCCAGGGATGTCAAACTCCTGGCCCTCCAGCTGTTGCAAAACTACGAATCCCAGCATGCCCTGATAGCTGTAGGCTGTCTGAGCATGAGGGAAGTTGTAGTTTTGCAACAGCTGGAGGGCCAGGAGTTTGACATATGTGATATAGGCCATCTTTCCCGTTTCAGGCAGGCTCCCCCCTAGCATAACGCTGTTAAACAATCTGGTCAAAGTCGGAACCAATTCTTGTTTCATCGATTTATAAAATTCTGCGGGGAACCCATCTGGACCAGGTGTTTTGCAGTTTGAGAGGGTTTTTATGGTCGCCCCGACTTCCTCCTCCTTTATTTCCCCATTTAGGGCCTCTAACCTTTCCGCCGGCAATCGTGGTAGGTCTACTTTATCTAGAAAATCCCTTGCTTCCACAGGATCAAATGGATCGCTAGAATATAGAGTCTGATAGAATTCTCCCAGGATATCCACCATCTCTTTCGGCTGGGTGCATAACTTTCCTGCCTTATCCTTTAGGGGGTGCAGCATAGAGTGTGTGGCAAAGGGGCGCGTTAAATTAGCTAGTAGTCGGCCCGCCTTATTACCGAAGCGGAAAAATTTTGCCCTTTGGTAGTCCCCAAACCATTTTTCCCGTGTTTCCTGGCAATAATCGAAATTATGTTTAGCAGTTACCCAAGTCAATTTATTGGGGTCTGTGGGATTTTGCAAGAATCTAGTGTATGCTTCCCGTACCTTCATCGTGGCTTCATCATACTTTTCCCTCGCCTCGTGTTTCTTCCCTATCGTGTGTGACATTATCCGGCCTCTCAGTACCGCCTTAGCCGCATCCCAGAATAGGCCCTGATTTGCTACATGTTCCGCATTATCCTGCGCATACTCCCACCACCAGCCTTTTAGTTTATCTATGAACTCCTTATCTTTTAACAGATGCTGCGGCATCTTCCAGGTGAAATCTTGCCCCCTAGGGACAGTGTCCATAAGCTCCATAACCACTGGGGCATGGTCCGAGATTAACAGATCGGCTATGTCTACCGCTTTCACTCTAGATAGCAAATTCGGTGATGTTAAGAGATAATCAATCCTGGACCATGACCCCTGGGCATGAGAGAAATGGGTGTACTCGCGATCCTCCGGGTGGTGGTATCGCCATGCATCGTGTAGTCCCGTATTTTGCATTAATGGGAGCAGCGTCTGGTTTCTCTGTCGTTTAGTAGCGTTCACAAGTACCCCCCGTTTCCTGTCTTCCTGTTCACTATGTACCCTATTAAAGTCACCCGCTACCAACAATAGCTGCGAGTCCTCTAAGCGAATATCCCTCTCTAGGGTCTCGTAAAAAGCTGCCTGGGAAGTATTAGGGGCGTAAACATTGTGGACCACCAACCGACCAACTGGTGAATTGACACTTAAACGCATCCATCTCCCCAGTTTATCTGTTGTCATAGATAATACCTCATAGCGCAAGCGTTTATGGAAAAGAACAATAGTTCCCGCCTTTTTGCCTATTGAAAGCGATCCCACTACCCGACCCACCCATAATTTACGCATCCTAGCAAAATCTGCTTCTTCCAAGTGGGTCTCCTGCAGAAACGCAACGTCAACTCTCAGTTTTCTAAGGTGGCGCAGCACTGCCATTCGTTTAGCAGGGGAGCGAAGGACTTTAACATTCCATGTGGCCACTCTCATACTTGTTTCTCAAATCGAAGATCTCTGCAGGAGAACCCACATGGGACAAACAGCCCCGTATGGTATATGATAGCTACCGGCATCAGCACTACAATTCGACCCAAATCAGTAATAGTCCCTGTCCCCCCCCCCCCCCCCCCCTCACCAACCCCACAACAGAAACATACATTTTCTAGACTTCACTTTTTTCGCGCATCCTACAGTGTAGCTGTTGTCACTACCAAAATCCAACTGATTCCTAGACATTCTCCCATTATGTCCCACTCTCCAGCCCATAGTATTAAGTATAACAGATATCTATAAACGGAACCAAAATGAACTATAAGTCCACTGATCTCTCACGTGTCCCTTCAGGGATTCCTCATCAGGTGCAGTCCATGCTCAGGGATGCCCACATTCATTCAGTTTCGGTCTCCCGCCGATCCGCTCCCTTGGCTCGTGGCATAAAACTGCCTGGACTCTGTCTAGCCCCTCTTCCTCTGGTTGAAGTCGTGGATCTTTGGGATAGAGACAGGGCCATGTCCGAGTATAGAGGATCCGACTCCAACGCTTCCCTTGCCTCCCCTGGTGAGTGAAAGGTATCCATCGACCCATCTTGACGAAAAATCCTCAAGGTGGCAGGGTATAATAAAGCAAACTTGACTTTATTCTTTGCCAGCGAGGAACAAACTGGGGTGAATTCCTTCCTTCGTTTCGCCACCTCTGCGGAGTAGTCACTGAAAAGGAGGATCTTGCTGCCCCTGATTATTAGGGGCTGTTCTTTGCATCTGAACTTCGCCAATATTGCCTCCTTGGCCGCATAATTCAGGTACTTCACAATCGTAGCTCTTGGCCTAGAGTTGTTAGATCGTGATCCTGCTGGTAGTGGCGGTCCTAGTCGGTGCGCTCTCTCTACTATGCACGTACCTCTCAGTCCCAAAGCTTGCGGTATCTCCGCCTCGCAGATGTCTGCCAACTGGTTTGGAGGAATCGACTCTGGCAAACCAATAATTCGTAAATTGCTCCTCCTGGAGCGGTTCTCCAGGTCGTCGATCTTCTCCTTCAGGAACTGATTACTACGCAGGAGGTCAGTGATGTTACTTTGGGCTTTCTCCAGCTCTTCTTTGACCAGCACCACTCTTTGCTGTACCTCGGTGATCTGGGTGGTATGTTGTGCCACCTCAGTCTGTAGTTGTTGTAAAGCCATCGCGACCGTGGCCTCTAGAGAGGCTTTTATATCTGGCGCCAGGAGCTTAAATCCCCTTTCGGTAGGAGGCCACAGTCCCCCTCTTCATCCTCCGAACCAGACGCTTCAGTGCTTCTCTGGGTTGACTGAGAAGTCGAGCGGGTGAGCCTATGGCGTTTTTCGGACACCGGCGCCATCTTGCCCCTGGCTTTCTGATCGTCACCCGTCGGGAGTACTGGCTGAACCTCATTCTGCGAACCGCCTTTGACCACAAATTTTTCCATGGATGGCCCCCTGTTATTCTCGAGGGTTTAGGGGCTTATCTCTGCCCCGATAAGCGGCGGGTTCACGAATTTCGGGCTGACCGAGCGGAGCGCTTCTCACTGGCGGCTGGCCATGCGCGCGCCGGAACCGGAAGTCCAGATGTCTCATTTTATGTACATCGACAAACTTGACACGGAACAACAGAATGAGAAAAAAACAAAAGGCTTCTTCCGCAAGTGGCAAATCTATATTGAAAAACATCTCAAACGGAGGGATGTCACTGAGCTAATGTCATCTTTTAAATACACGGAGTGGTACTCTAAGGCAATATTGACTGGGAGCTTAGGGAAATTAGAAGTGAGAACTCAGGGGTCTTATGCAGTGACAATATCCACGTGAACTATACACATCTGATTTTGTAGTCGGGAGGGGAGGAGTGGGAGCAGACATCCTTTTGGGAGGGGTGGGAGGGAAGGGGCTTTATTTTGTTTCACTATATGTAATGCACTGTTTATGACAAATGCATTGTATCTGATCTATGTTTTTGGTATATACTTTATTATAAATTTAATGCATCTTATTTCCACCTTTATATAAGAAGAGCATAAGAAATGCTATGTAAGATGATGCATTATAAATAAAAATATATAAAAAAAATAAAAATAAAAAATCAGCCCTGCCGAGCCCCCCAGCCAAGTGTTGAAGTGGTGTCCGAGATCCCCAAGGGCCAAGCCAAGTAATTGTAAGTTTTCATATGAAATATGTTTGTTATACACATATAGCCTACACTGTGCAACAACAATATACAGTTTCTTCTGTAAAAGTTATCAAGTGTCATGCGAGGGGGGCCCCTTATTGTTTTTCACCCCATTTCACCTAGAACCGGCCCTGCTTTAAGTGCAAGCAATATCACCAAAACAGTACATGTCACCTCCAATTTCTTTTTTTTTAAACCCCATGATAGAGCTTCAATACAACCCTTGGAGGCTGTTCCATAATATAAAAGCAGACAAATGAAAAACTATGGCAGCAGCCGTTGTTCTATCTCCTTCTGCTTCCATGCTAGAGTGATCGTGTGCTGCTGGAAAAGTTAGAAAGTTGCTGGCATGAAACTGAGCAAATCAGGAAGAAGGGAAACACATGCAGCAGTAGCAGGGACAGGAGATAATACTGCAGCTGTCAGCATGGTCCACTTGACAGGATGAATGAAGGATGACATGGTTCCTTCCCTCTGGGTTCCAGTGAGCTCAGTTGGGTTGAATACTGTCCTGCTCTGGATTCCTGCAATCTCTACATGAATAAAGTAACAGGAGGAAGTAACTTTGAAAGATTACTTAAGCTTGTAAAAACACCCATCTCCCTCCCTTCCCCTGAAGATCAGGTCAACAGGAAAATATAATTTTCTAAAAATGTCCTGCTATTGTTAAAACAGCGTTGTTTAGCCACTTTTATCATGGAGCATCTATGGTCTTACTGTCAGGCAATAGCCACAATCGCGTGGAAATATATTCTAGCATTGTTTGTGTTTCAATAGATCCAAAAGCCAATAGAAGATCCACTGTAACACGGTCACGATGTGTCAACCTGGGCAAGAAATTCATACAAACTAGTATGCTCTTCTGACATGGTCAGTGCGTCCAAAGTGAATGGAGTTGTCTCACAAACCAAATTTATTACCTACTGACATGACAGGAGATAAATGTCTGCAGGGTCGGACTCAGGGTTCCGCTGCAAGCAGCATTTTTCTGTCCACGATGCGGTGCCGAGCAAGACAGATCCGTCCTGACACACAATGTAAGTCAATGGGGACGAATCCGTTTACTCTGACACAATAGAAAACTGATCCGTCCCCCATTGACTTTCAATAGTGTTCATGACGGATCTGTCATGGCTATATAAGACGTAATACAACCGGATCCGTTCATGACAGATGCATGCAGTTGTGTTATTCTAACGGAAGTGTTTTTGTAGATCCATGACGGATCTGCAAAAAAACACTAGTGTGAAAGTAGCCTTTCTTGTGCACAGGAGCCCTGAACTGTATGCGATACTCAATGTGTGGTCTCACTAGTGATTTGTAAAGTGGCAGGACTATATTCTCAGAGGAAAAAACAGGGACTTCTGGTGGTGCTTCCAAAGAACAAGGAGATGATTCTCAAGAGTTATGAGAAGAAGGCATTATTGGTACAAAGAGGCATTATTGGTACAAAGAAGCTAAGCGTTTCGGAATAATACTGATTCCTTCCTCAGGTAAGATACACGTTAAATTAAGATGATCCTAAAATGCTTAGTTTCTCTGTACCAATAAATCCTTCTTCTCACACCTCTTGAGAATCACCTATGTGTTTTCCAGAAGAGCTGCCAGAAGTCCCAGTTTCTTCCTCTTTGACCACTGCCTTCTGCATTTAATCCAGGCTGCACGGGTACCGGAGGGATGGCGTGCAGCAGCCGGGTCACTACAAATCTTTATACAAGTGAACAGAGCTGTTGTGCATGCAGAACAGCAGCAATAGGCGAGTAGCTTTTGCTTTATTTTACTCACCCCTGTTGAATGTTCCTACCTATGTGTGCGCTCTCTTCTTTCCCTCTCTGAAGAATTATGTTCCCATCACATGTATCTACGATCTATGACCGTCCGGTTTTTCAGGAGGATGCGTGAGAGCGTCTGACGTGGGACGCTAGGGCTCCGCCCCCCCGCCTCTCCTGTACGCCGGCCGCTGGCCGCTCGTACCACCGCCCGGAATGCCTGACCGCCGCAACCCACGCTAGCTCGCCGTCCATCACAGCGATGTACCGAGGCTGTGGCCGCCCTGACCGCCTCCCTGATTACCCCAGAGTTTGACGCCGGTGTCCGATTTCTGTCCGACTTCTGTCCCTGAAGATCCGAGCCGTCGGGTGGTAAGCAGTGAGCTACTGCAGCTCTAGTTGTGTGAAGAGAAAAAAAAAAAAAAGCACTGGCGGGACGAAGGTTGCTGGGGTCGGAACATAGGGCACTAACCATTTGTGCTAAAGGGGAGCCCTGGACGGCACGTGCCTGCTGATGGTGAAGTGGTGGGGTCCTGGCACTGGTGGAGATGATGTAAGGGGGGCGCTTGGTCCCTGAGATCCTGCCCTATTTGTTTTGACTTATACTGAATCAAGAATCCTGAATTCCTGAATTATATTTACCCCCATTGACTCTCGCTGACATTTGCTGGCCTTGGAGCGGTGAGGTTAACTCCGCTTGTAGTGTTTGAAAGGGGGGCCACTTTAGTTGTCTGAAAGTGGAGGACTGTCCACAGGCTCTTGTGGTGAAGCTGGGAGCCTCTGTTGCGTACCCATGGGACTGCAGCTGACAGAGTGTCAAATTTTTGTTGCTGTGAACGTGGTTGTAACTATGGGGGTGCAGATTGAAGTTGTTGTGGAGTGACAGAAGTAAATCCTGCACTGAGAGATCTGCAGACAGCTATTGAGAGTGGACTGCGTCAGTGTGATCGGAATCGAAAAAAAAGAAAAAGGATAGAGTGGGGGAGGGGGTTCGGGATGTGCCGTGCTACATTCAACAAATTCCAATAATCCCGATTGAAATCCCTATACCCCCCTCAAGATATTTAACTGTACTACAGTCCTCCGAACTAATCTGCCATCGGATTATATCGCCTACACGTTGGGAGTCTAGATCTCGACCCCCAAACCCCTTAAGAAGCCTCTCTTCTCTCGGCTGGATTCTGCTGATATTATGGACTTCTTTTCTTTCTTTTCTTTCTCTCTGAACTAGTTTGCGTATCTAAATATGGAAGTAATTTATTGATTGATTGTATTTGGAAGAGGGAAGGAAAGGGGGTGGGAGGAAGAGGGAAGGAAAGGGGGTGGGAGGGAGAGGGGGTAGGGGGGGAGAAAAAAAAAAAAAAAAAAAAAAAAAAAAAGGGGTAGAAAGGAATAGGGGGGGGAAAAAGGGAAAGAAATAAAATAAAAGGAAGGAGGAAGGGAAGGGAGACAGAAAGAATAGGAAGGGAAAGGGGAAGACGGGGAGAATAAAAGAAAAAGAAAGGGTGAAAGAGGATTAAGGAAAAGAGGGAAGGGATCTTGGAATGCCGTCGAAAAGAAGGGAGGAGCAGCGTGGCCCCATGGGGGGTACTACTAGGCGATCAGCAGGAGGGGTTGAAAGTGGGCCCAAACAAGTGGGTCTCAATAAGTACCTGGTCCCGAGTTCACCTGGGCTTAGATCCCCACAAAAAGAAAAAATGGCGGACGCCAGAGTACAGGAGTTGACACAGGAGACGCCAGTGGAGGGGGGGGAGGGGGATAGGGGAACACCAGTGACATATACAGAAACGGACGTAAAAATGGTGCAGGATATATTCTGCACTGTCTCAAGGATGGAAAATTTAATGGGTAATTTAGTAACCCAGCTTGGGGCAGTGCAGACGGATGTTATGGTTATTAGAGCCGAGATGGAAAAAGTAAGACAGCGCCTACAAGAGATGGAAAAAAGGATTCCCACCCTAGAGGAATCTGTACAGAAATTAGAGAAGGAGGTGGCTCATTTAAAACAAACAAATGCTAAGACGGAACAAAAATTGGTAGACCAGGAGGATAGATCAAGAAGAGCTAACATAAGATGCGTGGGGATCCCAGAGCGAGCGGAAGGAGGAAATTGTACTGAATTTATGGAAAAGTGGTTCAGGGAAAATAGTAAAGAAGGTACCCTTTCTCCCCTGTTTTCTGTTGAAAGAGCACATAGGGTCCCCACCAAAAATAGGGCGCCAGGGGATTATCCCAGATCCATACTGGTGAAATTCTTATTATCTAAAGATCGAGATGAAATATTATCTGACGCAAGATCCTCGGAAAAATATTATATACAAGGGGTAAAGATCAAACTTTTTCCACATTACTCATTTAGCACCAATGCGCAAAGAAGAGAGTACATGTCGGTCAAAAAAAGATTAAGGGAGGCAGGCATAAAGTATAGCTTACTTTTTCCGGCGAAATTAAGGGTGGAATATAAAGGCAAGACCTCATTTTTTCAGACTCCGGAGGAAGTTAGTGAATGGGCGGATGGAGAGGGTCTTTGAGGCTGGTGGTGGGGGGCGGGGGGCGATAGGAGTCACGCTAAGTTATGGAGTCGCCCAGACTGCTGGCCAGCAGAAGGGGGGACTATATTGAGGGGAGGGCATATATGGGGCGGTGGGGACGTGGAGAAACTTTTTTTTTTTTTTTTTTTTTTTTTTTCTCCTCCCCCTCTGTTAGATGGTTAGGATCCTTTCGCTGAATGTGAGGGGGCTCCGTGAGAAGGTTAAAAGATTTGCTATCCTTGAGTGGATGAAGAGGTTTCTGCCAGCCATCATCTGCCTCCAGGAGACACATTTGGATAAGGAATCAGTAAGATGGTTAGAGAGGGGATGGGTAGTGGCGGCATATCATTCCGTATATACCACTTATTCTAGAGGGGTCTCTATTTTGGTACATAATAAGATTAAGTTTGAACTTTTGGCACGTGAGGCCGACGACAATGGCAGATATCTCTTTTTATATTGTTATTTAGAAGGGATTAAAACTGTAATTGCAAATATATATATTCCACCACCATATAAACCAGATGTTCTGTATCAACTGTATAGATTTATGTTAAACAAACAGGAATGTATATTGATTGCGGTGGGCGATTACAATGCGGTTATGGATCCACTCAGGGATAGGGCATCTAGCAGGGGGGGAGGAGTACAAAATGTAGACTTATGTAAGGTAGCCAACGAATTCAATTGGGTAGATGTTTGGAGGGTTCAGCACCCGGATGAAATTAGATATTCTTGCTATTCAAAAACACACCAAACTTGGTCGAGAATAGATATGACCTTTGGAAATAAAAATTTAATGTCCCAAAATATATACCCATGGCTCTGTCAGACCATAATGCAATGGTGGTTGAGCTGGATTTGAATAAAGATAATACTCTGTCAGTGTTTAAATTCAACTCTCATTGGCTGCCATTGATTTCAGATACAGAGAGTATAATTGAGGAACTAAAAAACTTTTTAATGGAAAATAACGGTTCTGCTGGTAGACTTGTGGTTTGGGACACTTTCAAGGCTTTTTTGAGGGGAGTTTTGTTCAAAAGGGTAAATTACTGGAAAAAAAGAACTAGAGAGAATGGGAAGGCATTGGAGAAAAAATTGCAAGAGGCAGGGATGGCAAGTATGAGAAATCCTACTGTACTAAAGAGAGTCTGGGAGGAAGAACAGGAAAAGATGAAGATTTATCAATTAGAGAAAAGTAGGAATGAATTGCTCTTTCAAGGCATCCAACTAGCCTCGGAGGGTGAAAAGGTTGGCAAAATATTAGCAAATATAGTGAGAAATCAAAAAGGGAAATCATGGATAGGTGTAATTAAAGATAAAACGGGTAAACTAATCACCACACCTGAAGGTATTAAAAAAGTGTTTTGGGAGCACTTCTTAGAGTTATATAAGTCTAGGGTACAATACTCAAAACAAGAGTTAGATTTTTACTTGGATGAGATTACCCTCAGTAGGATATCTAAATCCCAAAAAGAATATTTGGAAAAAGAAATAACGGTGGCAGAAATAAATCTAGCTCTAGGGAAGGTTAAATCCGAGAAAGCACCGGGTGGGGACGGGCTCCCCTTTGAAATATATAAAACCTTTTCCCAGGTTTTGGTACAAGAATTAAAGATAACACTGGATGAAGCTCAAAAACTGGGTGACCTACCGAATTCTATGAAGGAAGCAATTATCACATTAATCCCAAAAAAAGGAAAAGAACCAACAGATCCCGGCTCATACAGGCCAATATCCCTGTTGAACACGGATGTTAAAATTCTCGCAAAAGTCCTAGCGGACAGGCTTTCAAGGGTCATTAAAGGAATAATAAGTAAAGATCAGACAGGATTTATACCGGGTAGAACAATATACTCCAATATAAGAAGGCTATTCCTCAATATTGAAGCCAACAGACTGGATGCAGGGGATAAAGCGATACTCTCACTGGATGCTCAAAAGGCATTTGACTGTATTGAATGGGAGTATTTATGGGCAGTATTAAGGCGAATTGGTATAGGGGAAGGATTTATAGGGTGGATTCAGTTAATATATCTAAATCCCAGGGCTAGAGTAGCGGTGGACGGGAGCTTGTCCCTGCCTTTTGCCCTATTTCGGGGCACCAGGCAGGGATGCCCTCTCTCCCCACTGCTATTTGCCATTGCAATCGAACCCTTGGCAACCATAATAAGAAATGACAAGGAGATTAAAAGTTTTCAATACGCGGGTGGAGAAGAAAAATTGTTAATGTATGCGGACGATATATTACTTTTTTTGCAAAACACTGGGGACCAGTTTAACAGAGTGATAGAGATAATAGACAAGTTTGGGTTCTTCTCTGGTCTAAAGATAAATTGGGGGAAATCACATATGTTATTATTAGGAGATAGACAATTACAGGGAGATACACGGGTGCATACTCTCAAAAAACACGAAAATTTTAAATATCTCGGCATACAAATCTCCGGAAACATAGAAGAATATGAAAAGCTAAATGTCCTTCCCTTAGTAAAAGAACTAAGAACGAAAATACACATATGGAAATGACTGCCAATGTCAATCCAAGGTAGGGTAAATTTAATTAAAATGGTCTTTCTCCCAAAGATACTGTATGTTCTTCAAAATGCCCCAGTTAGAGTACCGCAGACTACCTTCAAACTATTTGATAGACTAATGGGGGACTTTATTTGGAAGGGTGCGATCCCTCGAATAAAGAAGGAAGTCCTTCAGCTTCCAGTGCAGGAGGGAGGATTAGCAGTCCCCAATTTGTTTCTATACTATTTAATAACTCAATATGGGAATATAAAGGGTAGTTTAGATAGTCAAGCGGGTAGGCAAGAATTAAATAGATGGGGTTGGAAAGAGGGAGGAAATCACTTAGAGGTGTTGGAGTCTGGTTTTTTGGGTAAAAAAAATTCTGACAATAGGATATTAAATCTAATAGAACACGTATGGGGGGAAATTAAAAAGATATTGGAGATTAAAGGGTTTTTGAAATATACACCGATATGGAAAAATTTTTATTTAAAAGAATTAGAAACAATAAGGGACTATATAGACTGGGGGAAAAAAGGAATGATATATTTAGACCAGATCTTCGAGGAAGATAAGCTGAAGGACTTTAATACAATGGTGCTGGAATTTGGGATCCCCCATACTGACACCTATAAATATCTTCAACTCAGGAATGCATTGCGGACAGTGGTACAGGAGGATAGGTACAGGAGGGAAAAATCAGACAGGTTGGATAAGTTTACTGCAGTAGGGGAAGGAGGAGGAACAACCGCAAGGAGATATAGGCTTTTGATGGAAGGTAAGAGAAAAACGATTACAATGCTTGCTGTAGGAAAATGGGAAAAGGATCTAGATTCCCTTACAGAAGATAATTGGAAAGATGCTCTCAAAAATTATGCGACAATCTCGGATAGGGGCTCACATAAAATCTCACAATTCTTTATAGTACACAGATTACACCGATCTCCATGGATGTTGAAAAGAATGGGAGTGAAAGCAACAGATAAATGTCCAAAATGTTGGGAGGAGAGAGCTGACTTAATACATTGCTTTTGGAGATGTCCCAAGCTCCATAGATACTGTATTGGACAGAAATAATGGAAACCGTATCTTTGCTTTTGAAGGTTCGATTGCCCAGAGATCCAATAATTTGTATCTTAGGGGCAACTGAACATTTGAAGCTAAATAAAAAAACACGACTGGTTCTGAATAAAGTACTATTCCAGGCCAGATTACTTATACTAAGGAAATGGATAAAAGCAGATTTACCGACAGTGGGACAATGGAGAAAAATGATAGATAATTTAATTAAAGAAGAACGAGTGATGAAGAATCATAAAAAAAGGTCATTAAATCTCGACCAGGTATGGAAAAATTGGCTGCTTTAGTGTTGGAGGTGTTTAAATTTCCTTTTTTTTTTTTTTTTCTTTCTCGCGTCCCCACGCGGAGGGTGGGGGGGGGGGAGGGGAAGGGAAGAGAAAAGGAAAAAGAATTGTAATTACCATGTTTAGAGTTAGAATAATGTGTTATCTCCATTTCTATGGATCTGCTTTGTATTTGAAATTTAAATAAAAAAAAAATTATTAAAAAAAAAAAAAAAAGACAGATCCGTCCTGACACACAATGTAAGTCAATGGGGACGAATCCGTTTACTCTGACACAATAGAAAACTGATCCGTCCCCCATTGACTTTCAATAGTGTTCATGACGGATCTGTCATGGCTATATAAGACGTAATACAACTGGATCCGTTCATGACAGATGCATGCAGTTGTGTTATTCTAACGGAAGTGTTTTTGTAGATCCATGACGGATCTGCAAAAAAACACTAGTGTGAAAGTAGCCTTTCTTGTGCACAGGAGCCCTGAACTGTATGCGATACTCAATGTGTGGTCTGACTAGTGATTTGTAAAGTGGCAGGACTATATTCTCAGAGGAAAAAACAGGGACTTCTGGTGGTGCTTCCAAAGAACAAGGAGATGATTCTCAAGAGTTATGAGAAGAAGGCATTATTGGTACAAAGAGGCATTATTGGTACAAAGAAGCTAAGCGTTTCGGAATAATACTGATTCCTTCCTCAGGTAAGATACACGTTAAATTAAGATGATCCTAAAATGCTTAGTTTCTCTGTACCAATAAATCCTTCTTCTCACACCTCTTGAGAATCACCTATGTGTTTTCCAGAAGAGCTGCCAGAAGTCCCAGTTTCTTCCTCTTTGACCACTGCCTTCTGCATTTAATCCAGGCTGCACGGGTACCGGAGGGATGGCGTGCAGCAGCCGAGTCACTACAAATCTTTATACAAGTGAACAGAGCTGTTGTGCATGCAGAACAGCAGCAATAGGCGAGTAGCTTTTGCTTTATTTTACTCACCCCTGTTGAATGTTCCTACCTATGTGTGCGCTCCCTTCTTTCCCTCTCTGAAGAATTATGTTCCCATCACATGTATCTATGACCTGTTCGATGCATCCCATAATCGTATTGGCCTTGGCAGCAGCTGCCTGACACTTTTTTATGCATGGGGCGTCATGCCAGATCAATGTCAGTGAAGGTCAGAACCTTGTGGTCACCTGACCATAGGACAAAATGGATTCACAGCCCAAATAGAAAGCTGGGTGTAATTATATCAAGATGCTTTCAATACTTTGATTTCTTATCTGACTGCACAACACCTCTAAGGATGTTGGATGGCAGTTCAGCAAAAGGTTTGGAGAAGTAACAAGTAGTTATCTAGTATGAAACACTACCTGCCAACTTGTCTGCCTGTCTGAGACGTACATTACTGACCAGAAGAAGTGACACAAGGCTCATGCACAAGAACATATTCTTTTTGTCCGTTCCGTTTTTTTTTTTTGCAGTCTGTATGCGGAACTATTCACTTCAATGGGGCTGAAAAAAAACGGAAATGACTCCATGTGTATTCCATGTCCGTATGTCTTCCACAAAAAAATAAAAAATGTCCTATTATTGTCCGTATTATGGACAAGGATAGGACTGTTCTATTAGGGGTCGTCCCTTCCGTCCAAATAAAATGCAGAGCTCACAATGCCGGTATCTGTGTTTTGCAGACCGCAAAACATCCAATGGGAATGTTCAGGTAGGCAAACCTCAACCACACCCAAGCAGCTGGAGGACCTAGAACACAAGGTGAGGTTATGATGCCCGATGGAGAGCTGAGATAAAATAAGTTATAACTGCAGGACAGATAGGCAGGCATGGACAATGTCTGCAGCTGATACTGGCTGGAAGACCAGTGAACTCCATAGAGCAACAGTTTCACATTTTCCCTGAGGCTTTGGCTGGACATGGAAGGTTAGCACAATGTGTGAGAAAACAGATACAGCTAAGAAGATGCAGATCAAGCAGAAAGAGTAAGCAAAGAGGTATCTCCCAAGGAAGAGAACCATTTCGCTAGCGTCACCTTGTGGAAGTAGCTTCCTATGAGCCGATTTTTTTTTTAACAAGCCTTGGGATTTGACAAAGTGATATAGCCAAGCCAGCTATTCATCCATAGTCAGCTGCTTCAGGGTACTTGCTCCTAATCAGTATGGAGTAGGAATTTGGCTGGCTGCAATGCCTTAAAGGATAACTGTCATATTTTCATTAAAAAAAATCAATTTTAGCATATGTTACTGCTGCAGCAGCATTATGCAAAAAGCAATGTTTAGTTTCTTCACTTACCACTGTTTTCCTTGAGTTTTCCCCTTAGTTACGGCTGTTTTGAATCCTACATTATGAGGATCTTCTCAAGATGGCTCCTCTGCCTGTTCTCTGAGGCCAAAACTGCATTTCCTCAGGTCACATACAAACTTGCTGTAGCCAGCAACTTCCTGCCAGCCAATCAGATTGGATTACTGAGAGACACGCCTCCTCACTCTGAAGCCTAATGAAGGCATGCAGTGTGAAGGACCGCCCCTCTGTCTTCCTAGCCGGAGACAGATGAGCCATAGCAATGGTCTTTTAAGGGAGCAGTGGAAAGGGACAAGAGACATTAATGAAAGCTGTTATTATAAGGTAATTACAGATCTTTTGGCAATCATTGAAAGACTAACTCAGGTATACATGCCTAGCTCTAATAAACTAGCAAATAAAAAATATATGACAGGTATCCTTTAAATGCAGCTTAGCCAGGAGGCTGGATCTCCTTAAAGAGACCGTTCCTGTATGGAGAGTTACTCCATGATATGGAGACTTATTGGCAATACTCCAAGGGAAAAGACTATGGAGTACTTCCAGTAAGTCTCCATACAGGACTAGACAAGAGTCAATAGACTGACATCATGATAGAAGACACTAATGCCCAATCCCAACCACTAAGAGTGACCATCTCACCATGCAAAACACACGGTTGAGCGAAGCTCGGGGAAAGTCTTCAGAATCCACTGCTTTGTTACAAGTGCTGTTGAAAATAGAAAGAATTCAACAATTATTTCACAAGTACAATAAACTATGCTGACGATAAGAGCAATATGTATATTACAGGCCAATATATGCTGCAAGGCTATTTACTTATGTCATTCCTCTAATTCTCAAAAAAGCTTTTGTTATAGAGAAGCCAAGTAACATCTTCATAATTATAGAGATCCTCTTATCATATTAAGTTCATTAATATTGGGGCTGGACCAACAATCAGCTGACAGACATGGTTCCAGCTATACAAACCTGACGGTCAACTGCTATTGCTGACAGAAGATCCAGCTGGCCATACATTTCCCATGCAGCTGGAACTGGAAATTCATTATTGCATGTTGCTATCCAAGAAAATGGCCGTCTATGTAATAGACTGGCCAGGCTGCCTCAACAACAAAACTGCCCAATCTTCTGGCCAAGTGAGCATGCAACCCCCTTTATGACGTCCAAGTGTCCTAACAGGGTATATGGACAGGGGTGGTTTTAAAGCAGGGATGGCCAACCTGAGGCTCTCCAGCTGTTGCAAAACTACAACTCCCAGCATGCCCACACTGCCTACAGCTAATAGCCTACAGCAGGGCATGGTGGGAGTTGTAGTTTTACAGCAGCTGGAGAGCCTCAGGTTGGCCATCCCTGTTCGAAAGGGACAACACCAAATTCACAATTGATGGCCCCCTACTAGCTGGATCTTCTCAGGAAGAAATATTAAGTTTCATGAGGCAATTAACAAACTATGTAGCAGTCTATTCTATGAGAAAATTCTTGCACACCCTTAGCTGTAAATGCCTTTGGTGAAAGCCATCTGGTAGCTAAACGCACAAACATTACTGGAATTCACAATTTAAGAAGGGGTGAGAATGTAGAGACTATTTCCTAAATATTATTAGTGTCCTGAAGAGCACGGATATCCAGTTGCAGTCCCAGATATGTCACAAATGCCTTGTCCTGAGTAGTGAAACCAGTGCTGAACATTGTACACATACACTTAGCATATACTCTACTAAAGTTACACTGATCACGTCACGTGAACACATGATCTATAAAATTAGTTATTTTGTAACATAGAAATACATGGTTTAAAAAACACTATGTAACTCCTTAAGGACTGGCCCATTTGAGTGGATATATACACAGTTGAGTCACATTATTATGACCACAGCTAATATCCAGAGTTTATGCCATGTGCAGCATGGACAGCAGGTAGATGGGCTGGGAGGGACTCAATAAGGTCCTAGTAGTCACAGGTATCTGGAGCCATGCTGACTGGAGTGCATCTCACAGCTGCTGGAGGGTGCATGGGGAAGGATCCACAGAGCTAACACGACAATCAAGGTGGTCCCACAGATGCTCATTTGGGTTCAAGTCTGGAGAATTAGGGGGCCAGGGTAGTACTTCGAATCTTGGTCATATCTTGGACATTTTTAGCCCTGTGACATGCCGCATTGTCTTGCTGGAAGATCCTATCGCCCCAGAATAAGCATGTATGGGTGTACATGATCTGCAAAGATGGGTTCATACCCAAATCAGTTGAGAGCACCTTCCACATGGATGAGTGGGCTCAGAGAATACCAAAAAAACATTCCCCAGACCATAACGCTGCCACCACCAACTTGTGTTCTTCCAGCAATGGTTATAGTGTATTTGTTCTCTGATGTTACTCACATGGCACATCAATATCCATCCGTTTGATAAAGCAGTAAACCTGATTCACCACAGAAGGTAACCCTTTGCCAATCAACTGAGGTCCAATTCTGATACTACTGCAAAAATGCAAGCCTTTTCTGCTGATGCAACTTCATTAGCAAAGGTGCAGTGACCATCCGTCTGCTTCGGAGCCCCATATGCAGGAGAGTTCTCTGAACTGTTGTTTTATACACATGTCTGGTAGCCTCCCAGTTTGGTGAAGAGCTGCTCTACTGTAGTGTGTTGGCCTACCCCAGTGCACCTTCTTAGCTGATGTTCACCTCTCACATAAATAGTATTTGGTGCTCAGCAGTTTCCGAATCACATATTCACAATGGTACCATTTTTCCACACACCATACACTTTCACCACAACAACATGAGACGCCAATAATTATCCCTTCTTTCAACTCTGATAAATCGCCCCTTTTACCCATTACTGAAATAAGGAATATATTGCATACAGCCAATCACACACCTTATATACCCACCAAGCCAGCTCCTGACACATGACTTCCTTCATGAGCAATTAGCTGCCAACGTCGAAAGTCGGAAGTGATCGTAATAATGTGACTTGACTGTGTATGTTCACTATATATCTAGTTTTATTATCTTTGGGTTGAAATCCAAGAGTGAGGAGCATAACTGGTTTATTTTTTCTGGGAATGTAGCTGCGTGACAACTTTATTTTTGTGGGACAATTTTCCAGTGCCACTATTCGAGGAATGCAAACAAAATAAAGAAAAATTCTTAATTTTTCTAGTTTTTCCCCCCAACTGATTACCATGGGGGAAAATTAACTTTATTTTATGGGCTAGTACAAATACAGCAACACTAAATAAGTATATGTTTTAGTTTTTTTTTTTTTATGTTTTATGGTTTATGTCCTTTTACATCATAAAAAAAGTTGTGTTGCTTTATTCCAAGTTTTCATTTTTCTATTAGCATAGCCACATGTGGGCTTGGCTTTTATTGGATGAGATGTAGTTTTTTTATCAGTTAAATGTTAGGGTGCATACAGTGGCGGAAATAATTATTTGACCCCTCACTGATTTTGTAAGTTTGTCCAATGACAAAGAAATGAAAAGTCTCAGAACAGTATCATTTCAATGGTAGGTTTATTGTAACAGTGGCAGATAGCACATCAAAAGGAAAATCGAAAAAATAACTTTAAATAAAAGATAGCAACTGATTTGCATTTCATTGAGTGAAATAAGTATTTGAACCCCTACCAACCATTAAGAGTTCTGGCTCCCACAGAGTGGTTAGACACTTCTACTCAATTAGTCACCCTCATTAAGGACACCTGTCTTAACTAGTCACCTGTATAAAAGACACCTGTCCACAGAATCAATCAATCAAGCAGACTCCAAACTCTCCAACATGGGAAAGACCAAAGAGCTGTCCAAGGATGTCAGAGACAAAATTGTAGACCTGCACAAGGCTGGAATGGGCTACAAAACCATTAGCAAGAAGCTGGGAGAGAAGGTGACAACTGTTGGTGCGATTGTTCGAAAATGGAAGGAGCACAAAATGACCATCAAATCGACCTCGCTCTGGGGCTCCACGCAAGATCTCACCTCGTGGGGTGTCAATGGTTCTGAGAAAGGTGAAAAAGCATCCTAGAACTACACGGGAGGAGTTAGTTAATGACCTCAAATTAGCAGGGACCACAGTCACCAAGAAAACCATTGGAAACACATTACACCGCAATGGATTAAAATCCTGCAGGGCTCGCAAGGTCCCCCTGCTCAGGAAGGCACATGTGCAGGCCCGTCTGAAGTTTGCCAATGAACACCTGAATGATTCAGAGAGTGACTGGGAGAAGGTGCTGTGGTCTGATGAGACCAAAATAGAGCTCTTTGGCATTAACTCAACTCGCTGTGTTTGGAGGAAGAAAAATGCTGCCTATGACCCCCAAAACACCGTCCCCACCGTCAAGCATGGGGGTGGAAACATTTTGCTTTGGGGGTGTTTTTCTGCTAAGGGCACAGGACAACTTATTCGCATAAACGGGAAAATGGACGGAGCCATGTATCGTGAAATCCTGAGCGACAACCTCCTTCCCTCTGCCAGGAAATTGAAAATGGGTCGTGGATGGGTGTTCCAGCACGACAATGACCCAAAACATACAGCAAAGGCAACAAAGGAGTGGCTCAAGAAGAAGCACATTAAGGTCATGGAGTGGCCTAGTCAGTCTCCGGACCTTAATCCAATCGAAAACCTATGGAGGGAGCTCAAGCTCAGAGTTGCACAGAGACAGCCTCGAAACCTTAGGGATTTAGAGATGATCTGCAAAGAGGAGTGGACCAACATTCCTCCTAAAATGTGCGCAAACTTGGTCATCAATTACAAGAAACGTTTGACCTCTGTGCTTGCAAACAAGGGTTTTTCCACCAAGTATTAAGTCTTTTTTTGTTAGAGGGTTCAAATACTTATTTCACTCAATGAAATGCAAATCAGTTGCTATCTTTTATTTAAAGTTATTTTTTCGATTTTCCTTTTGATGTGCTATCTGCCACTGTTACAATAAACCTAACATTGAAATGATACTGTTCTGAGACTTTTCATTTCTTTGTCATTGGACAAACTTACAAAATCAGTGAGGGGTCAAATAATTATTTCCTCCACTGTATATTTTAAAAGGGTTTTCTGAGACTTCACAACTGATAAGCTATCCTCTGAATAGGTCATCAGTGTCTGATCGTAGGGTCCGACATCCGGGAACCCCGACGATCAGCTGTTTGAGAAGGAACCGCTGCTTTTAGCAGTGCCACAGCCTCTTTCTGCTCACCAAGCTCAGCGTTGTCCATTTAACCACTTCAGCCCCGCTAGCTGAAACCCCCTTCATGACCAGAGCACTTTTTACACTTCGGCACTACACTACTTTCACCGTTTATCGCTCGGTCATGCAACTTACCACCCAAATGAATTTTACCTCCTTTTCTTCTCACTAATAGAGCTTTCATTTGGTGGTATTTTATTGCTGCTGACATTTTTACTTTTTTTGTTATTAATCGAAATGTAACGATTTTTTTGCAAAAAAATGACATTTTTCACTTTCAGCTGTAAAATTTTGCAAAAAAAACGACATCCATATATAAATTTTTCACTAAATTTATTGTTCTACATGTCTTTGATAAAAAAAATGTTTGGGCAAAAAAAAATGGTTTGGGTAAAAGTTATAGCGTTTACAAACTATGGTACAAAAATGTGAATTTCCGCTTTTTGAAGCAGCTCTGACTTTCTGAGCACCTGTCATGTTTCCTGAGGTTCTACAATGCCCAGACAGTATAAAACTCCCACAAATGACCCCATTTCGGAAAGTAGACACCCTAAGGTATTCGCTGATGGGCATAGTGAGTTCATAGAACTTTTTATTTTTTGTCACAAGTTAGCGGAAAATGATGATTTTTTATTTTTATTTTTTTCTTACAAAGTCTCATATTCCACTAACTTGCGACAAAAAATAAAAAATTCTAGGAACTCGCCATGCCCCTCACGGAATACCTTGGGGTGTCTTCTTTCCAAAATGGGGTCACTTGTGGGGTAGTTATACTGCCCTGGCAATTTAGGGGCCCAAATGTGTGAGAAGAACTTTGCAATCAAAATGTGTAAAAAATGACCGGTGAAATCCGAAAGGTGCACTTTGGAATTTGTGCCCCTTTGCCCACCTTGGCTGCAAAAAAGTGTCACACATCTGGTATCGCCGTACTCAGGAGAAGTTGGGGAATGTGTTTTGGGGTGTCATTTCACATATAACTATGCTGGGTGAAAGAAATATCTCGGCAAAAGACAACTTTTCCCATTTTTTTATACAAAGTTGGCATTTGACCAAGATATTTTTCTCACCCAGCATGGGTATATGTAAAATGACACCCCAAAACACATTCCCCAACTTCTCCTGAGTACGGCGATACCAGATGTGTGACACTTTTTTGCTGCCAAGGTGGGCAAAGGGGCACACATTCCAAAGTGCACCTTTCGGATTTCGCAGGCCATTTTTTACACATTTTGATTGCAAGGTACTTCTTACACATTTGGGCCCCTAAATTGCCAGGGCAGTATAACTACGCCACAAGTGACCCCATTTTGGAAAGAAGACACCCCAAGGTATACCGTAAGGGGCACGGCGAGTTCCTAGATTTTTTTTTTTTGTCGCAAGTTAGTGGAATATGAGACTTTGTAAGGAAAAAAGAAAAAAAAAGAAAAATCATCATTTTCCGCTAACTTGGGACAAAAAATAAAAAATTCTAGGAACTCGCCGTGCCCCTCACGGAATACCTTGGGGTGTCTTCTTTCCAAAATGGGGTCACTTGTGGCGTAGTTATACTGCCCTGGCAATTTAGGGGCCCAAATGTGTAAGAAGTACCTTGCAATCAAAATCTGTAAAAAATGGCCTGCAAAATCCGAAAGGTGCACTTTGGAATGTGTGCCCCTTTGCCCACCTTGGCAGCAAAAAAGTGTCACACATCTGGTATCGCCGTACTCAGGAGAAGTTGGGGAATGTGTTTTGGGGTGTCATTTCACATATAACTATGCTGGGTGAAAGAAATATCTCGGCAAAAGACAACTTTTCCCATTTTTTTATACAAAGTTGGCATTTGACCAAGATATTTTTCTCACCCAGCATGGGTATATGTAAAATGACACCCCAAAACACATTCCCCAACTTCTCCTGAGTACGGCGATACCAGATGTGTGACACTTTTTTGCAGCCTAGATGCGCAAAGGTGCCCACATTCCTTTTAGGAGGGCATTTTTAGACATTTGGATCCCAGACTTCTTCTCACACTTTCGGGCCCCTAAAAAGCCAGGGCAGTATAAATACCCCACATGTGACCCCATTTTGGAAAGAAGACACCCCAAGGTATTCCGTGAGGGGCATGGCGAGTTCATAGAATTTTTTATTTTTTTGCATAAGTTAGCGGATATTGATTTTTTTTGTTTTTTTCTCACAAAGTCTCATTTTCCGCTAACTTAGGACAAAAATTTCAATCTTTCATGGACTCAATATGCCCCTCACGGAATACCTTGGGGTGTCTTCTTTCCGAAATGGGGTCACATGTGGGGTATTTATACTGCCCTGGCTTTTTAGGGGCCCTAAAGCGTGAGAAGAAGTCTGGAATATAAATGTCTAAAAATGTTTACGCATTTGGATTCCGTAAGGGGTATGGCGAGTTCATGTGAGATATTATTTTTTGACACAAGTTAGTGGAATATGAGACTTAGTAAGAAAAAACAAAAACAAAAACAAACAAAAAATTTCCGCTAACTTGGGCCAAAAAAATGTCTGAATGGAGCCTTACAGGGGGGGGGTGATCAGTGACAGGGGGGTGATCAATGACAGGGGGGTGATCACCCATATAGACTCCCTGATCACCCCCCTGTCATTGATTACCCCCCTGTAAGGCTCCATTCAGACGTCCGTATGATTTTTACGGATCCATGGATACATGGATCGGATCCGCAAAACACATGTGGACGTCTGAATGGAGCCTTACAGGGGGGTTATCAATGACAGGGGGTGATCAGGGTGATCACCCCCCTGTCACTGATCACCCCCCCTGTAAGGCTCCATTCAGACGTCTGTATGATTTTTACGGATCCATGGATACATGGATCGGATCCGCAAAACACATGCGGACGTCTGAATGGAGCCTTACAGGGGGGTTATCAATGACAGGGGGTGATCAGGGTGATCACCCCCCTGTCACTGATCACCCCCCCTGTAAGGCTCCATTCAGACGTCCGTATGATTTTTACGGATCCATGGATACATGGATCGGATCCGCAAAACACATGCGGACGTCTGAATGGAGCCTTACAGGGGGGTTATCAATGACAGGGGGTGATCAGGGTGATCACCCCCCTGTCACTGATCACCCCCCCTGTAAGGCTCCATTCAGACGTCCGTATGATTTTTACGGATCCATGGATACATGGATCGGATCCGCAAAACACATGCGGACGTCTGAATGGAGCCTTACAGGGGGGTGATCAATGACAGGGGGGTGATCAATGACAGGGGGGTGATCAGGGAGTGTATATGGGTGATCACCCGCCTGTCATTGATCACCCCCCTGTAAGGCTCCATTCAGACGTCCGCATGTGTTTTGCGGATCCGATCCATGGATCCGTAAAAATCATGCGGACGTCTGAATGGAGCCTTACAGGGGGGTGATCAATGACAGGGGGTGATCAGGGAGTGTATATGGGTGATCACCCGCCTGTCATTGATCACCCCCCTGTAAGGCTCCATTCAGACGTCCGCATGTGTTTTGCGGATCCGATCCATGTATCCGTGGATCCGTAAAAATCATACGGACGTCTGAACGGAGCCTGACAGGGGGGTGATCAATGACAGGGGGGTGATCAATGACAGGGGGGTGATCAGGGAGTTTATATGGGGTGATCATGGGTGATCAGGGGTTCATAAAGGGTTAATAAGTGACGGGGGGGGGGGTGTAGTGTAGTGTAGTGTTTGGTGCGACTTTACTGACCTACCTGTGTCCTCTGGTGGTCGATCCTAACAAAAGGGACCACCAGAGGACCAGGTAGCAGGTATATTAGACGCTGTTATCAAAACAGCGTCTAATATTTCTGTTAGGGGTTAAAAAAATCAGATCTCCAGCCTGCCAGCGAGCGATCGCCGCTGGCAGGCTGGAGATCCACTCGCTTACCTTCCGTTTCTGTGAGCACGCGCGCCTGTGTGCGCGCGTTCACAGGAAATCCCGGCCCTCGCGAGATGACGCGTATATGCGTGACTCTGCGCAGGGCCGCCGCCTCCGGACCGCACATCTGCGTTAGGCGGTCCGGAGGCGGTTAATAGTGGCTGTGCTGGGTATCTCAGCTCAGCCCCATTCACTTCAATAGGGCTGAGCTGCATCTACGCCATGTGACTGATGAATGTGCCTAGGGAAAGCTGGGAGAAGGCCTCAGGGCTACTGTGAGCACCTGTGCCTTCTCAAACAGCTGATCGGCGGGGTCCTGGGTGTCGGACCCCCCACCAATCAGATACTGATCACCTATCCAGAGGATAGGTCATCAGTAGTAAAGTCACAGAAAATGCATTTAAAGGGAACTGGTCACGTTGATCATGGTGTCTCAGCTGAGCATGTTATAGAGCAGGATGAGATGAACAGATTGATATATAGATTTGTGGGTAAAGATTCAATATAATTTGTATTTTATTCATTTAGGTTCCTGCTCATTCTGGACTTGGAAGTCCAGGAGGCAGTCCTATCGGTGATTGACAGCTTTTCCTCTATGATTGTGTATACACAGATAGCTGTCAGTCACTGAGAGGACCGCCTCCTGGACTTCAAAGTGAAATACAAGTTTTACTGAATCTTTTCCCCAAAAAACTACCAGTACTTGTATATATGAATCTGCTCAGCTCCTCCTGCCTGCAGATTAATTCCCATGTTCATGGTAACTGGTTCCCTTTAATAATTTGTATTAATTTTATTAATCCTCAATTTTTTATGCCATGTGCTGTGCAGTATAAATGATAGGGTAGAGAGACGGAGCCCAATACACCCTGTTAAGCTCCTTAGAAGCTGTCGTCCATATTGACTGGTGTTGTCCCTCTTTACATTTTGTAAAAGTTGGGAGGTGAGTAATATAAATTGTTAGAATACATCACAAGTAAAAGTAATGTATTATTCAAGATTGTTGTGCATACATTTAACAGAAAAAGAAACACATTGACTTACCTCATGCAAGTAGAAAATACTCTGCTTAAATCCTATAGTAAAGGAAAACAAAAACTAAATCTAAAATAAGATACTGCAAGTAATTTAGGTTACCGGTATGTGCCTATTGGGATTCATATTTTTAAATAATTTTTCAAATACAGCTTTTTTTTTAATCAAATGTACATTCAGTTGATGAGATTTCAAATGGCATGACCAACCATGAGGTTTAGTAGTGGCGCTCTACCAGTAGGTCCTTGTAGTTCCTGATAGTGTCCAGAAGTGGTGCAAAATGACCAAAGAACTCATCAATCCCCTGTAGACATCAAGGATGTGATTTGGAGCACCCTATGTCGGCAGTGAAGGATAGAAGTATAATCATACAGTTTTTGTACTGAGTGTTCTGAAAACATGGCCTCACTCTCGCCCACCAGGCCACACCATTCTTGTCTTTTTAGACATAAACCTCATAGTGCAATCACTAGAGGCTGCAGTTATATTACATCCATAATGGCATATTGTCCTATCATCCCATTGAATTCAACAACACCTGATTCTGGTGGGGAAGAGGTTTGACAGAGGAAGAATTTAAAGTGGACTGGTCAATTTAAAATACAATCGACACTACCAGAAAATTTTAATAAAATAAGAACACCTAGGAGTTAAAATAAAAAGCCTATTTTACAATATGGCAGTGGTGGAGGGTTCTATGTGTATTGATCAAAGTCCCAAGATCCTTACTTTACATTCAGATGCTCCAGGCTTTTGCGGTCTAGCATTACTGATGTTTGTTTTTTCTGTTTGACAGCACTGCTTTCCATCTTCTTACAAGACTGCTGATTAGTTAGCTGTCGAATTGTTTACTAGGCCTGCTAGATGAAGGCGTGCACCATTTGTTCAATTAATGGAATTCAAAAAGGGTCGAATAGAGGGACTTCGAGAAGCTGAATGGTTGATCTGTCAAATCTCCAAAAGAGTGTATCAGTGGTGTTAAAAAGTGGTCAGAGGATGGAACGCACACACGTAATGAGGGTTTTGGACGTTCGAGCCAGATGCATGATCAGATCGCCATATAAGAAGAGCTTGTGTATCTCAAAAGACGGTCCCAGCATTACAAACTGATTCTGTAGCAGGCCCTGTAGTGACCACCTGGACTATAAGAAACTGTCTACTGTGCACTCCACTAGCCCATTTGACCTCTCAACATTGCCAAAAACGAGTGCACTGGTGGCAAAGAGAGCCCACTAGAGGCATGAAGGCAAACAGTAGTAATCAGTTTGGAGACGAACACATTTTATGGTGTGGATTGTCATAAGCTACCACTGGTCGTTCCCGTCTGGTGTTTGTGGGGGAACATTAACCAGCCTTAAAGAGGACCTTTCATCACTCCTGACATTCCTGTTTTAATAGCTTCATACATTCCCCATGTAATAATAATTCTGGAACATCTTTTCTTATGTTTCTATGTTATGCCATTCCTTTACTATTTCTACTAGAAGTTATGAATGAATTGCTATTAGCCTTCAATAAGGGTACAGAGGGGAGGTAACTAGTGTTGATAGAGCACAAAAGTGCTTGGGAGCTCGAGTAGAACACTTTGGGATGCTTAGGTGCTCTACAGAGCACCCGAGCACAATGGAAGTCAATGGGAGAACCCGAGCATTAAACCAGGCACCCCCTGCTCTAAAGAGGGGAGGGTGTCTGGTTCACAGGAAAAGGTCAGAAATTGATGGAAACACCACTGAAATGGTTCGGGAACAGCATGGGCAGGATGTCTGGATGCATCTTGGACTCCCAGGTCGCTGCTGGGAACGATGTAGTATGCCACTTTTACAGTCTGACAATAATACGCACAAAAACAAAGATAAAATCGATTTTAGAGGAAAAATTGTTAGGAAACATTCTCTCCTGTAATTACAAGGAAGAGGCACTCCGATACAACCTGTATATCACATAAAGGAGGGCCTCATTCACATTGTGGTACAATTGTTCAGGTAGTAGGACTCCTACATTCATAAAGCCTAAGCACTAAGTGAAAGGGCTGCCAAAAATCCCAAGGAACCGACACTCCAATACACCCTTTATTACACATAAAGGAGGGCATCATATACACCCTTGAAAAATTATGATTGATGGCCTGCTGGTGACCCTCAAAAACATTAGTAGTAAGGGCCTGCTGGTGACCATCTAAAACATTAGGGGTGAGGGTCTGCTGCTGAGCTGACCCTTTAAAACATTAGGGGCGAGGACCTGCTGCTGATCTGACCATCTAAAACATTAGGGGCGAAGACCTGCTGCTGATCTGACCATCTAAAACATTAGGGGCGAGGGCCTGCTGCTGAGCTGACCCTCTAAAACATTTGGAGCAATTTTTCCACAAGGACCTTCTGGTATTGCACCATTTTGCAAGTCCTCTCCACCACAGGAATGAGAGATGAGAAGTTCTCTTTGTAGCGGGGGTTCGAGAAGGGTGAACAACCAGTAATCAGTGTTGGCCAAAATGCGAGTGAGTGTCACAGGAAAGGCAGTGTCACAGGAAAGTGAGTGTCACAGGAAAGGCAGCATAACATAAAGTCAGCCATGTGTGCCAGACAAGAACTCGCTGTCCTGATCAGGAGGATGACTCTCAATCTCCTCATCCTCTTCCTTCTCTACAGGGCAGGTACGGTACGGGACAGGGAGGTCCCACCATTAGGGACATTAGGGATTATCCCTGGGCAAAGGCTAACTAGGCTGCTACAGGGAGAGAGCATCCCCCGGCACCTATTCAAGTGCCCTAGCCTTCCCCTAACTTATACTTATCGCCAACGTCACAAGTGCCCTTGTGGAATCTGTACTATCCATACGGCATCAAACTCACCAATTCACGGTGGTAGCTGGGCGGCATCTTGTCCTTACCTTTCTTAGGTCAACAGATATCACAGGGTGATTTATTCTTTAATTAGAATTAATAAAAGCTATATTTTAAAAGGGTCCAATACTCTAAAATAATACTCCCTTTACGAACACCTATATGACTGTTATACATCAATTTTTTTCTGAGATTTATTAATGGTCTGGCTATCACCCTGTGTACTGTCTTCCCCCATTTCCACCTCTTCTACATGCAAAGCGTCCTTCTTCATTGTGAGCAGCGAGCGTTTCAGTAGACACAGAAGTGGGATGGTCACGCTGATAATAGCGGCATCGCCGCTCACCATCTGTGTTGATTCCTCGAAGTTGTGTAAAACCTCACAGAGGTCAGACATCCATGCCCACTCGTCGCTTTTGAAGAGCGGAGGCTGACTGGAAAGGCGATGACCATGTTGCAGCTGGTATTCCACTACTCCCCTCTGCTGCTCACAAAGCCTGGCCAACATGTGGAATGTGGAGTTCCAGCGCATGCTCACATCGCACAACAGTCGGTGAGCTGGCAATTGCAAGTCCTGCTGCAGACCGCCGACAGCTGTAGATGACTTTCGGAAATGGGCACACACGCAGCGCACCCTCACCAGTAACTCAGGCAAATTTGGGTAGGTTTTGAGAAACCGCTGAACCACTAAGTTGAACACGTGGGCCAGGCGTGGTATGTGTGTGAGCTTGCCGAGCTTCAAAGCTGCCACCAAGTTACGGCCATTATCAGACACAACCATGCCTGGTTGTAGTTTGAGTGGCGAGAGCCACAGCTCAGTCTGGTTCCTTATACCCTGTCACAGCTCTGCGGCGGTGTGCCGTTTGTCACCTAAGCAAATTAGTTTCAGCGCGGCCTGTTGCCGCTTCCCCACTGCAGTGCTACACTGCTTCCAGCTACTGACTGATGGCTGACTGGTGCTGCAAGATGAGAATTCAGAGGTGGAAGTGGAGGAGGTGAAGGGGGGGTTGCAGCCACTAATGTAGGTGGTGGCGGAAATCCTGATGAAAGTAGGTAGCACCTGTGCCATCCCAGGGTACGTCTCGCTCCCAGCCTCCACAATGTGTGCCGCCAGGGAAATTTTGCATCCCTGGCCAAAAGCCCTTGTCCACGTGTCAGTCGTTAAGTGGACCTTCCCAATAACTGCGTTGGTCAGGGCACGGGTGATGTTACAGGACACATGCTGGTGTAAGGCAGGGACGGCACACCAGGAAAAAAAGTGGCGGCTGGGGACTGAGTAACGGGGGACGGCCGCCACCATTAGGCTGCGGAAAGCCTCAGTGTCCACAAGCCTAAATGGCAACATTTCCAGGGCCAGCAATTTGGAAAGGTGCGCATTTAGTGCTATGGCCTGTGTCGGGTGGATGGGTGTTTGCGCTTTTGTTCAAAGACCTGGGGTATGGACATCTGTACACTGCGCTGGGACACAGAAGTGGATGTGCTAGCTGATGGTGCTTGTGAAGGTCCAGGTGCAGGGCGGGAGGCATCCGGGCCTGCATGTTGGATAGGGGATTGGCCAGCACCACCCCACTTCCTCTTCCAGCCTGTTGTGGTACTGTGGATCCCTCCCCCTCTGTACTGCTGTCCTGGCTCGGCTTGCCACCTTCCCAGGTTGGGTCAGTGATTTCATCGTCCACCACCTCCTCTTCCACTGCCTTACTCTGGTCATCCTCCTGACTTGTTGACCTAACAAGAACCTCACTTATTGACAACTGTGTCTCATCCTAATCATCAACCTCTTGAGACACTAATTGCCGTTGACTTATTGGCAACTGTGTATCATCATCATCTTCCACCTTGTAAAACACTAATTGCCGTTCCCCACCGTCATCTCCTTCTGACTGTGGATGCTCAAAAGTTTGGGAATCAGTGTACAAGATCTCCTCATGTCCCTCTTCAAGTGGGCTTGGCGAGAGGCCCAAATTAAGGAAAGGCGCTGAAAAGAGCTCCTCGGAATATCCAAGTGTGGGATCACTTGTTTGCCAAGACTCTCTATGGTGGGAGGAAGGACAATCAGGGTGAGGATTCTGTTGACCAGACTCTTGGCTACTGAGACTGGAATTTGTGGAAGACAGGGTAGTGCTTAACCGACAGGAAGCATTATCTGCTGCAATCCACCCAACCACATGATCGCACTGTGACTTTGAGAGTGGCGTCTTGTGCCGCCCTGCAAACTGGGACATGAAGCTAGGTTTCATGGATGAGTGTGTTTCTTGTGCTCTAGCAGCAGGCACAGTTACACCGCTCCCAGGGCCACGGCCTCTGCGTGCACCATCAGCAGCACGGCCACTTCCCTGTCCCTTACTGCTTGCCTTGAGCATATTAAATGGCATATATGCTTGCAAGTAAGTCACACGTACAGTAGCGCAGGTTTTGTAAGTGTATGCGCAAATAAATTTGACTGAATGTCACATATTTAGGATGCGCAAACGTTATACAGGAGATGTATCGCAGGTAATGTCGCTGTCACCAGGGGCCAAACAATTGCGCTGAATGTCACAGATATTTAGGATGCTTAAACGTTATACAGGAGATGTAGTGCAGGTAATGTCGCTGTCACCAGCGTTGAAAATATTAGACTGAATCACAGATAGTTAGGATGTGCAAACGTTATACAGGAGATGTAGCGCAGGTTATGTCGCTGTCACCAGGGGCCAAGCAATTGCGTTGAGTGTTACAGATATTTAGGATGCGCTAATGTAACACAACAGATGTAGCAGAGGTTGTGTCACTGTCAGCAGCTGCCAGACAATTGCAAGCAATTTAGCACAGGTTGCGCTAATAATATATATTGCAGCCAGATAAAACAATAGTCCTTAAAAGTACTTTTGGGTCTCTAACACCTTTTTAACACTAAACAATTCTTGTCCCTACACTATCTGTCCCTTCTGCTGCAGCTCTCCCTGAGTAAGACTGAGCCGAATCACGTGTCATCGGGTGCTATATAGCACCCGATGATGCGTTCCAGCCAGCCAATAACTGTAATGCCAGTAACCAACATGGCTACCGCATTACAGTGAGGGCCAGTACGTGCAGAGAGGCACATTTATTGGCTGCATAGCAGCCAACATACGTGCGGGCAGGAGACTCGAGCATCGCGTGAAAATGAAAATGGTGTTCGGCCGAGCATGTTCGCCCAACACTAGAGGTAACTAGTTGGGGGGTGTACCTGCAATCAGTGCTGCCATTTTCAGACTGTGTGGGTACACCCCCCCCAACTGGTTACCACCACTCTGTACCCTTACTGCAGGGTAATAGCAATTCCTTTATAACTTCTAGTAGTAATAATAGAGGAATGGCACAACATAGAGCCATAAGAATAGATGCTACAGAATTGTTATTACATGGGGAATGCATGACGCTATTAAAATAGGCAGGTCAGGAGAGGTGAAAGGTCCTCTTTAACTATGTGAAGGTCATTGTGAATCCTGTCATACTGCTTGGTTGACTCAGGTAGGTGTTTCAAGATAATGGCAGCCCACACAATGCCCGCGCTACACAATGTCCTCTTCATGGTCTCCAGCAGCTACCCTGGCCAGCTTGATTGCCAGATCATTTCCACATCGAGACTGTTGGAGACCGGATGGAGCAATGGATCTGATATGAACAGCGGCAAAAACAACCTTGGATGAACTATGGGTCCAGGTTGAGAGAGCTTTGAATGAAATACCAAAAGGAGGATATCCAGCATCTGTATGATTGTTACCATGCAGAGTGGGAACCAATATCACAGCAACAGAAGATCATGCCATCCGGTATTAATATGACCATGCCTCAACATATACCCTGCTGCAGAACCCAAAATAAAGGATGCACCACTATCACTTAATACCTTGACAATCTCTGTGTGTTCTAGCTGTTCTTTTTTCATTTTCCTATAATGTGTAGATATAGTCATATACTTCCAGTAGTAGAATGAGAATGGAGCATTGGTCACGCATGTGTGCTGCCGCTCTATTCTGTTCTATGACGCTGCCGAAGCACTTGTACTTGGCTATCACTGGCAGTCCCATAGAGGTGAATAGAGCAGTGGACAGACATGCATGTCTGCCGCTCAATTGAATCGGGGAGCACAGGGCCCCAATCTTATGATCATCGGGGCCCCAGCAGTCAGACCCCTGCCGATTAGATCTTGTATGAATAGGAGATAAGTTGTCCTCATGTGATAACCTCTTTAACAAATGTCCAGATCCTGGGAACATATACCTTTGTCTGCCTCAGTTTGGCTTTTATGTTGGTTGTGCAACTGTAAACTGGGAAAAAGTAACACAAATGCATTAAAGTTGCTCTTACCTGATTGCCTGTGGAACTCTTCTTCTGCTGACTGTAGCCCTGATGTGCACTAACAAATGAAACTGATTATTAGAGATCAATAAAATGTCAAGCATGGCTCAAGTTTTATTTTCCATGTTACTTTTTTCCATTTTGATTTAATTTTCATTTCAATTTTCAGCCCTATTTGTATATTTTATAATCTATAATTAACTGTTCTCCAATTTCCTAATATACATTGATGGCAGAAAATTAACCCTATTTCTTTAAAGAATTACGTAACCATTAAAGATGTGTAGCTACAGTTTGTATTCCCTTTTAAACATCTATGCTCATTATGATGCCAGACACACACCGGTCTCGGTGCGTATACACCACGAGCCTCTTGCTTTCCCAATGGTTATTTAACGAGAGTGGGATATTATTTATTGGGCAAGTCCTTCAACCCTTTCTACAAAATCCCAGCCAGCTTACCATTAATTGCGAGCCATGTACTGAATCCATAAGCTCAGTCGCTTACATGCAATCTAATACACACTACGGACTCTTTCACACTACCGTATGGCTATTTCAGTGTTTTGCGGTCTGTTTTTCACGGATCCGTTGTTCCGTTTTTTTTTCCGTTGCGTTTCTGTCTCGGTTCCGTTTTTCCGTATGGCATATACAGTATACAGTAATTACATAGAAAAAAATTGGGCTGGGCATAACATTTTCAATAGATCCGCAAAAAACGGAACGGATACGGAAGACATACGGATGCATTTCCGTATGCACTCAGTTTTTTGGGCGGACCTATTGACTTTAATTGAGCCACGGAACGTGATTTGCAGCCAAATATAGGACATGTTCTATCTTTGCACGGAACGGAGATACGGAAACACGGAAACGGAATGCATACTGAGTACATTCCGGTTTTTTTGCTGACCCATTGAAATGAATGGTTCCTTATACAGATCGTATACGGAATGCAAAAAACGGCCCGCAAAACAGAAAAAAAAACACGGTAGTGTGAAAGAGGCCTAAGGGCTCATGCACACAAATGTGCCATGTTTTGCGGTCTGCAAATTGTAGATCCGCAAAACACGGATGCCACCCGTGTGCGTTTTGCAATTTACGGAACGGAACGGGTGGCCCATTATAGAAATGCCTATTCTTGTCTGCAAAACGAACAAGAATTAGAACATGTTCTTTTTTTTTTGCGGAACGGAGAAATGGATGCAGACAGCATACATCATGCTGTCCGCATCTTTTGCGCCCCCATTGAAGTGAATGAGTCCGCATCTCAGCTGCAAAAAAATGTGTCTCGGATGCGGAACCAAACCACGTTCGTGTGCATGAGCCCTAAAACAGAGAGTACTATCATATTCGTCTATGGCAGTAGTGGGCCCCTTTACTTCCAGGGCCCCTGAGCAGCTGCACAGGTTGCACATATGGCCTATGCAGTTTATTGTGTGTGCTTACAATTACTTACCTACATAAATATGACAAAATGAGAGTTTGGACTGGACAAAACCTTCATGGGAGTACCCCCATTGCCATTAATGCATTCTGTGGTCAGGTGCTTCCACCCAATGACAATGCATGTGGAGCTGGCTGCAGTCACTATAAGGGTACCATCATACTGTGTTTTCCATTTTCTAAAAGCCATTTTTTATTTATTTTTTGTACTATTGGCTTATGTAGGGCCTCATTTTTGTGGGATGAGTTCACGGTTTGATTGGTGCAAAATTGCAATTCCATCAGAGTTTTTCGTTTTTTTTATTGTGTTCACCTTGCAGTAATAGTAAGATGATCCTTTTATAGAGCTGGTCCTCACGGATGCCAAACATGTTTAGTGTTTTTTTTTTTTACATTTTTAACCAATTATGTGTGGATATAGGAAGGTTTTTAAAAAAATTTATTTTATTACTTTTTTCACTTTTTTCAAATTTTTATGGAGTCCTTTTTTTTAAGTCCTCTTCCCTTCCATTATTGCACAAAACATATCCATATGGTTTCCGTATTTGATCAGTTTTTAGCAGATCGTATACAGAAACAGTAACTTATTAATCACCAAACACATGAGCAATATGGGCTAGGCATAGCATTTCTACAGTATGGATCCGCAAACTACGGATGAAATACGGATTACATATGGATGTGTTTCGTGTGCGTTCCGTATTTTTTGCGGACCCATTAACTTGAATGGGGCCTTGGACCGTAATTTGCGGACAATAATAGGACATACACAACTTTTTTGCGGAACGGCCATGTGTACAATGCATATAGAATAACTTCTGTGTTTTCTACAGCCCCATTGAAGTGAATGGTTCCGCATATGATCCGCAAAAAAACCATAACAGAAGCGGAAAGAAAATATGTTTGTGTGCATGATCCCTAAGGGCTCATGCATATGAACGTATTTTCTTTCTGTGTTCGTAAATTGTTTTTTTTGCGGACCGTATGCGGAACCATTGACTTCAATGGGTCCGCAAAAAAAACTGAAGTAACTCTGTATGCATTCCGTTTCCGTATATCCATATTTCCGTTCTACATAAAAATAGAACATGTCCTATTATTGTCCGCATTAAGGACAAGGATATTACTGTTTTCTGAAGGGCCAGCTGTTCCGTTCCGCAAAATACAGAATGCACACGGATGTCATCCGTATTTTTTGCGGATCAGTTTTATACGGTCGTGTGCATGAGGCCTAAGCCTTTAGCAGGAGCCTGATTCAGGCTTAGATGTACCACGGCAAGCCGGATGCCTGTGAAGGCGTCCGGTTGCCATGGTAACCATCGAGACGCTGCCACAGTGCAGCGGCCCAATGGGGGACGGAGCTCCCTCCTTCAGTTTACCCTTCAAGCAGCCCGATGCTTAGCCCCTTCATACAGCGGTCCCTAAGGACCATGGCATGGAAGGGGTTAAACGGCCAACAACGGTGCCAGCACCGATGTCGGACGTTTCAAGCAGAGTGATAGTTGGACATTACAGCTAACACTCTGCCTGCTGCCGCTCTGCCATCCTGAAACGGGGTTGTGGGGGGGGGGGGGGGGGTTGTGATGCGTGCTCTGCATCTCCTTCGCTTATCAGGACTTCGCCACAGACCTCTGGGAATTTAAAGCGGCACATGCGCACTGGGCAGTCAGGCTGCTGACACCTTGCAGGGGAACATGTGTGAGGAACTTGTGTGGAGCGCTGTGTCCTCATTGGATGCCCCGCCGCGCATGCCCAGTGCAAAACTGGTGACACACTCATGGACACAGCGCACTCACACAGGGATTTTATTATTATGGATAAATATATTCACAAATACCTTTCATTACTTAGACCGGCTTGTTTTGTCTGGGGAGCAATCATTAGAAGAAATAAAATGGCTGCCGTCCTATGAGCACACACAGAACCTGTCCTAATCACACAGGAGGACAAGTTACTTCACCACAATGAGCCATAGTGCTGCCTCATCCTCCTCTCTGCTCTGCTTGTCAGGGATTATGATCCTGAATACAGGTGAATCTCTGTGGGAATGGAGATGATGAGGGGACATGCAGTACAGAGAGGAGGGTGAGGTGTAGCTAATGAGCACCAGCACTTGTTTACAGTCTCCATTACCACAGCAACACATTACCACAGTCTGTCCTGTCCATCCTCTCTGTACTTCATGTCTCCGCATTAACTAAATTCCCCTGAGAATCAGCTAAAGTTCTTTTATCTTATCTGTATTTAGGATCATAACCCCTGACAAGTAGGAGAAGGAGGAGGATGAGGCAGCTCTTTACCTCAGTTTTGTAAAGTAACTTGTCCTCATGTGTGATCAGGACAGGTTTTGTGTGAACTAATAGGACAGTGGCCATTTTGTTTTCCCTGATGATTGCTCCCCAGACAAAACGAGCCATTATAAATAATGAAGTAATATTTAAGTAGTTTAATTTTCTAAGTTGCCGGAGAACCCCTTTAACAATACAGATCCACTTAACAGTGCGTTTTTCATTAGTTTCATTAGAGCCCGCTGTAGCCCTTTCAGCAGCGCGGTACTCAAACTCAGCACAGCCACATCACGACCACGCTATGTAGTCGTATCCTTAGTATTTGTGCCTGAAGAAGGGTCTAGTAGAGACGTGTTGCTGTAAATGCTTTTATTTGAAATATAAATAATCTTTAAAAGTAGTGCCACACCCTGATCAAACCACTTTCATCACTTTCAGCATTGTATTTAGCCAATTAACAGTAGGCTTCTTTTTTAATATTTTTAATTTAAAAGGGGTTATCCCATGACTAATGTAAAAAAAGGAAAATCAGACATCATATCGTACATGACCTGTACCTCACATGAATCCAGAGATCTCCCCATTCATTGCTCTGCTAGATTAATATCAAGTTGATAGCTCAAGGAGAGTGTCTTTTCTGCTGCATCTAAGGGGTCATGCTCATGTGCTGGCCTTGCCTGTGCTGCGGACTGCAAATTGCGTTCCACAATGCATGGGCACCCACCATGAGACTGCTGTCTGCGGATGCATTAACTTGAATGGGGCCCACATCCGAGGGTCCGCACTGCAAAAAGTAGTGTACGCACGACTTTTTTGCGGTGCGGAGCCAATCCGTGCTTCTGTTCCACACCGTATCTCCTGGTTTATGGACCTTTTGAGATGAAGATGTCTGCATCTGTGATACGGTATGCACATGGCCGTCACCCGTATTTTGCGGACCCGCTGTTTGTGGGCTGCAATACGGGCACGGCCAGGCAACGGCCGTGAGCATGAGCCCTAAGGGGGCAGGTGGCGCTATACAGATACATTTTTTTGAATAACTCAGGGGCTAAGCTAAAGTTTTAATTACATGCAGTTACCAAAGTATTCGGATCCAGGTGCTGGTTTGAAAACTGTAGAATGTTTTTCATGGGACAATACATTTAAATATATCTTCTTACGATAAAGGACATGACTGAGGCTGTTCTGAGGAATTGAAAGGAGCTGCAGTGATAACTAGGCTTGTACATTTACTGGAGACCTGGTTTAAGCTCGGTTCACATGGCCCTGCTGGGCAGAATGCTGGTACCCATGCCGGAAACTTAGCAGACCCCATTATAGTGAATGGGATCCGTTGGGCGCCAGCGGTGACCGGATATGGCAATATTGGAATTTAAGCGGCAATGTAAACCTAGCCTAAGATTTGTCAATGCCTAACATACAGGTATATTGAAAATACCAAAGGACTTTAAGGCTAGGTCTACACGACGACATTTGTCGCGTGACATTTTGTTGCACTAACGTCGCGCGACAATTTTTATAATGGCAGTCTATGGTGTCGCACTGCAACATGCGACATGCTGCGACTGCGAAGCGACAGTCGCAGAAAAATCCATCTCGAATGGATCTGTCGCGCAACAAATGTCGTCGTGTAGACCTAGCCTTAGGCTACATGCACACGACAGTGAAAAATGGGCGCGTGGCGGCACACGCCCATTTTTAGCACCAGTTAAGGTCTAGGGGGCTATTCACATGGCTGTTCTTTTAACGGCCAGTAAATAGCATCCGTCCAAAAATAGGACATGTCCTATTTTTGCCCATTTTTACGACCCGACGGACCCCATTGAAATTAATTGGACAGTGTTCAATTCACAGGAGGGCCCCCGTCTAACAGCAGTTAAAAACGGGTACACAGGCTATTTAGGGGTTTAAAAAAAAAAAAACTCACCTCATCCACTTGCTCGCGGAGCGGCAGTCTCTTCTCTCTTCATTGAGCAGGACCTGCCGAAGGACCTTCGATCTGCATGGTGACGTAACCACGTGGGAGCACGGAGTGACGTCATCGCACACCTTCGGCAGGTCCTGTTCTGTGAAGAGAGAAGAGACTGCTGCAGCGCGAGCAAGTGGATAAGGTGAGTTTTTTTTATTATAGCTGGGGGCCTACATGGGGACATTATTAAAGCTGGGTGCAGCAACAACAAAAAAAAAATCCTACACTGTGGCGGACATTATTTTAGCTGGGGGCCTACCATCCTGTGGGTGTTCTCAGAAGGGTGGGTCTATAAATAACTGCCGATCAAATTCATCTATTTTTCATGTCCATTTTTAACGGATATGAAAAACAGATGCAAAACGGACATTAAAAAAGGACACATGGCCAAAAAGTGGATGCACACACTGATGTAAAATGGCCATGAAAAACTGACAGTGTGTCCGTCTTTTTAACAGACGTTTTTTTGCATGAGACCTTAGACTTCCCATTAACAATGCTGTGAGAATCATTTTAAATCAGGAAATATTGCCGATAACAGATAAGGGGCCATAGTAATGTAGATAGCACGAGCTTAAACAATGTAAAACATCTTAATTCATGTCCTGTATGGAAACTTTCAGCTCACTCTTCATGGACGTTATATTCCGAGGTTCCGCTTGAATCCCCTGGGACCCAATGCAAAATCAGTGCCAACAGGCACCATACAAATGCTTAAGATCCCCCTGGAGAAGGCTGTCAGCAGCCTCTGCAGGAGACTCGCCTGTTTTGCAGTAAGATCCCTCTGAGACAATCCAGGAAATGAGGCAAGTACCTGGTCACTGCCTCCTCTGTATAGGATTATATATCTTGCTAAGAAGTTGTCATTATTTTTGAGTCATACGACTAATATTAATGCAGTGTCCTGTGCATAATCTCGCATTCCACAAGCCATAAGGCTACATGCACGCGGCCGTATGTGTTTTGCAGTCCACAAAAAAAAAAAAGCGGATGACATCCGTTTTTTGGGCGGATCCATTGTAATAATGCCTAAAACGGACAAGAATAGGACATGTTCTATATTTTTTGTGGGGCTACAGAACAGACATACTGATGCGGACAGCACATTTTTTTTGAATGGGTCCGCATCCTATCCGCAAAAAAAACCCGAAATGAACACGGAAACAAACAACGTTCGTGTGCATGTAGCCTAACTTTAATATTCCTCATCTGCATAGCATTAATTGGTCTTGTTTTTGGCAGGACAAGCCACATTTGTTAATGGAGCCATTTAGGGTTTACATATAATGAATTTTATTTTCCGTGGGAGAATAATTTTTATTTTATTTTATTATGTTTTTTAGGTTTTGCTTTTATCGTGTTTTGGGCGATTTTTACTACTTTTGTACAGTAACACTTTATCCACATTAGGGACCGGGCCAACTTTCATTCTGTTTTAAAAAAATATATATTCTTTGGCCTCATGCACACGACCGTTTTTTTTTAAGGTCCGCAAAAACGGGGTCCGTTGTTCCGTGATCAGTGACCGTTTTTTCGTCCGTGGGTCTTCCTTTTTTTTTGGAGGATCCACGGACATGAAAAATGAAAAAAAAATCTAAGTCAAGTTTGCCATTGAAATGATAGGAAAAAACGGACACGGATCACGGACACGGATCACGGACACGGATGACAATCTTGTGTGCATCCGTGTTTTTTCACGGACCCATTGACTTGAATGGGTCCGTGAACCGTTGGCCGTGAAAAAAATAGGACAGGTCATATTTCTTTCACGGGCAAGAAAAACGGATCACGGATGCGGCTGCCAAACGGTGCATTTTCAGATTTTTCCACGGACCCATTGAAAGTCAATGGGTCCGCGAAAAAAAACGGAAAACGGCACAACGGCCACGGATGCACACAACGGTCGTGTGCATGAGGCCTTTCCCACCTTCCAAGGGCCATAACTTTTGAAATTTTCCATTCCCATAGCCATATGACGGTTTATTTTTGTGGAACAAGTTGTATTTTTAATGATACCATTTAATTTAACATAGCTTGTACTGGAAAATGGGAAAAATCCATCGCAGGGTGATATTGAAAAAAATAAATAAAAATCTTCCATGTTTTTTGGGGTTTTGTTTTTATAGTGTTACTGTGCTCTAAAAAATACATGACAACCTTAGGGCTCATGCACATGACCGTATGTATTTTGTGGCCCTGTAATGCAGACAATAGGACAAGTTCTATTTTTTTTTTTTTTTGCGTAACAGTAATATGGACATACGGAAAACCGAATGCATGCGGAGTAACTTCTGTTTTTTTTGGGGACCCATTGAAATGAATAGCGCCGTATACGGTCCGCAAAAAAGACGGAACGGAAACAGAAAGAAAATAAGTTTGTGTGCATGAGCCCTTATTCTATAGGTTACTATAAAATATTTTTTTTTTATATATTTCTGTCTACAGAACTGTATGAGGGATTATTTTTGGCATGGCGAGCTGTAGTTTTTACTGGTACATTTGATACATATGACTTTTTTTACCACTTACTATTTCTATCTTTTTTGGGGGGCTTAACTTGAAAAAAAAATATCAAATCAGCAATATTGATTTTTTTAAGTTATTTTTATATTTTAATGGTTTGGTTAATTTTGGATGCAGCAATACCATATTAATATGCAATATTGGGAAAGAGGGATAGTTTTTTTAATGTTTTTGTGTATTTTATATTTTTACAAACCTTTTTTTACTGTAATTTTCAGTCCCCTTAGTGGACTTGAATATTTAATCTGCTGATCGCTTCTACTATAGACTACAATAAAGTACTATTTCAGTGTAAGGGATTTTGACAGGCTTCCTCGAACGCTGGGTTCACACCTAGGCGTTTCTCAAACGCGCGTTTCTATGCGCGTTTTTGTCGCGCGTTTTATGCGCGTTTTTTTTAATAGTGAACGCGCGTTTGACGCGCGTTTGGGTGATTGACAGCAGTGTTGTCCAAAGAGTCTATGGCCCAAACGCGCGTCAAACGCGCCAAAAAAAGCTCCTGTACTTGTTTGAGCGTCGGGCGTTTTACAGCGCGATCGTACGCGCTGTAAAACGCCCAGGTGTGAACCCTTCCCATAGGGAATCATTGGTTCTTGCCTGTTGTGCGTTTTACAGCGCGTAGGAACGCGCTGTAAAACGCTCAGGTGTGAACCCAGCGTTAAGTTTGCTGATGGCAGGGCTTAACAGACAGTCTACTTTGGCAGGCCAAGGCTGCCATCAGGGGCGTAGCTATAGCAGATGCAGAGGTAGCAGTTGCTACCGGGCCCAGGAGCCTGAGGGGGCCCAAAGACCCTTGGGGCATAAGACGACACCAGTATTATAGAAAGTGCATGCTGGTCAAGTTACACCTCCGGCTGGAGGGAAAGGGTTAGGTCAAGAATTTGGCATGGGGGGGGGGGTGCTGTTTCAATGTTTGCCTCAGGCAGCAGAAAAGGTATGTGCTTCCCTGCCCTTGGCCACAAAGAACTGAGGGAACCCCCAACGCCCAAGCTGAACTCTTGCACCAGAGCTCATGAGCTACACCCCTGGCTGCCATAGCAACTGATCGGAGCCCCGCCATTTCAGAAGACAGAGGGAGCCATCTGTCTAACCCCTCAGATGTCATGGTCACTATTGATAGTGGCATCTGTAGGGTCAAATGACTAGGATCAGAGTCATCTCCAATCCCAGTCATTGGCAGCAGGTGTTACTGACCGCAGCATCTAAGAGTTAGTTAAACTGCCAGCTTTTTCTCCAGTCCCAGGAGTTGCATCAAAAGAAGGACTGCGTTATACAGGCACCCTCCTGCTGCTAATCTAGTGGGTACACTGACAGCGTCTTTTATATCGGCATAACCGAAATGTATGTCACAGAGTTGGGACTGGCACCTGGCTGTGATGTACATTTTCATTGCTGGTCAGGAACCAGTAAGTTAAGTTCAGATAAACCTAAGGCATTTGTCTATATCTGAATCAGCCTATGGGGTGAAGTTTTGTGGATTTCTTCTGAAATGGCTTTAATCTATCTCATTCTATGTAAATTTGCATCGGCATTAATTGTACGTGTTGTCACATGGCAGCGAAGTAGAGCACAGCAGCAGCAAACACTGCGATATGAGGACCAGGCTGCTCTCTACTTTAGTTCCCCAAATGTGAGCAGAGATCGCAACCCCTGCTGCTTTATTACATGGCACATCTGCTAGATTCCTCAACTTAAGTCTGCATCTAGTAGTTCCTCCAGAAATAGACAGTGTATCAGGTATAATCTACTGCATTATAATGAATAGAGCAGAAGTGCTAGGAAATAATATACAGCAGATGTCTATACAGTGATCCCTCAGGATACTATGGCCTCAGGATACAATATTTTCAACATACAATGGTCTTTTCTGACCCATCGTAAGTTGAAACTAGACTCAACAAAAGAATACCTCAGACTCAGATCCAACCAGTCAAGGCCACTTCTCTGGTAAAATACTGTATTAGTTGCTAGTTAGCAGCTATTCCTGACTGTTATATGTAAGGACTTGTTTTATCTGTCTTAATTATCTTCATTTTATCTTATCTTGGATGACATTTTAGGGCTTTGGAACCGATTACTCAAGTTACAATGGTTTCATACAATGGTCATCCTGGAACCAATTAATATTGTATCTTGAGGGACCACTGTACTGTGATATAAAGCCATACTGTATGCAGGGGATAACTACTCTACAGCCTTAACACAATGTGCGCCCCGTGGACAACATAAAAGATATATTTTCCAATCCACTGTTAGCCACTGCATAATACCTGTATTATTTAAGCACCATATGGCACCATATTTGAACATTGTTTGGAAGTTGTATGCATCTGTTCGAATTTCATCTTTTAATAGCAATTGATTTTTTGTTATTCTTTGTTCTTCTTAAAAACAGGAACCACTTGAACCATTTAAAAAGTAGACCCTGATCCAGCAGTGAAAACATGCATCTAAGGCCCCCATATACATTGGTATATTGGCGGGTTTGGCTGACAGTGTGCGGCAAGCTCCCAACTCTCCCAGATGATGTTCGGGGAGAGAAGGATCGGACAAAGTGAATATTTTCACCCAATCCTTTTGTTCCCCTAGGAGACAAGCCACCGGCAGAAGTGTCAGGCAGCGACTTTCTACGCTCTCCCCAGTGAATACACATACACAGTCGGCCGAGCCTGTATGTGCATGGAGGAGACGGGATGGAGTTGGGAGAGACAGCTGTTGGCTGAATGATCATTCAGTCGACAGCTATTTAATGCGTATGGTCACCCTTAATTTCAGTAAATTAGTTGCACTCCATGCAAATGGATGTCTACACCCGCTTGTCCTGACACAAACTGAAACTGACATTTACACCAGAAAATAGTAGACTACCGTACTGCATTTTAAGGGCAGAAAACTGTTGTAATTGTATTAACTCCTTCAGGAGCATTTTCCATTTTTGCTTTTTATTTTTTACTCCCTGCCTTCCGGGAGCCACAACTTTTTTATTTTTCTGTTCACATAGCCGTTTGAGAGCCTGTTTTTTGTGGGTTTAGTTTCTAATGGCACCAGGCACCAGTTAATTTTCAATGGTATCTGAGTGGTTAAATGATTGTGATTAGAATTATTGACGATCGCAGACATTAGCCTCGGGTGTCTGCTGTGTAAAACAGCAGAAATACAGCTGTTGTCTTTAAGGTGCCAACATTTGCTGCACATGGCGTGGGGTTTCGCTCTGGTAGACAGGATTAGCGGACGCAGTATAGAGGCAACAACAAGTTCTTTTGATCAAACAGTTCAGTGTTTTATTCACACTTTAGGTAAGTGACAAAACAAGCAGTCATAAACCAGCAAAAAGTCACCTTGCGGTGTTGGTGGTAATTCACACCATGCGGCAATTCTGCCTCAGAGTCCTTAAGCATAGCAACCTGTTTTCACGCCAAACAGGTAGCAAGTCTTTTTCCAGACACAAGGCTCCCAGATCCCAACACAGAGACCTCGCTTCTCAGCCCAACTGCCTATTTAAGGACAGCCAGGTGCTTCCAAAACCCAGACCGGCATTTAAAATCCGGTCTGGTATTTGACCTCACCTGGCTGTAAATCACCCCAGCAGCACATGCTGGGAGGAAAATACCTGTTTTCCCAGACCAAACCTCTCACTGTGTCACAATGGACAGCGGATGTCATAAAGGGGTTAAAGGAAATGAGTCACCAAAATTTTTACCTGCCAGTTAAAACCAGATAGTAACATATTTATTTTTTTAATCTGTTTTTTATCTGTTATAAGGGAAAATAATAAAGATCGGGTCCCCATTCCGATAGTCTCCTAGTAACCGTGCGTGAAAATCGCACCGCATCCGCACTTGCTTGCGGATGCTTGCGATTTTCACGCAGCCCCATTTACTTCTATAGGGGCTGCGTTGCGTGAAAAACGCACAAAATAGAGCTTGCTGCGATTTTCACGCAACGCACATGTGATGCGTGAAAATCACTGCTCATGTGCACAGCCCATAGAAATGAATGGGTCTGGATTCAGTGCGGGTGCAATGCCCGTGTGAAAGGGGCCTAAATGTAAGACCTCTCGGAAGCTGTCTTACATTTAGAACTGGCGCTGGATGCGCTGAAGTTATAAAGAGGCCTGTGCCTCTTTAAAACTTTGGCGATCCACGGCCAGCACAGTTGCTTTAAAACGCCGGTCTTAATAAATGACCCTAAATGTATGGTAAAATTACAAAGTGTCATGTTTGCAATTGCAAATAATATGAAAGATATGTTTCTATACTAAATATACAATAGTGCTCTTGAATAATAAAATGCCCTACATGCAGTCCACCACTACAAACATTACTGAAAGAATGGGTCATTCTAAAGAGTTCACTGAATTGAGGGTGGTCCTGTAATAGCAACAAGTCAGTTTGTGGATTTTTTTACATCTTTGATATTCCATGATCAACTGTAAGAGGAAGCATTTAGAAATCACAGCAACTCAGCCTTGACATGGAGACCATGTAAAGTCACAGAACGGGTCTCCAAGTGCTGAAGCTCAAAGTGCTTCTGCAGTTATTGAGTCACCAACTCTGTTGACTTAATAACTGCCGATCTCTTTTAGCACAAAAACTGTGCTCCAGGGGCTTCATAGAATTGGTTTCCATGGTCAAGAAGTTGTCTTCAAGCCTTACATCACCAAGTACAATGCCAAGTGTCTGATACAGTGCTGTAAAGCACAACGCCTATGGACTCTGGAGTAGTGGAAACATGTTTTACGAAAAGACGAATCACGCTTCTCTATCTAGAAGTCTGATAGGACGAGTCTGGATTTTGCGAACAACAGGGGAATACTACCTGCCTGACTGCATTGTGCCAACTGAGCTGTGACCTCAACCCCATCAAGCACCTTTGGGATGAACTAGAATCAAGATTGCAAGCCAGGCAACGTCAATGTCTGAACTCACAAATGCTCTTCTGATGAATGAGCAAAAATTCTCCTAGACACATCCCAAAATCTTGTAGAAAGCCTTCCTCGAAGAGCAGAAGCTGTTTTAGATGCAATGGGGGGAGCAACTCCATATTAAGGTCTACGGATTTGGAAGAGGATGTCCTAAAATCTCCTGTAGGTGTCATGTGCTGGTGTTACAATACTTTTGTCTATAATAGTTTATGTATAAAACAGAAAAAAAAATTACTTACTATGCAAAGTCAATGAAGTCTTCATGGTTGGTGTTGATGTATGATAGCTGTATATCAATCAGGAGTAACACCTTTGTAAAGAAGATAATGCAATTATATTTTATTAAACTTATTTGTCCATAATGAGGGGCATTGGTGCCGATTTTGCATCTTTAAAAAAAAAAACTTCAAGCTGCACCTCTGAATGTTCTATATATGATAACTTATTAGGTCGTTAACCAAAAATACTTTAAGGGATTGTTGATGTTTTCTAATATTAATAAAGCATTTTTTTGGTCAGGAATAATTATTATCTGCTGTTTCCCCATGCAGGAGTGATTGAGGCGTGGTAAGACAAAAAAAATATTAAAAAAGTACTAAAGAGAAGCTTAATAAAAAATAAAAAAATTATAGACTACAACCCACGTAGGGCCAGTACAAAGGCGTCTACTATGCCAGCCTTGATGGGGCGTGCACTACCGGAGGAGCAACGCCATTTATGACTAGGCCTGGCTCCTCCCGCAGACTGTGCACCGAGATGAAATCTACAGCAGCTTCGAGCTGCCGTAAATTTCAGTCATTATTTATGCCAGGTTCTGACACAAATATTGATGAATGAACCGGGGCCAATGGCCCCACCAACACTCCGCCCTCGTCGTGACTTTCTTTTGTAATATTGGCAAGGGTCGAGTAAAATGCCAACTGCAACTAGAAAAGTTGCAAATCCAGTGGATTTGATACTTATCTATGCCATAAACCAGTGTAGGGGGAATAATGAATTTCCCCTATAATGTTGTATGTGGGCACTCCAATAAAAAAAAAATCCATATATATTATTTTTACAAAATGAGGGGCCCTTTAAAGGGAACCTGTCACCGGGATTTTGGGTATAGAGCTTAGGACATGGGTTGCTAGATGGCCGCTAGCACATCGGCAATATCCAGTCCCCATAGCTCTGTGTGCTTTTATTGTGTAAAAAAAACGATTTGATACATATGCAAATTAACCTGAGAAGAGTCCTGTATGTGAGATGAGTCAGGGACAGGACTCATCTCAGGTTAATTTGCATATGTATCAAATCGTTTTTTTTTACACAATAAAAGCTCCCAGAGCTATGGGGACTGGGTATTGGGGATGTGCTAGCGGCCATCTAGCAGCCCATGTTCTCAGCTCTATACACAAAATCCCGATGACAGGTTCCCTTTAATCCTTCATGCAAATTAGGTGGCAAGTGAAACAAGGGAGGTCCCAATCCAGACCAGTGCCCTGGGTCTCGCTTGCTAGCCATGGCCAATGCTTCCCCCGTTGTCCCAACTGACAGTGACCAGTCCAGGGGTGTAACTATAATTCATAGGGCCCGAATACAAAATAAGATGGAGCCCCCACCACCTAGTGTAAGAACATTAAAACAGCAGTATAAGTAGCAAAAACTATAGGTATGTACAATAGCATCAATATGAGAACACCCACGAAGACTCCATATTGTTATTGCTACAATGTTCTTGCACCTGATTGGGCCCCCCAACCTCTGGGCCCCATAGCAAGCACTATGGTTATGGTTCCACCCATGGTGGACACCTATTCTGACATCACTGCTCATTAAAATCTTGCAGAGAGTATACTGTGCATGCGCTATTCATTTTTAAACCAGTGCAGGTATGGTACGTTCCCTCAAAGGTAACTGTACACATGCTGCTAAGTGCCCGACCAAGTGCTGGGAGTCATTTGGTAGAGATAAATCATCTGACCGATTCCCCACAATAATCTCTATTGCAGTTTTTAGTAGTAGCAATTACTGGTTTATGCGGATTATCTCTAGCAGTCGATACACTCCGCTAAGTATTGGGCTTCATGTGTTTTCTGGCATCCAGATACATACCTGCTCTTTGGTTTTCTCTTCTCGTTGGTGGATGTAGAAAGTTACTATTCTTTCGGTTTCGTCTCTGAGTTTTGGATAGTCAGATAACTAAAGTGAAGCAAAATAGATCAGTTTTAATGTAAAATCTTATATTTGAACATTGGATGTTTAAAGTGTCACATCGCACAGGGGCTTACATAAAAAACAAAGGGCAAGAACAGTATGTGGCTTCTTGAATTTCATGCTAATTGGAATTTCTCAGAGTGACTGACTCATCAATGGCACAAATAAAAGAGGGAATCACAATCAACAGTCACCTCTGCAGTGGTGTCCTGGAGTTGAATTAACTCACATGGTGATCCCAGCGAAACATCTCAGCTGCTGAAATATTTGCAGATCCAAGGAAAAGTCAGTTCTGCAATAGTGTTGATGATGGAAATGCAGAGTGCTCCTCTGTGGAGGAATCTCATCCAGCAAAGATCTTAGAAGGCCTGATTGAGCGGTGGATCTCACTTGTAAATGAATGACTCTGTGAGGTGCGGTAACATGGCATTTTTTTTTTTTTTTTTATCAACTGGGAATGTCCACCAAATATTTTTTACATTTGAACAAAGAAAGCAACATTGACTTCCATTAGTTGATCATTGCCAGCTCCACAGATGACTGATAATATATTGCACTGGTGTTATTTTTTTATTTATTAGTCAGTGGGGTCTGTCGGGAGCTGTTGTGGTCCATCATGTGATAGATCCTTCTGTGACTTCCATTCAGATGTGAATGTAGGTTATGGTGATGTTCCCCAACCTGGAGAATCACAAGAGTTTCCCGAGCTGCTGGCAGCTGTATATACTATAGTAGTCCTACCCTTACAATGTCTACAGATTATAATATTTTCTTCATACTGTGATCCTGGGCCATGGTACCTTGAAGGCACATTCGACCTACAATCCCACAGACAGCCCAGATCTGCAGCACACATGATTGATTGGCTCTTCCAACCAGTCAGCATAGGTATTTCACTGGAAGACACCAGTATTACAGCAGTTCAAGCACTGACTGGATGTCTAGTAGCACCTCTACAGTACAGTAGTACATGTTCTCTACTTGTGCTAGGACAAGCTGCTTCTGTGGACTCCAGGCGAGGGTAGCTCCATTTTATATTTTTCGTACACTGTAGGTACTGTCCAGGACTCTGAAGAAACTCTTGCCTTCAGCCAAGTTACTTATAGCTTCTAACCCTTATTTCTGGCTTGTATACATAAGTATTCCCTTTATCTGTATTAGTCATCTGCTTATGTTTCTTTAATCTTCATATTTAACTTTTTTGGCTTAACATTTGGGGGGGGGGGGGTTCTGAATCAAAAGGATGAGATGAGGACCAATGATCTAAGGCCGTCATAAACACAGCGGTGAAAAATAAAATCTCAAATATATTAAGAGATTACTCAGTGTACAAATTTCTTATATGAGAAATAAAGCTAAATTTGATATGATGATCAAAAATATACGCTCGTCATACTGTACCTTAGACATGCATTTTATAACAGAGTTCAGGAGCTCCTGCATAACCAGGTCAACACATTTCAAAGCTGGTCCTTTGAGCTTCACAATCTGTTTTTTCACTATTGCTTGAAATGCCATATCAGGAGTGAACAGCCCAGTTCTGTAAAGAGGAGAAAAAAAAGAGAAACTAGGCAATCTTATTAAAGTCAAGTAACGCTCCTGGACATTACGGTACTTTACTGAGCCTTAAAGGGGTTGTCCAGGATTAGAATACTATGGCTGCTTTCCCCCAAAACAGCATGTGTGGTATTGTAATTCAACCCCCACTGACCAGAATGGAGCTGAGCTGCAATGCCAGATACAAGCGATTTTTGAAAGAAGTAAGCCATATTTTTCTAATCATTGACAATTCTTTAAACCATACCTCACAAGTATCCCTCTTTTGAAGGGAGAGTCCCTACTTTTCACCCAAGTTCTTCTGTCAGTCTTTGCTCCTTTCCCAATTTGGACATGGGAGATTCACATCTAAAAAATCATAGCACTTCAAAAACTTTCTATCTGGTTCCTAACTGAAAATTATAGACAGACTTGCATCATTTGGCATAATTCAGGTCCTCAAAAATTCTATATTCAGAAGATTTTTGTGCTAATATATACATTGACAGATATTCATATAGATATGCATGGAAAAAAGGATCTCGCTTTTATATGGCCAGTGAATAGTTGATTTGCTTCCTACATGCAGAATTAAGCAACCTTCTAAATAGTATTCATTAAAGATTTACTACTGTTTTCTTCTGCAGCGTGTGTATAGGTTCTTCACCTAGCTGCTAGTAGTGTTGAGCATGAATATTCTAATAACAATTTTTTTAGCGAATATCGCAACTTAGAGAATTCGCGAATATTTCTAATATCGTGCTATATATTCGCTATATCGAATATTCAGCATTTAAGTTGCTTGTCATTGGCCCACATGCAACTTAAGCAGGAAGGAATCATGTTTTCATATGGAAAAAAATAAATTTGATATATAGCAATATGGCGAATATATCCGTTATTTAGAATATTCGCCTATTTTTTCCCCCAATCTGTACAGTTGTTTGCATACTCCTCCCCGACAAGCGTCCCCGTCACCATGGAAACGCCTGTGGGTTAGAATATACTATCGGATCAGAGTTTTCCCTGCGATCGTGAAAACTCAGATCCGATGGTATATTCTAACCCACAGGCATTCCCATGGTGATGGGGACGCTTGTCGGGGAGGAGTATGCCGAACAACTGTACAAGTTTAAAAAAAAAAAAAGGTCGAATATTCTAAATAACTAATATATTTGCTATAGTGTTATATATTTGTTTTTTGGAATATTCGTCATATTCTAAAACAAGAATATATAGCAATATAGCGAATATTTGCTAAATACAAAAATAGAGCAATTTAGGTAATAGAGTGCTATAATCTTTTTTTTATAGTCTTATTTTTTTTTCTCTTCTGAACTTAAGATTTGGAAAAAATTTACACTATTAAAAAATATATATTTATATTACTATTAGCTTAGCTAAATTGCTCTGTTTGTATTTTCTCAAATATTCGCTGTATACAGTATTCTTGTTTTAGAATATGACGAATATTCTTAAAATGAATCTATAGCACTATATTTACTGCTATATACTCTTTTTGATCAACTTCGCATTATGCGATTTATACATTTTAGATTAATCACAATCTCGAAAATAATCTCGACTACCAATATTCGCGAATATGAAACAAATATTCTAGGGAATATTCGCGAAATATCACAAATTCGAATATGGGACCTGCCACTCATCACTAGCTGCTAGTGCTGCTGAATCTGACATAAATCTACCAGACCATTACTCCTGTTTCTGACATCTCTCTTTGCTCTCCCCTTCCCTTTGTGAGTGTTAGAAATGGCAGCAGGGAGAAAAAAGGAGGTTGTAAAACAGCAGATCAGAGTGTGAGGAGGTGGGAAAGCATCCAATAAGTGCAGCTCACACAGGCTGGACAGGAAGGAACGCTCACAAAAGGTAGTTTGAAGGATAAGAATCACATAGATCATGTGCCAGTGTAAAGGGAAAGCCTAGCATACTCCACAGCATCAGTGACTATCAGTACAAGTGAGAGGAAATCCCCCATGGGTTGCAGAAGAGAGAAGCAGTATATGAATAAAGTTGGTCTGGTACATGAGAGCTAGTGAAGACTGCAGCATCATGGACCCACTGAACTAACATCCAGCATCTATCGGTGGGAGGGACACATTTGAAACTAGAAACAAGCTGCTAGATAATGTATATCAGGGGGTCTTTAATGAAAAAATACAGATTACAAACTGAACCTTGTTCAACTTGTTTTATTTAAGGTAACCAGTAATATACTGTATGCCAAAATACATTTTGACTTACAGTAATGTCCGTAACTTTTAAGCATCCCTCTTTGACTGTCCAAAATGTTGGGAGGCATGCCTTAAAGTGTTATGTTCCACCTGTGAAGATATACTTGTTCATTTTCATGTAAACAGATCCACCTATGAAGCAGAACATGGAAAGTCACTGCTGAGGCCAGTGATTTGCTGCATGGTGACCTGTGTGCATGGAACATCACCACTACAGCCAGGAAGATGACACAAGGGTGGGGAGGTGCACACCTCTGGAAGGAATAGGGGAGAAAAGGAGTAAGTATTGAGTCTTTTGTTATTTTAGGACATTTACAGGGGCTGCCCTAATTTTTATTCAACTTGGACAATCCCTTAAACTCATGACGCACAGGACTATGTCTCTTATATGCGGGACCATTACTGTTGCTGGAAGTGCCAAACTTTTTGACTATACTGTACCTGTAGTACATTATCTGATGGCAGTAAGATCAAAGGACAACTGTCCAAATAAAATTGCAATAAAAATACAATAAAATGTATAATTCGAGATGAGCAAAGTATTGAAAAATTTGATTCGGCTGCTACGCCGAATTTTACCCAAAAATTTGCTTTCTGGCGAATTACTTCGTCACAAAGCGCATTTCTTTGTCAACAGTGGGTGCCGTGACAGTGAGCAGCGATTGTGCCGCCTCCCCTTCACCCAGTCATTGTACCCCTCAAATGCTTGCATTCATGACTGATCGTGGCATCTTACATTAATATTAAAGTGTAAAATAAAAAAATCATACTTACCTCATCCATTTGATCGTGAAGAGCCAGCAGCCGCCATCTTGATTGAAGAGCCAGCACGATATCTTGCGCGGCCCGTGGTGAAGTCATACCTCATTGAGCAGGGGATTTTACGTGGGATCTTTAATCAAGATGGCAGTGGCCAGCTCTTTGCGCTCAAGGAAAATCAATTTTCTACCATGAAGCGCAAGGAAATTCGGCTTTGCGGCAAATTGAATTTTCCATTGACTTCGATTCGGTCAATATTATTTATAATGATCTATAAGATTAATTCCACAAACCAATGACCGGGTCCAATGTTATTGCTAAATATACATATGAATGGTCTTTTAGCAACCTCAGATTAAGGAGATTGTACAGTATGGATGAAACTCACCAATGTTAGGGCTCATGCACGCAAATGTATTTTTTGTCTGCATCTGCATTTTTTTGCAGGTCAGATGCGGACCCATTCACTTCAATGGGGCCCCAAAAGTCATCCGTATGTCCGTTCCATGGCATCTGCAAAAATTTATAACTTGTCCTATTCTTGTCTATTGCTCTACTATGGGCACATGACCGGTATCTGTGTTTTGTGGATCCTCAATTTACAACTGCTGTGTGCATGAACCCTTAATCTCACAGAGGCCATAGGGAAGCTGATTTAAATCCGCTTCCGTTCCGTTATTGCACCAAACATATCCGTATGCGATACGTTTTTTGCGGATCGGAAACGGAAACAGTAACTTATTAATCACCAAATACATGAGCAATATGGTCTGGGCATAGCACTTCTAGAGTATGGATCCACAAAATACGGATGAAATACGGATGATATAGGTGTGCGTTACGTATTTTTTGCGGACCCATTGACTTAAATGGGGCCTCGGACCATGATTTGCGGACAATAATAGGGTCATGCACTACTTTTTTGCGTAACGGAAATATGGAAACTGAATGCTTGCGTAGTACCTTCCGTTGTTTTTGCGGACCCATTGAAATGAATGGTTCCGCAAAAAAAAAAAATGGAACGGAAGTGGAAAGAAAATACGTTTGTGTGCATGAGCCCGTCCGTGGGGCTGGCGCATGGGGATCGCAGACTCATTCACTTGAATGGGTCACCGATCCTTCCGTTCTGCAAAAAGATAGAGCAAGTTCTATCTTTTTGCGGTGCGGAGGCACGGAACGGAACCCCAGAAAGCACTCTGTAGTGCTTCCGTAGCGTTCCGTTCTTCTGCTCCACATCTCCAGATTTGCGGACCCATTGAAATGAATGCGGAATGGCCACGGAACGGTGCCCGTGTATTGCGGATACGCAAATGCGGTCCGCAATACGGCAACGGGCATCACACAAGCCCTAACTCTGAATTCTCTAAAAGCAGATACAAACCTTTTCTAAACCGGACAACTTGTTTAACAGCTATAACCCCTCACAGAATATAATGAAAGATGCACTTTCTGAAGGAAATCAAATAGCACAGATTTTCAGAGGTATATAATATATACTGTACTATTAATGTGCACATTTCATCTTTCCCAGGACAAAGCATAGCATATCCCAAACTTCCTAACATCTGGGCAAGAACCAAGCAATTTATTGGACTGCTGCTGACCCCTGCTGTTCAATCGAGAGAACTACAGCTCTAAAGATGCTATATGACTGTATTGATGGGCAGCGGAAAAGAATACAGAACTTATTTGAACTTGAAGACGGTCCGCCACAGGATAGAAGACATATGTTGACCCCCAGTGATCCGGAGAACAGGGGTCCCAAATGCCCTGTCTGAATGGCGCAGTAGTGTGCATGTCAGAAAAAGTGTTCTTTGTGGGAAAACCACTTCAACATACAAATGTATAATGTGAACTGCCGCACAGTATGGAGTAAATCTACCGCACTGCATACATCTATATACTGTTTAGAATGGTTATACAGAATATAATTAGCTGGCACTGTGAACACTAGCATCACTCTTTTCATTTTTAACCCTCTAAACGGGTTGTCCCACAAAAAATGTTTAAACCAGCACCTGGATCTGAAAACTTTTGTAATTGCATGTAATTAAAAATTGAGTATAGCCATTCAATAAATGCTATTCAATAAATGTATCGGCACAGTGCCACCTGCTGTTTGTTCTTTTCCTTATTTCTCCGTCCATCTCACTGAGGTGGTCGCACGCAGAAGCTGTGGCAGTTACAGGGAGAAAGGACATGTCCGCTGAGAAAGGACATGCCCGCTGAAATGCCAGCAGGAAATAAATCTAGCAGAACAATTGAGACAATCAATGTGGAGATCTCTGGATCCATGTGACGTACAGGGCTGGTTCTAGCTTTGTTAGAATGGCACTGGCACGTACTATATGATTTTAATGCTTTACATAAATCATGACATAACCCTTTAAATGACCGGTGACTGATTACTGTCCAGTCTACTAACTACACGACAGTAGCTGTAACATACAGCAACTGCCACAATCGGAGATACAGTAACTCCGATCCCAGCAGTTTAACCCCCTTAAAGGCCTCTTGACTCTAGGTGCTATGTCGTAAACCAGACACAGCCCCTTTAAAGGGGTTTTATGGGACGCTTGGATTTAGAAGATCTCTCCTCCATCTCCCTGTACCTATAAGGGAGGGCACAGAATCCAAAAAACTGGAGGCAAACGCAAGAGAAAACTCAATACACGCGACTAAAAATGTGCACGCAGAAAATAGTGAAGCATAAAACTGGTCATAGACATAAGTGACTGATCCTCCACTCCCCACCATGACAGGTAGTAAAGGATTGTAGGAGTAAACCCCCCACCATACAATGTAAGAAGGATAAAGGTAGCAACTAGGCCAGGAAGCAAGGACAAGGGAAGCAGGTCACCTAATAGTCTCCCTAACTCCTAACCGTATGAGCGGACCTTGATAGTGGGATGACTCCTACCCTGGGATACCTAATATCCTGAGTCGCCCTGGAAATCCCTCACTTAGGAGCAGAGGAGAGACAACCTGTTCATCCACAACAAAGAGGAACAGGAGTCTCTAAAGGCCTAAAAGAAGGGAAAAGGAGAGGCCATACACAGCAAGAGGATCGGCAGGTAAGAACAACAAAGACAACTCACCTGCCGAAGCCTCCACAACTGGAACCCATACATCAGTACAGGAGCCCGAACAGACAGCAGGTCTCAGTACAAACAACCCACACAGGAATCCAGCATACCTACTCTCACACAGTGCATGGCGTCTCAAGCAGTGCTGCATACAGGCTACAACATACATGTAGGGACAAACACCAACAACAGCCCAGACATGTAACAACCATGAAGACGTACAACACACCCTGAACATAAATCCACACCTAACAAGGTAGGGAACCAGGAGCATACATAAGGAAAGACACTTTATGTCCAATAAGGTGGCCCTCAAGGACTGGGCAGGATCACCAAGGCAAGGAGCAGAGCTCCATCACCAAACAAGGCTGTAGAACAACTGCCCCCAGCCTGCAAGCCACAGGTATATAACAAACTTGCGGCCACACCCAGGACACACCATAATCCCCACTAGCTAGAAGATTAACCCCTAGCTAACCAAACAGCAGGGAGGCAAACCTTAAAGGGCATCTGTCACCCCCTCCAAAAGTCATTTTTCATTTTTGGGCTAATTAAAATCCTTAAAGTGCGATTTTTCAATATATAGTGCTCTTACCCTTTTCTCTCGTCTAGTTTCTTTAAAAACTGCACATTTATAATATGTTAATTACCTCTCTACCAGCAAGTAGGGCGGTTACTTGCTGGTAGCCGCCGCATCCTCCTTTCAAAAAAACGCCCCCTCCTCCTGTTGATTGACAGGGCCAGCGAGCGCTCTCCTCCTCTGGCTGGCCCTGTCTGCGTTTTAAATCTCGCGCCTGCGTCTTACCGGTCTTCAGTCGGCGCAGGCGCACTGAGAGGAGGACGCTCGCTCGGCCGCTTCTTCCTCAGTGCGCCTGCGCTGATGACGTCACATCTACACCCAGAAGAGAAGACACCGGCATCGCTGGTAAGGAGGTGGAGAGTCTGGTGACGTCGCTGGATGCTCGAATCAGGTAAGTATTTACCTAATAAGCATGCTGCCACAAAAACCACTAACGAAATGGAGTAAAATAATTTTCAAAAAAGGATAATTATACCGGTACGGCGCAGGCACGAGATTTAGAATGCAAACAGGGCCAGCCAGAGGAGGAGAGCGCTGCTGGCCCTGTCAATCAACAGGAGGAGGGGGCATTTTTTTTAAAGGAGGATGCGGCGGCTACCAGCAAGTAACCGTCCTACTTGCTGGTAGAGAGGTAATTAACATATTATAAAAGTGCGTTTTTTTAAAGAAACTAGACAACAGAAAAGGGTAAGAGCACTATACACTCACCTAAAGAATTATTAGGAACACCTGTTCTATTTCTCATTAATGCGATTATCTAGTCAACCAATCACATGGCAGTTGCTTCAATGCATGTAGGGTTGTGGTCCTGGTCAAGACAATCTCCTGAACTCCAAACTGAATGTCAGAATGGGAAAGAAAGGTGATTTAAGCAATTTTGTAGCATGGCATGGTTGTTGGTGCCAGACGGGCCGGTCTGAGTATTTCACAATCTGCTCATTTACTTTGATTTTCACGCACAACCATTTCTAGGGTTTTGTCACGGCCACGGTTATGGTCGTGACTCCTTGGGAGCCGCATACAGTTGCCCGCGGTTGTGGTTGTTGTGTCAACCGCAGCTGAGGCATAATGTAGTTGGCCTCAGTGCGGTTGCCGCGGACAACAGCTATGTGTGCGGTTCCCGGGGAGTTGTGTGCGTGTGTGGATGCACTTTGTTTGTATGTCTGGTGTGCACTTGTTGTTGATTGGTGCGCACGTACATCTTCCTTTCACTGTGGCTGCCCGTGGCAGCGTCTGGTATGTTGTACATGTGGTGGCAGTGTCCTGGCCTTCGGGCTGTCTTTCTGGACGGCTGCCACCCATGTCGTTGCCAGCGGCAACAGCCACAGTGTGATCTGTTGGACACTTCCCCTGTCTGTGACTTTCCCTTCTGTGGTGCTGGAAGGGTTAACTCCCTTCCCAGTGTGTGAGTGATGTCACTGGGTGTGTCTGACTGTGGGTGTGGCTTCTTGGCCTATAAAGCCTGAGTGTTTTGCATGGTTCAGTAGGTTGCTTCAGCCCTGCTAGCTGGAGCAGCCTCCTGTGTATTTGACCTGCCTGTGAGAGCCACCCCTGTGGTCATACTGTCACGGCTGAGGATGGGGGAAACCCTCAGCCGTGAGATGCCAGGTGATGTAAGAGATGCCAGGTGATGTAATGGCTACTCGGCCATGAGCACAGGATAGGGAGCAGGTCACCTCCTCAACGCATCCCTACCCTGACCCTAACTCCTAACCTGCATGGGCCAACCTTTAAGGTAGGAGGACCCATGCGCAGGAACCTCGGAGCCCTGTCTTACCCTCCGCAGATCCCTGAGCTAGGAGCTGGGTAAGACGACCTACTCCTCCTTGGCACGGAGGAGCAGGAGTCTCAATGGCCAAGCTGTTGGGAAAAGGGGGACATGAACAGCCTCACGGGAATGGCAGGCGAACACCCAGTTCCTAGCTCAGGGATCTGCGGAGGGTAAGACAGGGCTCCGAGGTTCCTGCGCATGGGTCCTCCTACCTTAAAGGTCGGCCCATGCAGGTTAGGAGTTAGGGTCAGGGTAGGGATGCGTTGAGGAGGTGACCTGCTCCCTATCCTGTGCTCATGGCCGAGTAGCCACTACAACACCTGGCATCGCACGGCTGAGGGATTCCCCCATCCTCAGCCGTGACAGGTTTACAAAGAATGGTGTAAAAAGGGAAAAACATCCAGTATGCGGCAGTCCTGTGGGCGAAAATGCCTTGTTGATGCTAGAGGTCAGAGGAGAATGGGCCGACTGATTCAAGCTGATAGAAGAGCAACGTTGACTGAAAGGGTAAATTACTCTTACCGGTAATTGGATTTCCCAATAGCCTCCACAACGGCATTCCCAGGAGGGTGTCTCCGCCTCCAGGACAGGAAACAACGAGGAAGCACAGGATTTAAGGAGCCTCCTCCCCTTACCTTACCAGTCAATAAGAGAGGACACAGAAGTGATGCAGAAAAATGATATATTATAGTAAACAAATTACATCATTCGTCTACAAAAAAAAAACATTAAAAATTTGGAAGAGAAACCAGTGCCGTTGTGGAGGCTATTGGAAAATCCAATTACCGGTAAGAGTAATTTACCCTATTCCCCGGAGCCTCCACAACGGCATTCCCAGGAGGACTAACAGAGTAATCAATATCAGGGGGGGGCCACAGCAGACAGAACTTTACGACCAAAGGACAAGTCCTGATCCCTTACTACATCTAGCTTATAGTGCCTGAAAAAGGTCATAGGGTTGGCCCATGTGGCGGCTCTGCAGATCTGTTCCAGAGGGACTGCTTTCGTCTCTGCCCAGGATGAGGCCACTGCCCTTGTAGAATGAGCCCTCAATATCCCTGGTGGCTGACAGTTCTTGGTAACGTAGGCAGAGGATATTACGTTCCTAATCCATCTAGCTATGGTTGATTTGCTAGCTGCTTGCCCCTTATTAGGGCCCTGAAATTGCAGAAAGAGGCGGTCCGATTTTCTTAGCGGCTTAGTGGCTTGTAGGTAAGAAAGGACTGATCTCCTGACATCCAGATTATGGAGAGTTCCCTCCGAGTCAGTAGATGGAGACTGAAAAAACGAAGGTAGGGAGTCTTCCTGTTCACGATGGAATCTGGATACCACTTTCGGGAGAAAAGCAGGACAGTGCCTGAGGATTATTCGATCATCCAGAATTGTAAGATAGGGAAGCTTGCATGAGAATGCCTGAATTTCTCCAACTCTTCTGGCAGTAGTTATGGCAACTAGGAAAACCGTCTTCATGGTGAGGAGCCTTAGAGGGATATTATCAATTGGCTCAAACAGAGGAGTAGTGAGAGCAGAAAGAACTAGGCCCAAGTCCCAAGGAGGAACCACCGGACGAGGGAAGAAAGAAGTTCTTACTGCCCCCTTCAAAAAACGCTTGATCAGAGGGGAATCTGTCAGTTTTACGTCCAAGAAGGTGCTGAGCGCGGAGATCTGTACCTTTAGAGTTGACAGGAGGAGGCCTTTTTCCAACCCAGCTTGCAGGAACTGAAGGACCTGAGGAATATCAGAGAACAGACACTTCCCAAAAAGGACAAAAAGGCATTCCAGGTTCTCAAGTAGATCCTTGAAGTTACGGGTTTCTGGCTTTTTAGCATCGTGGAAATAACAGCATCTGACAGGCCCTTCTGTTTTAGCAGGAGGTGTTTAGATTCCAGGCTGTCAAACTGAGTTGCTTTACACTGGGATGATTTACTGGTCCCTGATGGAGTAGGTCTGGGTTTGACGGCAGTATCCAATAAACTCCGGCAGATAGTTTGAGCAGGAGAGGAAACCAAGCCCTTCTTGGCCAGAAGGGGGCCACCATAATTACATGGACCCTCTCTTCCTGAGTTTTTACCAGGACTCTTGGAATGAGGCTGAATGGAGGGAAGGCATAAAGGAGCTGTTTTGGCCACGGCCGGGAGAGGGCGTCTAGCCATACCGGATGATCTTTTTGCAAGAGGGAACAGAACCTTCTGACCTGCCTGTTGCTCTTGGTGGTGAACAGAGCTAACACTGGGGTCCCCCACATCTGGCAGATCTGGCTGAAAACGTGGTGATTTAGGGACCATTCGGTTTCTCTTATGAGATGTCGACTGAGATAATCGGCCACCACATTTTTTTCTCCCCTGATATGCACCGCAGAAAGGGACAGAAGGCTTCTTTCTGCCCAACAAAAAATGTTTTTCGATACTTCCGCCAGTGAGCGACTTTTGGTTCCCCCTTGTTTGTTTACGTACGCCACAACTGTAGTGTTGTCCGTCAATATTTTTACGTGTTTTGGAGAAGAAGTTTTGTAAAGGGAAAGGAGAACTCTGGACTGCTGACAGTTCTCCTAAATTTGAGGAGGCGTCCTGCATGTCTTTCTCCCAGGATCCCTGAACTACTGATCCTGAAGAATGACCTCCCCAACCTGAGTTGCTGGCGTCTGTTGTAATGACCATAACATCTCTTGGGCGCCAGTGAACTCCTATGCTCAGGTTTCCCTTTATTCTCCACCAAGTTAGTGACTGTTTTACCTGTTTGGGAACGTGAACTTTTCTGTCTAGAGATGAATTCTTTCCGTCCCATGAAGATAGGAGAAAGGCCTGAAGGACTCTTGTGTGACTTTGGGCCCACCTTACTGATGGGATTGTGGCTGTTAGCAGCCCCAGTACAGCCATGATGTCTCTTATCGAGGACCGATCCCTGCTGGAAAAACAAGACACTGTTTGGATTAAGTGAGATTGTTTGTCTTGAGGAAGGAAAGACATTAGATGCCTTGAGTCCAACAGTACCCCTAAAAAAACCTTTTCCTGATTGGGGATAAGGTCAGATTTTTTTGGGATTTATTATCCACCCTAGAGGCAGTCCCGGATTTGCTTGAGGCGTTATTGTAGAAGTTGGCACGACTCCGCAAACACCAGAAAGTCGTCCAGGTATGGAACGATCTGTACCCCCTGAAGGTGAAGAAATTTCGTGACCTCTGACATTATTTTTGAAAAAACTCTTGGGCAGAGGATAGGCCGAAAGGAAGGGATGTGAACTGAAAATGGGACAATTTTCCTTGAAAATAAATTGCTATCCTTAGAAAACACTGATGCCTGTGGTATATCGGGACGTGGTAATAAGCGTCCTGAAGGTTGACGGTAGCCATAAAGCAGTCTTGCGGAAGGATCTGTGTGGTAGATTTTATGGTCTCCATCTTGAATCTCTTGTAAACGATGGATCTGTTTAGGGACTTTAAATTTATTATTAGGCGAAAGGAGCCGTTTGTTTTATTTTATCAGAAATATAGGGGAATAGAATCCCTTGCCGTGTTGTTCTTCTGGTACAGGGATGAGGACTCCTTTGAGGAGTAACGTAGTTATCTCTGACTCTAGGGATGCCTGTTTGTCGGGCTGCTGTCTCTGGTTGATAAAGAAATGTGTTTTTTTTTTTGGGGGGGGGGGGAACAAATTCTAGCTTTAGGCCTTCTCTTATGGTACGAGTGACCCAAGGGGAGGCATGAATTTCTTGCCAGGCGGAGGAGAATTGTTTTAGTCTGCCTCCTACCTGAATCAGCGTGTCACTGGGTAGGGTGGGTAGAGGCTTCTGGCTTAAAAAGGTATCCCCTTCTTCTACCTCTAGAAGGCTGCCACCTTTTTGATCCGTCCCTTTTACTCTGATCTGCTCTCGACCTTTTCTGATTTTGAAAAGAACGCCTCTGTTGATAGTAACGATTATCAGAGGGGAATCCTTTTTTCCTATCGGAGTCCTTCTCCAAAATATCATCAAGAGCGGAGCCAAATAACCTATCTCCCTCACATGGGATGGAGCACAGGCGGTTCTTAGAGCCTGCGTCCCCTACGGGTCGCATTGGCTAAAGCACTGCTTCTTGCAGAGAGCTTAACCAAGTCGGCCGAGGCGTCCGCTAGAAAATTAGATGCTCTCTTTAGGGTAGGAAGGGAGTTTAAGATTTCTTCTCTGGACGTACCCCCTGACAGATTGCTCTCTAACTGATCTAGCCACACTGAGAGGGTTCTGGCCGTACAAGTGGACGCTATGCTGGGACGTAGCATCGCCGTATTTGTCTCCCAGGATTTCCTTAACAAACTTTCGCATTTTTTGTCCATCGGGTCCTTTAGGAGACCCATATCCTCAAAGGGCAGCGAGGATTTCTTTGAAATACGGGCCACCGGTGCATCTATTTTGGGAGTTTTATCCCACAAATCAGACTCTGAAAGTCAGACTCTGAAAAGGGGTATTTGCGCTTGAAGGCGGCCGATACAGTCCACCTTCTATCAGGATCCTTCCATTCCCTGGAAATAAGAGCTTTAATATTATTGTGGATGGGGAAGGATCTCTTCTTCTTTTCCCCCAACCCCTGAAAAATCTGATCGTGAAGGGACTGAGTCTCTTTTGCGTCTTCTAATTTTAGGGTAGATTTAATATCCTTCAGTAGGGATTGCGTTTCTTCGGGAAAGCACATAGGCCTCCCTGCAGCATCCTCAGAGGATAAGGAGACCTGATCATCAAGTAACTCCCCTTCATCCAGATCCACTTGGTCTGATATTTCCAAATTTAGGGAACGGGAAGGCCCAGGGGAAAGCGCCAATTGTCTAGAATCAGCCGCAGCTTTAATCTCTTCTCTAATGAGGGTTCGCATGGACTCCACGAAGGAAGGGGATTCTTCTGAGATAATCTTTTCAGTACATCTAGGGCAAAGGATCTTCTTCGGATCCGACACCAAGCCTTTACGGCAACCACCACACTTCCTGGGCCCCGAATCTCCTTTGGGTTTAAGCTTTCTGGACTCACTGTCCTAAAAGGAATAAAACAATCTTTGTACACTACGTGCAGAATTATTAGGCAAATGAGTATTTTGACCACATCATCCTCTTTATGCATGTTGTCTTACTCCAAGCTGTATAGGCTCGAAAGCCTACTACCAATTAAGCATATTAGGTGATGTTCATCTCTGTAATGAGAAGGGGTGTGGTCTAATGACATCAACACCCTATATCAGGTGTGCATAATTATTAGGCAACTTCCTTTCCTTTGGCAAAATGGGTCAAAAGAAGGACTTGACAGGCTCAGAAAAGTAAAAAATAGTGAGATATCTTGCAGAGGGATGCAGCACTCTTAAAATTGCAAAGCTTCTGAAGCGTGATCATCGAACAATCAAGCGTTTCATTCAAAATAGTCAACAGGGTCACAAGAAGCGTGTGGAAAAACCAAGGCGCAAAATAACTGCCCATGAACTGAGAAAAGTCAAGCGTGCAGCTGCCAAGATGCCACTTGCCACCAGTTTGGCCATATTTCAGAGCTGCAACATCACTGGAGTGCCCAAAAGCACAAGGTGTGCAATACTCAGAGACATGGCCAAGGTAAGAAAGGCTGAAAGACGACCACCACTGAACAAGACACACAAGCTGAAACGTCAAGACTGGGCCAAGAAATATCTCAAGACTGATTTTTCTAAGGTTTTATGGACTGATGAAATGAGAGTGAGTCTTGATGGGCCAGATGGCTGGATTGGTAAAGGGCAGAGAGCTCCAGTCCGACTCAGACGACAGCAAGGTGGAGGTGGAGTACTGGTTTGGGCTGGTATCATCAAAGATGAGCTTGTGGGGCCTTTTTGGGTTGAGGATGGAGTCAAGCTCAACTCCCAGTCCTACTGCCAGTTTCTGGAAGACACCTTCTTCAAGCAGTGGTACAGGAAGAAGTCTGCAAGGTAAGAAAAACATGATTTTCATGCAGGACAATGCTCCATCACACGCGTCCAAGTACTCCACAGCGTGGCTGGCAAGAAAGGGTATAAAAGAAGAAAATCTAATGACATGGCCTCCTTGTTCACCTGATCTGAACCCCATTGAGAACCTGTGGTCCATCATCAAATGTGAGATTTACAAGGAGGGAAAACAGTACACCCCTCTGAACGGTGTCTGGGAGGCTGTGGTTGCTGCTGCACGCAATGTTGATAGTGAACAGATCAAAACACTGACAGAATCCATGGATGGCAGGCTTTTGAGTGTCCTTGCAAAGAAAGGTGGCTATATTGGTCACTGATTTGTTTTTGTTTTGTTTTTGACTGTCAGAAATGTATATTTGTGAATGTTGAGATGTTATATTGGTTTCACTGGTAAAAATAAATAATTGAAATGGGTATATATTTGTTTTTTGTTAAGTTGCCTAATAATTATGCACAGTAATAGTCACCTGCACACACAGATATCCCCCTAAAATAGCTAAAACTAAAAACTACTTCCAAAAATGTTCAGCTTTGATATTAATCAGTTTTTTGGGTTCATTGAGAACATGGTTGTTGTTCAATAATAAAATTAATCCTCAAAAATACAACTTGCCTAATAATTCTGCACTCCCTGTATAGGACAAAGGAGAGACCCAGAGTAAGGGTGGTGAGGGGTCAGTATAGTAAAATTACAGACACCCAGCGTGCAGGGGGAGGAGAGGTCCAGGACTCCTTAACCCTATATACCTATGTGGAAACATATATAAAAAATAGGGATGACTCCCCCCTGGGAGGAGGCTTACCGGGCTGAGGGCCGAGACAGCGGGATCACCGGAGCGTTTTGACGACTCTCTGTTGCTGGAAGGCATCTCAGCAGATCACAGGCGGCAGTGGATGTGAGCGTCCTTTTTAAATCTCCCGCGAGAATCTCTTGCCCAAGGAGATCTCGTTCCGGTGACGTCACAACGCCCGATCCCGCGTGAGTTCCGGCGGACTCACAATCCCGGGGATGCCTGAGATCAGGACTTACTCCAGAAGATCGAGGAAGGGAGGCAATGCGTCCCCGGGGCCCCCAATCCCTGCACCAGCCCTCCTGAACGACAGGGAAAGGACCAGACCGGTGCGATATCCAAGTTCCTGGATAACCCCAGGAGCGGCTTCCACGCACGTCCGAGGACAGGAAACAACGACTGGTAAGGTAAGGATGGAGGCTCCTTAAATCCTGTGCTTCCTCGTTGTTTCCTGTCCTGGAGGCAGAGACACCCTCCTGGGAATGCCGTTGTGGAGGCGCCGGGCAAAATACCCACTTGTTACAACCGAGGTATGCAGCAAAGCATTTGTGAAGCCACAATACGCACAACCTTGAGGCGGATGGGCTACAACAGCAGAAGACCCCACCGGGTACCACTCATCTCCACTACAAATAGGAAAAAGAGGCTACAATTTGCCCAAGCTCACCAAAATTGTACTGTTGAAGACTGGAAAAATGGTTTCTTGTACATGACAATGAGTTCACTGTACTAAAATGGCCACCACAGTCACCAGATCTCAACCCAATAGAGCATCTTTGGGATGTGGTGGAACGGGAGCTTTGTGCCCTGGATGTGCATCCCTCAAATCTCCATCAACTGCAAGATGCTATCCTATCAATATGGGCCAACATTTCTAAAGAATGCTATCAGCACCTTGTTGAATCAATGCCACGTAGAATTAAGGCAGTTCTGAAGGCAAAAGGGGTCCAACACCATATTAGTATGGTGTTCCTAATAATTCTTTAAGTGAGTGTATATTGAAAAAATCGCACTATAAGGATTTTAATTAGCCCAAAAATGAAAAATGACTTTTGGGGGGTGACAGATGCCCTTTAAAGGGGAATTGCACGTGCAAACCAAAAACTACACGTTGCCACCAGTAACGAGTCTGCACAGCAACTGCGTCACGGTCAAACAACAATATGACAGTGATACTATCACTTATAGTTAAATGGGTATTAAAGGGTTTCTACCACTTGCTGTGGACACATTTCGTTTTCAGACACTAGCGATCCGCTAGTGTCTGATGTACCATACAAGCCAAGTATTATATTCCTCCGTTCCGCCGTTTTCTTTAAAAAAGCACCTTTATATTTATGCAAATGAGCCTCTAGGTGCTATGTGGGCGTCTTTCTAGCACCTAGAGGCTCCGTCTACCTTCCTAAACTGCCACCCAGCTCCTCGCTCCAGCACGCCCATCTCCTAGTGAATTCGATCCTCCCCCTGCTTCTGGCGTCTGAAATCTCGCGCCTGCGCAGTTCGTCTCTGCATTCGGCGGCATTCAGCGCAGTCAATGTCTGAGCGCTCCCTGCTCAGACATTTCCACTGCGCCGAATGCCGCCGAATGCAGAGACGAACGGCGCAGGCGCGAGATTTCAGACGCCAGAAGCAGGGGGAGGATCGAATTCACTAGGAGATGGGCGTGCTGGAGCGAGGAGCTGGGCGGCAGTTTAGGAAGGTAGACGGAGCCTCTAGGTGCTGGAAAGACGCCCACATAGCACCTAGAGGCTCATTTGCATAAATATAAAAGTGCTTTTTTAAAGAAAACGGCGGAACGGATGAATATAATACTTGGCTTGTATGGTACATCAGACACTAGCGGATCGCTAGTGTCTGAAAACGAAATGTGTCCACAGCAAGTGGTAGAAACCCTTTAAAGCTTACGAAAATAATGGTGATTCTTACGGTTTTCCAGGGTCGTTTCTGTATCAACTATTCATAGTTTTCAAGATAACTGCTTGCAGTCATTCAATAGGAACATTTGCTGTTTACTTCTAGGCTATAACAATCCGTCCTGGTCCTGTATCGATTAGACAGACTCACAGCTCACAAAAAGACCGGGGGGGGGGGGGATTTTTGAAGTGACTTGTGCCAGTTTTCTTGTGGGAAAAAATTGGCAAAGGTTGGTGCATCCCTCTTTGGGTAAGGCTACATGCACACAAACGTATGTGTTTTGCAGTCCGCAAATTCCGCGGATCCGCCCCCAAAAAACGGATGACATCCGTATGCCATCCGTTTTTATTTTTGCGGATCCATTGTAACAATGCCTAAAACGGACAAGAATAGGACATGTTATATTTTTTTTGCGGGGCTACGGAACGGACATACTGATGCTGTCTGCATTTTTTGTGGACCCATTGAAATGAATGGGTCCGCATTCTATCCACAAGAAAAAAGGAACAGACACGGAAACAAACAACGTGCGTGTGCATGTAGCCTAAAGTTTACTATCATTTACTGTCATAGGCGGATCTTCCAACCCACAGTGGGGAGTCGTAGTTGTGGCACTGATAGGAGTGATGGTGGTTCACATCGGCTGTCCTCACTCCAATCCTCTCTGGGGTCATGCAGTGAAAGAAGGGCGCACCCTTTCTTCCCTTAGGGTACATCCTAGGCCTTTTTTAGGGGAACAGTTGGCAGGGTGCAAGGCAGGAGCGCAGGTGCAGGGTTGGTGAAAGGAGGATGCTGGAGTCAATGAACAGGCCGTTTGGTTACAATAAATAAAGTCTTTCTTTACTGAATAGATGATGGGAGAAGTAATAGCAGCAAAAGGCACAGGTCAGCGGTATATTATACAACAGGCTTTTCCCAATAGTTGTGTATAGGCAGTAGCAATGACGGTAGTAGTAGTCCTCTCTGAGTCTCATTCTCTCTCTCACGGCACACTTTGCAATCCTTCCAAATAACCACAGGCATGCAGTTTCTCATTAACACTTTTTGTGATTCCCTGGTTGCGGGATGCCGATCTTACATTCAGATGGCCTGTCCGTGTTCAAAGTTTTTAGTCTCAGGAATCAGGGCAACGGAGCGAGGCGCAGACGTAGCGCAGTGATAGCTGACTGAGGGGGAAGTAGCAGACCAGGATAGGGTTAATTTACATGGGAAGGGGGGGGTGGAGTGCGGCCGGGGAGGAGTAAGGGGTGGTGCGTCAGTTTCGCGGGCCGTTTATATGTTGGGTAGAGGGGGTGGGGCGGCACCGGAGGTCATTATTGTATGGTGAATTGCGGTGCGCAGGCGAGCGTTAGAGCATGGCGAGAGCGGCGTCTTTGGAGGAATTGCTGGTGGCTGTGCGGGCGGCGGCGGAACGGCACGGGTCTGAGTGGCTGGTCAGTAGTCTGCAGGCGGCTGGGGGGGCACCTGCTGTGCCTCCGACGGTTGCGGGGGTGAGAGTGGGGGCTAGGCGGTCGGTGCCGCCGGAGCGCTTGAGCCCGGAGGTGTCCCCTCGGGCGCGGCGTCGGCTTAGGAACCCCGCTGGGAACCCTCCGCCGGCGACGGCTGGGGCGGGCGGTTCTGCCGGCCGTCGCAGCGGGAGGACTGCAGCGCAGCGTGGTGCGGTCGCATGTGATTTGCGCAGCGGCGGTCGGTCGCGGTCGCCGGTTAGAGTGCCAGGGAGCGGGGTTGGCGGTGCTGTTGGTCGGGGCCCAGAGCGCGCGGCCGGGTGTGGTAGCAGAGCCCGGGTGTCTGGCGGTGGTCGTCTGAGGAGCAGTCGGGAGGACGCGGCTTCACTTACCCCTGGTGAGGGCCGAGCGGCGGGCACTTCCATTCGGACGCGGCGGGAGTCATCGCGGCTGGTGCTGGCGGTGGGCGGCGGTGAGGAGGCCAGAGGTGTAGAAGTTGCGGCTGTACGCTCTGCTCGTGTGGGCTCGGCGGCGGTTGAATCAGCCAGGAGTGTGCCGGCAGCGTCGCGGTCTCGATCTGTAGGCCGGCGGCTGGGGTCTACTGCGCAGCTGCAGAGTGCTAGGAGTGGACTATCGCCACCTGCTGGTGGGTCTGATGTGCCAGGCAGTGTTATTCAGAGGGAGACGTTGGCTGGGGGCCTGGGCCTCGCTCCATCCCCAGTGCAGCAGGTGGACACTGTTCCAGAGAGGGGTGCATTTGCGGCTCACGGTGGGACACCCGTGGAGCAGGAATTTAGTGACATTGAAGTGGATAGCGACCGTGATGTGCGGCTGCCGGGAGGTGGGCCTGCTCGCGGGGATGTGATCGGGTTGCAGCCACGCCATTTGGATCATGGCAGGGGTTTTGTGGAGGAACCGGCGCTAGAAGATGGAGAAGTTAGCCAGGAGGCTTGGGAGATCGAGGGCCGGATAGACGATGCAGTCGGCGCATGTCCCTCTACGTCCAGGATGTCGGTGGAATCGTCGCTGAGAGGTGCTACGGTGCGGTCGGCGGCTGCTGGGAGGACGCCCCAGGGACAGCCAGGTGAGAGGACGTCGGGGCGAGGTTCTGTAGTGGGGGTGGGGGGGGTGCAGTCTGGTGAGGACGAGTCAGCGCGGGAGTTATTGGCGGGTACGTGGACTTTGTTGTCTCGTTGTTGTCTCGTTGGAGGTGAAGAGGGGTGACCCCGGTGAGGGTGGACGTGATGGGGCCCTTTCTAGAGACGTATCCAAATAGGGAGGCGGCAGAGTTATTGTTCGCAGGGTTTCGGGATGGCTTTAGGATTCCGTGTTCGGCGGTTGGAGTGGGGGTGGCGGTGCGTAATTTGTCTTCGGCATTGCAGCGGCCGGAGGTGGTTTCCGAAAAAATTGCTAAGGAAGTGTCAGCCGGGAGGATTGCGGGCCCTTTTCTCGATTGTCCGTTGCCGGATTTGTGGGTTTCGCCTTTGGGTCTGGTCCCGAAGAAGGAGCCTGGCAAATTTAGGCTTATTCATAACTTGTCTTACCCGGCGGGGTGTTCTGTGAACGATGGGATTGACGATGAGCTATGCTCTGTGTCTTATACGTCGTTTGATGAGGCGATGAGGCGAGGTGTCGTCTCCGGCTGCAGTATGGGCTGCTGCGCCTGCGGCTGGGGACGGTGAGCGTCCGTGCGCGGCTGGTGTGGGGGGCTCTCCTGCAGTTGTGGCGGGGACGGCGGCGGCGGCAGTCGCCGGGAGTGGAGGTAGTCAGGGTACTGGGGATGAGGTCAGGCTGGCGGACGCTGCTAAGGGTGAGGTTTATGTGTGCTTCGAGGGGCCGTTGGGGGCTCATTTGAAGGCTGAGGTCAGGGAGAAGATTTGGAAGGACGAGTATGTGGAGATATTCTCGTTGCTTCCGTTGGACAGGTTTCAATTGGATAGGGTGAAGCCGGAGGAGAGTAAGAAGGAGGAGGAGGAGAAGCGGAGATACAGGCTGATTCCTCGTACCTTTTTGAATTGGTTGCAGGCCTTTGCTATTCTGGCTAGTGTGGTGGGCGAAAAGGCGCCGGAGCTATGCTCTGCTCTTTTTTGCTATATGGACGCTATAGGGGAGGCGTATCGGACGTATGGAGGGGTGGCGTGGCTCAGGTATGATGAGCAGTTTCGGCAGAGGAAGGCGGTCAGGCCTAGCATTAGGTGGGATCATAAGGACATAGGTCTATGGATGCGTTTGATGGCGGCGCCAAAAGGGGTAAGCCAGCCCTTTCGTGGGGCGGCCGGGGGTTCCTCGGCGTCAGAGACAGCAGGGGGGGTCAGGAGAGGTTGTTGCTGGCAGTTCAATGAGGGTCACTGCAAGTACCTGTCGGAATGTCGGTTCAAACATGAGTGCTCCGGTTGTGGCGGAGCCCACAGCTTTGCGCAGTGTTTCAAGCGTGGTAGAGGGAAGGGATTCGAGGCTGCGCAGAAGAGGGGTGACCCCGGTGAGGGTGGACGTGATGGGGCCCTTTCTAGAGACGTATCCAAATAGGGAGGCGGCAGAGTTATTGTTCGCAGGGTTTCGGGATGGCTTTAGGATTCCGTGTTCGGCGGTTGGAGTGGGGGTGGCGGTGCGTAATTTGTCTTCGGCATTGCAGCGGCCGGAGGTGGTTTCCGAAAAAATTGCTAAGGAAGTGTCAGCCGGGAGGATTGCGGGCCCTTTTCTCGATTGTCCGTTGCCGGATTTGTGGGTTTCGCCTTTGGGTCTGGTCCCGAAGAAGGAGCCTGGCAAATTTAGGCTTATTCATAACTTGTCTTACCCGGCGGGGTGTTCTGTGAACGATGGGATTGACGATGAGCTATGCTCTGTGTCTTATACGTCGTTTGATGAGGCGATGAGGCGATGAGGCGATTCGGTGGGTGCGGCAGGAGGCGGGATGGAGTTCTGTGCTGCATTACCTTGATGATTTTTTTTTTTTAGGGCCGGCGGGTTCCAGGGTGTGTTCGGTTTTGTTGCATACCATGGAGCGGGTGTCTGCGAGTTTTGGGGTTCCGTTGGCGCGTGAGAAAACGGAGGATCCGGCTACAATGGTGACGTTCTTGGGTATTGAGATTGACAGCGTTGCTATGGAGTGTCGGTTGCCTTTGGATAAGGTGGAGGACTTACGTCGTGAGGTGGGTTTGCTGCGGAATGCTAGGAAGGCGCAGCTTAGGCGGGTACAGTCCGTTTTGGGTAAGTTGAATTTTGCCTGTAGGATTTTGCCTATGGGTCGGGTTTTTTGTAGGCGTTTGTCTATGGCCACCGCGGGTGTGAAGGCCCCGTTTCATTTTGTGCGGTTGTCGGCGGAGGTGCGTGCGGATTTGGAGGTGTGGGAGAGTTTTTTGAGGGATTTTAACGGCCGTTCGGTGTGGATGGGTTCGCCCGTTTTTAATGTGGATTTGGAGTTGTTTACGGACACGTCTGGGTCGTGTGGTTATGGGGCTTTTTGTCAGGGGCAGTGGAGCGCGGGTGCTTGGCCGGAGGAGTGGAGGGTTGCCGGTTTCCTTGGGAACTTGGCTTTGTTGGAATTGTTCCCTATTGTTTTGGCTACCGAGTTGTGGGGGGATTTGTTGAGGAATAAGCGGGTGCGTTTTTGTTGTGACAATTTAGGGGTGGTGCAAGCGGTGAATAGTCAGTCGGCAAATTCGCCCCCTGTGGTGCGGTTACTTCGTCTTTTGGTTTTGAACGGTTTGAAGTTGAATGCGTGTTTTGTAGCGGTTCATGTACCTGGGGTTGATAATTCCATCGCTGATGCTCTTTCTCGTTTCCAGTGGGATCGGTTTCGCAGCTTGGTTCCGGGCGCGGAGGTGTCGGGTCTGCTGTGTCCTCAGTGGCTCTGGAGCGTGGCCTTGGGGTCTCGTTAGATCTGGTGCAACGGTCTGTGAGTAGCAGTACGTGGTCGGCTTATTCTTCTGTGTGGTCGCAGTGGGAACGTTTAATTGAGCAGGTGGGGGGTTGCAGAGGGGTGGGGGATTTTCATTCGTTGCTTGTTTATTTTGTGGGAATGTCGTTTAGCGATGGTCTGTCTTTTTCTGTGGCTGCTAAGAGGGTGGCGGCTGTAGCTTTTTGGTTGCGTATGAGGGGTTTGGCCGATGTGTCCCGGAGTTTTTTGGTGAGACAGGCGTTGAAGGGGTATCGTCGCAGTGTGGTGAGGAAGGATTCCCGTCGTCCGGTTTCTTTTCAGATTCTGCAGTTGTTATGGGATCGGGCAGGGTGCGTGTGTGAGTCTTGGTATGAGGTGTGTTTGTTTAGAGCAGCCTTTTCCTTGGCTTTCTTTGGGGCCTTTCGGGTTTCTGAGCTGGTGGCGGCTAGTCGTGTGCGTGGGGGTGGCTTGTTGCGGGAGGATGTGAGTGTTTATGAAGGGGGCTTGCGTTGTGTTTTGCGTAAGTCAAAAACGGATTGGCAGGGGGGTGTGCATTGTGTTGCGGTCTCTGCCGGGTTCGGTGGTGTGTCCAGTTCGTTGTTTGGAGGATTTTTTGGTGCTTCGGCCGAGTGGGGGGGAGGTGTTGTTGGTCCATGCGGATGGCTCGGTTTTGTCGCGTTACCAGTTTGTGGCGGTTTTTCGGAAGTGTTTGACAGCGGCGGGTTATGTGGCGAGTGAGTTTGCGTCACATTCATTTCGGATCGGCGCGGCGACGGAGGCCGCCAGATGGGGCTTGGGTGAGGATGTCATTATGCGGATTGGCCGGTGGGAGTCTGCGTGTTTTCGTTCATATATTCGTCCGCACATGTTGTGATATTGGTGTGTAGGGGGGGGGGGGGGTGGTCTGTTTGTCGGTGAATCGTTCATTGCCTGTTGTGGTCACCGTTTGTTTCTTTTGTGTGTTTACAGGTTCGCGTTCTTGCTTGGCGTGGATTTTCGGTCATTCCTACGTGTACTGGGGGGCGTTGAGAGCAGATGTGCGGAGGAGCGGTCGGCAGTTAGGTTTTCAGCCGGGCGAGTTGCAGGTCCGGTGGATTGGTTTGCGGGGTATGTTGTGGGGGCGCGTGTTGCCTGAATTCCATGCTTTTGCCTCCTTTGACAGGTGCCCGGACATTGTGGTTTTGCATGTGGGTGGGAATGACTTAGGTGTTCGCCGCTCGAGAGACGTCATTAGGGACATCAAATTGGATTTGTTGCGGTTGACGGAGGAGTTCCCGGATTTGTTGGTCGTGTGGTCGGAGGTGGTAGCTAGTGTTGAGCGCGAATATTCGAATTACGAATTTTTTTCTCGAATATCGCAATTTCGAGATTTCGCGAATATTTAGAATATCGTTCTATATATTCGCGAATTCGAATATTCGTATTTTTTTTTTTATTATAATATTTTTTTTCTTTCCCACTTCTCTAAAGTTGTTCTTACCTGTCCTTTGGATTCCTGGCTTCCTGGCTGCTCCAGTCAGTGGCGTTTTCAACTTACTGCTATATTCCATATTAGCTAAATTACAATCTAATCTATATGTGTATTTTACGAAATTTCGCAAGTTGCGATGCGAGTAATATAATACGAAATAATCGCATGAAGATTTTAACTTAGCACTGCTATATTCCATATTCTAGCCTAATATGGAATATAGCTGTGCTAAGTTAGCACTGCTCTATTCCACACTAGGCTAGAATATGGAATATAGCAGTGCTAAGTTGAAATCTTCATGCGATTATTTCGTGTTATATTACTCGCATCGCAACTTGCGAAATTTGCAAATGTTCTTAATATTGCTCTAACTTCGTCTTTTAGAATATTACGAATATTCTAAAAGACGAAGTTAGAGCAATATTACGAAATTTCGTAAAATACACATATAGATTGTAATTTAGCTTATATAGTGCTATAATCCCTTTTTTTTTCCTCTAATTTTTTTTGCCTCTTCTGAACTTAAGTTTTGTAAAATATGTACACTGTTAAAAAATATTACTATAGCAGTATATTAGCTTAAATACAATCTATGTGTATTTTACGAAATTTCGTAATATTGCTCTAACTTCGTCTTTTAGAAATTTCGTAATTTTGCTCTAACTTCGTCTTTTAGAATATTCGTAATATTCTAAAAGACGAAGTTAGAGCAATATTAAGAACATTTGCAAATTTCGCAAGTTGCGATGCGAGTAATATAACACGAAATAATCGCATGAAGATTTCAACTTAGCACTGCTATATTCCATATTCTAGCCTAGTGTGGAATAGAGCAGTGCTAACTTAGCACAGCTATATTCCATATTAGGCTAGAATATGGAATATAGCAGTGCTAAGTTGAAATCTTCATGCGATTATTTCGTATTATATTACTCGCATCGCAATTTCGGCTTTTGCAAATGTTCTTAATATTGCTCTAACTTCGTCTTTTAGAATATTACGAATATTCTAAAAGACGAAGTTAGAGCAATATTACGAAATTTCGTAAAATACACATAGATTGTATTTAAGCTAATATACTGCTATAGTATTATTTTTTAATAGTGTACATATTTTACAAAACTTAAGTTCAGAAGAGGCAAAAAAAAAATTAGAGGCAAAAAAAGGGATTATAGCAGTATATTAGCTAAATTACAATCTATATGTGTATTTTACGAAATTTCGTAATATTGCTCTAACTTCGTCTTTTAGAATATTCGTAATATTCTAAGAGACGAAGTTAGAGCAAATCACGAAATTTCGTAAAATACACATATTAGCCTAGCCATAGTCAATTAGCATAGGAACGTTGCCTTATACTATCAAGATAAATAATCGCAATACGCGAAAAAAAAATTCGTATATTATTCGCGATAATTGGAATAATTACGAATATTCGATTTCGACGAATATAACACGAATATTCATTCGAATATTCGCGAAATATCGCGAAATCGAATATGGCACCTCCCGCTCATCACTAGTGGTAGCAAGGAGTTCGTGGCGTTTTGCGAGGTCTGTGGACCGCATCAACAAGGCTCGGGCAAAAGTGAACAAGGAGGTGGGGCGCTTCGTTCGGCGGCAGGGTGGTTTTGTGGTTCGTCACAGGGAGTTGGAGGTGGCTTCGCCTCAATTCCTCAGGTCGGATGAGGTGCATCTTAATGAGATCGGCATGGACTTGTGGGCATTGGGTCCATAGGTGAGGTGTCTCCTATGTGCGTCGGTGGCAGGTAACGGGGGGTCCTGGAAGGCAATACTATGTTTAGTAGGTGCATGACACGTTGGAGCATGCATCCATGTGGTTCGGTAAGCTGAAAGATGGGGGCTCCTGTTGGGCTAAAAAGGCCTACAGGGGTAGAGGAATATATGGTTTTTGGAGGATTTGGTGCCCTTGGGTCGGCGAGTGCGGCCGAGGGTAAGGAGGAAGATGTGTGGAGTGAAGATCGCAGCTTGCTAGGGTTGCCTTCTAGGATCCTACCGCAGAAGTAAAATGTTATCACATTGTATTGATATGTTTGTATTTATTTGTTGATATTTATTAATGTATGGTTTAAAAATGATGTTCGAATATTAGTGCTGCTTTAATAAACGGCTGCTATGGCCTATTCCACCAAGAATTACGGTCTACGTGTTTTATTGGGATAGGGGTTAATGGTGTGGGGTATGAGGGGTCTGAGAATATCTTACCTCCTCAAGTCATGGTGTTTTGCTTGAAAAGGCTTCTCTTTGGGTCCACACTGTAGGGGCACACACATGCATGTGTTGTGTCAAGTGTTGTTCAGCTAAGACTCACCAAGAGGCAGGACTAGCCCATCACCCTGGAAACTTGGCTAAGAATGCCAGTGTTAACTAGTTGTTGCCCATACATAACTATTTGGGATGTACATAATGCATAAGGAAATAAGTGCAGCTATGAAAATGAGTTTATCGTGCAAGGATCCAAAGTACCTGATGCCATGGATGTTTTTGATGGCATAACTAATCTCTCGCCGTAGGTCCTTCTCCTCAAACTCTGTCTGCAATAGAATGAAAATATAAGAAGGGTGAAGATAAATCATTAAGCATAATAGTATGTCATATCATGTCAACAATACCGCAAAAAGATCCTGGATCTTTAAGGTTCAGGTGAATCACACTTAGATCATCACGATTTCTTTGGGGATCTAAGTACAGTTAATTTCAACATCATGGAGTCTAAGTGTTGCAGTGTGACAGACAATGGCCATGGACCCACTGTGCCAACTAACTGATTTGGCTTTGAGCTCAACAGGGCATTGTCATGGCAGTCCACTTGGATTCACCCTTTAATCCCCATAAAGGGATGTGGACTTCGTTGTAGGGAACAAACACCCAAGAGTCAGGCTAAAGTCAGGGCAGATATACAAAAACAAAACAACCAAAAGGGATCCTCATGCCCAAGATAACATTAGCATATAAAATCCATATTGCGGCAATAGTACGAGGATCAACCTGTAAACAGTCACGAGTACCAGCGCCCATTAAAAAATACAAAACCTATAAAAGAAACGAAGCTGATTACGTACTAATGTCAATTATTATAAATACTTTATTAATTACAAAAAATGATATATATCACGGACATAATCATTAAAAGCCAAGTGGGCAGAAAAAACACCATCCTGAAGGGACACAGGCTACAGGCAACATTATCATAAATTGATGTATGAGTGAGTAATAAATACATTTGTATATAGATGAATCATGAGTGTCACAAAAGGTAGGTCATAAATCATACTGTATGTTATGGGGAGCTACAGGTGAAGAGAATAATAACTACCGGTCCAAAGAGAGGATCCAAAAAATAATCACCCACCTCTACCCATACAACCTATGCAGCATAGAGAAAAAGTAAAGGAGAACCTACCAGGACAAGTGCCATGTGTCAACCAACAAGGATGGCGTTACCCCAACGCATGTTTCAGCGTGGCTTTTCTACCATTATTCAGTACTATTATTCGAATTGCATATTTGTATTTTAATTTATACTTGTACTTTAAATATACACTAAGGGTAGATACAGAGTATTATTCATTGACAATGAAGAGGTGGATGATGGCGATCTGTGTCTACACTAACCACCAGAGGAGGGGGTGCTTTCCTCTCCTCCTCTTCTTCTTTTTCAGTGATGTCATGATTTGCTTTCCCTTCTCCCCTAGACGTCTGCGCGCGGTGTGCGGCGCTGTGCGCAGCCCCTCTGGTCCGGCGTCCTTACGTAGTTCCACCTGTGGTGGGGGTGTGGCAATGTGACGCCGGCCGGAGGGGAGGACCGTGCGCTGCGATCCGCTCACGGTGCAGCCAGTTGGCGCCCAGGTGATTGAGGGAACGAATCAGCAGGCAAGTGTTCTATTGGAGGAGGGGGATTTATAACCTGGTCTCCACAGTTATGGCGTTACCCCCTGACCAAGGCACGCCGAAACGCGCGTTGGGGTAACGCCATCCTTGTTGGTTGACACACAGCACTTGTCCTGGTAGGTTCTCCTTTACTTTTTCTCTATGCTGCATAGGTTGTATGGGTAGAGGTGAGTGATTATTTTTTGGATCCTCTCTCTGGACCGGTAGTTATTATTCTCTTCACCTGTAGCTCCCCATAACCTGCAGGGGGCTCAGGTGGACTTGTCTGGTGTACCCCAGAGAACTTTGAGCCCGCAATTCCTGATTTTGTTGGTGAATCAGGAATCCATATTTACACAGTGGGCTTCACCGAATACGACTTTTTCAGTCTTTTTTTCAGTGCGGAACTGGTAAATCTGATGGTGGAGCAGACGAACCTGTACGCCCAACAGTTCGTTGCTCAACACCCGGGCTCGTTTTTGGCTAGGCCCGGTGGCTGGACCCCGGTCAGTGCAGCCGAGATGAGGATGTTTTGGGGCCTCGTGCTGCATATGGGCCTAGTCAAAAAGCCCAGTGTCAGGCTGTACTGGAGTGTGGACGTCCTCTACCAGACCCTACTCTACAATATGGCCATGACACGTTCCCAATTTGAAATGCCTGTATTATGCAGATAATGCAGCATGTCCCCCCCAAGGTGATCCTGCCTATGACCGTCTGTATAAGATACGGCCGGTCATCGATCACTTTGGGGCCAAATTCATGGAGGCCTATATACCTGGTAGGGAGGTCGCGGTTGATGAGTCTCTCATTGCGTTCAAGGGGAGACTCATTTTCCGCCAGTATGTTCCCTCAAAGCGGGCGAGGTATGGCATGAAGCTGTACAAACTTTGTAAGAGTACCCCAGGGTACACCACTCTTGGTGTTAGCGGGAAACTTGTGTGGGACCTTATGCACCCACTGCTAGATAAGGGTTACCACCTATACGTTGATAACTTTTATACTAGTATCCCCTTGTTCCAGTCCCTCACCGCCAGATCCACGTTCGCTTGTGGGACTGTGCAGAAAAATCTGAGCGGCCTCCCTGCCTACCCCCTCCAGGTACCTATCCCCAGGGGTGAGACCCGTGCCCTTACCACTGGAAACCTGCTGCTGGTCAGATATAAGCACAAGAGGGATGTCCTTGTACTGTCCACAATTCATGGTATAGGCATCACCCGTGTCCCTGTGCGAGGTACCACGGCAACGGTCCTCAAGCCCGATTGTATCGTCGACTACAATCGGTATATGGGAGGAGTTGATCTCTCTGATCAAGTCCCCAAGCCATATAACCCCATGCGCAAAACCAAGGCATGGTACATAAAGGTTGCGGTCTACCTGGTGCAGGTTGCCATGTACAACTCTTTTGTACTGTTCCAGAGCGCTGGCAACACAGGGACATGCCTCCAGTTCTATGAGGCAGTCCTCAAGACCCTGATCTTTTCTGACCAGGAAAGAGCAGGTGGGAGTACCTCGGGAATGGGAGGCGCCCGGATCGTCCCTGGCCAACACTTTCTAGGTGTGGTCCCCCATACTGGAACGAAGGGACGAACCCCAATTAAATGCAGAGTGTGTCGCAGGAGGGGGATACGGAAGGACACCACTACTCAATGTGACACGTGCCCCGATCATCTGGGCCTCTGCGTTGGAGTTCTAAATGTATAATCCCCTTCACCAACTTAGCCACTGACTATTCAAAAAACTATGGTTCTTGACTTGAGACACCCCAAAAAACATTTTTTTGGAGAACTAAAAAAAATTTAAAGTAGACTTACAAGATAGCGCAGCGTCGGTAATAATATACCCCTAACCCCCCAGATTAACATGGTAAAAAATAAATTAAAAAAAGGTGCAAAAAAAAATTTTTTTTTGTCACCTTACATAAAAAAAAGTGTAATAGCAAGCGATCAAAAAGTAATATAGCCCCAAAAATAGTGCCAATAAAACCGTCCCCTCATCCCGCAAAAAATGAGCCCCTACATAATACAATCGGCTAAAAAACAAAAAAAAATTACTCTTAGACTATAGAGATACCAAAAAATTCTTTTTTGTATCCAAAAAGATAATATAGTCTAAAACCTAAATAATTGTAAAAAAAAATAGACTTATTAGATACCGCCACGTCCGTAATAATCTCCTCTGTAAAAATGACCCAACCCCCAGATTAACACGGTCAAAAAAAAAACGGTGCAAAAAAAGTTTTTTTTTGTCATCTTACATAACAAAGTGTAATAGCAAGCGATCAAAAAGTCATATGGCCCCCAAAATAGTGCCAATGAAACAGTCCCCTCATCCTGCAAAAAATGAGCCCCTACCTAATACAATCGGCTAAAAAACTATAGTCTAAGAGTCATTTTTTTTTTGAGATACAAAAAATGTCTTTTTTTGTATCCAAAAAGATAATATAGTCTAAAACCTAAATAATTGTAAAAGAATAGACTTATTAGGTATCGCGGCGTCCGTAATAATCTCCTCTGTAAAAATACCCCATGACCCAACCCCCCAGATTAACACGGTCCAAAAAAAAAAAATTAAAAATGGTGCCAAAACAGCTATTTTGGGCACTTTTCTGTTTCAATCAGTCGTTTCCGGTAAAAACTAAGGGTTAACAGCCAAACAAAACTTTATATTTATTACCCTGATACTGCAGTTTACAGAAATGCCACATTTGTGGTTGTAAACTGCTGTATCAGTAAAAGGGAGGTGCAAAAGGAACGGACATGGTTTCTGGAAGGCCGATTTTGATGGCCTTTTTTATTGACACCATGTCCCTTTAGAAGCCCCCCTGATGCCCCCCTAGAGTAGAAACTCATTAAAAGTGACCCCCATCTAAGAAACTACACCCCTTAAGGTATTCAAAACTGATTTTACAAACTTTATTAACCCTTTAGGTGTTCCTCAACAGTTTATGGCAAATGGAGATTACATTTCAGAATTTCAATTTTTGGTAACCTTACCTCACAAAAAAGTAATATAGAGCAACCAAAAAACATATGTACCCTAAAAATAGTCCCCAAAAAACTCCACCTTATCCCGTAGTTTCCATAATGGGGTCACTTTTAGGGAGTTTCTACTGTAGGGATGCATCAGGGGGTCTTGAAATAGGACATGGTGTAAATAAACCAGTCCATAAAAATCTGCCCCCTAAAACCCACACGGTGCTCCTTTCCCTCTGCACCCCGCCGTGGGGCCGTACAGTAGTGTACGACCACATATGGGGTGTTTCAGTAAATCCCCATTTGCCAATGACTCTTGTGCAACACCTAAAGGGTTAACGAAGTTTGTAAAATCAGTTCTGAATACCTTGAGGGGTGTAGTTTCTTAGATGGGGTCACTTTTATGGAGTTTCTACTCTAGGGGTGCTTTAGGGAGGCTTCAAATGGGACATGGTGTAAAAAAAACAGTCCAGCAAAATATGCCTTACAAAAACCATATGGCGCATCTTTCCCTCTACGCCCTACTGTGTGGCCGTACAGTAGTCTACGACCACATATGGGGTGTTTCTGTAAACGGCAGAGTCAGGGCAATAAAGATACAGTCTTGTTTGACTGTTAACCCTTAATTTGGTAGTGGAAAAAATGGGTTAAAATGGAAAAATTGGCAAAAAAAATGACATTCTGAAATGACATCCCCATTTGCCAATAACTCTTGTGGAGCACCTAAAGGGTTAAGATAGTTTGTGAGATCAGTTTTGAATACCTTGAGGCCTCTTTCACACGGGCGTCATTTTTTTTGCCCGGATAAGAGCCGGGTGCGTTGCGGGAAAATGCACGATTTTTTCTGCGCAAGTGCAAAACATTGTCATGCGTTGCACTCGCGTGAGAAAAATCGCGCATGTTTGGTACCCAAACCCGAACTTCTTCATAGAAGTTCGGCCTTGGGATTGATGTTCTGAAGATTGTATTATTTTCCCTTATAACATGGTTATAAGGGAAAATAATAGCATTCTGAATACAGAATGCATAGTAAACCAGCGCTAGAGGGGTTAAAAAAATAAATAAATAATTTAACTCACCTTAGTCCACTTGCTCGCGAAGCTGGCATCTCCTTGTGTCTCCGCTGCTGATGAACAGGACCTGGGGTGAGCTGCTCCATTAAATATCGGTTAAGGACCTTTCATGACGTCACTCCGGTCATCACAAGGTACGTCACATGATCTTTTACCATGGTGATTCACCATGGTAAAAGACCATGTGATGACCGGAGTGACGTCATCGAAGGTCCTTAACCGATATTTAATGCAGCAGCTCACCCCAGGTCCTGTTCATCAGCAGCGGAGACACAAGGAGATGCCAGCTTCGCGAGCAAGTGGACTAAGGTGAGTTAAATTATTTATTTATTTTTTTAACCCCTCTAGCGCTGGTTTACTATGCATTCTGTATTCAGAATGCTATTATTTCCCCTTATAACCATGTTATAAGGGAAAATAATAATGATCGGGTCTCCATCCCGATGGTCTCCTAGCAACCATGCGTGCAAATCGCACGGCATCCGTACTTGCTTGCGGATGCCATCCGATTTTCACACACCCCATTCACTTCTATGGGGCCTGCGTCACGTCAAAATCGGAAAATATAGAGCATGCTGCGATTTCAACTGAACGCACAAGTGATGCGTTAAAAACATCGCTCATGTGCACAGCCCCATAGAAATGAATGGGTCAGGATTTAGTGCGGGTGCCATACGTTCGCCGCACGGATCGCACCCGCACGGAAAAGTCGCCCGTGTGAAAGGGGCCTGAGGGGTGTAGTTTCTAACATGGGGTCATTTTTGGGGGGGTTCTATTATGTAAGCCTCACAAAGTGACTTCAAACCTGAACTGGTCCCTAAAAAAATGGGTTTTTGAAAATTTCGGAAAATTTGAAAAAGATTTGCTTCTAAACTTCTAAGCCTTGTAACATCCCAAAAAATAAAATAGCATTCCCCAAATGATCCAAACATGAAGTAGACATATGGGGTATGTAAATTAATAACTTTTTGGGGAGTTATTACTATGTATTGTAGAAGTAGAGAAATTGAAAGTTAGAAATTTGCAAATTTTTCAAAATTTTGGGTAAATTTGGTATTTTTTGATACTCCATTTTACCAGTGTCATGAAGTACAATATGTGATGAAAAAAACAATCTCAGAATGGCCTGGCTAAGTAAAAGTGTTTTAAAGTTATCACCACATAAAGTGACACTGGTCAGATTTGCAAAAAATGTCCTGGTCCTTAAGGTGAAATAAGTCTGTGTCCTGAAGGGGCTAAGGGGTTTAAAACACCCTGTGCCATTGCATTTATTTTTATTTTTTAAACCATTCCATAAATTGTCTATTATTGGAGTAGGTGCCTGCTGATGGTTAGACACGGTAGAAATCAGAAAAAGCAGTGGCTTGTTCTGAACAAGCGTCCACAAATTCTCCCTTTTTTGGGAGCAGCAGTGCAGTGCAAAACCTCATGGAGATGGCAGAAGGTATGCAGCTATTTAGTGGTAGTAGTGGCAGTAGGGGGAATAGCAGATGCAGTACAGTATGGAAAAGTATGGAAAACTATGGCATACAGGCATACAGCAGCAGTTGCATTACTGGGCCAGTGATAAATAGCCACTGTCAGCAATGGCAGATCTAATCATTGCCATCAGCCAGAGATGTGTGGAAATCTTCATGGATTAATGTGCATGAATAATTTTGACATAGGTAATTTGGACACTTGCACAGGACAATTCTGCCTGCTAAGGTGTGAAGATGCCACTTGCTGTGCTGAATTTCCTCTCTGAGCTGACACTGGCGGCTAGACAAGTCAGTAAAGTTATATCAAACTGGGCCAGTTCCAGCCATTGATCCAATCTACCTCCCCACAATTCCATGGAGTCAGGGAACAGTCAGGGGTGTAGCTATAATTGAAGCAGCGGAAGCGACTGCTTTGAGGCCCACCAAGGCAGAGGACTAAAAGATTTTATTGTCTGGTTGCCCTCAACAGTATTACACAATGACATTATATACAGTGACATGACATACAGTATATTCGTGTAGGATACAGATGTAGTGGCTTCCTGGTCTGAAAAAGAGATCTTGCTTAGCCGCAGGAGTGGGGGTTGCACGGGAGGAGGGGGTTATAAAGAAGATCCTGGGGGTTCCAGGGTTTCTGCAGGAGAAAGGGCACAGCCTAGGTACGAGTTAACCTAGTGGTTCAGGCGGTGCATGTCCATCTGCTGATGTGCATCAGGTTGGCGCTGTAGCAGCAACTGCTCCCTCATGTAGCAAACTGAACTGGCTGCTGAAACTTCTGCTACTTGCTGTAGCAGAAACAGCAGGAGAGTGCTGACTTAAATTTGGGTGAAGGCACGGAACTGCACCACATTTGGAGAACGAGACACATTTTACAGAGAGCTGGCAAAAAGTATGAATGCCATACAGACAAATAATATTTTGATGAAGACGCAAAACTGTGCCACATTTGAGATTGACAAGACATGTTTTACGGACAGCTGGTAAGAAATTACCACAACTAACTAGTACAGCAGCAACTGCACTGCCAGCAACCTGGCCAAGTAGGAATTGAGCTTGCTCACAACTAGATTTCTGGGCGCATAGAGTTGTTTTTTGGCCACACATTCCATTATAGATGACTGAAAACCGAGTGGAGGAGGAGGAGTCCGAGTGGAAGAACAAGTAACTGATGATGACGATAATAATAACACTGTAGTGCTGTGGAATGAGGCCTGGCTGCCACAAAGAAGACAGGGAGATGGAGGGCAGAATTGTTCTGAATGTTGGCCAGTTCTGTTTTCCCACTGGATGTGGTGATGTTGCCTGATGTGCTGCAATACAGACCTCATACCTGTTTGTTTTTGAAACAATTTAATTTAATTCACACAGCTTGCAGCAGCCGATCTTGGTCTAGGTCTGGCACCCACAGCATCAGCACCATTACCAATTCAACCAGAAGCAGATCTGTCCCTGGCAGTGTTTTAGGAGGTTTTGGCCATATGTTGCCTCTGTTCTTTATTGCCGTTGCGGTCAGCTCCCTCCTCTTCTGATGTCACCTCCTCCTCAGTACCATGAGCTGGCTTCTAGGTTCTGTCCAACACATCATCATCATCATCATCATTGTTCTCACTCTCCCCGCCACTTTTATAAGACTGTGCTATGTCATCTCGGGCCACTTGGCCTGTATCGCAATTCCCTCCTCAGTATTTGCCCCAAGTGCCACTGTTGCTAGGGCTGGCACTACTCCTAACGCCAACACTGTGTATACAAGTGCCTCTGCTACTACTATCAACACCCCACCAAAACAGCAATGCATGGGGTCCCCTGCCTCGGCTAAACCTCCTCCTCATGACAGTCCAAGCGCTGACTGTGCTCACGCAATTCCTAAACAGGAAGACCATTATGAGTTATGAGTATATTCCATAGCACATGTGGTGTTGTTGCCTGTAGGAAAAAATAAGGTGCCCCACTAGGTGGGGGCAGTGAAGACGATGACGCAAGTGAAATGCTTCTTTGGGGCTGCAAGGAGGAGGAGCAGGAGGATGCACTGATCGCTGGCTCAAAGGCACAATGTCGCAGGCGACATTGAGATCTGGTGCCTACTGGAAGAGAGGGACAATTGTGGCCTGCAGTTGCTGCTGCTACTACTACTACTACTACTACTAGCTAGATGGCTGGTGCTGCTACTGTTGTCTTCCTTACTACAGCCACCCACATTCTCACTTGTTTTCCACTCTGTAGTTTACCAGACATTTTATTATGAGGCCTATAAATGAAAAGTCACAGGGTTGGCACACAGATAATTAAATAGTAGCAAAATTGAAAAAAAATTCCCGTAATTAACAGACAGGTGCAATTAAATGTCCCTCTTCTTCTATAAACACACTGCGCACTGGTATTCCCAATTTAATGGTATATTAACACAGTACAGTGCATTAAATGAAACTAATATGTTGATGCCATGATATGTGCTGAAATGCACAATTACAAATGGTAGCTAAACTGAAACAGTGTTTATTATCCTGTCCTGTGACATTGCTGTGCACATCACCTTTTACTTTTATCTGTGTGTTTATTATCCTGGCACTATGACATCACCATGTGCATTATCCTTATAGTATGGTGATAGGTTTATTATTCCCAGGCTGTGACATCACTGTGTGCAGTAATGCTTTTTCATGACTTCACAGTGTTTATTATGCTTGTACTGTGACATCACTGTGATTATTCCTGAGCCATTCCATTACTAATGAGCTGTGACATCACTATTTGTAATTAACATGTGAGGAGATATTGCAGGATCATGCTTTCTGAATTACTGGATGACAGATTAAAAGAATTCTGGTTTATTTTAATGATTTCAAACACGTTTCTAGTTAAAATGTAATCTGGGAGCTTGTTAACTGACCACCAGCAGCAAGGATCACAATTAAGTAAACTGTTTTTTTTTTTCTATCACTCCAATTAAAGAAATAGGTATTTACCTTTAGTAACTCAAAAGGGAAACGCTCGTGAAAAATCCGATTGATTTTTGCACCACTCGATAGCTCCAGGGTATCCACTTGATGTCCCGATCCTCCAATTCTTTTCTCAAAATCAAGTGCAAAATTCTGTACCAACCTTTAAAATAAATAAATGAAGCACACCTCATAGGTATCAAACACAACTCAACATAAAACAGCAGCTTCTGTATTCTTACTCTAACTGAATGTGTGGCCTTTTGTGCCATTATTGCTTCACAAGTGAAGGAAGAGGTTTTTTTTTTTTAAGTAGCCAACTGTATGCTGCATGTGTTCGCCATTGACTTTCCTTTTTCACAAAACACACTATAGCAAACATTTTTCTTACAGCATTAACCAGTTTGAGACCAGGCCATTTACCCCCCTCCCCTCCCCCTTTCCTGACCAGGAGCATTTTCCACTTTTTTAAGTACATGCGAAAGCCAAAGCTTTTTTTTTTCCCCCGTTGGGTTATATATATATATATATACTTATTGCACAATTTTTGGTGACACATGGGACTTTTTTTTTATCTTACAATTTTTGGGTTTTTATTTATAATAAAAAGGAAAATGTAAATAAGGGAGGAAAAAAAAAAAATCTGTTTTCACATTTTTTATTGTTGTTTATAGCACAACAAGCAGCTAAAAAATTTTTTTTTATGATGTCCCCTTTCCATAACGGTCATTTTGATGCATGGGATGTATGGTTTATTGAGGCTAGAGGCTACATTGCGGGGTGTGGTGTTTTTTGTTTTTCATTTTTTTTTTATTACTTTACACTTTGTGCCCGTCATGAGGTCATACAAGACGTTTGGGGGACATTGAACTTTACATTTTTTTATTGCCGATTTCTTCTGTAACTGCGGCTGACATATTAGTTACAGGGGGAATACAGTCTCTAGTGAGGTTGTACAACCTCACTGTAGAGCTGGTCCAGGTCTGCCAAGACCAAGCAGCTTTGACAGACCCTGGGAATCATTAGACCTGAGTTTTGCCACTTTCGCCACTTTCTGATCTCTATACACAGTGCCTATTCACACTACTTTTGTGCTCTCCTTACTGATCTCATGCTGCTCCCAATCCAATATTTCCTAAGCCCCCCAGCAGTCTTTGGACTGTATTTCTTAGTCCCTTTCTACATGAACATATGCCTGCTGCAGCCAGTAATTACTGGGAGCATCACCTACAGTCCCTTGACTTTTTTCGTGTTTTGGTGCCTCACAATCTGAAATAACATTAATTGTTTGAGGATTTGCATCATTTAATTTACAAAACATGCCCACAACTTTGAAGATGTTTTTTAGTTTTTAGTTTTTTATTGTGAAGAAAACAACAAATAGGACAAAATAACAGAAAAAGTCAATGTGCATAACTATTCACCCCCCTAAAGTCAATATTTTGCGGCAATCACAGCTCCAGGTCGCTTTGGATAAGTCTCTATGAGCTTGCCACATCTTACCACTGGGATCTTTGCCCATTCCTCCTTGTGAACAGCAATCTTTAAGTCTGACCACAGATTTTCTATTGGATTGAGATCTGGGCTTTGACTAGGCCATTCCAACACATTATAGTTCCCCTTAGGCTGGGTTCACACGGGCGAGATTTCCACACGGGTGCAATGCGTGAGGTGAACGCATTGCACCCGCACTGAATCCGGACCCATTCATTTCTATGGGGCTGTGCACATGAGCGGGGATTTTCACGCATCACTTGTGCGTTGCATGAAAATCACAGCATGCTCTATATTGTGCGTTTTTCACGCAACGCAGGCCCCATAGAAGTGAATGGGCCTGCGTGAAAATCGCGATCTTCACGCATGGTTGCTAAGATGAAAGTCTATTCAACTGTATTATTTTCCCTTATAACATGGTTATAAGGGAAAATAATAGCATTCTTTATTACAGAATGCTTAGTAGAAGGTCAATTGAGGGTTAAACAATAAAAATAAAATTAACTCACCACCTCCGATTGATCGCGTAGCTGCCGGTCTCCTGTTCTTTCTTCAGGACCTGTGGTGACGTCACTGTGCTAATCACATGATACATCACATGATCAATGACCATGGTGATGGACCATGTGATGAGCTCAGTGACATCACCACAGGTCCTTTGACACTTCCTGAAGAAAGAACACGAGACCGGCAGCTACGCGATCAATCGGAGGAGGTGAGTTAATTTTTTATTATAAATTTTTTAACCCTCAATTGACCTTCTACTAAGCATTCTGTATTAAAGAATGCTATTACTTTCCCTTATTTTCCCCTTAAGGGAAAATAATTACATCTACACAACCTTGAACCCAAACCTGAACTTCAGTGAAGAAGTTCGGGTCTGGGTACCACATTCAGTTTTTTTATCACGCGCGTGCAAAACGCATTGCACCCGCACAATATAATGCATCCTGAGCCAAAACGTGACGCCCGTGTGAACCCAGCCTTAAACCACTCAAGTGTTGCTTTAGCAGTGTGTTTGGGGTCATTGTCCTGCTGGAAGGTGAACCTGTAACAATGAAATTGGCCTCCGATTCACCTATGAATTAGACCTTAACACAATCACCTTTCTAGATGTACGGGTGACAAAGGAGGGTGACAGACTTTTGACGAACATACATAGGAAAGCTACGGCCACTAATTCATTGCTTCACTGGAATAGCCATCACCCTGTCCCCCTTAAACGGGGTTTACCCAGGGGTCAATATCTCCGAGTCAGGAGGAATTGCTATGAGGGCGAGTCCTTTTTCAGTGAAGCAAGGAGATTACAGGACAGATTTAGGGCCAGGGGATATCCGCAGACAGTTCTGAATGAGGCCTTCAAATATGCACAGGAGAAGAATCGGGCTGACCTTCTGGTCCCGAGACATAGAGCCTTAGATAAACAGCAACCGATGCGGATAATCTCCACTTTTGACGTAGCCAACCAAAAAGTGATGAGTGTCTTGAAGAAATACTGGTCTATACTGCGGATGGACTCTGATCTATCCGATGTTGTCACTGATCACCCCTCTGCCACGTATCGGCGGGGAAAAAGCATTAAAGATCGTCTTGTGCACAGCAACTTTACACCCCCAGTCAAAATGGGTACATGGCTGGACCATAAACCTATAGGTGTTTTCAGATGTGGCTTCTGTAAGGCATGTGAATATATCTCAACATCTAAAGGTTATTACGTGCTCTGTAACCAAACAGACCTTCCAGGTTCATCAATTGTAGGAGTAAAGGGGCAATATATATCTGCCAGTGTACGTGTTCAATGGACTATATAGGTAAAACAGTGAGAGAGGTGAGGAGGAGGATCCTTAAACATGTGAATGATATAGTGAAAAAGAATGCCACACCGGTGGCACTGCATGTAAATGACTACCATGGGGGGGACCCGAGATGTTTAAGATTCTCGGTTCTTGAATTGGTACCTCCTTTTCCCCGGGACGGTGACTGGGACAGGAAGATCCTTCAGAAGGAATGTGAATGGATACATCGGTTCTGGTCCCATTCCCCCCACGGGAATAATGAGAGATTAACTTTTTCTTGTTTTCTCTGACTGTTATTAATAAGGCAGCCGGTGCCCTGTTTCTGTTGTCTCTGTTTGACATTGCCGGGCCCACTGTAAAATTTTGCATCCCATAACTGGCCAGATGCGGGAAGCATCTTATAATAGAATATTATCGAGATCAATGAATATGACCTTTTCATTGCTACGAGTGACACCCTCTATCATCTAAGGAAAGTGTCTATGGACAGTATGAGACTATGGTTCTACTAATCACTGTACCTCATAACTTTATTGGTGGATTTCCCTCCCTATACACTATCTACATTAGTCATTTCTGATCTAGATATCCCCCTTATGTATATACTGCCCCTAGTGCTTATTTTCACTTATGGAGGCTGCTATTTGTATATTCAAATAAGGTTAGTGTCACCGCCAGCTCTCTGAGAAGGTCTGGCAGACGTTTTTCTGTACCTCTTGCATGATTTTCTTTGTTCTCGTTTCACTTTGTCATCTCCTTTCCTTCTCCCAGCTGTCACCTATTCACACTAATTGCCTCCCTTTATATTCCCTCTCATACTGCCTCACTTTGTGGTTTATACTACTTTCTGGATTGAAGTGATCACTGCTGGAGACTTCTGTTACTGCTTGTTCAGATAAGTATTTTCTTGTATTGTGTTTCTTTGCTGGCTTGATTCTAGGTGACCCTGACTCCCTCCGTATTAAGTGCAGGGAGCCGGTGGTCGTGTCCCCTCACTATTATAGGGTTTTCAGGTGTCACACAGTCTAGGTACGAGGGCATGCAATCGTCTACCTCTGAGATCCTTGTATGTGCTTAGCAGTCAGGGTGAGCTCTTAGGGTTTTACAGGGGTCACCTTTATGCTCCTTAGTTTGGGATCAAGACAGTCGGATGTTTATCTATAACTTCCAGCTATCTGCAATATCATCCGTGACAGTTAGGATATTCCATCAGGCCAAGCTCGTTTACTTGTACCTCTATTACCTGGACAAATTGTCCTTTTGATTAGATCGTGTATCTGCGGTCAATTGCGTTCCACTTACTGGAAACACGTGACCGGAACCGCGTGTTCATATTGAGGATTATTTTGCGTTCGATTGGCCGGAAATGACTACTTCCAGAGACCGGAAGTGACGGTAACTGGTAGTCGACGCAATGACTGTGGTGGGAACTTTTGATTATGTGGAGTGTATTTGAAAAGGGGGGCATCGGGGGCATATTGTAATGGAGGAGCGGGGACGTTTTACCCTAGAGATCGACGACTGACTGTTAGTAGGGATATACATCCCCCTGAGTTCTTACTACTCTGACTGTGATTGGTGATGCTGAATGTGTACTTTCCATGGTCTAGGATATCTAAGTGTATTGATGCCATCCAACAAATCATTGGACCACCTTGGTGCATACAGAGACTGTGAGTTCTGGTTTGAACAAATGTGTTTTTTGGTGGAGGTAATGTTTTGGGACTTGTTGGGTTCAATACCACATTTCTTTCTCCTCCACAGATGCCTTTATGGAAGTCTAACCTCACTGGATATCGACTTCTGACCAGTCTTCTATCTTGTGGTCTGCACTAGGTCCTAATGAGTCCGATTTCCTCCTGCCATCATCAAATGGCCCCCCTATTACCGTGTTAATATCATAGGTACAACGGGTACTAATATATCATTATTGGTATTCGGCACCCAAATAACGGATATCATTACATCATTATTGGTATCCGGTATCTAAGATATCATATGAGCTTACTGACCCCCTGATGATCCCACATAGTGGGGGAAACGCGTTGGTGTATTATGATTGACGTATATTTATTTATGGGGTGTACTGAATGACGTATACCTTGATGCACTGTGTACCTTGCTAGCTGAGTATCACAGCACTAGGGCTGTATACATAGTCTATCAATTGACCCTATCTTTATAGGGGAGGGTGTATGTATTGTTTGTCTTTTGTCATATCTTATCTTCCACTTGCAGGGACCTATTTAAATATTTATTAACCCCTACCACTGTGTTAGGGCTGTTTTAGGATCTTATCAGTCCAGGTTTGAGGACAGGGAGCCCCCACCATTAGGGGTCATCCCTGGGCTGAGCAATAGACCAGGGTGAGTTACGGTAATAGGAATAGTTCCCCCCACTCTCTGGATATCTTTATAGTTGCCTGCTGTGGAATTATCTGAGTTGACCCTCAGTGATTATTGTTCTGTCTGTCTATTAATCTATTTTAAGGATATATAATTCAAGTTTATTAATTTTAAGGTTTATATGAGTTGCTGGAGCTGGATTTATGTTTACTAACCCGAATCGACATTCTGTATCTAACTGCTGGACTTGGATTGAACCTCCGTCCTAACCTCAAATCACGCACAGAGTGGTACAGGTTTTGACCAAGAATATCCCTGTATTTAACACCATCCATTTTTCCCTCAACTCTGACCAGTTTCCCAGTCATGGCTGCTGAAAACATCCCCACAGCATGATGCTGGCACCACCATGTTTCACTGTGGGGATGGTGTTATTTGGGTGATGTGATGTGTTGGGTTTGCGCCAGACATAGCATTTATGGCTGAAAAGTTCAATTTTAATCTCATCAGACCAGAGCACCTTCCTCCATACGTTTTGGGAGTCTCCCACATGCCTTTTCGCAAACTCACAACGTGCCTTATTGTTTTTAGCTGAAAGTAATGGCTTTCTTCTGGCCACTCTGCCATAAAGCCCAACTCTATGAAGCGTACGGCTTATTGTCGTCCTATGTACATATACTCCAGTCTCTGCTGTGGAACTCTGCAGCTCCTCCAGGGTTACCTTCGGTCTCTGTGCTGCCTCTCTGATTAATGCCCTCCTTGCCCGGTTTGTGAGTTTTGGTGGGCAGCCATCTCTTGGCAGGTTTGCTGTTGTGCCATGTTCTTTCCATTTATGGAAAGATAGATTTGATGGTGCTCCTGGGGATCATCAAAAGATTTGGATTTTTTTAATAACCTAACCCTGACTTGTACTTCTCAACAACAACTTGTTTGGTGAGTTCCTTGTTCTTTATGGCAGCGTTTGATTAGTGATGCCTCTTGCTTAGGTGTTGCAGTCTCTGGGGCCTTTCAAAAAAGGAGTGGAGAAAGTTGGACCCTAGTTAGACAACCAGTAGATCTCTGATAGATCCTTAGTAGATTAATGATGCCTTCATAAAGTGGTTGTCTGACCACGTAGATTAAAAAAATCTCAAAACGGTGTCAAATAATAAAATAAATATTGATCACCTGTCATTCTTGTTCCAAAGCTTCCCAAGTTCTCTGCCAGTCTATGTAAACATGCATACATTGCCTTGCAAAAGTATTCACCCCCCCTTGACTTTTTTTTTCATGTTTTGTTACCTTACAGCCTTAAAGGGGTTATCCCATCTTAGACAATAGGGGCATATCATTAGGATATGCCTCCATTGTCTGGTAGGTGCAAGTCCCACCTCTGGGGCCCGCACCTACAAGGAGAACGGAGTGGAGAAAGTTGGGGAGGGCGCACTGCGCATACGCAGCCGCCCTCCATTCATTTCTATGGAGCCACCGAAAATAGCCAAGCGCTGGCTCGGCTATTTCCGTCGGCCACATAGAAATGAATGGGAGTGGTGGCCGCGCATGCGCAGTGCGCCCTCCCCAACTTTCTCCATTCCGTTCTCCTTGTAGGTGCGGGCCCCAGAGGTGGGACTTGCACCTACCAGACAATGGAGGCATATCCTAATGATATGCCCCTATTGTCTAAGATGGGATAACCCCTTTAAGGCTGTAAGGTAACAAAACATGAAAAAAAAAGTCAAGGGGGGGTGAATACTTTTGCAAGGCAATGTATGCATGTTTACATAGACTGGCAGAGAACTTGGGAAGCTTTGGAACAAGAATGACAGGTGATCAATATTTCTTTTATTATTTGACACTGTTTTGAGATTTTTTTAATCTACGTGGTCAGACAACCACTTTATGAAGGCATCATTAATCTACTAAGGATCTATCAGAGATCTACTGGTTGTCTAACTAGGGTTCACAGGTCGGCCAGTCTATATGTTAGTTACAATAGAAATCGTAAACAATAATCCACTTACTTTAACAAAGCTTTGGTCTTCTTTAATGGCCCCTTGGCCATTAGACTTTTCCCAAGCTCAGTGTCATGTTCTAAGGAAGCTATCTGCCTTTGTAGTCTGGTCCTAGATTCAGACGGTGTATTCTGTATTTGGTTGGTGGAATGCTCCTTTGCAGGTCAAGATTAAAGAATAAATGCATAGAGGTAACATGGTCAATACTGAATTTACACATTTTCTCCTATTCTATGGACTACAATACTGTTATTTTTTCACTTAATCTTCTTAAGGAAATATATCAGGCATCTAAACTCACCTAAAGAATTATTAGGAACACCATACTAATACGGTGTTGGACCCCCTTTTGCCTTCAGAACTGCCTTAATTCTACGTGGCATTGATTCAACAATGTGCTGATAGCATTCTTTAGAAATGTTGGCCCATATTGATAGGATAGCATCTTGCAGTTGATGGAGATTTGAGGGATGCACATCCAGGGCACGAAGCTCCCGTTCCACCACATCCCAAAGATGATCTATTGGGTTGAGATCTGGTGACTGTGGGGGCCATTTTAGTACAGTGAACTCATTGTCATGTTCAAGAAACCAATTTGAAATGATTCGAGCTTTGTGACATGGTGCATTATCCTGCTGGAAGTAGCCATCAGAGGATGGGTACATGGTGGTCATGAAGGGATGGACATGGTCAGAAACAATGCTCAGGTAGCCCGTGGCATTTAAACGATGGCCAATTGGCACTAAGAGGCCTAAAGTGTGCCCAGAAAACATCCCCCACACCATTACACCACCACCACCAGCCTGCACAGTGGTAACAAGGCATGATGGATACATGTTCTCATTCTGTTTACGCCAAATTCGGACTCTACCATTTGAATGTCTCAACAGAAATCGAGACTCATCAGACCAGGCAACATTTTTCCAGTCTTCAACAGTCCAATTTTGGTGAGCTTGTGCAAATTGTAGCCTCTTTTTCCTATTTGTAGTGGAGATGTCTTCTGCTGTTGTAGCCCACCTTTCTTTCCCATTCTGACATTCAGTTTGGAGTTCAGGAGATTGTCTTGACCAGGACCACAACCCTACATGCATTGAAGCAACTGCCATGTGATTGGTTGACTAGATAATCGCATTAATGAGAAATAGAACAGGTGTTCCTAATAATTCTTTAGGTGAGTGTGTGTGTGTGTGTATATATATATACTGTGTATATAATTATATATATATATATATACACTAAAGTTGATTAATTCCCTTTAAAAGTAATTCCATCCCTCCGAAAGCCCCCTCAATCCAACATTGGATGCAATTTATAGATGAAGTATTTGGCTAGAAACAATCCTGAGAGATTTGACAAAATATGGGGATTGTGGTTGACTGCTAGAACATCGGTGGTCTCAAGGAATGCGGTAGCCCGGCGGCGCTGCGGGGGGTGTATGAGAGAGTGAATGGTATGAAAATGTATAAGATAATTATTATGAAGCAACGGTGAAAAGGCAGTCCTAAAGGAATCACACTGCCAGACTTTTATGACATCTGTTTAATGTACCAAACCGTTGCTAACATGTTTCACTGATTTGTGTGAATCTGGTTCTTTGAACTGTTCTAAATGTTTATTTCTTAAAATGACAAATAAAAACATTTTTGGGAAAAAAAGAGTAATTCCGTTGCATTGGCTGCAGGCCTCATGCTTAGGAACGTTCTCACTGGCATTGCTCCAGCAGCATTACTGAGTATCTGCATGCCAACCTTCTAATCCTTCCATGGCAAATAACAGAAGTAGAGAATCCATGACCAATTTGGTGACATAGTTCAGCTAACGTCACACCACATCTGTCCTTTGCCTTAGCCCTTGGGTGTCTACTGCTGCAAAACTCTGGACTGGGGCTTCTGCATCAGAAGTGATGCCAGGCCGTCAGGATTCCTGTTCTAAGTAGTGCCTGGCAATGCATTGCGTCTGCCTTTTATACACACACACAGTGTCCAATATTCGAAAATGAAATCTCATTAAAATACCTGAGTGACGGCTTCCTGATGATGTGGTGCTCCAAGATGATCCGCCATGTGCCTGTTCTCGGGGTGTGATTTCCAGCGTGCTAGCAGAGAAGCTTGTAGATCCTTTTACCGTCAATATCTTTTTGGCCGTGATTCATCGCTCCAGTGGATTCTCTGAAAGCCTAAAAGCTGCTGAATTACATCACAGTTACATTTGGTAGATACAATAGATCAGTGATGCTCAACCTGTGGCCCTCTAGTTGTTGCAAAACTACAACTCCCAGCATGCCGTAATAGCTGCAGGGTGTCCAGGCATGCTGGGAGTTGTAGTTTTGCAACAGCTAGAGGGCCACAGCATCAGTGCAATAGATGAAGACAGAGATGGAATTTTTCTATTTCTTCATTTTCGCAATGTTATTAAAGTGACGCCTCATGGCAAAAAAAATCCTTTAAAAGGGTTGTCCCATTAAGACAACTTATTTCTAACCATAGGGTCTGATCGGTGGAGGTCCAACTGCTGGGGCCCCGCTGATCATGAGAATGGGTGCCCATGCTCCCTATTTAAATGGAGCAGCAGACATGCATGCGTGTTCATCGCTCCATTCAACTCTAAGGAACTGCTCAAGTTAGTGGAGTACAAGCGCTCGGCTATCTACTGGAGCCCCACAGAATCAGCAGGGGCTCCGATAGCCGGACACTCACCGATCAGAGTATAGGGAATAAGTCATCCTAATGAGACAACCTCCTAATGATGCCATGATTTATCAAGACTGGTGTATGCTGTGCTGGTCTTGATAGGACCTGTGCTGCCAGAGGAAGCATGTAACTTATGACAAGACACAGGTCTTGTCTGCCATGTTGTTCTTGTGGGGGTTATCTTGAGACATCAACAGCTTTGTTACTAGTGTTTTTTTTAGCCATTTTTGGCTTTAGTGTTTGAGTGATAATCTTTTCAAAAAAGTTGAACCCCTTCCTGATATGTGACATACTAGTACATCACATATCAGGTCTTTAAAGATGGGTGGAAGGGGCGCTATAGCATCTGGGTGCCTGCTCTTTCACACAGCAGACACCAGGGCCTAAAGTCTCCGAGGGGCGGTAATGCCAATCATGGACATGACCAGGGGCATCTGGAGGCGCAAAAACTGCTCCGAGGATCGGGGAGTCGGAGTGTGTGTGCGGCAGCCTCTGTATTCCCTAATGCTATGAGGTTGCCGCTTACTAGCTCCTATGGTGCCTTGGCCTGCTAATGCATTGTAGTCTATGAGAATAGCAGTCTGGTGATTGCTTGTTATATAAAAATATAAAAAGTATCAAAATTCTAATCACCCCCTTTGTCCAAAATGAAAATAGAAATACATAAAATAAAATAAAAATACACATCATGGGCACTGTCGCATGCGCAAACGCCCATTCTATTAAGATCTTACATTTTTTTTATCCAATACGGTAAATGGCAAAACAGAAGAAAAAAGGCAAAATGGACGATTTGTCGTTTTTTGCCCGCTTCACCTCCCACCAATTTTTTTTTAGAAAAACTGATCAAAAAGTCGCACACACCCCAAAATGGTATCAATTAATAGTACAGATCTGTACAGAAAACTACAAAAAGGTTAAAAGGGGTCCGAATATGGCACCGATTTTATATATTTTTTTAAATCTTTTTCTATATTAAAACGCCTGAAAAATGATACATATGTGGTATCACTGTAATTGTCCTGACCTACAGAACGAAAGTAATAGGTCAGTTTTACCAAATAGTGAACACCTTAAAAAAAACAAAAAAAACATTAAATTGTTGCGGAATTGCATTTTTCCCCAGCTCTTCACTACATTGTATGAAATGGTGCCATTATAAAATAGAACTTGTCCTGCAAAAAAACAACTCCCCTTACACTTATGTGAACAAAAAGATACAAAAGCTCTGGGTCCAAGAAGGCAGGGCAGCGCTTTCACTTGTCACCTAAGCACCTGCGCGGTCTCCCAGCCCTATGCTGGCATCAGCCTCATGGAAAGAACTGCTCATGCATTAGCTTAAAAAGGGCTAAGGTGACAAGTAAAAGCGCTCACACGAGATTTTAGTGCGGCCTCAGAATGACGTTGGAGGAGCTAGGAGAGGACTTAAGTATGAGGGGAGGTGCTGGGCTCACTTGGTGCGGCTGGACTCCACTGACGGTTAGGAAAGCCCCTTGGGCTCTTTTCACAGGTGATTTGCATAATTCAAAAAATCATTTGTTCAGCAAAACTACAGCATTTATAAAATACATACTGGTCTATTTCTGACATGCTATAGGAGACCTCCAATAACATGTAATCAGGTCTATATGCATTATCTTGCTGAATCGTAATAAATAGAGATGAGCGAATTTTTCTAAATTTCGATTCGCCCGGTTCGCCGAATTTTTTGAGAAAATTTGGTTCGATCTGAATTTATTCATTGCAAATCGTTTTAAAAAACTGCTATTTCCGGGCTGCAGAAAGCCTTTATAGTGGTGTAGTAAAAAATAAAGTATTGGAATCGCACTCACCAGATCTTGCGGTCAACCGAAATGCAACAGCCCACCTGGAGTCCAAGATTCCTTAGGGCTCCCTCATAATGAATCCGAAAAAAAGCAATGGAGGCAGCATGTCCGGTAAAAAAAACCTTTAATGGGCACAGCCAAGTGAACTTAACGTGCAAAAAAGTTGTGACGTTTCGGCCGCTTCACAGCCTTTATCAAACACCGTGTTTGATAAAGGCTGTGAAGCGGCCGAAACGTCACAACTTTTTTGCACGTTAAGTTCACTTGGCTGTGCCCATTAAAGGTTTTTTTTTACCGGACATGCTGCCTCCATTGCTTTTTTTCGGATTCTTTATAGTGGTGTAGAACACTGTGCCTTGCAGTAGCACGCATAGGGAGTCTGCTGTGGTAGTGAAATAATACTGTGAGTCAGTATGACATGCAGATAACAGGCGTCACTCTTAGAATCACTGCACACTTCACTTATTTGGGCAGTCACAGGACCAAAACTGACCAAATAACTCAAGTATGAACTCAGCCTTACAGGTCGATGTTAGCATCAAGAAGAAGCACACTTATTTTACACCATCGTCAGCTGATTTCACATAGATGTCTACAGAACCTGTTCTATTAAATGCTTATACAAAGTAGAGCCCCCCGACAGAGTGGAGAGGGTGTCAGAGTCTGGAGGTGGCGGCAGCATCAGGAGGAGGCCACAGAGTGGCACAATAACAGAGTGTGGACTGTGGAGATGGCAGTAGCATTGGGAGGCCACAGAGTGGCAAGGTGACATAGTGTGGAGGTGGCAGCAGCATGAGGAGACCACAGAGTGGCAAGATTGTTCCATTGTAGGAAGATTGTTCCTACAATGACATGGTGAAGATGGCGGCAGCATCAGGAGGCCACAGACCGGCACAATAACAGAGTGTGGACTGTGCAGATGGCAGTAGCATTGGGAGGCCACAGAGTGGCAAGGTGACATAGTGTGGAGGGGGCAGCAGCATGAGGAGACCACAGAGTGGCAAGATTGTTCCATTGTAGGAAGATTGTTCCTACAATGACATGGTGAAGATGGCGGCAGCATCAGGAGGCCACAGACCGGCACAATAACAGAGTGTGGACTGTGCAGATGGCAGTAGCATTGGGAGGCCACAGAGTGGCAAGGTGACATAGTTTGGAGGTAGCAGCAGCATGAGGAGACCACAGAGTGGCAAGATGACATAGTGTGGAGGTGGCATCAGCATTAGAAGACCACAGAGTGGCAAGGTGACAGTGTGGAGGTGGCAGCAGCATTAGGAGACCAGAGTGGCAAGGTGACATAGTGTGGACATAGCAGCAGCATGAGGAGACCACAGAGTGGCAAGATTGTTCCTATTACCCAGGCTGTAACCTCCCCTACTGAACCCTGTTCAACATAAATGCTGTGGAATAATTCCTCTCTATTCTTTCCCTACACCTCGAATAATCTTTCCCTGCACTTGTAAATCGCTTTTTTCAGCACAATGAAGTCTTTTCTACCACTGTCCCTAGCGCCTGCTGACGTCTCTCCCTGCACTAAGTACACTGGAAAATGGGAGAATACAAGATGGCTGAGGCTATTTATAGGGCTGTGACATCACAGAGCTGGCTGGCTGCTGATTGGCTGCATGCATGGCATTATGGGTGATCGCCTTCCCAGAGTTCCTTGCTCCATGTCCTCACACGTGCAGCAGCCATTTTAGGAAAAAATGGGATTCGTTACCACGAAGCATGAGAAAATTCAGATTCAGGTCAAATCGAACTTTTCATGAAATTCGGATCAAATTCCACTTGGTCAATTTCAATTCGCTCATCTCTAATAATGAATTCATAAGGCTTTTTCCTTCTATAGAAAGAGATTTTTCAATGTGCTTGCAAAATGTACATATGTAAGGATGTGGGGCAAGAAACCTTAAATGTATTACTCTGCAGGAGTAAATTGTATAATTACTGCAATGTCTCAGTTTGGTCAGTAGATGGCAGCAAAGAATAACATGTTAAAAGTCTACATGAGCTGCCTATAGAGTAATATGTATAATGTTTTGTTTGCAACGTTGGTAATTAGCTAATTTAATGCTGTTTGTGTACCCCTACAAGCATGATAGCAGGCTGTATATACAGGTTTGACACAGCACTTAGCAACTGACTTATTGCATCACACTCTCCCTGTAAAGGGAGGAGGGGCCGAGAGGAGCAGGAAGTGAACAGACGGAGGGGGTTTTTGGTGCTGCTGGAGACAAGGAGAGATCTTCTCTGCAGATTCTGGAAGGGAATGGACCAGCCCACAGTGAAGACTGGAGACAGCACGAAGGGGAGGTTTGCAGCGATGACCCCAGGAGTGTCGTGTCTGTGGGATCCAGTTCTGGAGTGGACCAGGAAATAAGTTAAAGCACCAAGAACCTGCTCAAGGAACTGTAAGTGCGGCTCTGCCGCGTCACATTGCACCACACTGGTAAAGTGGCATTTGGACAGACAAATATGCTGACACCTTCCTATCTCACTGGCTGCTCATAGGGAAGTCTGATTTAAAAAGACAGACATTTACCTGTGGATTATAAATAGTATTGCGCAATACTTAGGGTGCACCCCAACGAGGAACTCTTCCAGCAACATTCAAGTGCAGCTAGGCTGCTTAATGGACTTTGGGGAAAACATCACATTACTGGTTTATTGTTAGGCTGTGTTAAATTCACTGTTGGTTTATTTTTTGTGCACCAATCTGTTTTATATATTCTCAGCTTCTTGTTCACTAAATTGTTCAGTAAACTCAACTGCTGGGAAAGAACCGTTGTCTGTGTGGCATAGTGTACCCTCTGTACCTGTGGGCCCAGCCCTCGGTTCTCCTTCACATAGAAAGTACAAGTAACTTCACGTACTGGTCTCAGGAGACATGCTTGTCGAAATAACATTCCAGATTATTGGATTCCATTATTGTGCAAACCAAACAAAATATATTACAGATTTTTGTTAGTAAAGGGAAACCTGAGCGCAGCATGTTACAGAGCAGTAGGAGCTGAGCAGATTGATACAATAGTTTTATGAGAAAAATTCAGTATCATCTGTATTTCATTAATAAAAAATAAAAAAATCCTGCTTATTCTGGGCCTTAAAGTCCATGAGGCAGTCCTATCAGTGACAGCCTTCCCTCTATGACTGTGTATACAGAGATAGCTGTCAATCACTGATAAGACCGCCTCCTTGACTTCAAAGCCCAGAATGAGCAGGAATTTAAAGGCTATACACTGTATACCCCTCTGGTGGGATTTTTTTATTTCTATTATTGCATTGTACTCATTTTGAGCTAAAAAGCAGTCTTTATTAAAAATGATGAGCCATTTTCCTTGCACAGCTTTCAGTTTTTTACTAGCAGGATCTGTATTTTCACTCTGCTCCATCAGGCAGGGAGCTGATGGACTCCTTATCTCTCTGACGTTATAAACACTCATTAAAGCTCAATCCTTATCTTACTGATAAGAATGTGGCTTAAATAGGTGTTTATGACCTTTCAGTAATTTAGAGATAAAGGTTATTAGATCAACAGGACAAAGTACACAGTTAACCCTTTGTGACTGTCACTGCCAGTTCTGTGAGAAGATCTGGCAGACGTTCTTCTCTACCTCTTGTATGACGTTCTTTGTTTTGGTTTCACTTTCTCATCTCCTTTCCTTCTGCCAGGTGTCACTTATTTTGACTAATCGTCTTCCTTTATAATCCCTCCCATACTGCCTAACTTTGTGGTTTATACTATTTCCTGGATGAGGTGTTTACTGCTGGAGGCTGCTTCTGTTGTTTGTTCAGATAAGTCTTTTACTTTATTGTGTTTCCTTGCTGGCTTGATTCTAGGTGACACTGACTCTGTCCGTATTAAGTGCAGGGAGCCGGTGGTCGTGTCCCCTCACTATTATAGGGTTTTTAGGTTTCACACAGGATTAGGTACGCAGGCATGCAATCGTCTACCATACAGACCCTTGCATGTGCATAGCAGTCAGGGAGAGCTCTTAGGGTTTTATAGGGCTCATCTATTAGCTCCTTAGTTTGGGATCAAGCCAGTCGCTTGTTTATTTATATGTTCCAGCTATCTGCTAACTTCATCCGTGACAGTGACAGAACGGCTCAATATTTTTTAATAAAGACCATTTAAAAAAATATTTTAGCCCAAAATGAGTAAAATTCAATCATAAAAAAATTGTCCCTGAAGGTGTACATAGCTTTTAATTAATAAAAATACAAGTTAAACTGAATCTTTTCCCATAAAACTATAATAAATATATATATATATATATATATATATATATATATATCAATCTGCTAAGCATCTCCTGCTTTAAAACCTGTTGGCTGAAACTCACACACCATGTACTATGCAAAAGATTCCCTTTAAAGGGGTTGTGTCATGAAACATATTCAACATTTTCCAAACCAGCACCTGGATCTGAATACTTTTGTAATTGCATGTAATTATTAATGTAACATAGCCAGTGAGCTATTCAATAAAATCTATCTGTATAGCGCCACCTGCTGTTTGTTCTTCTCATTTTTGTCCATCTCACTGAGCTGGTTGCACATGCTCAGTTTAAATCTTCAACTGCCACCAGCCATATGTTCTGTTAGAAGCTGTGGCAGCTGTTACAGAGAGAGACGCAGCAGAGAGAACACGCCCCCTGAGCTGCCAGGCTGAATATAATCTAGCAGAGCAATTGGAGCAGTGAATGTAGAGATCTCTGGAGTACAGGGCTGGTTCTAGCTTTGTTAGAAATGTATATTCATGTAGTATAGGACGTCTGATTTTAATTTTTTACATCAATCATGGCATAACCTCATTTAAGGATAGAGTCAGGGCATCCGTTTTATTGCAATAAAAAATAGTGAATGAAAACCCTCCTATCTTCCCTTTCAGCTGTCTAGATCATGGAGGGTTTGGCTGGAAGAAAGATACAATTTATAAACCAGAGTACTTCATACAACCAAATCCTAAAGAGGAATATCCTTGTAAATAGGCATCAATTTTTAAGACTTAGCATGGCAGGTGGCACTGCCAATCGCACTCCCCTATGTTTAATTTGACAGTGCTGGCATGGCAAATTGACACAAATAATATATACCGTGTATATATACACCCAGTAGAAATAATCAGGATTCTCCTTCCCCTTTAAGAAAAGCATTCAACAAAAAGAATTTTCATAAAATAAATCCAAAAATTGCTCATAGCGTTTAATAATACTAAATGCATAAACTATTAGATGTATCACATATTAATAATAAGAACACGCACGATTATCACCCATCAAGTGCAAACAACTCTAGGTTAGGAAATACCGTAGTCCTGACCTATCAAATGGTATAAAGAAATGCACAAATACATCAAGTAAATAATATTAAAATACTTACATAGAGAAATGAACGGAGAAAGCCAAGCGCCGGTGAAAAGCACAGTGTCTGAATGTAAATGCCATCCCTGGAGTCTGGAGGGAAACGGGGACAAACGCTTCTTGTTCTAGAAGAAGGCAGCAGCTCCATTCACATGAAGCTACACTGTCCTCAATGGAAGCATCACATCCCGTAATCACTCAGCCTAAATGTAAAACGTGATCACATCAAGTGGAACATGGAGGCGAAATATCGTTTAAAGTCAGAATATCACAGGTAACAGCAAGTTCCCTTGAGACTATTCCTTGCAATGGGATCTTTGTTGTGATTAATGGGGTATTTTTTTAATTTTTTTTATTATACAACAGGTGTGATAAAAGTCACACGTGGGGGACAGACGCTAAGACCCACACATATGGCTAGCAGGTCTATGTCAAAATAGTCTGAGCATTAGTAGTTTGGACTCTTTGGATGTGCTCACAATGAATTATAAGACAAAAATATAAAACACCATTGTTTAAGCCAAATCCTTATCAAACTGGTCAAAAGGCATCTGTTATCACTTACCTAGGGGTGCACTGCCAATGAGGCGATTGCCTGAAGCTGCACCAGATAGGTGCAAGAGGGGGGCAGTGGATGGGCCATGGGCAATGAGTGCTTCCATAGTGGAAACGCTCATCTCTACATATTCAACTGCATCTCTGTACTCAAGACAGCAATACAGTAGAATATCATGATGGGGCACCGGACCAATGTCTCCCTGGCCCACCGTTTCCTCTAATAGGCTTTAATCCTAGCTCCCGTAGCCTATCGGAAGCCGGTGTCATCATTATCGCGCTGCCTGAGCCGGGCTGCATAGAGCTCAGGCACAGACTAGTAGAGGTCTGTGTCTTGCACTGCCTTGCTGACAGCAGAATGGAGGTAAGTATTTGAGTTTATTATTTTTATTTGGCATCATGGTGTTGGGGGGGTCATTATTTTCTAACTGGAGAAAGCACTATGGGGCTATGGAGGCTGTAAAAAGGAGCAGTTTTGTACTGGCACACTTTATAATGGGGCCACTGTGGGGACATCTGTTCTACTGTGGGCACTAAAATGGGGTCGTTTTTTGCACTGACATGTTATAACGGGGCATTTTTTTGTACTGGCAGATAAGGGGGCATTTTTTGTACATAGCGCACATTATAAGGGAGCATTTTTTGTACTGGCACACATTCTAACATGGCCACTTTGGGGGCATTTATTCTACAGGGGGCACTAAACAGTTTTTTTTTGTACAGGCACACATTATAAGGGAGCATTTTTTTGTATTGTCACACACAAGGGGGTATTTTTGTACTGGCACACACTGGAAGGGGGAATTAGTTTACTGGCAAACTTTATAAGGGGTCATTTTTTGTAATGGCACACATTATTAGGGGGTATTTTTTGTACAGGTGCACATTAATACTACTGGAGGGACTATGGGGGCAAAATTAGGGACATTATTACTGTTGGGTGCACTGTTTCCATATAGTGCACTCTGGCAGATATTTATTACTATTGGTGGGACTTTTGGGAGGACTGTTACATTGGGAGGCATCCTGGCACAGTATCAGCTCAGCACAATTATTTTTGGAGGACACTATGTTTATGACACTGCAAGTTTTCGGGAGACTATTTGCTTGGCACAGTTATTGTTTAGGGCACTATGTGCCAGTAATTATTGAAGGGGAACTATCTGTGTAGTAATAGTATTTTCAGGGGGATTATCTGTTTCTGCAGTATGGTATTTCTAAAATCTTTTTTTAAACAAAATAAAAGCACACAGCCCTATAGGACAGGTATATTGCGGACATGCTAGCGGCGATCTAGCCGTGCATGTCCGCAGCTCTATAACCGAAATGAGGTGACAGAATCCCTTTAATGGAACCTAAGAGGTCTGTCAAACTTTGCAGAGACAATAGATGGCTGAAAGAAATAATCATAGAAACATAGAATGTGTCGGCAGATAAGAACCATTTGGCCCATCTAGTCTGCCCAATATACTGAATACTATGGATAGCCCCTGGCCCTATCTAATATGAAGGATGGCCTTATGCCTATCCCATGCATGCTTAGTTCTGGTCTGAATGGAGAAGATAACGAAAGAGAAGGTCTACATCAGAGAACACATCACAGAGGTACGTGGCGCTGCATTACCCTGTATGTATTGTAGCGCTGTATGTAATGTTTTCAAAGTATGTCTTTAACAGTGCGGCTGGAGAAAACGGGTTAGGTTAAGAAAATGGCATGGGGGGGGGGGGGGGCGCAGTTTCAGTTTTCACCTCAGGCAGCAGTAAGTCTAGATGCACTCCTGCACTTACCAGTAGGTGAACCGCTGTAGGTCAGTGCTATATAAGTGAGTAAAATAAGTAAATCAAATAATAAGTTCCATCATCAGGAGCTTCGGAGCTTCTTCTGAGGTCTGCAAAACCCCTTTCGCCTGCTGCAGATACAATTTTGCTAATTTCAGATTTTTGCAACAAATTTTACCTATTGTAGTTTGCGATGGATTTAAGAGGTTTTGTCTCATGAAGACAAATCTTGACCATAGGCCTGAAAGATTTTAAATCAAACTTTAAAAGGGCATCTGTCATCACTTAACAGTAGGTGAAACGGTCCGACCGCTGTAGATCGGCACTTGTCTGCAGAGTCTCTTGTATCTCCATATGTGCCAGCAATCTGTAGAAAAAAAGGCTTTTTATAATATGCAGATCACCCCCTAAGTGCAACAAGGGCAGTGCCATTGTACCTTGTTGCACCCAGAGGCTCCGCTTCCTGTCCGCGCCAGGCAGTAAAGACATACTGACGCCTAACCCTGAAGTCCCGTGGGAAAGTGTTCAGCACATGTGCAACAAAGGGATAGATACTGCAGGGCAATCTCCACCCCTTTACTGTGCATGTGCCAAATGCACTCCTGCGCTCCGAGGCACCTCCTTGCACTTAGGTGGTAATCTGTATAATATCTAAAAACCCTTACAGATTCCCAGCACATATGGAGATACCAGATATACCATCCAACCTGCAAACAAGCACCAATCTACAGCACCCGACCATTTCACCTACTTGTTTTCTGAGATTTTAATACCGATGACCTGTCCTTGGGATAGGTCATCAATATCTGATTGGTGGGGTTCCACCACCTGGGACCCCTGCCGATCAGCTTAGAAGACAGCGGCACTCGAAGAAGCGCCACAACCTTCTCGCTGCTTTCGCTAGGCCCTAGGCACAGCTCAACCCCATTGAAGCGAATTGGGCTGAGCTGCTTTACCAAGCACAGCCACTATACAATGTACGGCGCTGTGCTTGGAAGGTACGGAGAAGACTGCAGCACTCACAGGAGGGGAGGTGCCTTCTCAAACAGCGGGGGTTCCAGGGTGTCGGACCCCCACCGATTAGGTACTGATGATGTATCCAGTGGTTAAGTCATCAATATTAAAATCTCGGAAAACCCTTTTAAAGTTTGATTTAAAAAAAATCTTTCAGGCATGTGGACATGATTTATCTTCATGTGACAAACTCTTAAATCCACCATAAACTAAACAAAAGGTGAAATTCACTGAAAAAATCTGAAAGAATTTTATCTGCAGCAGGTGAAAGGGGTATCGCAAACATCAGAGGAAGCTCCTGATAATGGAACTTAATATTTGATTTACTAATTGTACTTATATAGTGCTGACATACTCCGCAGCGCTTTACAGACATCAAGTTTATAACTTTTTCCAGTAGCCGCATAAACTAATGAGCTCTCCGGAACAGCAAAATCTCTACGACTGAAGAAGGTCAGGTCTTACCACAAAATTATACTAAATGTCTCATATTACCAAAAGGCTTAGTGAGAAAGTTCTCAATTCTTCAAAAACTGTACTTTGTGAAATTACAAGTCTTCCCTTTGGGTCCTGGTCTGACATAAAACTTATACCTTACCCAATAGTCAATCTTGACATATAAGGGGGTTGTTTAAGACCGGCATTTTACACTCTAGTCTTAATAACCCCTATAGCTGGCGGTGGACCCGCCGAAGTTATGAAGAGGCGCCAGTCTAAATGTAAGAGAGCTTCCAAGCCATCTTACATTAAGGCTACTTTCAGACTAGCAGTTTCAATTCCTATGACGGATCTCAATAGCGGATGAAAACGCTTCAGTTTTGTCCCCATTCATTGTCAATGGGGACAAAACTGAACGAAACGGAATGCACCAGAATGCATTCCATTCCGTTGGGTTGCGCTCCCATCACGGACAGAATAATGCTGCAAGCAGCGCTTTTCTGTCCGTGGTGCTGAGCAAGACCTGTAAGTCAATGGGGACGGATCCATTTTCTCTGACAATAGAAAACGGATCCGTCCCTCATTGACTTACAATGGTGTTCACGACGGATCAGTCATGGCTATATAGAAGCTTAGAATGTGTCGGCAGATAAGAACCATTTGGCCCATCTAGTCTGCCCAATATACTAAATACTATGAATAGCCCCTGGTCCTATATTATATAATCTAAATCTCACAGCTTACCTGCAATACGGTTGCACTTAACTTCGGTGCAACCAAAACAGGCGAGTCTATCGTATCCACCAGCTCTTTAAAGGAAGCTGTTGTACCTCGATTTACTTACCCTATGAGCGCCTCTCTCACCCTTTGCCCGTTACCTTACTATCTTATGTAAAGGATGGCCTTATGCCTATCCCATGCATGCTTAAACTCCTCCACTGTATTTGCAGCTACCACTTCTGCAGGAAGGCTATTCCATGCATCCACTACTCTCTCAGTAAAGTAATACTTCCTGATATTTTTAAACCTTTGCCCCTCCAATTTAAAACTATGTCCTCTTGTAGCAGTTTTTCTTCTTTTAAATATTCTTTCCTCTTTTACCTTGTTGATTCCCTTTATGTATTTAAAAGTTTCTATCATATCCCCTCTGTCTCGTCTTTCTTCCAAGCTATACATGTTAAGGTCCTTTAATCTTTCCTGGTAAGTTTTATCCTGCGATCCATGTACCAGTTTAGTAGCTCTTCTCTGAACTCTCTCCAAAGTATCAATATCCTTCTGGAGATATGGTCTCCAGTACTGCGCACAATACTCCAAATGAGGTCTCACTAGTGCTCTGTAGAGCGGCATGAGCACCTCCCTCTGTCTACTGGTAATTCCTCTCCCTATACACCCAAGCATTCTGCTAGCATTTCCTGCTGCTCTATGACATTGTCTGCCTACCTTTAAGTCTTCTGAAATAATGATCCCTAAATCCCTTTCCTCAGATACTGAGGTTAGGACTGTATCACTGATTTTATATTCTGCTCTTGGGTTTTTACGTCCCAGGTGCATTATCCTGCACTTATCAACATTAAATTTTAGTTGCCAGATTTTTGACCATTCCTCTAGTTTTCCTAAATCCTTTTCCATTTGGTGTATCCCTCCAGGAACATCAACCCTGTTACAAATCTTTGTGTCATCAGCAAAAAGACACACCTTACCATTGAGGCCTTCTGCGGTTTCGCTGATAAAGATATTACACAATATGGGTCCCAGAACAGATCCCTGAGGTACCCCACTGGTAACAAGACCCTGGTCTGAATATACTCCATTGACTACAACCCTCTGTTGTCTGTCCCTCAGCCACTGCCTAATCCATTCAACAAAGACTGCACTTTATTGATAAGCCTTCTATGTGGGACAGTATCAAAAGCCTTACTAAAGTCTAGATAAGCGATGTCTACTGCACCTCCGCCATCTATTATTTTAGTCACCCAATAAAAAAAATAAAAAGTATTTGTTTGACATGATCTCCCTGAAGTAAACCCATGCTGTTTTTCATCTATCAATCCATGGGATTTTAGATGTTCCACAATCCTCTCCTTAAGGCCCCATGCACACGGCCGTTGTTCACGGCCGTGTGCGGGCCGTGGAACCGCGGCCTGGATCCCTTCCTGTGAGCTGGAGCGCACGGCGTCACTGGTTGCTATGACGCCGTGCGCTCCCTGCTGCCGCCGCAATACAGTACTACACTGGTATGATCTATACCAGTGTATTACTGTACTGTGCCGGCAGCAGGGGGCGCACGGCGTCATAGCAACCAGTGACGCCGTGCGCTCCAGCTCACAGGAAGGGATCCAGGCCGCGGTTCCACGGCCCGCACACGGCCGTGAACAACGGCCGTGTGCATGGGGCCTAAGTATGGTTTCCATTAATTTCCTCACTATTGATGTCAGGCTTACTGGCCTATAGTTGCCCGATTCCTCCCTACTACTTTTCTTGTGAATGGGCACAACATTTGCTCATTTCCAATCTTCTGGGACGACTCCTAATACACTCCATAATACAACCGGATCCGTTCATGACGGATGCATGCGGTTGTATTATTATAACAAAAGCTTTTTTACAGATCCATAACGGATCCGCAAAAAATGGTAATGTGAAAGTAGCCTTAGACCATTTTCTACACCTAAGCGTAGAAAATGATGAATGAGATGTGTCTGACGGCCCGTCCCCTTCCTCTCCCACTTTGTTTTTTAGACCTGGCACCAGAAATATGCCTAATATAGGCATATTTCTGGATAGTAAATGACCCCCATACTGTATAAATGAACTCTGCTGCTGGATACAACTTAGAGGTTTGTTCCATAATTATGAAAATGACTACATGACACGGAGGTGTTCATTATTGAGAATGTAACATATTTCACCCAAACAAATTCCCCAAGTTGATCTGTAGAGTGACCTGCATCTCCCCATTACCTTGGATATAGGATTTGTATGTGGTTGCAGGCAGGCGTCATGACTTCCGATATTAAACCGATAACCTACTACAAATACTGCATTACCTTTGACAGAAGCCAGTGACTCTACCCTATACCTTTCATTTACAGATTTTTTTTCTCGAGTTTGTATTCAGTTTAGAACCAATGATGTAATGGTATTACTTCCTGTTCAGGTTTATACTGTACATGTGTCTGAACAGGAAGAAGCAGGAGCACATCTGGTTGAGACTCCGGTGGAAGAGCACGTAGCCAGACATTCAAGTGATCACAGCTGAGATTGTGGAGTCGATGGCGTGATGGAAGGGTAAGTACTGCTGAGAATTTAGGTAAGGGTGTTCGTACGATTATTGCACATCCACCATTCTACAGAGAAAGTGATGAGGGATCAGCCCCAATAATTTTTATTTTCTTGAAACAAATTGTCCAAACAAAGTCTTACCCCACAGGAAATAAAACAGTCCGTGGATATAATCCAGTAAATGCACAGTGAAGGGAATATAGTCCACAGAATTCCACTTACTGGTCACCTAGGGCAGCAAAGCTCTGATACTCCTAATGAGTGTCCCTCAGGGGTATTGACCTCAGAGTCAACTCTCTTCTCCAATGGGATCCACAGGCAAGTCTCTCCAGACAACCAGTCCCCTTTGAGAGGCCCACCACTTCTCTCAGAGCAATGTATTTTCTTCCAGTATCTCTTATGGTTTTCATCACAGCATCAGTTCTTAGATCTACCTCCAGGTCCCTCTAGGCAACCAATCTTCTTCCAGGGTCCTCAATTTCTCTCTGAGAATAATATCCCATAAGGGGCTGGGCGCAACATCATATACGCTAAGATCTACATCCCTGTCCCCCCTTTAGGGTCTCTTGCTCAATTCCTTAAATAAGTGAGTGGGGGACATCTTGGGATGTTCTAGTTGCCCCTCGGCAGGGATTGTCTCCAGCATCAAGACAAAAGATGTGCAGCCCAGAAGGTGTACAGTGCCCCCATTGTATAGTCTCCACAGGGGGATGGGGATGGGGAGGGGGGGGGGAAGGGGGGTCACCAGGAGGCCCCAGACATCACTTAGCTAGGGTTAGATAGGAGAGTTAAGCCAAGTGAATTATCTTTCCCTACTGGGTCTTTCTGCAGGTTGCAGGTAAGAGTAGACTAGTCAGCAATACACGACGATACTCACTTAGAACCAGCAGAAATACAAAAACATGGCAAAATTATAACACCAATTCAAAGATCAAATTAACAGAACATAATGCACCATCACAACCAAACAACCAGGCTTTCATTAGGTTATAAAGTATTCCCAATATTCAACTGTTATTAATGGGGAAACGTAGCGCCACCACAGGGGAAATTAAGCATTAGACATTCCAATCAATGGACTGTCAGTGGAGTCCTCCTGACTAATATATGCTCTTTGTAGCCGTTCTTGTAACCTCTAATTACTCAGAATTCCCTAATAGGGTTTATAAAACTAAGATTTCTAAAGCAGACAGACAATCACTTTGATGACATCATAAAATGATTAGATCGTTCAACAACTTTCCAAGAAATGGCAATATAGATTGAAAATTATGTGGTTTAGAAGGAAAGGTAGCGGCACTCACTGTTTAATAAATTTTGGCAGCTTTATTGAAGATAAAAAAGGTAGGACACAGGCACTGCACAACAGGGCAGGCTACAGTCGTTTTGCGCACCTTGTGGTTTGTCTTGACCGCTACCTTTTCTTCTAACCCACAAGTTTCTATTTTGATAACGCGGAGCAGAGCACCACTGATTGTCACTATTTGTCTCGTGCATTGAAGGGCCTATTAGACGTTATACACACCCAGCAGTGCCGGCTGCGTTTTTCTTGATGGACCTTGAAAATAAATATCCAAGAAACAAAAAAAATGGATCATATAGAATTGGTACATTTTATTAAAGCAGACGCCATACTTTGTGGATTTGGGCTTTCTCTACATTGTCCCCATGTCGACATAAAGTATTTGCTCCACGTATTCCTTTGCTAAGGCGACCACTGGTGATTTCCGCACAATCCTAGACGATGTGGACTGATTTGAACATGTCAGCAAGGACAAAGCTTTCGTCCCAGAGCATCCCTGGTCTCTTTAACCGTTTCTCTAAGCTTCTTGCAGACTCTTTTAGATCAGAGAGGTCACGACTTTGATCAGAAACAGGTCGGCAAAACAGGATTTCATTCACCTCATCCTCAATCTTTTGCACATAAATCAGTGGGAAAACTTCACGGATGCTATTTATCACTTTCTTCTTCAACACAGGGTCCCGGCACACCAGGTTCAGTATGAAGATACCTAAAAGAAGAGAAGAAAGCGGTTTGTGACATTATCACTAGGCAAAAAAAAAAAAATCAAAAAAAAAATCTGAAAGACCCACACTTAAGCTACATCTATTTGACAGTGAAAAAAACTGTCAGTTTTTCAACCATTTTTGCATCCATTTTCTGACCGCTTTGGATCCAATTTTAATGCAAGCGCTGGTGGAGGAGACCGTAGCATTTACATGATCTCCTCCAGAGTATGGGGAGGAGCGATCACTAAAGCCTTCTCCCGTCCCCATACTGACTCGTTGTTTGCCGGCAGGAGATCACGTTTACATAGCACAATCTGCTGCCAGCAAACAATGATTTTTGTGTACGCACAAACGATCGGATTATCCGATGAACCGGCGGTACATTTATACCGCCAGATAACGGCTAACAAGCCGAACACTTGCAGCGTTTACCTTTAAGATTCTCGGCCCGTGTAAAGGGCCATTTTGCCATGATGGAGGCTGCCCACACTTTAGTAAATTTACTAGGGCAGCGATGAGTCTCAGAGACAATATTCTCATCTCATACCACAAATGCAGATGGTATTTCTCCCCTATGAGATTGCACCAATAGACCCACCTCATCACTATAGTCTTACTATAACTGGACACCTTTTTCTGCAACTGAAATAAGCTCCATTATCTGATTAGGGCTGATTTAACTCCATTCAGATAAATAAGGCGGTCGCAGAGATGTATGCAACATATCTGACAAGTGTGAATTCACCCAAACATTGGGGGTGCCATGATGGCAATTATTAAAGAATCACTGAGTTTTTAGAAAACATTTGATATGTCATAGTGACATATTAAAAGTTTTGATCGGTGAGAGGCTGACCCCTGCCGATTGCTAGAATGAGGAGAGAGAAGCGCTTGCATCGCTGTCATTTATCAAAAGTTTTCTGAGAACTCAGGGACCCTTTCACTAGAACTGAGGGCTAAGCATACTATAGAAAAGTCTCCTACAAGTGTCAAAGAAACAGAATGGGCAACCTGAATCTGTGAAGAACATAATGAGGACATCTCACCTAAACCTGCTGACATGTGCAAAGACAAAGCATCAAATCTGCATAATGGCATAGTGAGAAGTTGCATAGGGGAACAAAGAGATGAAATAACAGGCATAACCTGAGTAAAGATTGCAGACATCATGTAAGAACTACATTACCATCATCCTTCAAGATCTTGTGGACGTTCTGTAAAAACTTCTTCTCCACAAAAGCAGGCGGTGGGCAGCTCATACCGAGGCTGGTATCTTTGCTGTCCACATCGAACATCACCACGTCATAAGAAGCTTTTCCTAGATAGAAGGGATAATTAAAACCAATCAGGCGCCTTTCACACGGGCGAGAATTTAGCGTGGCGGCAATAACGCATTGCACCCGCACTAAATCCGGACCCATTTACTTAAATGGGCCTGTGCAGATGAGCGTTAAAATCGCAGCATGCTCTATATTCTGCGGTTTTCACGCAACGCAGGCCCCATAGAAATGAATGGGGATGCGTGAAAATCGCATAAATCCGTAAGAAATTGCGGATGCAATGAGATTTTCACGCACGGTTGCTAGGAGATGATGTTAGTTAATTGATTAAAGTCAATTTACTGTATTATTTTCCGTTATAACATGGTTATAAGGGGAAATAATAGCATTCTTAATACAGCATGCTTACTAAAATGTGGCATGAGGGGTTAAAAAATTAACTCACCTCATCCACTTGTTCGCGCAGCCGACATCATCTTTCTTCATCTTTCAGGACCTGCCAAAGGACCTTTGATGACATAATTGCGCTCACCACGTGGTGAGCGCGGTGACGTCAGCGCAGGTCCTGCTAACTGAAGATATAGGATCCTATGTCATCAAAAGGTCCTTTTGCAGGTCCTGAATGAAGAAAATGCCAGCTGTGCGAACAAGAGAATGAGGAGAGTAAAAAATTTTAACCCCTCATCCCACATTTTAGTAAGCGCTCTGTATTAAGAATGCTATTATTTTCTCTTTTAACCATGTTGTAAGGGAAAATAATAAAATCTACAGAACACAGATCCCAAACCTAGACTTCAGTGAAGAAGTCCGGGTTCGGGTACCACAATCAGTTTTTTATCACGTGCGTGCAAAACACATTGCACTTGCGCAGAAAAAACTGAGCTAAGAAAAACTGACTGAATTTGCATACGCACTCGCGCGATTTTCCCTGATCACAGACGCAACGCATCCGGACATGCTCGTCTGCAAGGGGCCTTAAAGAGTACTTTCTCCTTTAATCCCTTGACCAGCCGGTTTTGGGCTTTAAAAGAGTTTTCTGAGATTTTACTACTGATGACCTATCCTCTGGATAGATCATCAGTATCTGATTGGTGGGGGGTCTAACACCTGGAATCCCCATCGATCAGCTGTCTGAGAAGGCACCGCGGTCTTCTCTCAGCTCACCAAGCACAGCCCAGTACATTGTATAGCGGCCATGCTTGGTATTGCAGCTCGGCCCCTTTAATATCCAGCAGATTTTTTGTCATTTTTTCATTGTCGTAATCCAAGAGCTACACCTTTTTTATTTTTCCGTCCAAGTAGCCGTCTGAGGGCTTGTTTTTTGCAGGACAAGTTGTCATTTTTAATGGCGCCTCTTTGGGCTACACATAACTCGCTGATTAACTTTTATTAACTCCTTTTTAGAGGGAGATGAGAAAAAAAAAAACAGCAATACTACCCCCCCCCCCCCCCCCCAGTACATTATAAATTACATAAAAATTTTTCCATTAAAAGGAGTCTTTTCAATGGAAAAAAAGGTGTATTTTTTACTTGCATATAACCCTTAGGATACCGGAGTTTTTTGGTTTTTGAGTTATCATTTTTCTTCCTTGAGCCATAACTTTTTTATATATCCGTTCACAAAGCTGTATGAGCACTATATATGGACAAAGTCCTCACTCTGATGTGATAAAATCTGAGACACTTAGCCAATATATTTTGATCAAAACACATCTGTGCCCGCACAGACTAGGAGCAGCACACCATATGTGCAGAGTCTATGCTCCTGAACATAGAAGCCCAATGGCTTAGGTAGGTTTAGCGTAGGACCCGCATGACCCGAGACCACCTTGGAGCTTAGTAGGCGGGCACAGATGTGTTTTGATCAAAATATATTGGCTAAGTCAGGGCCGGCCTTTGGGGTGTGCGGGCTGTGCGGCCGCACAGGGCGCCATAGCAACAGGGGCGCTGGGCGGCCGACAGCTCGCAATGTAATATGCGGCAGGCGAGGCTGCACTTGTGTTCTCCCTCGGGGCGCTCCCTCCATCTCGCCCTCCCCTGTCTGACCTGATTCGTTCCTCCTCCCCTGTGTCTGACCTGCCTGCTGCCCCCGCAGCTGCCAATAAGAAGAGAGATGGGAGGAGGAGGGGAGGGGCTGAGGCCACTGCGCCACCAATGAAGATAACTGACCTGTAATACAAATACAGGAGGCGGGTGCCGGAATCAAATAGCCGGCACCCGACCTCTGTGACAGGGAGCTGCGATCAGCTGCAGTTGAGTTAACCCTTCAGGTGCGGTACCTGAGGGGTTAACTGCCGCTGATCGCAGCTCCCTGTCACAGAGGTCGGGTGCCGGCTATTTGATTCCGGCACCCGCCTCCTGTATTTGTATAAGAAACGTTGGTGGCACAGTGCGCCCCCCCCCTCAACACCCCAGTATAAGAAACATTGGTGGCACAGTGCGGCCCCCCTCCCCCCCAACACCCCAGTATAAGAAACGTTGGTGGCACAGTGGGAAGTGCCAATGAGGGTTAAAAAATAATTTAAAAAAATTAACTCACCTCCTCCAGTTGATCGGGTAGCTGCCGGTCTCCTGTTTCTTCAGGACCTGTGGTGACGTCACTGAGCTCATCACATGGCCCATTACCATGGTGATGGATCATGTGATGGATCATGTGATGCATCATGTGATGAGCACAGTGATGTCACCACAGGTCCTTTGACAGGTTCTGAAGAAAGAACAGGAGACGATCAATTGGAGGAGGTGAGTTAATTATTTTTTTATTTTTTAACCCTCATTGGCACTGCCCACTGCGCCACCAATGTTTATTATATGGGGGGTGCACTGCGCCACCAATGTTTATTATACTGGGGTGTTGGGGGGGCACACAGAACCACCAATGTTTATTATATTGGGGGGCGCACTGCGCTCATGTTTGTTATATTGGGGGGCGCACTGCGCTCATGTTTGCTATATTGGGGGGGCGCACTGCGCCAATGTTTATTATATTGGGGGGCGCACTGCGCCACCAATGTTTATTATACTGGGGTGTTGGGGGGGCACACTGAACCACCAATGTTTATTATATTGGGGGGTGCACTGCGCTCATGTTTGTTATATTGGGGGGGCGCACTGCGCTCATGTTTGTTATATTGGGGGGCGCACTGCGCTCATGTTTGTTATATTGGGGGGCGCACTGCGCTCATGTTTGCTATATTGGGGGGGCGCACTGCGCCAATGTTTATTATATTGGGGGGGCGCACTGCGCCACCAATGTTTATTATACTGGGGTGTTGGGGGGGCACACTGAACCACCAATGTTTATTATATTGGGGGGCGCACTGCGCTCATGTTTGTTATATTGGGGGGGCGCACTGCGCTCATGTTTGTTATATTGGGGGGCGCACTGCGCTCAAGTTTGCTATATTGGGGGGGCGCACTGCGCTCAAGTTTGCTATATTGGGGGGGCGCACTGCGCCACCAATGTTTATTATACTGGGGTGTTGGGGGGGCGCACTGCGCCACCAATGTTTATCATACTGGGGTGTTGGGAGGGGCGCACTGTGCCACCAATGTTTATTATATTGGGGGGGGGGGGGCGCACTGCGCACAACGACGGGTTAGGGAAATTTCACAGCAGAGTGCGCATGCGCTGGGAGCCTCGCCGGCGGTTAGGGTAGGGAAAAATTATGGGCCAGTGCACAGGTGCTGTGATCGGATGGATGTTCTCAGCTGGACACCGGCCGACACTGCGCATGCGCTGGGAGCCTCACCAGCGGTTAGGGTAGGGAAAAAGCACTGGCCCGTACGTAATTTTTCCCTTCCCTAACCGCTGGTGAGGCTCCCGGTGCATGCGCAGTGTCGGCCGGTGTCCAGCTGAGAACATCCATCCGATCACTGCGCCTGCGCACTGGCCCATAGTTTTTCCCTACCCTAACCGCCGGCGAGGCTCCTGGCGCATGCGCACTCTGCTGTGAAATTTCCCTAACCTGTCGTTGTGCGCCTGCGTGGCGCTGCACACCTCCTCACGTCATGTCCGGTGCGACCGGAAGTGACGAGGGTAGGGAGATCTCACGAAGTAGGGAAGTATAACATTACACCGGCCTTTGGGGTGTGCGGGCTGGTAACTACTTGGTTGGATAGTCAGCCAGCCTATGCCATGATGCCAGCAACAAGCAGTGTTTTTTTTTTTGGGGGGGGGGGGGGGGGGGGCGCCACAAGGTTAGCTCGCACAGGGCGCCTGAACACCTAAGGCCGGCCCTGGGCTAAGTGTCTCTGATTTTAATCACAAGTTGTACTTTCTAATGCCACCATCAATTATGGCATACATTGTAGTGGGAAGCAGTAAAAAAATTCCAAATGGTGCGAAATTGAAAATAAAAAATAAATAAAAAATATGCAATTCCTCCACCGTTTTACTAGTTTTGTTCGCATGGCGTTCCATTTGCGGTAAAACTGACCCATACCCTTCATTCTCTGGGTCAGTACGATAACAACAATACCCCATATGTATAGGTTTTTTTACATCACCATATTTTGACCCCCTTAACTTTTTTATAGTTATATCTACTGAACGCGTATTTGAGCCTACAAAATCATATTTTTTATTTTGAACAATTGTGTATTTTTAAACTGGACTTATTACTGAGATTTGCTCATTTCTTCTGTTGGCCTGCCATCTGGTGGCCAAAATAAGAATTGCAGTTTGAATGTTCTCAGCCTCCTCAGTGAGGCTGAGTACATTGAAACCAATTACCAGCATCCACATTGGCTGCAGGGGATGCCGGTAACACTCCTGGAACCGTCAGCGCCTGGAGTTTTGCGCACTTAGATGCCGTGATCTCACTTGATCACTGCATCGAAAGCCTTATATTACCCCAATCGGCATTATTGCCGGTCGCGGTAATTAGCAGCAGGTCTTTGCTATTTGAAACAGCAGAGACCTGCCAGCCATGATGCCCACTACACGTGCGCGATGTTTGCCTATCGCGGTGGTAGGCCTGTCTGCACTGTAATCGGCACCCCGAGTCCACTCCCTCTGTAACCGCTTACATGTGGCAGTTGCCATTTAAGGGGTTAAACAGCCCGGATTGGAGCTCCTGCCGATCTCGGCTGTTAAAGCAGGAGTGCGGCTCACATGCCAGAGGCAAGCCACTGCTCTCCCGTGCAGCGCTTAGACTGGGCCACTTTAAAAAGGTGGAGTAAATGAGCTGTTCAAAAAAATAAAAAATAAATTTAAAAAATGAATCAGTGCATCCTGCATGGTAGAACAAAAACTCAAGTGCACATAGTCATAGTTAAAGGGGAACCTAGGTATAGCAGCATTCTCTAAAGTACCGTAACTGTGTATGATCTATATACAGACTATTACCTCATCTAATCACAGCTTCTTAACAGATATAGTAACTGGGCCCATCCACCAACAGCAAGGAGACCTCAATATGGATATCCATCTAACTGTAAACTTATTTCTATGCCGTTCGTGGGCATTTACATTCAAGGAGAGCTAAACCCATAAAAACACTGCTACCATTATTATCTCCCAGGGGGAGCAGGCAATGACCTGTTGTGTCACTTTGTGCCAGCAAACTTTCCATGAGCAGGATGCACATGGTCAGCTATGTTGTGAAGCGGATGGGTCAATTATATCAGCCAACATAGAGGCCGTCACACCGCCTGATTCTTCCTGGATCCTGTATTATCTACATATATAAGTGATATCTTTCACTGTAATCCTGCATTTGATGATAATGAGATGGCTGCTGAAAAGTGATCCGTGCAAAACAGGAAGCCTATTATAAGGCTTAGTGGTCACTGGGAAAATTGTAGGATTTTTTAAATATAGAAAGAGACATGAAAAAAAATATATATAATAATCAACAAAAGACATCATTTTTTTTTAATCATGCCCCCTGTTGATGTGGATTATAGCGCTAGTATAGATGATCTGCAATGTATACAGTTTGCGCATGCATGGTCAGGGAGCATTGGGGGGGATGTGATCAGTCAGCACCAGAAACTGCCCGACTGCGCATGCGCAACCTGCGTACATTGCGGATTGTAGTTGGCCCAGGACAATGTGCCGAATGTACGGTGTTTGAACCCGGAAGTACCCGCAACCTATTTAGACCAGGAAGCGTTGCACTGGCCCGGTACAGAAAATCCCATCATCAACAGGGGACATGATTAAAAAGAAAAAAAAAAAAAAAGGATAATCCCTTTAAGAACCAACTACCTGTATGCAGCATCGTACAGCATATACCTGTATATAAGCCGTCAATAACAGCAGAAATAACAAACCCCTTACCTTTTTCGGCCAGGTCATTTATATGAGATAGACCATCAGCAAGATGAACCTTCAAACGATCGTCCAGAGAGAACCCAAACCAGCAGCTGGCGACATCCAGGACCGCGGAATCAATTTCAACAGCTTCGACTTGTGAGCCCAGGAAGTAGTCATGAATAAAGAGTGACAGACTGCCTCCGCCGAGCCCTACCACCAGTACAGACGTGTGGTGGTCTGCAAAAGAAGGACGAGACCAAGTCACACAAACTGCACCTCACAATTCTATAATACAGAAAGTCCGAAACAAACCATCTAGACTTGGTTTAATTCTCATTATTCCGACGGCCCCAGCAGCATGTGCGCAGCTCCATCCAGTCAATGTGCAGCTGGAGACGGCCCCCTCCTCTGGCAGAAAGAGGATCAGGAGACTCCCAATTGTCCGACATTTATATGCTTGGGATCAGGTCACCTCTTTTCAGGTATTTCAGACTTTGCACTGAAAACCTTCAACACACTTCTAAAAACATCAGGAGAGATATGAATCCTGAATCCAAGGGACAAAGCCATTTTCTGTCGCCCCCCCCCCCCCCCCCCCCATTTGTCACTTCCTGCTTTCTTCAAATCAGCCCATTTCCCCATATAAAAAAATATTCAATTAAAAAAAGAACCATCATTAGCATCGCTGCATCCCAAAATGCCCATAACACTTCAACTATAAATATTTACTGAATCTTTTCCCCTAAAACTATATATTAATTTGTAGTTCCTCCTGCTCTATAACATGCTGCCTGTGGATTTTGCATTTTCATGGTAAAGGGTTCCCTTTAACAATGCAGCCTATGGGAGATCCACTATGTACCTATGCAGCCATGCCTATGCAGGTCTTGGAGTCTTCAGAAGGCCTGAGGCTGTCGTAGCAACTGGACAGGGTGAGCAGTTCGAACCCCGGGAGCGCAGCACTGCACCTGACATTGTGACATGTCCTAGCGATATGCCACAGAGATTGAAATGGGAAAAGTCATTTGAAACGGCTTTTTCCACAACACAAATTCATACCACATGCACAATATAGGGGATAAATATCATGATCAGTGGAGTTCTATTGCTGGGACCACCACAAGCATGAGGACCCTACTCTCCAGAATGGAGTGTCAGGTCGGGCATGAGTGATGCGGATCCATTCATTTCAATGGCCCAGCAAAAAAGATAGAGCATATCCTATTCCCCACAACTGCGGACAAGAATATGCATTTCTATCATAGGGCCGACTTATGTGCGTTCTGCAAAATGCGAAAAGCACATGGCCAGTATCTGTGTTTTGAGGATCCGCAATACATATACGGTCGTGTGAATGTAGCCTAGGACTGCTGGTGATGGCAGTCCAGCATAAGACAAGAACGGGCTTTGCAGTCTACAGGGCATCAGATTACAGGCCTTCTAACATCCTGCCCTGACATGGAGCACCCTACTTCTTCCACTCCTGTCTCCAGATTCTCATCCCAAGCCTTCTTAGCCATTAAGGAACATTAGATTATACCTGGAGCTACTCCAGGATTGTGAAGGAGTGAGAGCCCAGAAATCATTGCTTTATGGTGTTCACAGCAGAGGTAGCTCTTGTCAATCACATGTGTAGTTTCTGGCTCTATCTTGCCGGTTGGGGTCTGCTGCTTCTTCTTGTCTTTTCTCTTCTTTTTCTGACCTACAATGAAAGAAACTCCTGTAACTAACTGATCAGAATGGCGGACCCAGTACAAACCTTGCTTGCTCCATGTATCATATGTTCGACCAAAAGGTGTGTATATATACAGTACAGACCAAAAGTTTGGACACACCTTATCATTCAAAGAGTTTTCTTTATTTTCATGACTATGACAATTGTAGATTCACACTGAAGGCATCAAAACTATGAACACATGTGGAATTATATACATAACAAAAAACTGTGAAACAACTGAAAATATGTCATATTCTAGGTTCTTCAAAGTAGCCACCTTTTGCTTTGATTACTGATTTGCACACTTGGCATTCTCTTGATGAGCTTCAAGAGGTAGTCACCTGAAATGGTCTTCCAACAGTCTTGAAGGAGTTCCCAGAGATGCTTAGCACTTATTGCCCCTTTTGCCTTCACTCTGCGGTCCAGCTCACCCCAAACCATCTCGATTGGGTTCAGGTCCGGTGACTGTGAAGGCCAGGTCATCTGGCGCAGCACCCCATCACTCTCCTTCATGGTCAAATAGCCCTTACACAGCCTGGAGGTGTGTTTGGGGTCATTGTCCTGTTGAAAAATAAATGATGGTCCAACTAAACGCAAACCGGATGGAATAGCATGCCGCTGCAAGATGCTGTGGTAGCCATGCTGGTTCAGTATGCCTTCAATTTTGAATAAATCCCCAACAGTGTCACCAGCAAAGCACCCCCACAGCATCACACCTCCTCCTCCATGCTTCACGGTGGGAACCAGGCATGTAGAGTCCATCCGTTCAACTTTTCTGCGTCGCACAAAGACACGGTGGTTGGAACCAAAGATCTCAAATTTGGACTCATCAGACCAAAGCACAGATTTCCACTGGTCTAATGTCCATTCCTTGTGTTCTTTAGCCCAAACAAGTCTCTTCTGCTTGTTGCCTGTCCTTAGCAGTGGTTTCCTAGCAGATATTCTACCATGAAGGCCTGATTCACACAGTCTCCTCTTGTTCTAGAGATGTGTCTGCTGCTAGAACTCTGTGTGGCATTGACCTGGTCTCTAATCTGAGCTGCTGTTAACCTGCGATTTCTGAGGCTGGTGACTCGGATGAACTTATCCTCCGCAGCAGAGGTGACTCTTGGTCTTCCTTTCCTGGGGTGGTCCGCATGTGAGCCAGTTTCTTTGTAGCGCTTGATGGTTTTTGTGACTGCACTTGGGGACACTTTCAAAGTTTTCCCAATTTTTTGGACTGACTGACCTTCATTTGTTAAAGTAATGATGGCCACTCGTTTTTCTTTACTTAGCTGGTTTTTTCTTGCCATAATACAAATTCTAACAGTCTATTTAGTAGGACTATCAGCTGTGTATCCACCTGACTTCTCCACAACGCAACTGATGGTCCCAACCCCATTTATAAGGCAAGAAATCCCACTTATTAAACCTGACAGGGCACACCTGTGAAGTGAAAACCATTTCAGGTGACTACCTCTTGAAGCTCAACAAGAGAATGCCAAGAGTGTGCAAAGCAGTAATCAAAGCAAAAGGTGGATACTTTGACGAACCTAGAATATGAAATTTTCAGTTGTTTCACACTTTTTTGTTATATATATAATTCCACATGTGTTAATTCATAGTTTTGATGCCTTCAGTGTGAATCTACAATTTTCATAGTCATGAAAATAAAGAAAACTCTTTGAATGAGAAGGTGTGTCCAAACTTTTGGTCTGTACTGTACAAATTAGGCCTTTTGGGCAACGAGGGCGTAACCTTTGCTCTTGTTGCCCCCAATGGTTTACTCTGTATATCCATATTTATACCCCCTTTAAAGGGATTGTCCACTTTTCTTATATAGATAAACCTATCCTCAGGATGGATCATCAATATCAGATCGGCGGGTGTCCGACTCCCCCGCTGATCAGTTGCTCTTGTCCTGCAAGGACTGCGTTCCCTACACTGTTTACCTGCACGCGTTGACATTGCGGAAGCACTGCTCCGTCCCATTCGCTTTAATGGGCTGCACTGCTGCTGCAATGTTGACGGCGTGCAGGTAAACAAGGAAGGGAATGCAACGCTATCCTGCGTTAAATTTATTTTTATTTTTTTATGGAAAACCCCTTTAAAGGGAGCCTGTGACCAGGAAATTCACTGTCAAATGGGATGTTCCATCTCGGCTAGGATTGACCTACAGTAAGCACTGGCCCAGGGAGGTGGAGTTACGGAAACGGCCGGCGCACTGCTTTTCCCGTAACGCCCATGGCAGTGAATGGAAGCTACGCAACCGGCGCAGAACAGCATGTGGGTAAAGGATATGGGAAAACCCCATTAAAATTATATTCAGCCGGGCTAGCGCTATAAGCCATTGTGTCTGGTTCATCAGCGATCTTCTTGGTGACAGAAGATCAAAACCTATATCGAGGAATACCAGCCTGACACATGCTTAGGGGACACTGGTCATTGAAGAGTGAATGTGTTCCCATGGATACGGTCAGCCTTTATGTTGGGAGCTTTCCCAGTAGGGGCGGTTTGGCCGTAGACCTTACAGGGAAATTTCTAGGTGGGCCAATGCCCAGGGGGCCCCCGAGCCCTCCTCATGGCCGTCCAGTGGAAGTTTTTGGGAATGTATTTTGTGCTGCTGGCAGTATTATGTTATGGACTGTGGTATAATGTGCCACAATATGGTATTGCTGGCCCTGCTTTCCATAAATTTGGACCCGACTACAAAACGGGGTAACTTTTAGTATTTTTTCCAGGGCCACTGTAAGTTCCCAGTCTGCCCCCGTTTCCCAGGGCATATTGAGCATAACCTCAATCTGCTCCATATGGGCGTGCATCAAAAGTAGATGCAGTCTACAGTAAACCAGAAATCCATTAAAGGGAATCTGCCACCAGCGACCTGCCTAACCACATAGCTGTGGTTCACCCGATTAGAACGCTGTCTTTCATTTCTTGACTGGAGGCTCCGTTCCCGAGTTATGATACTTTTTCTTAATATGCAAATCGGGCCTTTTGTGCTATGGGGGCGTCACCATTGCTCTTATTGCACCCAAGCTCCGCTTCTTTCTGTGCCCAGACCCTCCATGGCTGCTTAGATTGACAGGGCCAGACAGTGGCAAAGCATCGAGGGAGGAGCTGGCTGCAGATAGGGGTGGCACTTGTATGCAAATAGCGCAAACGTGACGCCCTCATTGCGCCAAACACCTAATTGCCATATTTAGAAAAAGTATCATAACTCGGGAACAGAGCCTCGGATCAACAAAACAAAACCAGCGTATTAAATCAGGTGAACCACAGCTATGTGTCTATGCCAACTGTTTTATAGGGAGGTCGCTGGTGATCGATTCCCTTTAAAGAGTAACTAAACTTTTGAATACATTTTTGTTAAAATGTCCCTAATGCCATAACAACACTTTTTGTAATATACTTTATTAATGTATTTTGTATTTTTAATAGACTTTTCCGTCCCTATAGCGTACCATTCCCTGGGCGCTTAAAATGTACTTTGCTGTACACTGCTGACAGCTCAGCGGTGTACGGGGTACGGACTGTACACTTTATTAATGGGGCTGCAGCGCGGCGAGTACGGACATTGCTGCCCCTTGCCCGTGCCCCCCGAGGTTTACTAACTCCTGGCATAGCACATGTGTGCCCATGCCAGGATTAGCTGAGCAGAGTGGGCTCCTGCCTGTGCCCGCTCTGCTAAGCTAAGAGCCGACATGAAGGACTTTTAGCTTAGCAAAGCAGGTACAGGCAGGAGCCACTCTGCTCAGCTAATCCTGGCATGGGTACACATGTGCTATGCCAGCATTTATTAAACCTCGGGGGGGCATGGGCAGGAGCAGCAATGTGCGCTCCTGTCCGTACTCCCTGCGCTGTGGTCCCATTGAGAAACTGTAAACTGCGTACACCAATGAGAAGTCAGCGGTGTACAGAAAAGTACATATTAAGTGCACTATTATTTGTACTATTCAAACAAGGCGGTGTTCTAGACTTCAAAGCACCGCGCATATCCAGTCTTGTCGTTCTTACCACTGTGAGTGTTACTTGGCAGTAGCCGAACCTCGGACTGGACTACATTTTGGTTACTGAGGAAAATAAGACGCCTAAAATAGCTTGTTCCATCGCCTCGTACGTCCTCCACCACATAGTCCCCGCTGAGTTCACTCCTGCCACGATACTGGACCGTCCGGATTCCAATGTCTCCACCAGCTGACAAAAATGGAACCTGTGCAAAAACATCAAAGCATCATAAAACGTGGTAAAAGCAGCCGAGAAGTGGTGTGCGTCAGAAACAAGGTTACACTACGAGAAAACACAACCAAGCGATAACCGCAGATCTAGTACACCGCAACAGCCTGCAAACGTGTACATCATCATATTCCCCCATATAACTCTAGCCAGTGTTCTCAAACGGCTCTGAAACCCTCTGTACTAGGCTAGGGGGCATATTAAGACAGACATTACATACGCCAGTATTATTACAGAGCCCATCAGCGGAAAATGCGCCAAACTTATTAAGAGGCACAGCTCTCTCAATACAACTGGCACATCTTCTGGCATTTCACATACCAGAAATTCAAATCAACACCGGCTACGAGTCGGCGTAGATTTGAACTACAATTGTTTCTGGTGTAAATTATACTAAAGCCTACGGCCCACATGAGGCCGCACCACTTTTGAAAGGTCCCATGATAAGTGAAAAGCCACAAATTATGCCACAGTGACGGCGTGCACTATAGTTTGTCATTTTTTTTACTCCGCTATTGTGGCATACACCATCACTAACCTGTGGCTGCACGGTTTGTGTGAGATCGCAATGCTGCGCTGCTGCGTCGCAACTAAGTATAGTCAAGGTGGTCGTGTAGACAGTCGACAGAAATCCAAGCCTGTGGCATTTCAGTGCAACCACCTTCACTATCCTCAAAGGGGTTGTCTCACGTCAGCAAATGGCATTTATCATGTAGACAATGTTAATACAAGGCACTTACTAATGTATTGTCATTGTCCATATTGCTTCCTTTGCTGGCTGGATTCATTTTTCTATCAAATTATATACTCCTCTTTCCATAGTTACTACCATCCTGCAATCCAGCAGTGGTGGCCATGCTTGAACTCTATAGGAAAAAGCTCTGGCCCATGTGAGCTCCCAAGGTCCTAGCCACCAGATAGGCCAGAGATTTTTCCTATATTGTGCAAGCACGACCACCGTGGATTGAAGGGTGGTCGTAACCATGGAAACGAGCAGTGTATAATTGAAGGAAGCAATATGGATAATCACAATACGTTAATAAGTGCCTTGTATTAACATTGTCTAAATGATTAATGCCATTTTCTGAAGTGAGACAATCCCTTTAAGGGCTGTTTTAGCAATGGAACTCTAGCCTAAAAGCCTGTACTACACCTGCCGATGTTTCAGCAGATAAACGATAACGAGTGTTTGCATGAACGCTCGTTAGCGATCATCTGGCAGTTTATTACTGCCGTCGATTACCCGATGAACAAGCAAACGCTCGATCACGGGGCAATCCAAATCTTTTGAAATGCTAAAAAATTATTGTCTGCTGGTGGCAGATCAAGGACAGATTTGAAGACATCTACAGGATCACCTTATAAAGATAATGGTGTTCCTGGGCCTTACCTGCTGATTATCGGGCAACCCTGGTGGAGCAAGTTCCAGCACTTTGGCAGACAACTCAGACTGAATGGCTTCCATGCTGTCATACTGCTGATCTCTATGCAAGGCCACAATTAGCAGACGATGGAATCCGACGCCTGTTGCCAATTGTCTCCGTCCTGTCTCTGAACCGAAAAGCCACTCCGTTTCCCTTCCTTGTGGAACTGTGAAAGAAGTACAAGATGTAGAAGACTGCAAAGAAAAAGATCAAAGCTTATGACAACATATCAGTATTAATAAGTCAAAGCAACTGGACTTGTAGTTTCTCTTGAGGACAGTACGCTGGTCAACCGACTGCCTTTCTAATCCAAATATCCAGCTTTAAATACTGGTGACTCATGCTTCAGTCTGAAGGAGAACCTTCACAGACTTCCAGTGACTTGGAATAAGCACTTGTAATTACACTGTGCCAAGACTTCCAAGACAATGAGCAGTGTAATATTGAAGAGGAAGCAGCTCAAACGAGCACCCCCTTTTCTAAAAACTGCTGATCGGGGGTGTTGGAAGTCAGACCACCACCGATCTGATAAGGATGACCTATCCTGAGGATAGGTGACCAATAAGTAATGGCTGCACAATCCCTTTAAGCAGCATTTCCTTATTTTACAGATACTCACCGATAAATATAGCAAAGTGATTGGAGTGAGATCGTATTGTTGGACAATCCACCACATGAAAGGTATAGCGCGTTTTTCCAGAGACCCCATCACATAAGTCCAGTGACACTTCTGAAGAACTCTGGTTCTGTGTCAAGCGGGTTCGGATCAGTGCATAGCTCTGTCTTTCCTTCACCATGTCCATCAATTCATTAGGGCTTCCACAGCGCACAGATTTGCCACCTTCATCATCTGGCATCATCTCCAAGACTTGAGGGAACCCTGGCATCTGCTTCACTTTAGTCATTACAAATACAAACACGGGCAGGGGAAACTGGCTGCCAGACTCCTGACTGACATTTCCAGAAACCTGGTGAATACGAACCATCCATCCTCCTTGAGAAAACTGTGTGACCAGCTTCTCCAGCACATGGGCTTGAGCCAGGGATACACAAAGATAGCGCCCGCCACACTGGAGGACTCGGCCAATTTCAGTCAGTAACTGGGTGGCAGTGCCCAGGGTGCCAGCCTCAGTGTCAGTGAGTATTGCATCCAGCGTCCCCTTATCTAGCACAGCTTGGAACTGGGAATCTGTAAATGTAGTCTTGGTGGCATCCATCAGTTGGTAAGTCATGTTGGGCCGTCTACTGGCATTGCGCTCGTTCATCTGTCGAATGACCACCTCGCTCACATCTATGTTTGTTAGATTTTGGCATCCGGCATCATAGAGTCGTTCACTCAACTCGGAGTTCCCACATCCCACAACCAAGACCTGGCAGAAATAAGAGAGGACACACAACCAAGTTACCTACAAGTCATATCTGTAAATGTATTACATAAGAAAATAACTGAACTGCTCTTCCAGGACTAGAATATTGATGACCTATCCTGAGGCTAGTGTCCAGGAATACCACAGCAAGTAGCGGAGCAGAACAGAAAGATGAAGAACTTGGAGGAGAAATGTCTCATCTGCCTGATCTTTCCCATTTTGTAAAAACGTATCCATGCATTCCCGCCTCTAGTTGTGCATCCGAACGAGTATTCAGTACTTCGGGCCTAATCTGCAGTCCAAGAAGAATGAGACTGACTGAAGACCATATCGACACACTTGTTTTCCTGGCTAAGAACCTCAAACAGGCAAAGAAATTCCCAACCCCAGCTTAGTATGTCATTTCAGACTAGGCCATGTTTTAGTTTGTATTATTTATTTTTTGTAGTTTTATTATAGCAGGGATTTTGATATTGCTGGCCTATGCCGAGATAGGTCATCAGTATCTGATTGGTGGGGGTCTGACTCCTGGCGGCACCACTTAGGGCTCTTTCACACGAGCGGATCCTGCGCGTGTAATCTGCTGCGTGAAAGAGAGCCAAGCCCCGCTCTGGACAGCAGAGACACGGAGCATTAACATGATGGATAATACTCTGTGCCTCTCTGTGACCTTTTTACTACAAAATTATGGTGACAACTTTATCTCACTGTGATTTTGTAGTAAAAAGGTCACAGAGAGGCACGGAGCATTATCAATCATGATAATGCTCTGCGTCTCTGCTGTCCAGAACGGGGCTTGGTTCTCTTTCACGCAGCAGATTACCCGCACGGCATCCGCTCGTGTGAAAGAGCCCTTACTCTTGATCAGCTGTGAAGAGGCTGTGGCACTCCGGTGAACGCTGCAGCCGCATAGTTTACCAGTCAGGCACAGACCCACCAGAGCTCCATCGCCTCTTCAAACAGCTCAGCAGGGGGCCTGCCAGGCCTCAGAACCTGGCAATCAGCTACTGCTGCCCTGAGGATGGGCCATCAATATCACAAACCCTGACAACCCCTTTAATTTGAACTACTTGTTATGTACAAAAAAGGGTGATAGTACCCAGCCCATGAGGGACTCTACAGGAGAAGGGGGAACAAGACAATAGGCTTTATCTAAAGAGGACCTACCTCTAGTACAGGGATCAGCATTTCAGCTGCTGTGAACTACAACTCCCAGCATGCAAACATGCTCGACTGTTCTTCTAACTCCCACAGAAGTGAATGAAGCATTCTGGGAGTTGTAGTTTTTGAACAGCTGGAGTGCCGGAGGTTGCTGATCCCTGCTCTAGTAGTCATTTCTGTTTTTAGTAAAATACTTCCATTCTCTGGCTGCGCAGTGTGCACTGTAATGCAATTCAAGAAGACCATCTTTTCATATAACATATCTTGTCTACTCTATTATTCCTGCTAGAAGTTTATGAATAAAGGTACAAATACATTACAACTGGGTGCTCCCAGTCCCATCCTACTTGTACAGTCTGACACTGGCAGCAGAATAGGGTTGTAGACTGTGCCAGTCAGAGTGGGAGTCTTTGGAGGGACACGTGCTCAACTCGTAACACCAAGCTCCAATACAAACTTCTAGCTGGAATAATAGAGGAATAGCAAAAAGTTTAGTTTGGTCATCTGATCATACAGAACAGGGATCAGCAACCTACGGAGCACTGGCGGATCCAAAGGGAAACGCTCATCTCCATAGTCATCTGTATCGTCGTCCTCAGGACAGCGATACAGATGCCTGTGCTGTGGAGCAGGGGAGGGAGAAGCATGTCCCTAGGCCCTAGAAGCGGCCTAGTGTCGGCAGCCTATCAGAGGCCGGAGCAGGCGGCACGATGACGTCATCGCGCCGCCTGAGCCGTACAGCGCGGGACACAGGCCGGAAGAGGCCTGCATCACATCACTGACATGGAGGTAAGTGTTTTTTTTTTTTTTTATACAGTCAGGTCCATAAATATTGGGACATTGACACAATTCTAACATTTTTGGCTCTATACACCACCACAATGGATTTCAAATGATAAGAACAAGATGTGCTTTAACTGCAGACTGTCAGCTTTAATTTGAGGGTATTTACATACAAATCAGGTGAACGGTGAAGGAATTACAACAGTTTGCATATGTGCCTCCCACTTGTTAAGGGACCAAAAGTAATGGGACAGAATAATAATCATAAATTAAACTTTCACTTTTTAATACTTGGTTGCAAATCCTTTGCAGTCAATTACAGCCTGAAGTCTGGAACCTATAGACATCACCAGACACTGGGTTTCATCCCTGGTGATGCTCTGCCAGGCCTCTACTGCAACTGTCTTCAGTTCCTGCTTGTTCTTGGGGCATTTTCCCTTCAGTTTTGTTTATTACTGGCACATGATGGGGGGGCGCTTATTACTGGCACATGATGGGGGGGCGCTTATTACTGGCACATGATGGGGGGGCGCTTATTACTGGCACATGATGGGGGGGGCGCTTATTACTGGCACATGATGGGGGGGGCGCTTATTACTGGCACATGATGGGGGGGGCGCTTATTACTGGCACATGATGGGGGGGGCGCTTATTACTGGCACATGATGGGGGGGCGCTTATTACTGGCACATGATGGGGGGGGCGCTTATTACTGGCACATGATGGGGGGGGCGCTTATTACTGGCACATGATTGGGGGGGCGCTTATTACTGGCACATGATGGGGGGGCGCTTATTACTGGCACATGATGGGGGGGGCGCTTATTACTGGCACATGATGGGGGGGGCGCTTATTACTGGCACATGATGGGGGGGGGCGCTTATTACTGGCACATGATGGGGGGGGGCGCTTATTACTGGCACATGATGGGGGGGGCGCTTATTACTGGCACATGATGGGGGGGCGCTTATTACTGGCACATGATGGGGGGGGCGCTTATTACTGGCACATGATGGGGGGGGGCGCTTATTACTGGCACATGATGGGGGGGGCGCTTATTACTGGCACATGATGGGGGGGCGCTTATTACTGGCACATGATGGGGGGGCGCTTATTACTGGCACATGATGGGGGGCGCTTATTACTGGCACATGATGGGGGGCGCTTATTACTGGCACATGATGGGGGGCGCTTATTACTGGCACATGATGGGGGGGCGCTTATTACTGGCACATGATGGGGGGGCGCTTATTACTGGCACATGATGGGGGGGCGCTTATTACTGGCACATGATGGGGGGGCGCTTATTACTGGCACATGATGGGGGGGGGGCTTATTACTGGCACATGATGGGGGGGGCGCTTATTACTGGCACATGATGGGGGGGCGCTTATTACTGGCACATGATGGGGGGGCGCTTATTACTGGCACATGATGGGGGGGGCGCTTATTACTGGCACATGATGGGGGGGGGCGCTTATTACTGGCACATGATGGGGGGTGCATCTATGGGGGCACATTTTATTGGCACTTATTACTGGCACATTATTGGTGGGCACTATAGGGGCATCTACTGAGGCCACAAAAAAGTACAGTAGCATTTTATACTGGGACACATTATGGTGGGTACTATGGGGAAGGGGGGAGAGGAATACTATAGGGTCATCTATGGGGGGCACTAAGGGGTATTTTATACTTGCAAATTATGGGGGACACTGAGGGCATCTTATACTGGTACATTATATAGGGGTATTTTATACTGGCACATTATGGGGACATTAGCTCACCTGGGGGCATTACAAGGGGGTATTTTTTGCACTGTCACATTATAAGGAGAATTATTTCTACTGGGGGGGACATTATGATGGGCTTTATTACTCCCCCATGGTATGACCCCCTAGTAGCAGCACCAGCCTCTCCCTGCTCTGCGACCCGACTTCCCCTTCTCCAAATCCTTATTATGAAATCTTTCTCATTAGGATAAAACACATAAGCTCCGCCGAGCCCCCGGCCAAATGTTGAAATGGCGTCCGAGATCCCCAAGGGCCAAACCAAGTAATTGTAAGTTTTCATGTGAAATAGTTTATTTTATACACATATAGCATACACTGTGCCCCACAATATACAGTATACCGCTACACTGTGCCCCACAATATACAGTATACCGCTACACTGTGTAGTCTGTTCTATAAGCACCCTTGTTCTGTGGCGGCGGACAGAAAATAATCTGGAAGTGCCCCTCCTGAGACCAGGCTCTGGATCCGCCACTGCTCCGGCGCCCCAGCAGTTCTGAAACTGCAACTCCCAGAATCCTGCTTTCACTTCCATGGGAGTTGCAAGAACAGCCTAGAAAGTGTGCATGTTGGGAGTTGTAGGTTCACAGCAGCCGGAGTGCTGAAGGTTGAAGGGAATGCAGGCTGTCAGCAGAATGCAGGCTGTCACTTCCTTCACCTTTTGCCAGGTCAGTCCAGGGCTGCAGACCATTCATACTGGGCTCTAGTCTCAAAATCTAGCACTGGCATCGCATTTACTCAGTAACATAATAATTATTACGAGCATGCTGGGCCATGTAGTTCCACAAACTTTGCAGCAGGACAGCAGAGGGCGCAGCTCCTACCTTGTCTTTGGGCTTAATGTACTTGTGCAGCACAGCACACAGCTCCAGGTACCCGCCATACCACTCAAAGGCCCGCTCCCCCCTGCGCCTGAAGAACTGCTCCCAGTACTCGCTGGAGGAGAACTCCTTACTGCTCCTCGGTAACAGGTTCATCGTACAGATGTCTGCTCCTAGCTCATGGCTGTCACGTGCTGCAAACACTTCCGGGTCACTCTAGGGGTGTGAACGGGTGCGCTTATTCTGATTGGCCGGAGATTTGACAGCTTCTCATTGAAGGGGGCGGGGTTCTGTCAGAATGCTATACCATATCAGAACGCTATACCCTCGTGGCTGGCCATGTGCTGTGGTAAAGGCTAAATACTAGACTCCGTAAGGACCTCCTGACGTCACACTATCACGTGACATCCCTAAGGTCACGTGGGTCGGCAGCCGGTGCGCTCTGCTATCACAGGCACTAGCTGTCTGCAAAGTAGAAAGTCAGGGATGGCTGCTCTGTACTAGCACTGAGAGGAGAGAGTCTGACAGTGCTGGAGAGGGGGAGGGGCTGCTGTGTTAGATTATATACAGGGGGGAGGGGGCTGCTGTGTGAGATTATATACTGGGGGGAGGGGCTGCTATGTGAGATTATATACAGGGGGGAGGGGGCTGCTGTGTGAGATTATATACTGGGGGGAGGGGCTGCTGTGTGAGATTATATACAGGGGGGAGGGGGCTGCTGTGTGAGATTATATACTGGGGGGAGGGGCTGCTGTGTGAGATTATATACTGGGGGAGGGGCTGCTGTGTGAGATTATATACAGGGGGGAGGGGGCTGCTGTGTGAGATTATATACTGGGGGGAGGGGCTGCTGTGTGAGATTATATACTGGGGGGAGGGGCTGCTGTGTGAGATTATATACAGGGGGGAGGGGGCTGCTGTGTGAGATTATATACTGGGGGAGGGGCTGCTGTGTGAGATTATATACAGGGGGGAGGGGGCTGCTGTGTGAGATTATATACTGGGGGGAGGGGCTGCTGTGTGAGATTATATACTGGGGGGAGGGGCTGCTGTGTGAGATTATATACTGGGGGGAGGGGGCTGCTGTGTGAGATTATATACTGGGGGGAGGGGGCTGCTGTGTGAGATTATATACTGGGGGGAGGGGGCTGCTGTGTGAGATTATATACTGGGGGGGCTGCTGTGTGAGATTATTTACTGGGGGGAGGGGCTGCTGTGTGAGATTATATACTGGGGGGAGGGGGCTGCTGTGTGAGATTATATACTGGGGGGAGGGGGCTGCTGTGTGAGATTATATACTGGGGGGGCTGCTGTGTGAGATTATATACTGGGGGGGCTGCTGTGTGAGATTATTTACTGGGGGGAGGGGGCTGCTGTGTGAGATTATATACTGGGGGGAGGGGGCTGCTGTGTGAGATTATATACTGGGGGGAGGGGGCTGCTGTGTGAGATTATATACTGGGGGGAGGGGGCTGCTGTGTGAGATTATATACTGGGGGGAGGGGGCTGCTGTGTGAGATTATATACTGGGGGGAGGGGCTGCTGTGTGAGATTATATACTGGGGGGGCTGCTGTGTGAGATTATTTACTGGGGGGAGGGGGCTGCTGTGTGAGATTATATACTGGGGGGAGGGGGCTGCTGTGTGAGATTATATACTGGGTGGAGAGGGCTGCTGTGTGAGATTTTATACTGGGGGGAGGAGGCTGCTGTGTGAGATTATATACTGGGGGGAGGGGGCTGCTGTGTGAGATTATATACTGGGGGGAGGAGGCTGCTGTGTGATATTATATACTGGGGGGCTGCTGTGTGATATATACTGGGGGGCTGCTGTGTGAGATTATATACTGGGGGGGCTGCTGTGTGAGATTATATACTGGGGGGAGGGGGCTGCTGTGTGAGATTGTATGGAGGGGGGGGGGCTGCTGTGTGAGATTGTATACTGGGGGGAAGGGGCTGCTGTGTGAGATTATATACTGGTGGAGGGGGCTGCTGTGTGAGATTGTATACTGGGGGGAGGGGGCTGCTGTGTGATATTATATACTGGGGGGGCTGCTGTGTGAGATTGTATACTGGGGGGAGGGGGCTGCTGTGTGAGATTGTATGGAGGGGGGGGCTGCTGTGTGAGATTGTATACTGGGGGGAAGGGGCTGCTGTGTGAGATTATATACTGGGGGGGCTGCTGTGTGAGATTGTATACTGGGGGGAGGGGGCTGCTGTGGGAGATTATATACTGGGGGGGAGGGGGCTGCTGTTTGATATTATATACTGGGGGGCTGCTGTGTGAGGTTATATACTGGGGGGGGGCTGCTGTGTGAGATATATACTGGGGGGAGGGGGCTGCTGTGTGAGATTATATACTGGGGGGGAGGGGGCTGCTGTGTGAGATTATATACTGGGGGGAGGGGCTGCTGTGTGAGATTATATACTGGGGGGAGGGGGCTGCTGTGTGAGATTATATACTGGGGGGAGGGGCTGCTGTGTGAGATTATATACTGGGGGGAGGGGCTTCTGTGTGAGATTATATACTGGGGGGGAGGGGGCTGCTGTGTGAGATTATATACTGGGGGGAGGGGGCTGCTGTGTGAGATTATATACTGGGGGGGAGGGGGCTGCTGTGTGAGATTATATACTGGGGGGAGGGGGCTGCTGTGTGAGATTATATACTGGGGGGAGGGGGCTGCTGTGTGAGATTATATACTGGGGGGGCTGCTGTGTGAGATTATTTACTGGGGGGAGGGGGCTGCTGTGTGAGATTATATACTGGGGGGAGGGGCTGCTGTGTGAGATTATATACTGGGGGGAGGGGGCTGCTGTGTGAGATTATATACTGGGGGGAGGGGCTGCTGTGTGAGATTATATACTGGGGGGAGGGGCTGCTGTGTGAGATTATATACTGGGGGGAGGGGGCTGCTGTGTGAGATTATATACTGGGGGGAGGGGGCTGCTGTGTGAGATTATATACTGGGGGGAGGGGGCTGCTGTGTGAGATTATATACTGGGGGGAGGGGGCTGCTGTGTGAGATTGTATACTGGGGGGAGGGGGCTGCTGTGTGAGATTATATACTGGGGGAGGGGGCTGCTGTGTGAGAATATATACTGGTGGAGGGGGCTGCTGTGTGAGATTATTTACTGGGGGGAGGGGGCTGCTGTGTGAGATTATATACTGGGGGGAGGAAGCTGCTGTGTGATATTATAAACTGGGGGGCTGCTGTGTGATATATACTGGGGGGCTGCTGTGTGAGATTATATACTGGGGGGGGCTGCTGTGTGAGATTATATACTGGGGGGAGGGGGCTGCTGTGTGAGATTGTATACTGGGGGGGCTGCTGTGTGAGATTGTATACTGGGGGGAGGGGGCAGCTGTGTGATATTATATACTGGGGAGGGGGCTGCTGTGTGAGATTGTATACTGGGGGAGGGGACGGCTGTGTGAGATTGTATACTGGGGGGAGGGGGCTGCTGTGTGAGATTATATACTGGGGGGGGGCTGCTGTGTGAGATTGTATACTGGGGGGAAGGGGCTGCTGTGTGAGATTATATACTGGGGGGGCTGCTGTGTGAGATTGTATACTGGGGGGAGGGGGCTGCTGTGGGAGATTATATACTGGGGGGGAGGGGGCTGCTGTTTGATATTATATACTGGGGGGCTGCTGTGTGAGATTATATACTGGGGGGGGGCTGCTGTGTGAGATTATATACTGGGGGGAGGGGGCTGCTGTGTGAGATTGTATGGAGGGGGGTTGCTGTGTGAGATTATATACTGGTGGGAGGGGGCTGCTGTGTGAGATTGTATGGAGGGGGGGCTGCTGTGTGAGATTATATACTGGGGGGCTGCTGTGTGAGATTATATACTGGGGGGCTGCTGTGTGAGATTATATACTGGGGGGCTGCTGTGTGAGATTATATACTGGGGGGCTGCTGTGTGAGATTATATACTGGGGGAGGGGGCTGCTGTGTGAGATTGTATGGAGGGGGGGCTGCTGTGTGAGATTGTATGGAGGGGGGGCTGCTGTGTGAGATTGTATACTGGGGGGAGGGGGCTGCTGTGTGAGATTATATACTGGGGGGAGGGGGCTGCTGTGTGATATATACTGGGGGCTGCTGTGTGAGATTATATACTGGGGGGAGGGGGCTGCTGTGTGAGATTGTATGGAGGGGGGGCTGCTGTGTGAGATTGTATACTGGGGGAGGGGGCTGCTGTGGGAGATTATATACTGGGGGGAGGGGCTGCTGTGCGAGATTATATACTGGGGGGCTGCTGTGTGAGATTATATACTGGGGGGGCTGCTGTGTGAGATTATATACTGGGGGGAGGGGGCTGCTGTGTGAGATTGTATGGAGGGGGGGCTGCTGTGTGAGATAATATACTGGGGGAGGGGGGCTGCTGTGTGAGATAATATACTGGGGGGAGGGGGCTGCTGTGTGAGATTATATACTGGGGGGCTGCTGTGTGAGATTATATACTGGGGGGCTGCTGTGTGAGATTATATACTGGGGGAGGGGGCTGCTGTGTGAGATTATATACTGGGGGGCTGCTGTGTGAGATTATATACTGGGGGGAGGGGGCTGCTGTGTGAGATTATATACTGGGGGGAGGGGGCTGCTGTGTGAGATTATATACTGGGGGAGGGGGCTGCTGTGTGAGATTATATACTGGGGGGCTGCTGTGTGAGATTATATACTGGGGGGAGGGGGGCCGCTGTGTGAGATTATATACTGGGGGGCTGATGTGTGAGATATACTGGGGGGAGGGGGCCGCTGTGTGATATTATATACTGGGGGGAGGGGGCTGCTGTGTGAGATTATATACTGGGGGGCTGCTGTGTGAGATTATATACTGGGGGGCTTCTGTGTGAGATTATATACTGGGGGAGGGGGGCTGCTGTGTGAGATTATATACTGGGGGGCTGCTGTGTGAGATTATATACTGGGGGGAGGGGGCTGCTGTGTGAGATTGTATGGAGGGGGGCTGCTGTGTGAGATAATATACTGGGGGAGGGGGCTGCTGTGTGAGATAATATACTGGGGGGAGGGGGCTGCTGTGTGAGATTGTATGGAGGGGGGGCTGCTGTGTGAGATTATATACTGGGGGGAGGGGGCTGCTGTGTGAGATTATATACTGGGGGGCTGCTGTGTGAGATTATATACTGGGGGGAGGGGGGCCGCTGTGTGAGATTATATACTGGGGGGCTGATGTGTGAGATTATATACTGGGGGGAGGGGGGGCCGCTGTGTGATATTATATACTGGGGGGAGGGGGCTGCTGTGTGAGATTATATACTGGGGGGCTGCTGTGTGAGATTATATACTGGGGGGCTGCTGTGTGAGATTATATACTGGGGGAGGGGGGCTGCTGTGTGAGATTATATACTGGGGGCTGCTGTGTGATATTATATACTGGGGGGAGGGGGGCTGCTGTGTGAGATTATATACGGGGGAGGGGGCTGCTGTGTGAGATTATATACTGGGGGGCTGCTGTGTGAGATTATATACTGGGGGGAGGGGGCTGCTGTGTGAGATTATATACTGGGGGGGGCTGCTGTGTGAGATTATATACTGGGGGGCTGATGTGTGAGATTATATACGGGGGGAGGGGGCTGCTGTGTGATATTATATACTGGGGGGAGGGGGCTGCTGTGTGAGATTATATACTGGGGGGAGGGGGGCTGCTGTGTGAGCCGGGACGTGGTGGTCATGTCCACTTACCACCCAGCGCTGTAGATCACATATAACCTTGTGTACACAGTGCAATTTTCACAAAAGTCCAACCAAATCCGACTGACGTGCTGCATCGCTGTGTGTAATGGTAAACTGAACCTGCCATAAAAGCCACAAAATGTCCCTACTTTTGACCCAAGTCCCTCTTTGCTCTTGAAAGGGGTTATCCAGGAGCCAGGCAATTATTTAGATAACCCCTTAAAGTTTATTAACCCCTTCCTGCACCACAGCATAACTACGTGGAGGAAAGAGCTAATTTCCTGGACCTTGGCGTTCAGTTATGTAGTGGGCATACAGCGGGCACAGCAGTTGTGCCATTGGCACCCACAGATCCTATAGTCACCACTTATAGAGGACCTCTCACCGCTCCTCACATGTCTGTTTTAATAGCTTCATGCGTTCCCCGTGTAATAACAGTTTTGGAGCACCTGCTCTTATGGCTCCAGGTTGTGCCTTTCCTCTATTATTCCTGCTAGAATCATTGCTATTAGCCTGCACTAGGGGTACAGAGGGGGTGTACCTGCACAGTCTGAAAATGGCAGCACTCACTGGATAAAGTAAGGGTCCATTCACGGATCCGCAAAACACGGACACCGGCAATGTGCGGACCGCACATCGCCGGCACTTAATAGAAAATGCCCAATCTTATCCGCAATTGCAGAGACAAGAATAGGACATGTTCTATTTTTTGGGGGAAAGGAATTCCGGACCCGGAAGTGGGGGGGTGTACCTGCACAGTCTTAGGCTCCATTCACACGTCCGCAATTCTGTTCCGCATTTTGCGTAACGGAATTGCGGACCCATTCATTTCTATGGGGCCACACAATGTGTTGTCCGGATCTGGAAATGCGGATCCACACTTCCGGGTCCGCAATTCCTTTCCCCCAAAAAATAGAACATGTCCTATTCCTGTTGCCCCCATCAGATATTGGGTAAGAGAAGGATTGTGCATTTCAACATGGCAGATTCCGTTCTATCACCGGATATAAACCGCTGCGTTAAAATAAATATGCGCAATCTGCCGAGCATGCATGTGTACAGTGGTGTCTGGAGAAATAGCTGCCCCCCACACAATGTCACTGGTGCTCCTAGGACAGACTACATTAGCAGACTTCAGTAGAATGTCTACTGGCAGAGAAAGCCATGTGCTGCTGAGAAAACCCCACACACCCGGTACACTGCCTCATAGCTCATGTGCACCGCGCCATCTAGTGGCAGTGATGTTGATGACACCATCAGTGCCTACAGCCCGGCCAGACAATCACTTCCGGGTCGTGCGAGTTCCCGGACGGGCTATAGCTGAATTCTGATTGGTCGTGTTGTCTTTGGGGGCGGTGCAAGGAAGCAGGAGGCATCTTTCTCCATGCTGTCTATGTAAAAGTCTGTCAGAGGTAACAGTGGAGATGGCAGCAGCGACTGGCAGGGGTATTGTGTTTGTGACTGGCAATGCCAAGAAGCTGGAGGAGGTATGTGATCTCTCAGACACAGAGGGGGCACCATGTATAAGGAATGTGCTCTGGATTGCAGATCTTGCCTTGCTCTTCAGTATTGTAGTACCAGGCACTGCCTGTTTATAAGAGTGGCGCTGTTTATAATGTAACAAATGGCTCACCCCTCAGAACACAGCTCTGAAAAAGTTCTTATTGCCTACGCATGAGCACAGCCAGTAGGAGGCGCTATAGGGCTTGGATGACGGTACAGCTCGGAGGAATCCGCTTCATGGGTTAGCTCCGGTGATAACGGCATATATAACACCATATAGCTTCCAGACGGGTAACGGAGGCCCGTGACTGAAGCCATGCAGTGCGTTATAGTATCTGGACACCATGGAAAGGGATAGTGTAATCTGCTTTCACTATTCCATACGTTTTTTTTATGGTGTCCTGACATACGGAGGTTGAGAGGACTCTGTGGGGCTCCATCTGGCAGTGGAAGGCTTTGGACATGTTTAAAGGGATTATCCAGGAAATGATTACCTATCCTCAGGATCAGGACTCTGCACCCCCACGGATCAGCCTTTTCAGGGAGCCTCTGTGCTCTCCGGAGCCCCGGTGATTGGTGCGGGCTCCCAGCAGCTCACCAAGCACGGCGCCATACATCATATAGTGGCTGTGCTTAGTATTGCAGCTCAGCCCCATTGACTGGAATGGGACTGAGAGGCGTCTTAGGCCATGTGACGGATGAACGTGACGTCACTAGCCTAAGAAAGGGCGGCGACGTTCATGGAGCGCCTGGGCTCTTCTAACCTCTGCCGGGAGTCGATCTGATATTGATGACCTATCCTGAGGATAGGTCATCAATATAAATTGTAGGATAACCCCTTTAATTTTTACTTCAAGAGATGTGAACATAGCCTAACCATGCCTGCATAGTACCGAGCGTGCACGTACTCATGTATGCTGAGATGACCCCTTCACTGTGCAGATAGCATAGACCAGTGTCACCCAACCAACGATGACACCAGGGTAATCCAGGAGAAAGCCTGGTCTTCCAGGAGTCATTCTAGTCTCCTTGTTTCCTGGAGTGTAGGCGCGACCTGGCCGACCTGTACGTATAAGGCCTCCTCCGCAAAACCCGGATACTGGCTGTGCGTGTCTCGTACAATGTTATAAATGCTTATTCTTGTCCGAAAACGGAAAAGAATAGGATAAGTTTTATTTATTTTTCATAATTATATATATTTTTTTTGTGGGGCTGCGGAATGGACATATGGATGCGGCCAGGATACAGTGTACTGTCCGCATCTTTGGCGGCCTCGTTGAAATGCGTGGGTCTGCATCTGATCCTCAAAATACTCTTTGGGCCCATTCACAAGGCAGATTTTGATGCTGTCAAAAAATCCACCACATATATGCAGAGGCCGCAGCGGTTATTCATTTTATGTGCCGGGGACCCTCTTGCGGCTTAGCTCCGATCAAGGGATGGAGTGGACAGGCGCTGAAAGTGACGGTTGTTGTCCTCACGCTGAGCCGAGCAGCACAGGTCCCTTCTTGGTCCTGGCTTTAAACGACCAGCCCGCGAACTTGAGCGCCAGCTCCGACGGAAAACAATGGGAGCCAGATAATACAAAATCTCGCCACCATATTCTGCTGTGTGAACGGGCCCCCCCATGTGGCGGATTTTCAGGTGGCTTTTTCCACCACGTGTGAAGGCACCTTTACTCATTTCAGTTTTTGTTTTTTCTTTCCACAGGTGATTCAGATACTTGGAGACAAATTTCCTTGCAAACTTATAGCCAAGAAAATTGACTGTAAGTACATTCCTGACTCAGAGTAACTGGTTATGAAGGAAGTGATGGGAGTTTTTAATGTGACGTTGGTAAATGTTATTTTGGCAACACATTGGTGACGCTGTTCAGCCTGGCTCGAAGGGATTGTCCAAGATCTTGATGGCCTGTCCTCAACCCTATCAATTTTTTTTACCAGTGTAAAATAAAATGACCTTCTAACAAGAAAAATTGACTATTAAAAAAAATATATAAAAATTCCATGCGTAATGTTTTTTTCTCTTCTTTCCTAATCAGTGCCCGAGTACCAAGGAGAACCCGATGAAATCTCAGTTCAGAAGTGTAAAGAGGCCGCAAGACAGGTACACAACATAACCCTCAGTTCTGCTTGTGCCTGTCTATGGCGACTCAGCGTCCCATGTCATCTGCTCATTAACGGGGTTTTTCCATCTCAAGCATTTATTGCATATCTACAGGACATGCCTTAAAGGGGTATTCCCATCTCAGGCAATAGGTCATATCGCTAGCATATGCCCCCATTGTATGGGACCCCCACCTGTATCTTAAACAAAGCCGGCAAAGTGATGGCCGTCAGTGCCTGGTCCGGCCACCATCAATCTTTCCTACTGGCTGCCCGCTGTAAATAGCCGAGCAGCGCACTCAGCTATTTTCTAAATCCTTATAGAAAAGAATGGGAGCGCATTGCGCTTGCGTGGCCACCATTTCCATTCACTTCTATAGGTCCGACGGAAATAGCCGAGCTAGCGTTAGGAGGTCGGGTTGGGGGGCTCCTGTTCTGAGATGGGAATAGTCTTTTTACTCCATAGCTCCAAGATGTCAGTGAACCTGCAAGCCAAGTTAGAGAATACTCCGAGGCAAAACCCGACAAACCCCAATGTCTATATCCCTCACAGTGCTTGTACTACATTAGTAAAAGGGGTTGTTCCAAGTATTAAAGTTCTCCCCTATCCAAAGAATGGTGAGGGTCTGACCACTGGGATCCCTACAATCTCGAGAACTGGAGTCCTTTTCCGCTATCTTGATAGAGCGACAGGTCGAGCATGCTCTATACTGTTCCATTCATTCTCCATGGGACTGGTGAAATAGCTGCAACCCGTATTCTCAGGATCGTCGGAGTCCCAGCGATCAGCCCCCCTCCACTAATCAGTTAGTTATACCCTGTCCTGTGGATGGGGATAACTTTTTTAATACTTGGCACAACCCAAAAACTGCGGAGTGCTCCATTGCCCTATATTGGACAAGGAGAAGACTCTAGCCGCAAGCCTGTGCAGAGTTTACCACTTGTTAGCATGAAGCCATTAAAAAAAATAGTGATAATCAAGCTTTTTTGTATTTTTTTCAATTTTTTTTTTTTGTCTACAGATTCAAGGTCCAGTCATAGTAGAAGACACATGCTTGTGTTTTAACGCTCTGGGTGGTCTTCCTGGTCCTTATATGTAAGTGGATGACTTGAAAAAAAATCACTTCTACTCTTTGTATAAATTATACGAGAATCCTTACTGGCGTCTTTAATCTGATGTGAAACTTGCCATGAAAGGGTTTTCTGGGAGTAAAATATTGTTGCACTATCCTTAGGATAGTTCATCAATCTCAAATCGGTGAGGGTCTGACTCCCGAAACCCCCCAAAAATCAGCTGTTTGAAGAGGCCGTGGTGTTTTGTTGAGCACTGTGTCACATTCGTTGGCCACATGGCCTGTGTGCAGCTCAGTCCCATTAAAGGGAGCCCTGGCAAAGCCCTATCACCTTTTCGGGATGGGTGATCTGTGGTTAGGCTTTTTAGAGCCAGCACAGCACTCATCCGTAGGGCGATTGTAGGTTCAAGTGTTTATCCATTCTCTGCACTTATTTGACCCTTTGCAAGCTCCGGTTTGTACCTGATAGACAACCTACTTACACACTGGATGCAGTAGGGACTATTTTCTTTTTTATTTCTGCTGGTTGGGGGCTGCTGTGTACCCTGTACAAGCCGCTCATACCCCTGGTTATCATAGCGGTTGAGTACATCTATGAGGTTAAAGGGGTTGTCCGAGTTCAGATCTGAACCAGTACATAAGCTGTTCTTCACCCCTCCAGCCCCTCTGAGTGGAGCATCAGAGCATTTCATGCTCCAACGCTCTCCCTTGGCCTGCATCGCGAAGGGCAAGGGCTGTTTACCTTTTTACACTGCTAGACAGAGGCTTCCGCCTAGCAGTGTTCCCGGTGACGTCATCTTCACTAATGGCCGGTCTTTAGAGCCGCACTAGGCTGTTTTACAGAGAGAGAGAAAACAAGATCTATGTAAGTCTTTGTAGCTATTCACATGACTGTTATTTATGGGGCTACTCACACGGCTGTTTTTAAAGGCTCATGAATACTGTCCATTCAAAAATGTGACATTTCCTATTTTTTTGGCCCTTTTGATTGCCAGACAGACTAGATTGAACTCAATAGGTCCAAAGTACTTAAAAATAGGTATAAAAAAATAAATAAAACACTGTACAAAAGAACAATTATTTTGTGTCCTATGTGCTGTAGAGTCACGTTTAGGCTATAAAGTCCATAGACATGAAAGGGTTAATAATGGTGGCACTGAAAGCAGACATTGTCCAGTTAGGTTAGATTTTAATGGCTAAACTACGTGTTTCTCTTGTTTTGCAGAAAATGGTTCCTTGAGAAGTTAAAACCTGAAGGTATGCTTACTTTTAAATTTTCTTTAAAGGGGTTTTCCACTTTTTGGATACTAATGACCTGTCTTACGGATAGGTCATCAGTATCGGATCGGTGGTGGTCCATCACCTGGCACCCCCAGAAATCGGCTGTTTTTAGCAGCACCCATCGGAAACAAAACCCTGGACGGAGTAGGAAACAGAAGGCTCCGTCCATGGTTTGGTGGCTGTGCTGTTACTCTGCAACTCTGCTTCCATTTACTTGGCAGTCATTACACAGAGAGAGGAGCTGTACCTCTGGCTCCATTCTCAGTAGTAGTTCTGGACCCGCCAGCTGCAGGTAACAGCTGATCAGTGGGGGTGTTGGACCCTTAACGATCTGATATCTGTGACCTGTCAGGTATCTGTATCTAAAGAGTAAAAAAAAATAACTTTAAACACCTGTTTTGCCCCAGCTCAGCTCGGGCTGTGGGAAAAGTACTTAACTGTTTTGCCCGTGTCCAGCTTGGGCAGAAGGCGAAGGAGAGGGGGTCTGCTTCAGCTGATCATATCTCCTGATTGGTAGCAGCTAGTGACATGGGCCTGGTCTTATTTGAAAGCTGACATTAGCAGAACAGCAGGAGATATCACTGTTAGAAATAGGCCTCTTTCACACGGGCGTCAGTTTTTTTGCCCGGATAAGAGGCGGGTGCGTTGCGGGAAAATGCGCGATTGCAAAACATTGTAATGCGTTTTGCACTCGCGTGAGAAAAATCGCGCATGTTTGGTACCCAAACCCGAACTTCTTCACAGAAGTTCGGGTCTGGGATTGGTGTTCTGTAGATTGTATTATTTTCCCTTATAACATGGTTATAAGAGAAAATAATAGCATTCTGAATACAGAATGCATAGTAAAACAGCGCTGGAGGGGTTAAAAAAAATAGAAAATAATTTAACTCGCCTTAGTCCACTTGATCGCGCACTTGTTGACTAGGACCTGTGGTGAGCATTAAATAGAGGTAAAGGACCTTTGATGACGTCACTCTGGTCATCACATGGCCTTTTACCATGGTGAATCACCCCATGGTAAAAGATCATGTGACGTACCATGTGATGACAGGAGACACAAGGAGATGCCGGGCTTCGCGATCAAGTGGACTAAGGTGAGTTAAATTTATTTTTTTTTTATTTTTTTTAACCCCTCCAGCGCTGTTTTACTATGCATTCTGTATTCAGAATGCTATTATTTTCCCTTATAACCATGTTATAAGGGAAAATAATACAGTGAATAGACTGTCACCTAGCAACCATGCGTGAAAATCGGACCGCATCCGCACTTGCTTGCGGATGCTGTGCGATTTTCACGCACCCAATTCACTTCTATGGGGCCTGCGTCACGTGAAAATCGCACAATATAGAGCATGCTGCGATTTTCACTCAACGCACAAGTGATGCGTGAAAATCAACGCTCATGTGCACAGCCCCATAGAAATGAATGGGTCAGGATTCAGTGCGGGTGCAATACGTTCACCGCACGCATCGCACCTACACGGAAAACTCGCCCGTGTGAAAAGGGCCATAGAGTCTAGAATAAACGTGGTAAAACCTGCATTTACTTTCGCTTTTAGCTGCATTCACTGCATCCTGATTTCTAACAGCAATATCTTCCCATGCACTGAAGATAGAACTGTGATTTTGGTATTGTTTGGAATGTCAGCTTCCAAACAATACAAAGCCCATATCTCTGTTACCAATCCACTAAAGCAGCCACCCCCTCACCTTCAGTCTGGAGGAGGATAGGGAGTAGTTGCAGAGGTGACAGCCTATAGAAGGAAAGACAAAATGGTAAAAAAAATAAAAATTTATATATATATTAGTACAGACCAAAAGTTTGGACACACCTTCTCATTCAAAGAGTTTTCTTTATTTTCATGACTATGAAATTGTAGATTCACACTGAAGGCATCAAAACTATGAATTAACACATATGGAATTATATACATAACAAAAAAGTGTGAAACAACTGAAAATATGTCATATTCTAGGTTCTTCAAAGAAGCCACCTTTTGCTTTGATTACTGCTTTGCACACTCTTGGCATTCTCTTGATGAGCTTCAAGAGGTAGTCACCTGAAATGGTCTTCCAACAGTCTTGAAGGAGTTCCCAGAGATGCTTAGCACTTGTTGGCCCTTTTGCCTTCACTCTGCGGTCCAGCTCACCCCAAACCATCTCGATTGGGTACAGGTCCAGTGACTGGAGGCCAGGTCATCTGGCGCAGCACCCCATCACTCTCCTTCATGGTCAAATAGCCCTTACACAGCCTGGAGGTGTGTTTGGGGTCATTGTCCTGTTGAAAAATAAATGATGGTCCAACTAAATGCAAACCGGATGGAATAGCATGCCGCTGCAAGATGCTGTGGTAGCCATGCTGGTTCAGTATGCCTTCAATTTTGAATAGATCCCCAACAGTGTCACCAGCAAAACACCATCACACCACCTCCTGCATTGTTCTAACCAAAGCACAGATTTCCACTGGTCTAATGTCCATTCCTTGTGTTCTTTAGCCCAAACAAGTCTCTTCTGCTTGTTGCCTGTCCTTTAGCAGTGGTTTCCTAGCAGATATTCTACCATGAAGGCCTGATTCACACAGTCTCCTCTTAACAGTTGTTCTAGAGATGTGTTTGCTGCTAGAACTCTGTGTGGCATTGACCTGGTCTCTAATCTGAGCTGCTGTTAACCTGCGATTTCTGAGGCTGGTGACTCGGATGAACTTATCCTCCGCAGCAGAGGTGACTCTTGGTCTTCCTTTCCTGGGGCGGTCCGCATGTGAGCCAGTTTCTTTGTAGAGCTTGATGGTTTTTGTGACTGCACTTGGGGACACTTTCAAAGTTTTCCCAATTTTTCGGACTGACTGACCTTCATTTCTTAAAGTAATGATGGCCACTCGTTTTTCTTTACTTAGTGTAATGACCGGCAACACACACAGGGAGGAAAACAGGGAAAGCCCTGCCCAAGGGAGAGGGAAAGGTGGTGACCCCTAACTCACCTTGCAGCTGGCACCTGCCTGCCCTGACGTCCCTAGACGGGTTCCTCACCCGTGCGGCGATCACGTGCCTAAACCCTGGCTTTCCCTGAAATGAGCCCTAGATAATGAACGGGCCGGTGGGATCGCTAGTCCTCACCACTGCACTAAGAGGAAAACACCAGGGAGAGGACAGACAAACACAAACACCCAGGTGGACGGCAACAATGTCCACAAAGGTCCAACAGGGATCCGGAGGGTAGCGTTCTAAGGCAACACTCAGAGAACGCAGCAACACAGCTCCAGTGGGTCAGAATAGATGTCCAGGCAGGAAGCTCTATATCTGGCAACCAGAGAAGTGTGAGAGGGGAATATAAGGAGGATTGGGAGTGCTGGACAAGGAACAGCTGAGAGAAGGAGCTACGGATCCCTGAGTGAGCCAAAAGGGTTTGTAAAGCAAACCCAGAAAGCTACAATAAGGAAACTTCCCTATCTGACATAGAGCGTGCAGCCAACCGCTGCGACCTCCTGACCCCGGGTACAACGGAGTCAGGCGTGGCTCTCGACACCCTCGTGACACTTAGCTGCTTTTTTCTTGCCATAATACAAATTCTAACAGTCTATTCAGTAGGACTATCAGCTGTGTATCCACCTGACTTCTCCACAAGGCAACTGATGGTCCCAAACCCATTCATAAGGCAAGAAATCCCACTTATTAAACCTGACAGGGCACACCTGTGAAGTGAAAACCATTTCAGGTGACTACCTCTTGAAGCTCAACAAGAGAATGCCAAGAGTGTGCAAAGCAGTAGTCAAAGCAAAAGGTGGCTACTTTGAAGAACCTAGAATATCACATATTTTCAGCTGTTTCACACTTTTTTGTTATGTATATAATTCCACATGTGTTAATTCATAGTTTTGATGCCTTCAGTGTGAATAAATTCCAGAAAAGAATGTAATAATTGCTATTTTTTATCTTTCCCCCTAAAATTAAATAATAAAAGCTAGTTAATACACTATATGTACCACAAAATGGTTCCTAATAAAAAAAAAAAAAAATTCATCCCGCAAATAAAAAAAATAATTAGAAGGAAAAATTAAAAAGTTAAGACTACTGGAACATAAAGGTTGTACATGTTACTGGTTAAAGGATAAAATAACCGTAATTGTCACTAAGGGGTTAAAAATGCAACTGTGTCCCCTGAGTTGTGCGCCAACAAAATTTACTTCAGACACATGATAAAGATATACAATTTTATTTTATTTTTTAAGTGAAATTTTTTGGGAGGGTTTTTCCAATTTTAATGTGACTGAGGTGGTAAAGACCATATATGATAATGGAAAACCCCTTTATATTCATGGCACTGGATAGCTGGTTTTCTCTTCACACATGGGTCATGTAGAATTTATCATAAAAGAAATGTGTATTTTTGCAGAAAATAAGTCTTGTAATGTGTATTTGTGCTTCTGTTTCCAGGCTTGCATCGGATGTTGGCCGGATTTGAGGATAAATCTGCTTATGCCCTGTGCACATTTGCGTATAGCACTGGACAGCCAGATGACCCTGTACTACTGTTCAGAGGAAAAACCCCGGTGGGTATGGCTGGCAGGGACCCTGCACCCGTGTCCGTTCTAGTTGTCTCTTTGTAGCTACTTTTTATTATCTGGTTTATTTGACTTTCTGCTGTTATTTACAGGGACAGATAGTATCTCCGCGTGGGCCTCGTGACTTTGGTTGGGATCCATGTTTCCAACCGGAAGGCTTTGAACAAACGTAAGTAGGTTCTGATAATTGTCTGCTGAAAGGACTTACGGCTGACAATCCAAATATCGTATCCCCCATTGGCATGACATGAAGAGCCGCGCCACTGCCAGTCACCAGTGTTGCTGTTGTCTCACAGCAACTTCTCAGTCAGACACAACTTCCAATTTTTGATATCTATATCAACCTAAAAAACAGGCATTGGGCAAGGGTCTGACTGTACCCTGGGAAATTGCCTAAGGGGCCGTCTGAACCCTGCTCACGGCCAGCCAGTGGATGTTTTTGGGGATGTATTTTGTGCTGCTGGCAGCAGTATTTTGTGATGGACTGTGGCATTTGGCTCTATTGTGGAGGTATAAGTGCCACAATATGGTATTGTTGGACCTGACTACAAAATGGGGCCACTTTTAGTATTTTTCCCAGTCTGCCCCTGATGCTGAACCACGCGCCAGCGTTGAGTAGGAGATGAGTCTCATTTAGCCCCGCCCTCCCCCGTTTCCGAACGATGAGTGATTGGTGTCTTTCCTGTTGTGCATTGGAAAGAAACCTGTCAGTCGTTGTCGAGTTTTTAGATATGTATATATTTATATATATAATTTTTTTTATACTTATCATTCATTATTTATTTTGTATATATATTCTTACAGATGAGCACAGATTTTTTTTGTGTTTTTTTTCCTATGCATGTTTCTTTTTTATCAACCTTTATTTTAGACTTGATAAAGGGGACTTTAGCACCCCGAAACGCGTTGTCTTACGAATAAATTAAACAATGCCGTAACCAAAAACTTTGCCCGTGACCGGTTGTTTTTGTGCGCCCTTTGTGGTCCATGCGCTCTACATAAAGTTCAGCGTTTCTTGCTTTCATACCGTTACCCGAGTGGCAGGGTGGCCCCTGCCTAAGGCGATCGGACAAATCTAGGCTGCACCAACCGTTACTCATCCATATTTGACCTTCATTGTGGTTGCGTCCAATCGATGCAACCCCAATAGGTGAGCAAACCGTTTTCTTTTAGTAGAAATTTGATTTGCTGAACTTACTCACCCTATGAGCGCCTTTCTCCATCCTATTGGCCACTATTTGCGAGTCGTTGTCCAGGGCAGGGGAAGACAGGACAGCGAGCGTCATCGGACTTCTCTTTCTTGCAGTGCTGGCGGGTTTCAGCATGTCGGCACCCTAAAAGTACCAGAGTGCCATCACAGAAGTGACGAACCACTGACAGTGGATCCATCTGAGAACTAAGCAAGCAGCTAAATGTATATGCACGCCTCTTAAACATCAGTGAGAGTTTTCTTTTATATTCTCGTGTAGGGTTGTTGCGGGTATCGAAATTTCGATACCCAATCTATACTTTTGTCCCGGTATTGATAAGATACCGGGATTTCCATTTTTTTTTCTTCGATACTGGGCTGCGCTCCTGCGCAGTCTAGTATCTCTGAACATGAGTGCGCTGATCTCAGCGCGCTCATGTTCCCTCAGCAGCACTGGGGAGAAGGAATCAGTCTCTCCCTCCCCCCTGTGCTGCCGCTGCCACCAATGAGGGGAGAGAGGGGCGGAGGAGGGGAGGGCGCACTGCGCCACCAATGATATTACTTTCCATGGGTCCGGACTTTAAGCAGCAGGCTACACAGAGCTGCGCCCAGGAATGGGCCAGCACTTACTATTATTCCTGGGCGCCGCTCCGTTCGCCCGCTGTGCGCCTGTGCCCCATTACCGTCTCCTGCAGTCCTGCTCCATATGCTAATTACTATCGGAGCGATGGGGAGGAGACAGCAGCTTCTCTAGTGGGCGTTCCTTCTCCCTGCGCTGCGATTGGACAGCGCTACAGCCAGAGGAGAAGGAACGCCCACTAGAGAAGCTGCTGTCTCCCCCCTATCGCTCCGATAGTAATTAGCATATGGAGCAGGACTGCAGGAGACTGTAATGGGGCACAGGCGCACAGCGGGCGAATGGAGCGGCGCCCAAGAATAATAGTAAGTGCAGGGAGATCCCTGAGCGCCGCTCTGTGTAGCCTGCTGCTTAACAAAGTCCAGACCTATATAAGGTCGTCTTTAACTTTTTTAATATAGGAGGCAGGTGCAGAATCACATAGCCGGCACCCTGCCTCTGACAGGGAGCTGTGTTCAGCGGCAGTTATCCCCTCAGGTGCGGCACCTGAGGGGTTAACTGCCGCTGATCTGCTGCCAGTACCCGCCTCCTGTATTAAGGGTTAATTATCATTGGTGGTGCAGTGCACCCGCCCCCCTCAACCCCCCAGTGGTGACAGTGGCCACAGGGTCCCCTCCTCTCATTGGTGGTGCAGTGGCAGCTTCCGATCGGAGCCCCAGCAGTGTAATCCTGGGGCTCTGATCGGTTACCATGGCAGCCAGGACGCTTCTGAAGCCCTGGCTGCCATGGTAAGCTCCCTGCTGCTGTGTGTACTATACACAGGGCAGCAGGGAGAATGTGAAGTCCTATTCACCCTAATAGATCTCTATCAGAGTGGGAAATAGGAAAAGGGATTAGAAGATCCCAGGATAGTTATTAAATAAACTGTAAAAAACAAAACAAAAAAAAACCACACCAAAATATTAAGTATAAATCACCCCCTTTCCCAATTTTACATATAAAATATATAAACAATAAATAAACATTGCCACGTCCGAAAAGTCCAAACTATTAAAATGCAGAATGCACGTGGCTTTTTTGTTTTATTTTTTTCACATGGTATCGAGTATCACAATACTTTTTATGGTATCGAAACTGAATAAAAATTTTGGTATCGCAACAACTCTATTCTCGTGTAATGTTTAGTATGTTTGTAAACGCATTACTAATCTTATACTGAGAATAAATACGTTATCTGGTAAATTATATTGATGATCTATCCTCTGGATACCCGGACCCCCGCCGATCAGCTATAAGAAGAGGCCGATGATCCGTGATTGCCGTGGCTTTTTCCTAGGCCATGTGACGTCACTGTACATCGGTCACATGGATTAGCTGAAGCTTAGCTCTATTGAAGTGAATGGGGCTGCGCTGCAATACCAAGCACAGCCGCTATATAGTCTACAGAGCTGTGCTTGGAAAGCTGCCAGAAGCCCCTGCCGATCAACTAATGATTACCTATAGAGTGGGTACTAGGTTACCTAAACTTTGCTTTACCTCTGTCTCTGGGTGTTAAAGGGAATGTCCTCAGAAAATGACCTATTGTTTAAATCCCGTTTTCCCATGTCAATATATTTAAACAAGCAACATAAAATCCTATTTGATACATGTGCAAATGAACCTGAGATGAGTCCTGTACGTGAGATGTGTCAGGGACAGGACTCATCTCAGGTTAATTTGCATATGTATCAAATCGTTTTTTTTTTACACAATAAAAGCACACAGAGCTATGGGGACTGGGGTATTGCGGACGTGCTAGCGGCCATCTAGCAGTCCATGTCCTCAGCTCAATACACAAAATCCCGGTGACAGGTTCCCTTTAAGTACCCATTATTCCAATAATTGATATTAAGGGTACGATCATACACTATGCTACACCTAAAGCCCTGTAGAGACCTCACATATACACTTTGAGGCACCTATATCACAGGTTAAGAACCCAGGCCCTAGACCATTATGTTTCCCTCACCATAGTTTACAGTTGTCCATATGAATTCCGTCCAGAAGCGTTTTCCTGGCATCTGCCAAACCAAGATTTATTGAGATCCTCATTACTGACCATTTTACTGCTAATGTTTGTCTATGGAGCTTGAGGTTTTGTAAATGAAATGATAAAAATGCCAAACTAGCTCCTGGAGTGGATTTATTCTACAATTCCAGTATATCTTCTTTTATTAGTAATAAATGTGGCTTAAATAGGTAGATCAACAGATTTGAGGGATTTTTAACAATTTGTGTAGCTGTACAGTGTTGAACCTGTCAGCGATGCAGTGTGTGTTATGACCCACAAGGTGTCACTGTTTCATTACCGCTTTATTACCTGCAGAATATCTCTCTAGAAGCTGGCTCCAGTCTACAATCATGGAGTCTAAAGCTTATATTACACCTGTGACGATCATCGCTAGCAAGCGTTTGTTTAAGGCTCCGGCTACACGGTGATATGTGTCGTACAACTACACTACGACATGTCGCGTGACATTTTTTGTAATGATAGTCAATGGCGTCTCACTGCGATGCAACAGTCGCGTAAAAATCCAACTTATACTGTTGTGTCAGTCGCATGTCGCAATGCAACACCGTAGACCATCATTACAATAAATGTTGCCTGACACACTGTCGTGTAGCCCTAGCCTAATACTGCATTCACCTGATGAATGAGCAAATGCTCGTTCTTCAGAAAATTGGAATCTTTTAGCAGGTTCAAAAATTGCTGGCAGTGATTCGGTGTAAGGACGAGCGATGGCATGAGTGATCGCTCCTCCCGATACTGAGGAGGAGATCTCTGCATGTAATAGCAGCGGTCTCCTCCGCTAACGAGCAGGCGATTACCGGGAAGGAACTCTTACCTCCCGAAAATCTGCCGGTGTAATATAAGCTTAAAGGGAACCTGTCACCAGTTTTATGGTGTCCTAACTAAGGACTGATTCTCTTAGCAAAATGCTGGGTCACTTTCTTTAATTGACCCAGTCAATCTGCCAACATCTTGTATTGAAAAGCTCCAGCTGATAATGATGAGTCATGAATATTCATGAGCTCCTGACTCTCCCCGCCCACCTGCTGCTGAATGACAGTTTGTTTCCATATGAATCAGCAGCAGGTGGGCAGGGGAGTGGCTATAGCTATTAATTAAATATACGCTGGACTCACTGACATCACGCTGGACTCAAATCAGCTCATTAGCATACGGCATGTGGCATCTTTTTGTGTATATTATGAGGTAACCATCTGTCACACCCAGGGGCGTCGTTGGGTCAAAACATTCGGGGCTTGAGCCCCGGATGTTTTGACCAGTGCCCCGAATGTTATGCTGGCAGTCATTTCCACACAATCTCCTGCACAGCCCGGAGCCTGACTCCGCCCACTCATGTGACTGATCACATGCTCCTGACATCATGAAAGGTCCTTCTGCCCACTAGTAACTATCAACTCCTGAGGTAGGACATGTGAATGGAGCATTTCTAGGTGCATTGGCTGTATTCTGCCCCCTGCCCTGTACTGTACCCCCCCCCCCCATGCTGTACTGTGTATACCTACTGTACCACATATGCTGTATTTTGCCCCCTGCCCTGTACTGTGCACCCCATGCTGTATTCTGCCCCCTGCCCTATAATGCACTGTGTGCCCCCTGCCTTTAATGCACTGTGTGCCCCCTGCCTTATACTGTACCCCCTATAATGCACTGTGCCCCCTATGCTGCACTGTGTGTGCCTCCTGCCCTGTACTGTACCCCCTATAATGCACTGTGTGCCCCCTGCCTTATACTGTACCCCCTATAATGCACTGTGTGCCCCTGCCTTATACTGTACCCCCTATAATGCACTGTGCCCCCAATGCTGCACTGTGTGTGCCCCCTGCCCTGTATTGCGCCTGCTATGCTGTACTGTACCCCCTGCGCTGCATTGTACCCCTATGCTGCACTGTGCATCCCCCCCTGTACCCTGTACATTGCAACCTCCCTTCTCTGTCTCTAGTGCTTGCCACTTGGCACTATCATGGCACAGTAAGGCCGGTTTTACATCACGGTTTGCCATTCGTCTAATGCAGGGGTAGGCAACCTACGGCACTCCAGCTGTTGTGAAATTACAACTCCCAGCATGCATTATTGCTCTGCTCTTCTCATAACTCCCATAGAAATTAATGGAACATGCTGGGAATTGTGGTTTCGCAAAAGCTGGAGTGCCGAAGGTTGCTGACCCCTGGTAATGTATACATAAAATGTATATGTTAACAGGTGACTCAGACTGACACCATCAAAAAAAATGATACATTAATGTATAAAAAAAATTTTTGAACAGACTTTGCAGGATACAAAGCGTAGTGTGCTGCGCTTTTGTATCCCATTTTCCAACGTAAACATTAAACGGATGGCAAAAATGTGATGTGAACTCTCCCTTACATATGCACATATAGGATGCCAGGATAGTCATGGAGGGGGGGGGCCCATACAAAATTTTGCTGTGGGGCCCAGTCAGTTCTAGATACGCCCCTGGCTGGCAGGGTCGGCCGCTCTGACTCTCCTGCACTGCACAGCCCCGCCGTCCTAATCCGTATCCTGCAGTAACTGAACTTTAAAACAGCTCTTATGATCTCATTACTATCTTACACACTCAGCTCCGGTAACATGCAGTGCTGGTGGCGCTCGCTCACTGACGTCACGCGCCTGCTCCTCCCACTAGGAGGCGTAGGTGCGTGACGTCAGTGAGTGAGAGCCGCCCGCACTGCCTGTTACTGGAGCTGAGTGTCTAAGTCAAGATAGTAATGAGATGTGCGCTGATTTAAAGTTAAGTTACTGCAGGATACGGATTACTGAGGGGATGATCTGTGGGGTTGTCCAGACGGCTAGGCCCTTAACAGTAGTTATTAACCTGTTTCAGCAGTCCTCCATTCACTGAAGGGCTTAATAACTACTGTGAAGGGAGGACTGCTGAAAGGGGTTAATAACTACTGTGAAGGCCCATGGGGGCGTGGCTTCATGGGGTGGGGGCGTGGCTTCACAGGGGCGTGATACATTGGGCTTGTGCCCCGGATGTTTTCAGACCCTATCAACGCCCCTGGCACCAGTAAGTGAATACATCTAAGGCACTTTTTAGTAGTTAATGATTGTATATAATTAGTTAGATTATAATCAAATATCCACATGACAGGTTCCCTTTAAGTCCTCCTACACACTCCTGTATATGCACCAGTATTACCTAAAACCAGGGATGATGCAAAATATTGACCAAAATTTGGACGTGTGATTGAGGCCTATATGAAATCCATACCAATCCAATTTATTTATCCACAACTTTTATTTTATTTTTAGTGGGTTTTTTTTGTTTTGTTTTTCAGCCACTGCAATATGAGTTTGATGAAGCCACTACAATGCAATGGTTGACTACTTGCAAGTGTCTTGAAATGGCCTCTGTTCACACTGCCTTTGAGCCTTTCATTGGCAGTATACTTTGAGAAAAGTTCCCAAGGTATATTGGCATACGTTGCATATAGGGTCTACTGTAGAAAGCATTACAGCTGGGGAAAAAAATGGTATGCCGACTCATAGCCCTGTGATGAAAGTCCAAAGGACACTGGGCTTCCTGTGAGATAACTCTCGGATCTCACTCCCAATCCGCCTCATGCACAATTGGCGCGACCTAGTGCACAAGTGTTGTGAATACGAGAGGGTAGAAAGCTGTAGCCAGAGAGCAGAAGCATCCGCCAGTTGAAATCCATCATCCTTAATGCCACTCTGTGCACCCTGGCTCCTCCTGCCTCCTCGGTCAGCCACTCCTTTTCCATTTTGTTTAGGAGGGCCAGGTCTCTGCACAGTCATCTCTCCTCACCCTGTCAGTCAAGGAGGGCTATCGGTGCACAGAGCGGCTTAGACCCTTCCTCAGTGCACAGAGCGGCTCAACATATTTTCAGTAGACCGTTCTAACAAAAAACGATTGTCCAAAGCAGACAACGCCTATATCCAAAATTTATTTTACTTAGAGGTTGTCTGGGCTTTTTCTATTGATGACCTATCCTCAGGATAGGTCATCAATATCAGACCGGCAGAGGTCCGGCACCCGACAGCCCTGCCGTTCAGCTGTTTGAGGAGAGGGCACGCACAGTGCGCATGTGCCATCTCCCTTCTCTTTTCCTGCTCTGCGCTATATGTCTTTGGGACAGCAGCAGCAGACAAGATGAGAGAAGGGAGATGGTACAAGCGCACTGTGCGCGCCCTCTCCTCAAACGGCTGATCGTGGGGGTGCCGGGTGTCAGACCCCACCGATCTGATATTGTTTACCTATCCTATTCTCAGGATAGTACTACAAGAGAATTTAGACTAGAACCTTCAGAATCACGGGTGCATATCCATGAAGCAAACATAATTATATAAAATATATTAAAAAAAAATTAGCTGCACACCATTAAACATACAAACAATAGAGCTAAGAAATGGGTCTCATTCTAAATAAAAGTGGTACAATACCGACTGTAAATGAGTTAATGGAAGCTCTTAGCGCATATATTTGCTCAAACATGTGTCGGGCCCATCTACCAGGCGTCAAGGTGGCTTCCGCAGATGGGTCCCTAACACTAGTATACTGCCTCTCCTTGGACTTACCAAAGCCTACAATATTCAGGGCAGTGTAGGAACCAGTTACATAAGTACTCTGCTCAGAAGCCCCAGGTAGATGGGCGTGCTCAGTCTAAAAGGCGCTACCCTCAATATATACCACAAGAAAATTTAGACTAGAACCTTCAGAATCACAGGTGCATATCCATGAAGCAAACATGATTATAAAAAACAAAATGGCTGCACACCATTATACATACAAACAATAGAGCTAAGAAATGGGGGTCATTGTAGGCTTAAGTAAGTCCAAAGAGAGGCAGTATACTAGTGTTAGGGACCCATCTGCGGAAGCCACCTTGACGCCTGGTAGATGGGCCCGACACATGTTTGAACAAATATGTGTGCTAAGAACTTCCATTAACTCATTTATAGTCTGTATTGTACCACTTTTATTTAGAATGATCCCCATTTCTTAGCTCTATTGTTTGTATGTATAATGGTGTGCAGCCATTTTGTTTTTTACTATTCTCAGGATAGGTTATAAATAGAAAAAGCCCAAACAACCCCTTTAAATTAATATAACTAAAATCTGACTATACAGTAGTACAGTCGTAATTACTGTATTACCCTAATGCTTTTTTAGTCCTCATGCAAACAACCGTTTTTTGCATTCGTGTTTTGTGCACATCGCACATGGACCCATTCATTTCTTTGTGTCCGTATTGAAGATCAGAATAGTCATTACTAGTGATGAGAGCGAGGAAAACGCAGGGTGCACATGGAAGGTGTCCGTATTTGTGGACTGAAATACGGACACGGTCATGTGCATGAGGCCTTATGGTGTGTGGAGGACATTTGCCAGCGTGTGGATAAGGATTGAGAAACTCCATGTGGCTTGCTTCTTTAGTCTCCACATATACAATGTAATGATGTGGTGGTATACTGTATACATAAGGGGAAGTACAATCTCTTCATATTTGATATCCCGTTTTATACGTGTCACAATCTATCTTTCTGTACAGGTATGCAGAACTGCCGAAAGAAGTGAAGAATACCATTTCCCATCGGTACAAAGCCCTGAGAGAAATGTCAGATCACTTTATACAGAACGGTGCTCCCAAAGTCTAAGGCAAAGAACGTCATGTGAGTCTTTAGTGGTGTGAAAACCAATGTCAGCAACACGGGGCTATCCATGACTGATATCAATGAGATTCTGGTGGCCCCCTGAACAGTAATGGGTGGGCACGCGGGATAGATACCTGCCTTCCTCAGCTAGGACCCGGAGGAAACTGATCACCCCTTCGATCTATACAGATTGCTGCCTCTGTCGAGAATAAATTAAAGGAAGGGGCCCAAAGGGTTTTCCTGTCAAACTTTAAAGAGCTTCTGTCACCAGAGTACCTGGTAGGGCTGCTCCAGCTGGGTAAAACACTACTACCCCCATTCTTTGTGGCATTATTGAGAAGTTTGTTTTAAAATTGTGCAAATGAGGCCTAAAGTGCACTCAGGGCAGGCCCTCGCAGCTCGGTGCACCTTAGCACCTCCAGTATTAGACACTTTTCCCACTACTTGATTGACAGGGACAGGCATCAGAAGTCATCTCGCCTGTTCCGGTCAATGAAGTGGAGGGAGAGTGTCTACCGATGCAGAGCGGAGTCACTGAGGTGCACTGAGCTGCCAGGGCCCACCCTGAGTGCACTTTAGGCCTCATATGTAAAAGATAACATTTTTCAATAATACCGCAATGGATCCGGGTGAGAGGATGTTTTACTCCATCGGAGGGTCCCCACAGGATAGCGGTCACCTTGTATGTGCAGTCCTATTTGTGACAGCCTGGCGTAGAGCAGGAGGAGCTGAGCAGATTGATCTGTAACTTTGTGGGAAAAGATTCAGTATAACCTGTATTTTATTCATTAAGGGCTCGTGCACACGGCTGTTGCTCAGCCATTCTGTGCATTGGGGATCGCAATTTGCTGTCCCCAATGCACGGGCAACATCCATGTGGATTCCGCAGACGGACCCAGACCCGTTCAACTTGAATGGGTCCGTGATCAGTCCACACTGCAAAAAATAGAAATGTTCTTTTTTTTTTTTTTTTTTTTTTTTTTTTTTTTTTTGCGGTGCGGAGGCACGGAAGAAACACCATGGAAGCACTCCTTAGTGCTTCCATGGGGTTCCATGCCTTCCAGACTGCGGACCCATTCACATCGCATCCGTGATGTGGTGAGCACACGGTTGGGCAACATGCTCCCATGCAGGGATTTAATTGAATAAAATACAAGTTTTGTTTAAAGGGATTCTTCAGCTTCATACAGTTTTTCAAATATCCCCACCCCCACTCCCAGCGGGACCTGTCCAGTAAAGCATACTTCTGTCCCTGCATGTGAACTGCCAGCATAGGAGTCATGTGTGCCAGCAGTGATGTGCCGCTTGGGGACACTTCATCGCTTCTGCCAGTCATTGGCGGCAGACATGATGTCGTCCATAATAGAAGTTTACATGCGGGGATAGCAGTGCAGTGAAGGCAGCAGTGGACCAGAGGAGCCGAAACAGAGCTTCAGGGAGCAGATATGCTTCTGTTCTCTCAACAGGTGGGGTTATTTTAAAAGCTATATGAATCTGGACAACCTAATATATAGGACCATATATCAATCTGCCCAGCTTCTGCTCTATACAAGGCTGTATATCAGACATCATGTTCAGCGTGACTGGTTCAATATCCATATGTTTTAAAAACACGAAGGGGGTCATTTATTAAGACCGGCGTTCTAGACACCAGTCTTCGCAACCCCGTGCGCTGGCGGTGGATCCGCTGAAGTTATGAAGAGGCGCAGACCTCTACATAACTTCAGCGCATCCACTGTCTGTCTATATCTACGCCAGCTTCCTTGCTCGCTTAAAGGGGTATACCTACACCAGAATACCCCTTTAGACCATTTTTTTACACCTAAAACAGGAATAGAAAATGATCAATGAGACGGACCTGCCGCCCTTCCCCGCCCACGCCCCCTTTTTTAGACGTGGCATATGAAGGGGAAAAGTCGCCAATTGCGGCACAGATAGCCTTTGCACCAGAATCTGTGCAAGAAAAACGTCAAAAATAGGTGAATTCCTGTTAGTAAATGATTTTTTTATTTATTTTTTACTAATTCTGTTAAACTGGTTTATTATTGATGAACATAATTATTTTGGGGATTTTCTTTACTGTCTTTCCAGAATTGATATCTGTGGAGTTTTGTGAAGACTGTATTCTAATGACTTGAAGACTGCAACCCTCTTGTGATGTCCTGATATATGGCGCAAAACATTCAATAAACTCCAGTGGTTTCTTTTTATAGAAATATTGTCTTTTTAATTCAATTTTAAGGGTATAGTTAAAGGGGTTACCTGGGAATTAATATTAATTCCCATCCTCAGGCCATCAATATCAGATCAGCAGGGGTCCTGGGTGCAGCCACTTCCTAGGCCATATGTCATCACTAGGGATGAGCGAATAGACTTCGGATGAAACATCCAAAGTGGATTCGCATAAAACTTCATTCTAATTCTGTTCGGAGCATGAGCCGAAGTTAGCAGCGAGACTTGGCGCAATAACTTCATAAATGAATATGTACTGTAAAAAAACATTTTCCGAACTCTGGTTCGGTTCCAGTTGGTACCTTAGAACCGAACCCGAGTTCGGGTAATGGTATTTTACAGTACATATTAATTTATGAAGTTATTGGGTGAAGCCTCGCGAGACTTTGCAAAGTAATAACTTTGGCTCATCTGAGCCAATATATTCTAATACGGTACGGAGCTCCTGCTCTGTACAGTATTAAAACAAAGTTTTATGCAAATCTACTTTGGATTTTTCATCCGAAGTCAATTCGCTCATCCCTAGTCGTCACTATACATCAGTCATGTGGCCTAGTTGCAGATCAACCCCATTGAAGTGAATGGGGCTGAGCTGCAATATCAAGCACAGCCAATATACAGTGTATGGCGCTGTGCTTAGTAAACACCTGGGAGGCTGTCCCACTCGCCAGAGCTGCGGTGAGCACAGCAGCTTCCCAAAACGGCTGATTGGCGGGGGTGTTGGCACTCTGATCCCCAACAATGCCATGGTCTGTTTCCAATCATGTTTGATGACAAAGTTCAAGAAGTTTACCAAAGCCGGGAGGTAAAGTACGGGGTGCGTAATTTTGGAACTACACAGCTCCATCCACTGTGTAGTGGACAGAGCTGGTTCCTGCAGTGCGGTTCCCAATGAAATGTTTAGGCTACACCATGGGTGGAGCTGTGTAGTTCAGGAACTGCTGCAGAACAGCTTCCTGTGCCGGGAAAAAAAAACACTGGCAGAGACCAAGGTGCATCGTTGCTGAAGCGTCAGGGGTTACTAAATATGGGCGATTGTAAGAGGGAGATTTATCACCTTTCATTATCCAAAGGAGCTCTGAAAAATGAAAGGTGGAATCTGGTTGCTATGGGCAACTACGCTAATTTTCCTTTTCACCAGTATCGAAAAACGAATAGGGTCATTTATCAAACGTGTAAAGTGGAACTGGCTTAATTGCCCATAGCAACCAATCAGATTCCACCTTTCATTTTCCAAAGGAGCTGTGCAAAATGAAAGGTGGGATCTGATTGGTTGCTATGGGCAATTAAGCCAGTTCTACTGTACACCAGTTTGATAAATGACCCCATAAGTGTACAGAAATATGTCACAAATATCAGTCTTTGTAAGTGAATATACTGTATTTTCAGACCGTGAAAAAATAGCTCTCCATTCTTAACTCAGACTGTAAAATCCTACAGTGTAAAAAAAAAAAAAAAAAAAGCCGATCGGTTTCATCTTCAGATCTATGGCAGTCCAGTCCTAGGACACTGAGAAGGTGCGAAGTCTGTGAAGAAGGGTTATGCAAGCAGAAATGGGGGAAATCTTCAACAAATATGTCCTAAATAACAGGCTTTCTGTAAGTATATGAGTAATTTTCCAGGCAGAACAAAACGGCCCTGGCAACATCGCGTTTCCTTAAACTTTGCCAACCTGCAGCCTAGTGACTTACAAAAGTCACCATCTGTCCGGAAATAAGTAATACTGTTTTGCGCTCTCAAGATGAAAATGTAACAAAGACATAGATCAGAAGGCCTCACTATTAAAAGGATTTTCCAAGATTTTAATACCGATGGCCGATCTTGTGGATAGGTCATCAGTATCTGATTGGAGGGGGTCTGACACCCGGGACCCCCACTGATCAGCTGTTTGAGAAGGCAGCGATGCTCCTGTGAGCGCCGCCGCCTTCTTACAGCTTTTCCTAGGCCAGTGGCAACACGTTCATCAGTCCCATGGCCTAGGAGCAGCTCAGCCTCCTTCAAGTGAATGGGCCTGGACTGCTACACGGTGTACAGAGCTGTGCTTGGCGGGCTGAGAGAAGGCAGGAGCACCTGTGCCCTCTCAAACAGCTGATTGGACCCCCGCCGATCAGATACTGATTGCCGATCCAGAAGATAAGTCATCGGTATTAAAATCCTGGAAAATCTTTGTAATAGCGAGGCCTTCTGATCTATGGCTCTGAGCATAATTATTCATACCTACTCTATCAAGAGGTTCACATCTTTATTCTGTTAGAATATTGTAAAAATTAGCATTATACAAATCTTCTATATGTGATAATATAGAAGGCGTCCCTCAGTCAGGATACCCCCTGCGATGCATCCGTACATTACATGGTCAGACATTTTATTTATTGGCTAGTATATAACGCTACATTTCCTCAGAAAAAATGCAGCTTTGAGAGCATGTGTATGTTATGCTGATTTTATGCTGTGGATCATACCATTTGCTGTAGGGGTCACTACAGAAACAAGCTATTTTGCATTCCCCTGCAGTGAAACTGGTGAAATATGCGGCAAATACAGGGAGAAATCCAAATCCCCCTCTACTATTGTGACAGTTCAGTTTGCTGTTACTTATGCACACAGTACTTGAGTACTACTCCTGTGCCCATGGTATTGAGGTACTTACATGATCATTTTCAGCACATTTCTCTCTTCGTTAAAAGGGGGGCTTGTAAGTAAAGTAGGATGGGAATCATGAGTAATATGAAAGTTAATGCTAAAATAAAGCTATTCATTCAAATCATTTGTACAGTCAACAGGGATGAGTAGAGGGTGTTAAAGCGGTTTTTCAAGAGGCTTTTTACTAATGACTAGTGTTAAGTAAATTGAAGTGGAATTTGATCTGAAGTTTAGGAAAAATTGGATTTGCGCTTCGTGGTAACAAATCATTTTTCCCAAAATGGTGGCTAGAGTTGTCTTAGAACGAAAAAAAAAACTTCATCCTTTTACTCGCGCATACACAGTCTGCTCCTGAATGGAAAAGACCTGCCTAAGGACCTGCACTGATCGTAATGATGTCACAGCGCTCTCCCAGCATGATCACATGGTGATGTCATTAAAAAATACAACCCATCCAGCAAAAAAAAAAAAAAGCCCTCATAAGGTTAAGGTGATGGAAAGATTAAAAAAACACTGACTTCAAAGGCGAGGATGATAACAATAAGTAATGGTCCTTGCAGGAGCCACACCGGATGCCTTTGCAGGTCAATCTAATTAGTAGTAATGCTGTAAAGGCTATGTACACCTTCAGAGGCAAATTATTTTTTTATGACTGCATTTTACTAATTTTGGGCTAAAAATCATTTTTTTTATTTTTTTATTGCTCTTTATTAAAAATATTGAGCCGCTCTGTCACAAAGGGTTAACTGTTTTTCTAGCTGTGTGAATAGTAATTTTTACTTTTACTTTGTGCCTGTCATCTAATAAACCTTTATCTCTAATTTACTAAGAGGTCATAAACACTTATTTAAGCCATGTTCTTAGCAGTAAGATAAGAACTGAGCTATAATGAGCGTTTATATGTCAGAGATCAGAAATAAGGAGCCGTCAGCTCCCCAACTGATGGAAAAGAAAGAAAATCCAGATCCCTCTACTAGAGCATCTCAGCTCTGTACAGATAAAAGGGCTCCATATTTGTAATCAAGACCAATAAAAAAATGATTTTTAGCTCAAAAATGAGTAAAATGCAATCCTAAAAAAAAATTGCCCCCAAAGATGTACGTAGCCTTTAAATTCAGATGTCAAATGCAAATAAAATGTAAATTCACATTCTGCACTGTAACAGGTTAGATCTCAAAGCTATTGCTGTGGCCAGACCTTCAAACATGCACCTGTTTATATCCAAGTACTGACGCGACCCCTCAGCCAGTCCTATAAACCACACTGTAATGATATTTCCTGAGTCACAAGATCCGTCAGGTTAAGTTTCCTCATACTGAGGACTATGACTCAATCATCCTCAATAAACCAGCTCTATAATTCTTTATGATGTTGAGAACTGCTCGGTTTTATGTAGGAAACAATATAAATAAGCGCATGTAAGTCATTGAGAGGAACTCTATAAAACTGCTTAGAGGAGGATTGGCAGAGCAATTTATTATATACAGCTTCATACAACCAAGCATAGTGAACGTTTCCTTAAAGGGCTTGTGCAAGAATGGGGAGTTTTTTGGCAACCCCCCCCCCCCCCTTACCTGTAAAGGGAAGCTTACTTACCTGCTTCCTGATGCTGAATCCCCCCTCCTCTTTTCCCCACCTGCGATGATCCCCTCGGGTCCCTCACTGTAAACATCCAGTTTGACATTGTCTGCCGCCAATTAGTCATGACACGCGGGTCATATGATGCAATGGGATCCAATCACCGCTGCAGCCAGTGATTGGCTGCAGACGATGTAACACCAGATGTGTACCACGAGGGAGCCCAGCAGAGCATTGCAGGCCGGGAGAAGAAGGAGCAGGGAGCCAGTGCCGGGAAACAGGTAAGTAAGCTTTCCTTTACGGATTCGGCCAAGAGAGGGGGGGAATGTTTGCCAACTCCCAACCACCCCATTCTTGCACAACCCCTTTAAAGCAGTTAAGTTCAAAGGAGATGAGTACATTAGGGTGAGTTCACATCACATTTTTCCCGTCTGTTTAACGTATACAAAAAAACGTATACGTTAAATGGATGCCTCAAACGGATGCCATGCAGTTGTCATCCGTTCGCCATAAAGTTCCATTGTAAATAAAAAAAAATGTAGATTTTTTATTTTATTTATTTTTTAACCAGACTGCAGGTTACAAGAATCTGATATGCTGCGTTTTTGTATCCTTTTTTTTGTAACGTATATGTCATACGGAGGCATAAAACGTGATGTGAACCCAGCCTAAGTAGTACAGGGAATGTATCACTTAGGGCTCAGGCACACGAACCGGCCGTGCCTGTATTTCAGCCTACAAACAGTGGATCCACAATATATACGGGCATCGGCCGTGTGCCCACCATACCAAGGATGCGGACCCATTCACAATGAGTCTGCAATCTGGAAGACACAGAGTGGAAGGCCACAAAGCACTTCCGTAGCATAGTGTAATATTACTAATTAAAACCCAATTCCTTTTCTAATCTGGTTTTATTATCTGATTGTAGATTTTTTAATCTTCCACTGGGGGCAGTCATGTTGCCTGAGCTGCTGTTAACAGCCTTACCGCAGGCACAAGGACCAATACTATAGGCATAATGGACCGGAGATGACATATTGACATCTATCTGAAAGTCTAAATCCCCTTACAGATATGTCCATCATGCACATGGCCGTGTCTACATTTCGAATCGCAACCACAGAGACTTTCCTTATACATTCCACGTTTATGTCACTCCCATCAATAGTCTTATCCGCATTGCGGCCACACAGATCTGCAGAAATACAGATGTGTGTGGCCCCCTAGAAATGAATGTGCCTGAGTGCTAGCTCTGAGATATGGCACAAGGATGAAAAATATGGTCGTGTGCATGAGGCCTTAGGGCATGGTGCTTTTTTTTATTTTTAACCACAGTATATGCCCTATCTGTAGCTGTTTCCTAATACACATACCTTGCATGTAAAAATAAAAAAACTCTTTACTGAAGCCTAAAAAATGTTCATATAATTGGAAATTCAGGAGCCTTATGTAGCTCCTAAGGTGCACTATGGCCGCCCACTGCTCTGCAGGGCACTGTGCCCTCATTAAGGACCCCTGCTGGTGCAGATGTGCTGCGGTGCCACTTGGTTTATGGCAGGGATCAGCGGCCTTCGGTTCTCCAGCTGCTCCAAAACTACAACTCCCAGAATCCTTCTTTAACTTCTATGGGAGTTTCAAGAACAGTCTAGGAAGTGTGCATTCTGGGAGTTGTAGTTTCGGAGCAGCTGGAGTGCCGGAGGTTGCTGATCCCTGGTCTATTGGGTCCATTAGGCACTGTACTTTGCATGCAATCTGCATTTTGAGCAGGTGCCCTGAAGAGGGTTTGACGCAACATTCATCAGATTCAATTGCAGCCACTAAGCTAAATGGGTCTGTCCTTGTAAAATGGTAAAACCACAATTGCACCGCTACCATTATGTGTAAATGCCCTCTACACTGCCTGTATGCTACACTGCCCGTCCAAACAAAAAATATTTTGTTGGACCGCCTTTAGCTTTGATTACGGCACACATTGTTTCGATAAGCTTCTGCAATATCACAAGATTTATTTCCATTCAGTGTTGCATTCATTTTTCACCAAGATCTTGCATTGATGATGGTAGGGTCTGACTGCTGCGCAAAGCCTTCTCCAGCACATCCCAAAGATTCTCAATGGGGTTAAGGTCTGGACTCTGTGGTGGCCAATCCATGTGTGAAAATGATGTCTCATGCTCCCTGAACCACTCTTTCACAATTTGAGCCCGATGTATCCTGGCATTGTCATCTTGGAATATGCCCGTGCCATCAGGGAAGAACAAATCCATTGATGAAATAACCTGGTCATTCAGTATGTTCAGGTAGTCAGCTGACCTCATTCTTGGAGCACATAGTGTTGCACATAGTGTTGCTGAACCTAGACCTGACCAACTGCAGCAACCCGAGATCATAGCACTGCCATCATAGGCTTGTACAGTAGGCACTAGGCATGATGGGTGCATCACTTCACCTGCCTCTCTTCTTACCCTGATGCACCCATCACTCTGGAATAGGGTAAATCTGGACTTATCAGACCACATGACCTTCTCCCATTGCTCCAGAGTCCAATCTTTATGCTCCCTAGCAAATTGAAGCCTTTTTTTCTGGTTTGCCTCACTGATTAGTGGTTTTCTTATGGATACACAGCTGTTCAGTCCCAATCCCTTGAGTTCCCTTCGCATTGTGCGTGTGGAAATGCTCTTACTTTCACTATTAAACATAGCCCTGAGTTCTACTGCTGTTTTTCTTCGATTTGATTTCACCAAATGTTTAAGTAATCTCCGATCATGATAATTTTTTTTTTCCGGACACATTTCTTTGTCGTATACTATGGATCCCCGCTGTCCTTCCAATTTTAGTAGTTTCTGCAATCTCCTTAGATGTTTTTTCTGCTTGATGCATGCCAATGATTTGACCCTTCTCAAACAGACTAACATCTTTTCCACGACCACGAGATGTGTCTTTCGACATGGTTGTTTAAGAAATGAGAAGCAACTCATTGTACCAGTTGGGGTTAAATAACTTATTTCCAGCTGAAAGATAATCGCCCATGCAGTAATTATCCAAAAGGAGGCTCATAACTATTTGCTTAGTTAAATCCAGGTGGCAATCTGCCTAAGGCCCCATTCACAAATTCAGAATTTGGCACTGATTCTGCACTAAAAAAGCCACTGGAATCCGCCTCCCATTGTTCTCCCTCATGGTCCCAAGTAATGATCAGACTGGACCAACATTCAAAACAAAGGGGGTTATTTACTTACAGAAATATTGTGGCGCAATCTACGACTTTTCCCCGCTCACGTCAGGTCTACAAAAGTGGGCGGGGAAGAGGAAGGGCTGGTAGGCCCATCGCATTCATAATTTCCTCACACCTGTAGTAAATGGTCAAATCTAAGACCGCAAGGGAGCTGTAATGTGCACAGACCCATGGGTCAGGATTCAGTCCAGATGCTATGCAGTTGCTTCGTGTGAAAGAGGCCTTAGGCCCCTTACAGACTAGCGTTCCGCCCGCAGCGAGTCCGCAACGCAGCTCCCTGCCTGACCTCCCAGCGCTGCTGGGGGTCACACATCATTATATTGATTTATGATGCTATGCAACCCTTACATTTTTGGAATGTATTGGATAACACTGGCATAATGCTGACACTGTTATCCAATACACTCCAGAACTGTAAGGGTCACATAGCATCATAAATCAATATAATGCTAGGTGAATCCCGTCAGTGCTGGGAGGTCAGGCTGGGAGCTGCGATGCGGACTCGCTGCGGGAGGAACACTCATCTGCAAGGGGCCTTAAGGTAAAAAAAAGCCCTTGGAGATTGAAGTCCCCCCCCCCCCCCCACAAGACTAAGGGGTGTCCTTCTGTCTTTTGAGAGGATTTTTCATGGAACAGCTTTTCAGCAGGTTTTCTTCTATGGGCCATTTATTTATACAAGTTAAAGGGAACCTGTCACCGGGATTTTGTGTATAGAGCTAAGGACATGGGTTGCTAGATGGCTGCTAGCACATCCGCAATACTCAGTCCCCATAGCTCTGTGTGCTTTTATTGTGTAAAAAAATCGATTTGATACATATGCAAATTAACCTCAGATGAGTCAGAGCTTGAAAATATGACTCTTCTCTGGTCACACAAGTAAGATATGACTCTTTTATGTTAATTTGCATATGTATCAAATCGGTCTTTTTAAACAAAAAAAGCACACAGAGCTATGGGGACTGGATATTGCGGATGCGCTAGCGGACATCTAGCAACCCATGTCCTCAGCTCTATATGCAAAATCCCGGTGACAGGTTCCCTTTAATGCCTCATTCACATGACAAAACCAGGTGCGGCTCTAAACACAGAACAGGTGCAGATCTTTCCTTTTGACCTGGGATCAGCAACCTCCGGCACTTCAGGTGTTCTGAAACTACAATTCCCAGAGTGCTCCATTCACTTCTGTGGGAGTTAGAAGAACAACTGAGCATGTTTGCATGCTGGGAGTTGTAGTTTCACAGCAGCTGGAGTGCCGAAGGTTGCTGATCCCTGCTTTAGACCTTGTCTGTGGAGGCTCCAAACCTGGTTTTGGCTCACAATCACTGATGGAAATCACAGACTAAAACACTTGATGAGTGAACTATAAGTTAGCATTGGCCATTACTCTCACAGGCTTTATTTTGTAAACTTTTCAGCTAACAAAAGTTCATTCACCTCTATTCTATGGATCATCGACACCCAGTACAAACAGACTTAAAAGTAGTTGAGCGTTGACTGAAAACACTTATGATATTGGGACATCGACACAATTCTAACATTTTTGGCTCTGTACACCACCACAATTGATTTGAAATGAAACAAACAAGATGTGCTTTAACTGCAGACTGTCAGCTGTAATTTAAGGGAATTTACATCCAAATCAGGTGAACGGTGTAGCAATTACAACAGTTTGCATATGTGCCTCCTACTTGTTAAGGGACCAAAAGTAATGGGACAATTGTCTTCTCAGCTGTTCCATAGCCAGGTGTGTGTTATTTCCTCATTATCCCAATTACAATGAGCAGATAAAAGGTCCAGAGTTCATTTCAAGTGTGCTATTTGCATTTGGAATCTGTTGCTGTCAACTCTCAAGATGAGATCCAAAGAGCTGTCACTATCAGTGAAGCAAGCCATCATTAGGCTGGAAAAACAAAACAAATCCATCAGAGAGATAGCAAAAACATTAGGTGTGGCCAAAACAACTGTTTGGAACATTCTCAAAAAGAAGGAACGCTCCGTTGAGCTCAGCAACACCAAGACCCGGAAGACCACGGAAAACAACTGTGGTGGATGACCAAAGAATTCTATCCCTGGTGAAGAAAACGCCCTTCACAACAGTTGGCCAGATCAAGAACACTCTCCAAGATGTAGGTGTATGTGTGTCAAAGTCAACAATCAAGAGAAGACTTCACCAGAGTGAATACAGAGGGTTCACCACAAGATGTAAACCATTGGCGAGCCTCAAAAACAGGAAGGCCAGATTAGAGTTTGCCAAATGACATCTAAAAAGCCTTCACAGTTCTGGAACAACATCCTATGGACAGATGAGACCAAGATCAACTTGTACCAGAGTGATGGGAAGAGAAGAGTATGGAGAAGGAAAGGAACTGCTCATGATCCTAAGCATACCACCTCATCAGTGAAGCATGGTGGTGGTAGTGTCATGGCGTGGGCATGTATGGCTGCCAATGGAACTGGTTCTCTTGTATTTTTTTGATGATGTGACTGCTGACAAAAGCAGCAGGATGAATTCTGAAGTGTTTCGGGGAATATTATCTGCTCATATTCAGACAAATGCTTCAGAACTCATTGGACGGCGCTTCACAGTGCAGATGGACAATGACCCAAAGCATACTGCAAAAGCAACCAAAGAATTTTTTTAAGGGAAAGAAGTGGAATATTATGCAATGGCCAAGTCAATCACCTGACCTGAATCCGATTGAGCATGCATTTCACTTGCTGAAGACAAAACTGAAGGAAAAATGCCCCAAGAACAAGCAGGAACTGAAGACAGTTGCAGTAGAGGCCTGGCAGAGCATCACCAGGGATGAAACCCAGCATCTGGTGATGTCTATGTGTTCCAGACTTCAGGCTGTAATTGACTACAAAGGACTACAACAGACGGATCCGTTCTTGCAATGCATTTGTAAGAAAGGAAACGGATCCGTCTACAAACGCTGTCCGTTTGCGGAACTGCTTGCCGGATCACTCTGCCGCAAGTGTGAAAGTAGCCTTAAAGGGTTATTCCTATCTCTTTCATGGCTGAGATGGGAATAATAATAACCAGGGTAGGCGCCAGTCAGGGTTTGGCCAGAGTTACAGGAACATCCAAGCTGGCTGCACACTGCCATTTCCATATCATAGCAGTGAATGTAATCTACACAACCAGTATAGCTCCTGCTGGTTCCAGCAACTCAGAAGTTATGAAAACAGGGTAGCTCTCATTAACTACTTTGAGTTACGGAAACAGGGCTCAGACATTTCAGGTAACTTCACCAACACCCGGTTGGTGCTGACTCAGGTTATTCCCATCTCGGCCATGAAAGGCTGCGATAAGAATACCTGTTTAAAAGGATCGTCCTTCCAGTGTTTTTTAAGGCTTGGAATGTTTTAAAAAGAAAATTAAAAAGTAACAATCACCTGCCGATCCTGCTCTAATGCTTCTCGGATCCCCACCTGGTCCCTCTGAATACAGAATACTGGCCAATCATTGGTTTCAGTGGTGACCTCCTATGGATAGTGATTGGCTGCAGAGTCCTATGTCCAGGTGAGGGACAAGGACAGACAGAGCAGTGAAGAATCAGACAAGCATCAGAACAGGAGCAGTGGGGGATCAGCGAGATGAGTATTGCTTTTTTTATTTTATTTTACTGAGCCTTTTTTATTTTACTGGTTAGACAACCCCTTTCAACTTATCTTTCTATTTTCAGTCCTTTAAGGACCTGGGCAATTTTTGTTTTTGTGTTTTCTTTTCGCCGCCTTCCAACACCCAGAACTTTTTTACATTTCCATTCACACAGCCTTATTAGGGCTTATTTTTGGTTGTATTTTTAACGGCACCATTTCATTCACTAAACATTATTAGGTGAAATAAAAAAATAAAAATTTCTGCCACGTATTTTTGGGTTTTGTTTTTATGGCATTCATTATATGCTAAAAATAACATAATGAGCTTATACTACGGGTCAGTATGATACAAAATTTATGTAGTTTTTATTTTATTTTTACTTTCAAGTTTTATTGATTTTTCAGCATAAGAAAATCAGACAGTAAATATGTCACTTGCATAAGCCAGAACAATGTTAAGATTTGCAAAGTCCAACTTTGACATTCATATTGTGATGTTACATAGTTAATCCAACATAAGAATACCAGATAATAAATGTCACTTGTATAATCCAGCAACAATCACTAATATAAAATTTATGTCGTTTTTATTATGTTCTACTGCTACTAATTAAAATAACAAAACCCTTTGAAAAAGTATACCGGTACATTTTCTTTGCATTGACATATTTAGATGCCCATAACCTTTTATGTTTTTGTCTGCAGAGCTGTGTTGGGGTTTTATTTATTTTTTGTGTGATGGGCTCTGGCTTTATTGGTACCATTTGGGTGTACATACAACTTTTTGATCACTTTTTACTTTGCTTTTAAATTTTTTTGTAAGTGGCAAGGTGACCGAACAATGGTGAATCATGCCTTTTTATTTTCTTTTGTTACAAGAGTTCTTCCCCTAGGCAGAAGATTTTTTTAAATTTTAATAGTTTTAACATTTTCCGATGCAGATATACCTATCGTGTTTATTTTTTTGGTTTATTTTTATATGTAAAATTGAAAAAGGGGAGATTTTTATTTTATTTTATTTCTTTGTATTTTTATGTAAAAGATTTTGTAATGAAATTTTTTGTTACTTTTCAGCTTACTATGACAGACCTTGGAGCCATCACAAGACCCAAGGCTCTCATAGCAACGCGGGGCCTCCGATTGTCGGACAAAGGTCTAACTGCTCAGATGCCGTGGTTGCTAGTATCCGTGGCATCTGAGGGGTTAAATGACTGGGATCAGGATCATCACTGATCCCGATCATTACAGCTAGTCGCCGGCTGCATTATACAGCTGGCAACTGCCACGTATAGTCAGGATCAGCTGATGACCTCCCTCCATACAGCTCTCGCACCACCCTGATGTACAATTGCGAAGGGGTTAAATATATTTTTAAAAGAAATGTAATAATTAAATAAAGGAATCTGAATGCTGTATTGTTTCCAGAAGAAAGAGATGACATAACCCTCCATAACCAAGATACAGAAGAAGTAACCTGAGCATTGTAATATTGGGTTATGCATTGGAATCGCCTACTGGCTTAAACCTGGCGTATTATTCAAGAAAGCTGATTACTTTCCCAGAGGCATCTGAAAATCCAATGGAACGTTAGTGGGATATTTATACCAGTCTATGGCTCCGAGGTGATGTACGGGGCAGGGTGTGGATGGAACTGTCACGGGCAGGAATGTACGCTTATTTTTCCAGGCACAAGTACAGCACTTGGAACATATTTGCAGTTTTCGAAAAGTAAAGTTTTCTGCTAGTATTTCCACCCAACAGAGAAGCATAACAGATGTTTAGTCATGCTTAGGCACACGAGCGAGTATTCTGCGCGGGTGCAATGGGTGATGCGAATGCATTATATAACTGAACGCATCCGGACCTGATCCGCTCACGCGCATCTGCAAGGGGCCTTAGTGTGTGAAGGCGTCCGGGCCGATCTTCTCTGTGCGGTTAAGACGAGGCTTACAATTGAGTCTTCCCCAGAAAACAAATTCGGCAGCTCTAAGTTTTTACACTGTGCCCATTCTATCCACATCTCTCTGCTAACCCTTTGGGTATGTTCACACGACTTAAATCCGTCACGGAAAACTGCAATTTTCCGCTACAAAATCCGCAATGAAAATGCCACAGTAGCTTTCCCTTGACTTCAATTGAAAAAACTCCACCATGTGCGTGTTAGTGGATTTTGTACTGAAGTCAATGAGGAAGCAGAAAAGAATTCTAGCGGTTTTAGAAGCGTTTATAGCGATGTGTCCGCCACTAAAATGCTGAATCATCCCAGAGAAACGAGAAAGAGAAACACTGGCAAAACCTCTTCGAAAAACTCTAAATTCTTAACCAAATACTCTTCTAAAACACGTGTAATACGCCTCTAAATCTGCCACCAAAAGTGACCTCTTTTCAGCTACTGAGCTGCTACAGATTTTTCTGCTGCTGATTTTGCCATGTGAACTTTAAATCCTGATCCTGCAAAATCCAAGAAGAGAGATAATCTTGAAGAAACTGGCAAGGATGAAAATGAGCAATATGTTCTTCATCTTCACATGTGGTGAGTCCACTGGTTTCCGAAGAGGAGGAAAATCTGCAGTGGATTGAGAGGAATGGTTTTCACGGCGGCATCGCTTCCAGGATCGCAGAGGGCAGGAGTTCCAGGTTAGACAAGGTTAAGCCTCCTGCATTGCGGGCCGCAATGCATGAACACCGGCCACAGGGGCAGCCGCAGCGGATCGCGGACCCATTCACTTTAATAGGTCCGCAATCCGCTCGTTCCGCAAAAAGATAAGACGTTCTATCTTTTTGCGGAACAGAAGTACGGGACGAAACCCCACAGAAGCACTCCGTAGTGCTTCCGTAGGTTTCTGTTCCGCACCATTTCACATCTCCGGAACCATTGAAGTGAATGGGTTCGCATCCATTATGCGGAATGCACACGGAACTGTGCCCGTGTATTGCGGATCTGCAAATGCGGTCCGCAATACGGCAATGGGACACCTACGGTTGTGTGCAGCAGGCCTTAGACTGATTTCATTATACAGATCAGTGATTTCTGTCCAGATCCTGATGATGTAATGATCCATTTAGGTGGCAATTATTTTGAGAACTGTAGTACTACGGAACTGACTTTCTAAATGTAGAACGTTTTGGTAAAGATTTGACGTTTGTTTCCAGATGTCAGACTATGTTTCTCAGAAATAGTACTGACATGGGTATGGATTGCTTCCCAGAAGTAAAAGTATTTGAAGGGGATTATCAGGAGTACAATATTGATGGCTAAGGCTACTTTCACACTAGCGTTTTAGTTTTCCGGTATTGAGTTCCGTCATAGGGGCTCAATACCGGGAAAAAAAGCTTCAGTTTTGTTCCTATTCATTGTCAATGGGGACAAAACTGAACTGAACGCTCCAAAATGCATTCCGTTCCGTTTAGTTGCGTTCCCATACCGGAGAGCAAACCGCAACATGTTGTAGTTTGCTTTCCGTCCTGGGATGCGGAGCAAGACAATGGGGTCAGATCCATTTTCTCTGACACAATAGAAAACGGATCCATCCTCCGTTGACTTTCAATGGGGTTCATGACAGATCCGTCTTGGCTATGTTCAAGATAATACAAACGGATCCGTTCATAATGGATGCGTTTTTGCTGAACCCTGCCGGATCCAACAAATACGCTAGTGTGAAAGTACCCTTATCCTTAGCATTGTTGCAATTGCAACCTGAAGACGGGGCACTGTGTATCCCCCGAAACGCATTGTTAATTTGCATATTTATAAATAAAAAAAAAGAGAAGATTCCTATTCATCCTCATGTTGTGATGGTTCCTTGTGCCAAGCGGTGAATTTTGAAGCAATATCCTTAGGCCTCTTGCACACGGCCGTATAGCTTTTTCAGCATTTTGCTGTCCGCAAAAAAACGGATCCGCAAAAAATACAGATGACGTCTGTGTGCATTTCCTTTTTTTGCGGAACGGAACAGCTGGCCCCTGATGCGGACAATAATAGGACATGTTCTATCTTTGAACGTAACGGAAAAATGGAAACGGAAGGCATACGGAGTACCTTCCGTTTTTTTGCGGATCCATTGAAATGAATGGTTCCGTATACGGAACGCAAACGGAAACAAAATAACATTTGTGTGAAAGAGGCCTTAGACTTGGTCATCAATATCTAATTGGTGGAGGTCTGACTCCTGGCAGCCCTGCCGATCCGCTGTTTGAATGGTCTTGCCAAAATTTATGAGCACTCAGTCTAGCATTCATAGAATTTTTTTTTGGGTTGCAGTTAGCACAACCAGTGCATTGGACGTATGAATTTAGTTGTCACAGCTACGCAAGTTCTGAGGGGTGTGTGAAAAATCGGCTGAAGGACTTGTGTCATTAATGAGGGAGTTGGTGACTACTTGAAGTATGACCATGGAGCAGTCTGTTAGAATGTCTGTATATATACACAATGTCCCTCAGCCCTTCTCCCCATCTGCTTATGTCAGGACAAAGGGTCTCATTTATCAAAACGGTCTTCGTTTCCCATTCATTTATTTATTTTACTTGTCCAATGGGGCTCACAATTTATGTTCCCTATCAGTATGTCTTATGAGTGTGGGAAGAAACCGGGGCACCCAGAGGAACCCCATGCAAACACAGGGGGAACATACAAACTCTATGCAGCCACTGAGCCGCCGTTCTGCCCAGGAGTAGTGAATCCCATACTTCTATACCATAGAAGAGCTCTCAAAATGCATACCCCATCTTATGGGACCCCACTCCTGCCCCTAAGGCTTCACACACGACTGTAAATTTCCTCCGTGTGGTATCCATATTTTATACAGACAGTACATTGACCCATTCATTTTTATGGAGCTATGCATGTATCTGTATTTTCTGTGGATCCACAAATACATAAACAATTAAAACATCATAGACATGGCCACGTGCAAAAACGGCCATACTATCAAAATATTAAAATATGGAGTAATGGAAAAAAATATAAAAATTGCCGATTCGCCACTTTTATGTCACTTCACCTCCCCCAAAAAATTGAATAAAAAGTGATCAACAAGTCGTACTCCAAAATGGTATCAATAAAAACTACAGATCATCCTGAAAAGAAAAATTAGCCCTCACATAGCTCCGTAGACATAACCATAACAAAGTCATGGGGGTCTTATATGCTTCTTATATCTCATATGGCGATGCAAAGAAAAAAATCTTTTTTTTTTCATTATTAGGGCTCATGCGCACAAGCGTATTTTCTTTCCGTGTCAGTTCTGTTTTTATTTTTTGTGAACCGTATGCGGAACCATTCATTTTAACGGGTCTGGAAAAAAACTAAAGTTACTCCGTGTGCATTCCATTTCCGTATGTCCGTTCGGCTGTAAATGGTGCCATTAGAAAGTACAACTTGTCCTGCAAAAAATAAGCTCTCATAGGGCTATGTGAATGGAAAAATAAAAAACAATGGCTCTGGGAAGGCTGGGAGTAAATAAGGAAAATGAAAAATAAAAACAAAGTGGCCCAGTCCTGAAGGGGTTAAAGGGGTATTTCGGAAGATATCCCCCATGCACAGGACAGGGCAGCAGATGGCAACCAATCAAAGCTGAGCTTTTGTTTTCCCATAGCAGCCTAAAAATTGAAAGCAGAGCTCTGATTGGTTGCTACGGCCAACAAGAAAAATTAGTCCTATAGAGTCGAAATTTGAATGCAGTTCCATTAAGGAGCTGTACATTCTGGAGTATATGAGCTGTACTAACATGAGCCCCTCAATAATAAATACAGAAACTGCTTCAGAACGTAACATTATAGTAAAAAGTCTGTTGGCGCACATTGGAATGGAGAGGTGTACGAACATGGCAGCGGCAAGGATTCACAATGCCGAGTGCGCCTGCGCCTGCGCAGATTTCGCATCTCGTTCTATCACAGAACACAACAGGAAGAGCAGCAGAGCACCGAGTGACGAGACTATCGGTAGCCGATGAATCGCCATGTTAGGCGCTTGTTAGAATTACACACGTCTACGGGGAAAGCAGCACCGGGAGATCGGTAATTGGTTTCGTATTGTAACAGCGCCCTCATGCTGGCACATCCTGCTCTGCGTCCTGTTGTTGTCCTGGTGGAAGCAGGCAGTGGTAGTACCTGCTCCATTCACAGACAGTCATCGTGGTCTGTACGTGCTGGAGGCTGTGCATCTGCTTCTTCATTGTCCTGCTGTGTCAGTGTAGTCGTGTGCACAGCATGGAGTACGTATAGATCTATGTGTAGTGGATCCCTGATCCTGTGCTATGGTAAAGGCCTAGGCTGTGCTCCCAGCAGTGATCACTAAAGCCTATGTGGTGGCTGGAGGTGACATCATGTCCTGCTATAATATAAGCTCTCCCTTTATGTCCTGCTGTAATATAAACTCTCTCTCTATGTCTTGCGATAATGTACGCTCTCCCTCTATGCACTGCTATAATGTAAGCTCTCCCTCTATGTCCTGCTATAATGTACGCTCTCCCTCTATGCACTGCTATAATGTATGCTCTCCCTCTATGTCCTGCTATAATGTAAGCTCTCCCTCTATGTCTTGCGATAATGTACGCTCTCCCTCTATGCACTGCTATAATGTAAGCTCTCCCTCTATGTCCTGCTATAATGTAAGCTCTCCCTCTATGCACTGCTATAACGTAAGCTCTCTCTCACTGTCCTACTCTAATATCCAAAATCCCTATAATGTCCACAGCAGATATTTGGGGCTGACCCTCGGATTATTGCCGCAGTGTGACATGACACTTCTTGAAGTGGATTTGAAATCTGCGCTGAACGGCAGTGGGGATTCCAGTGGACAGCACTGAGCTTCTATATCTGGCGGTTTCAATGCAGATTTCATTGCCGAATATACAGTGGGTGGCGGTACCCTCTGATGGACAATGTGTCAGTCTGCTCCTGCAGTCACCTCACTTATACTCTTTGTTTTGCAGCATCCAGAAGCCGAATTACAAAGCAACAAGAAAATCTCAGCCGTGTACTGTACCCATAGTCACACGCCATGCCTCCAAAGTTCAAGAGGCACCTCAACGATGAGGAGGTCACTGGGTCCATAAAAAGTGAGAGAGTGAGTATTGTATTCATACTGTACGTGTATTCTATAAGCACCCGCTCCGACCGAAGGATTACACACACAGGTTATGGTCCCGGTATGTCCGGACAGTAGGATTCTTCATGTTCATTCTGGGCCTTGTAGTCCAGGAGGCGGTCCTATCAGTGATTGACAGCCTTCCCTCTATGACTGTGTATACAGAGGTAGCTGTCAGTCACTGATAGGACCGCCTCCTGGACTTCAAGGCCCAGAATGAACAGGGATATAAATGGAAAAATTACGTGTTACTGAATCTTTTCCCATAAAACTAGTGAGGTCGTTTATCAAAGTGGTGTAAAGTAGAACTGGCTTAGTTGCCCATAGCAACCAATCAGATTCCACCTTTCATTTTCCAAAGAAGCTTTAAAAAATGATAGATGGAATCTGATTGGGCAGCTAAGCCAGTTCTACTTTACACCAGTTTGATAAATGACCCCATTATCTCCATCGGCTCCGCTGCTCCTGCTCTAGAACATACTGCCTGCAGATTAATTTGCATTTCATGGTGCCAGGTTCCCTTTAAAGCCGCTCTCCGCTTCGGCTAATAGATGAAGGCCCTGAACGGGTGACTCCGTCCCTCATCAATTGTCTGAGCACCTAATGTCCGATGCTGGAGGAACTGGGCTTGGAATACTAATGGTGTGCTTACGTAAGAAAGACAATTGGGCAGATTTATCAAAACTGGCTTAGTTGCTCACGGCGACCAATCAGATTCCTCCTTTCATTTTTCAGAGCTCCTTTGGGAAATGAAAGGAGGAATCTGATTGGTTGCTATGGGCAACTAAGCCAGTTTGATAAATCTCCCCCAATGTCACATATTTGGGCCTCTGGTCTATTGACACGGCTGCAGGACCCACGGGACGACTGATGCACAAAAGGGATTGTTTTTCCCACACATAAGACTGCATCGTGGACAAAATCTTTATATGGTTCTCTCAGAAGGTATCCCTTCCATGGAGAAGCCTGTGCATCATGTAAACATGTCCTCCACAGCAGCGCTCCCTGAGATCAGATGTCAGAAGTGTGTATATTAAGAAAGTGTTGTGTGTCTATTGCTCTGCAACTGGATCCACACTTGCAAACCCCCGGTGAACCCCTGTCACCTCTTCTGACATGTCTCAGTTAGTAACTACTTTCATCCCCCATGCAATATTATTTTTATGACTCTGTGCTGTGCAATTCCTTTATTATTCCGACTAGAAGTTTATGAATCCATATTTAGCAGTTTTCAATAAAGGTCCTGATGGGTGTTACAAGTTGGAGGGGTGACACTGGCAGCACAGATTGGATAATGTCAGACAGTGCAAGGACACAACCCTCAACTGGTAACACCCATGTGGACCATGATTGCAGACTGCTGACAGTTAATTCATAGGAATAGTAAGGCCTCTTTCACACGAGCGTGACTGAGCGTTCAGTGAAACTCGCACCATTTTGCAAGCGAGTTCAGTCAGTTTTGTCTGCAAGTACGTTCAGTTTTTTCCGTGCGGGTGCAATGTGTTTTGATGTGTTTTTCACTCGCGTGATAAAAAATCTCCTAGAAACCATCAGTGAAAAACGCATTGCATCCGCACTTGCTTGCGGATGCAATGCGTTTTTTACTGAAGCCCCATTCACTTCTTTGGGGCCAGGGCTGCGTGAATAAAACGCAGAATGTAGAACATGCTGTGATTTTCACGCAACGCAGAAATGACGAGTGAAAAAAAATGCTCATGTACACAGACCCATTGAAATGAATGGGTCAGGATTCAGTGCGGGTGCTATGAGGTCACGCATTGCACCCGTGCGGAAAACTCGCTCGTGTAAAAGAGGCCTAAAGAAATGGCGCAAAACGGAGTTACGGTGGATATAAAAAGTCTACACACCCCTGTTAAAATGTCAGGTTTCTGTGATGTAAAAAAATTAGACAAAGATAAATAATTTCAGAATTTCCACCTTTGGCCTCATGCACACGACCGTTGTGTGCATCCGTGGCCGTTGTGCCGTTTTCAGTTTTTTTTCACGGACCCATTGACTTTCAATGGGTCCGTGGAAAAATCGGAAAATGCACCGTTTTGCAGCCGAGTCAGTGATCCGTGTATCCTGTCCGTCAAAAAAATATGACCTGTCCTATTTTTTTTGACGGACAACGGTTCACGGACCCATTCAAGTCAATGGGTCCGTGAAAGAACACGGATGCACACAAGATTGGCATCCGTGTCCGTGATCCGTGGCCGTAGGTTGCTTTCATACAGACGGATCCGAAGATCCGTCTGCATAAAAGCTTTTTCAGATCTAAGTTTTCACTTTGTGAAAACTCATATCCGACAGTATATTCTAACACAGAGGTGTTCCCATGGTGATGAGGACGCTTCAGGTTAGAATACACTACAAACTGTGTACAAGACTGCCCCCTGCTGCCTGGCAGCACCCGATCTCTTACAGGGGGCCGTGATCAGCACAATTAACCCCTTCAGGTGCGGCACCTGAGGGGTTAATTGTGCTGATCACGGCCCCCTGTAAGAGATTGGGTGCTGCCAGGCAGCAGGGGGCAGTCTTGTACACAGTTTGTAGTATATTCTAACCTGAAGCGTCCTCATCACCATGGGAACACCTCTGTGTTAGAATATACTGTTGAATCTGAGTTTCACGATGTAGCTCATATCCGACAGTATATTCTAACATAGAGGCGTTCCCATGGTGATGGGGACGCTTCAAGTTAAAATATACCATTGGATTGGAGAAAACTCCAATCCGATGGTATAAAAGAACTCCAGACTTTACATTGAAAGTCAATGGGGACCGATCCGTTTGAAATGGCACCATATTGTGTCAACGTCGGACGGATCCGTTTGGCTCCGCACGGCCAGGCGGACACCAAAACGACTTTTTTTTTTCATGTCCGTGGATCCTCCAAAAATCAAGGAAGACCCACGGACGAAAAAACGGTCACGGATCACGGACCTACGGACCCCGTTTTTGCGGACCGTGAAAATAAACAGTTGTGTGCCTGAGGCCTTTTAATGTGACCTATATACTGTACAATTGAAAAACAAACTGAAATATTTTAGGTAGAAGGAAGAAAACAATATAAAAAATGGTTGTATAAGTGTGCACACCCTTAAACTAATACTTTGTTGAAGCACCTTTTGATTTTATTGCAGCACTCAGTCTTTTTGGGTATGAGTCTATCAGCATGGCACATTTTGACTTGGCAAGGTTTGCCCACTCTTCTTGGCAAAAACACTCCAAATCTGTCAGACTGCGAGGGCATCTCCTGTGCACAGCCCTCTTCAGATCACCCCACAGATTTTCAATCGGATTCAGGTCTGGGCTCTGGTTGGGCCATTCCAAAACTTGAGTCTTCTTCTGGTGAAGCCATTCCTTTGTTAATTTGGATGTATGCTTTGGGTCGTTGTCATGCTGAAAGATGAAGTTCCTCTTCATGTACAGCTTTCTAGCAGAAGCCTGAAGGTTTTGTGCCAATATTGACTGGTATTTGAAACTGTTCATAATTCCCTCTAGCTTAACTAAGGTCCCAGTTCCAGCTAAAGAAAAACAGCCCCTTGGCATGATGCTGCCACCACCATGCTTCACTGTGGGGATGGTGTTCTTTTGGTGTTTTTGCGCCAAACATATTTTGGAATTATGGCCAAAAAGTTCAACCTTGGTTTCATCAGACCATAACACCTTTTCCCACATGCTTTTGGGAGACTTCAGATGTGTTTTTGTAAAATGTATTCTGGCTTGGATGTTTTTCTTTGTAAGAAAAGACTTTCGTCTTGCCACACTACCCCATAGCCCAGACATATGAAGAATACGGGAGATTGTTGTCACATGTACCACACAGCCAGTACTTGCCAGATATTCCTGCAGCTCCTTTAATGATGCTGTAGGCCTCTTGGTCGCCTCCCAGACCAGTTTTCTTCTCGTCTTTTCATCAATTTTGGAGGGACGTCCAGTTCTTGGTAATGTCACTGTTGTGCCATATTTTCTCCACTTGATGTTCACTGTGTTCACTGTGTTCCATGGTATATCTAATGCCTTGGAAATTCTTTTGTACCCTTCTCCTGACTGATACCTTTTAACAATGAGATCCCTCTGATGCTTTGGAAGCTCTCTGTGGACCATGGCTTTTGCTGTGGGATGCGACTAAGAACATTTCAGGAAAGACCAACTAGAGCAGCTGAACTTTATTTGGGGTTAATCGGAGGCACTTTAAATGATGGCAGGTGTATGCTGACTCCTATTTAACATGATTTGGAATGTGATTGCTTAATTCTGAACACAGCTACATCCCCAGTTATACAAGGGTGTGCTCACTTATGCAACCACATTATTTTTTTTTTTCTTCCCTCCACTAAAAGATTTTAGTTTATTTTTCAATTTAGTGGTACAGTTTATAGGTCACATTAAAGTTACATTTGTCTAATTTTTGTACAGCACAGAAACATTTTTACAGGGGTGTGTAGACTTTTTATATCCACTGTATATGAAAAAACAAAGTATGAACATTATCCCCTGCCCACAGGATAGGGGATAACTAACTGACTGATGGGGGTCTGAATTTGGATTCATATTTGGCACAACCCCTTTCAACACCTGACCCGGCAGTGCTACTTGATAGCCCTGGAAAGAAGTAAAATGGACACTGGGGTGATGGTGGTTGGCCCACAGGGATTCCTGCAAGTCCCCCGGTTTTGGGAGTAAGCTGCTGACAGACGCCTCTGACTGTGGCTTGTCTCCCTTACGAACAAAGGGTTGGGGGTGTTGGAATTCAACATGCGTGATCCATTCTATCCATGACCATTGCTGAAATCAGTATGTTTGGCCAGTTTGGGTCTTGTGGCCACCTTTAAGATTTAATCTTTTGTGGGGTTGTCCAAAGTTTTGATACTGGTCAGTTGGGATCCGGCGTTTTGAAGAGGCCCCAGTGCTCCGGTGGGTGCTGTGTCCTCTAGGGATAAGCAAAACGAGCTTCAGATCCTCGCTCTGAAGTTGCTTCGCTCAAAACTTCAGTTAAATGCTGTACGGAGGTCCGTCTTCATACAGCATTAAAATGTATGGGCTCAGACAAGGCGAAGTGAGTTATTCCCGAGATCTTGTGAGACTTGGGTGCATAACTTTGGTATTAGATTTTTAAACTGGAAAACCATTTTAAAACTTGGATCCGAAATCGGCTTCGGTACTGGTACCTTGGAAAGGAAGCAGAGTTAGGATCCAAGTTTATTTATGACTGGCCTCCTCTCAGCTTACCTAGCACAGCGCCGTCCATGGAATAGTGGCTGTACTCGGTATTGCAGCTCAGGGCCGACCAATGGCCACAGAAGGCCAGTTACTGTGGGGATGTTGCCAGGATGGAGATTACCAACCCTATCGTTTTATTTAAGCCCATTTCTTCCGCATTGGACCTTATGGAGGACATAGACACTTGTCTGCGCTCGTGAATCTGTGATGTATTTACGCCACGTCCCTGTAAAAGGCATTAAAACAACAACCTCAGCTGTGGAGCCCAGGGTGCGACGGTCCCATCGGAGCTGGCTGTGACACATATACTTAGTGAAAGGCAGCGCTACCTGTTATCAGGTTGATGCGCTTATTTTTGCATCATTGGTGTGCATTGTAATTATCTCATGTACCGTCAATCCACACAATCTAAAGCGAGCGCCGAAAACAAGACACTCAGGAATTAGGGAAGGTGCGGATCAGAAATAGACATGTTGCAATCTGACGCAACTCCCCTGCCAGTCCTTGTCAAAGTCCTTGTACTTTTACTGTAACTTTTTTATTAATTTTTTTTACATAGAGAAATCTGTTGGAGGAAGACTCTGATGAAGAGGAAGACTTCTTCTTGTAAGTACCTAAAACTGACCACCGCAGAATATTATAGATGGGCTCCCGGTGGATGTGGCCAAATCATTTTCCTCCTCCCCATCTGGACAGATCTGCAGTGATTTAGCATTTTAGCTGTTATTTCCACCATGAGATGCCATGGCATTTTCAGTTCCTGCTTTTATTGCCTTACCTGTGACCACCTACATATGAAAATGTCCTGGTAGAGGATCAACGGCTACATCTTCATCAATGTTGATCCATACCACCATAGCAGGTGGTCACAAAGTGAAGGACTCGCGTTACTATTGGGGTATGGCCACACGGTCAGGTTTCCTGTTGCAGTTTTGAAAGCCAAAACCAAAAGTGAAGGAGATGAGGAGAAGTCATATCTGTCTTTTATACGTTCTCTCCTTTAATGATCCGCTCCTGATTTTGGCTTCCTGGACGGGTGGCCGTACCCTTGGTGTTCAAAGCAAGCAGCAACCATTGGCAAGTCACTGTTCTTATTGTCCACCGCCCTGCTTTAATTTTTAATTGTCTCGAGTCCTTCAGCCTGCATTTACTGTCTATGCTCTACAGACAGCTGGGACCCCCCTCAGAAAGCATTGGTGTACAGCCAACATCACCACACATCAGAATCTATCAATTTATGGTAAAGAAGCAAAAAAAAGCAAGGCAGCAAAATAACTGCAGCGCACGTGTCCGTAGGTTAGGTTTGTATTGCATCTCCGTGTCATTAAAGGGCATCTGTCAGCAGATCTGTACCTATGACACTGGCTGACCTGTTACATGTGCGTCTGTGTTGGTCCCATGTTCATAAGCGCCCACATTGCTGAGAACAATGATGTTTTAATATATGCAAATGAGCCTCTAGGAGCAATGGGGGCGTTGCCGTTACACCTAGATGCTCTGCTCTCTCTACAACTGCTGTTCCCTCTCCACTTTGATTGACAGGGCCAGGCAAGTATGATGACATTTTCAATACCTGGCCCTGGAGAGGGGGATTGGCAGTTGCAGAGAGCAGAGCCTCTAAGTGTAACGGCAACACCCCCATTGCTCCTAGAGGCTAATTTGCATATATTAAAAATTCATTGTTCTCAGCAATGTGGGCACATATGAACATGGGACCAACACAGATGCCTTCAGCTGCCAACAGGTCGGCCAGTTTTCATAGGTACAAATCTGCTGACAGGTGCCCTTTAAAGCGTATGGGACTGAGCTGCAATATCACGTACAGCCTGTGGACAGGGGTGGAACATAGAGACCATGGGTTTTCAGATTCTCCACAACTTCTTTAATTCTGCTAAAGATCCCTGGAATATCAATTATAATGGTTCTTTGCTAATGGGTGTATTTTCTTCTACATTTGACCCCAAGAAGAGTACATACTTATTGATGGTAGTCTGTATTCTGTCAGTGCCCCACAGGAAAAGACCGAAAAACCCATCGCCAGTGTGCGGCATCCTTTATACAGAATACAGCTGTATTGCGTGGACATCCATCAGGTTATCAGAGAGATGCCACTGGGGCAAAAATAAAAAGCTACACTGATATATGAAAGGGGGTTGTGATTTGAGATCTGGCCGGCCACCAGTCTCAGGGATCCGATGTGTAAAATTCATATAGTTTTTACCGTATTTTCATTGTGTCTACGTTGTTTTCTCGCTTTCTACTGTGGATCTGAAGTCACACCATATGATACTGACACAGAATGTTCTCTTTTGCCAGGAGGGGACCTTCTGCACCTAAGTTTGGACCAAGGAATGACAAGATCAGACAGTAAGTCTGTGGGTGACAGCTGACACGTCTCCCTGCTCCTTGGTTATATTTAAAATGTATTTACCCCTCTGCACGTCCGTTGGTATCCCTCCGGAGGGATGGTGGACATGTTACAGCATAGTAACGAGTACTAAAAGGCTTGGGAAATAAATGTAGACACTAGCGCAAAAGAAAGTACAAAGAAGCTGGAACGTACTCTTAAAGGGGTTTTCCAACCTGGCAGTGGCGGTCCGACACTAGGCACTTAAACAGTGAATGGAGCCAGAAGCAGGCCAGTGGCTCTGCCGGCTTCAAGTGAATAGGGGCTGAGCTGCCATACGCCGGCACGAGCTCTAAGCAGTGAACCAAGCCTTCTACTTCTAAGTCATCAGTATAGCGGCCCTGTTAAAGGGCATCTGTCAGCAGATTTGTACCCATGACACTGGCTGACCTGTTACATGTGCACTTGGCAGCTGAAGGCATCTGTGTTGGTCCCATGTTCATATGTGCCCGCATGGCTGAGACCAATGAATTTTTAATATATGCAAATGAGCCTCTAGGAGCAAACGGAGCGTTGCCATTACACCTAAAGGCTCTGCTCTCTCTGCAACTGCCGCACCCTCTCCACTTTGATAGGGCCAATCGTGATAACGTTTTCACTGTCTGACCCTATCATTTAAAGTGCAGAGGGCGCGGCTGTTGCAGAGAGAGCAGAGCCTCTAGGTGTAACAGTAACGCCCCCGTTGCTCCTAGAGGCTCATTTGCATATATAAAAATATTTTTCTCAGCCATGCGGGCACATATGAACATGGGACCAACCCAGATGCCTTCAGCTGCCAAGTGCACATGTAACAGGTCAGCCAGTGTGATAGGTACAGATCTGCTGACAGAGGGCCTTTAAAAGTTGTTTCAGGGATGCAAGGTAGTAACACTTATTCCATATACACAGGATTGCTGGGGGGTCCAACTGCTGGGACCCCCAGGGGTCATAGAAACGGGGGTCTACAAGTGCCGCCAAACTGCCCCATGAGAATGGAGCGGTGGTGTGCATGTGCGTCCACCGATCCATTCACTTCTATGGTACTGCTGCGCGCACTGTACTTAGCAGTCCCTTTTGAAGTGAATGGAGCGGTGGACACACACGTGCACCAGCACTCCATTCTCATGGACCAGCTTTGCGGCACTTGGGGACCCCTGTTGTTGTGACCGCTTGGTGGTCCCAAATAGTCTGACCTCCATTGATCAAACACTTGACCTGTGGATAGAGAATAAGTGTTATAAGTGGTGCAGCCCCTTTAAGAGTCCATATCCAATGGGCCTTGTTGGGCCTGCCCTTGGCAAGATCATTGCCATGCAGAAATGATGTGGCTGGTAAATCGGTTACATCAGGTTTTGGTGAATAAAGCCCCTGTCTGCTAGGAATCGGAAGGGATAATCTATCGGAATCCCATGTGTCTCCAGGCTGGATAAGGAACGTTGTTGAGACTGGGATATTCTTCTGACTACTTTGGAGTGAAGTCTTGATGAAAGAAAGCATTTCCTATGATAAATGTTCTCTATAATCCTAGGCTGACCGGCCCTCGCTCAGTACTTTACCTGGTTTTAACAAAGAAAAGACAACATAGCAAATTTTTGGTAATAGCCCAAAGCTATTGCCTCCCACTTGTTAAGGGGCCAAAAGTAATGGGACAGAATAATAATCATAAATCAAACTTTCACTTTTTAATACTTGGTTGCAAATCCTTTGCAGTCTATTACAGCCTGAAGTCTGGAACGCATAGACATCACCAGACGCTGGGTTTCATCCCTGGTGATGCTCTGCCAGGCCTCTACTGCAACTGTCTTCAGTTCCTGCTTGTTCTTGGGGCATTTTCCGTTCAGTTTGTCTTCAGCAAGTGAAATGCATGCTCAATCAGATTCAGGTCAGGGGATTGACTTGGCCATTGCAGAACATTCCACTTCTTTCCTTTAAAAAAACTCTTTGGTTGCTTTTGCAGTATGCTTTGGGTCATTGTCCATCTGCACTGTGAAGCATTGTCCAATGAGTTCTGAAGCATTTGGCTGAATATGAGCAGATAATATTGCCCGAAACACTTCAGAATTCATCCTGCTGCTTTTGTCAGCAGTCACATCAATAAATACAAGAGAACCAGTTCCATTGGCAGTAAATCCCCTCAAATTAAAGCTGGCAGTCTGCAGTTATAGCACATCTTGATCATTTCATTTCAAATCCATTGTGGTGGTGTATAGAGCCAAAAATGTTACACTTGTGTCGATGTCCCAATATTTATGGACCTGACTGTATTCCCAAATACCTTTCATTAGTTATAATGGCTCATTTTGTCTGGGGAACAATCATCAGGAGCAATAAAATGGCCGCCGTCCTATTATACACCGAAAACCTGTCCTAATCACACAGAAGGATAAGTTACTTCAGAACACTAAATAAAGAGATGCCTCATCTTCCTCTCCTACTTGTCAGGGATTATGATCCTGAATACAGATGATAAGATCTTCAGCTGAATCTCTGAAGGAATTGAGTTCATGAGGAGACGTGAAGTACAGAGAGGGCGGACAGGACAGACTGTGGTGATGTTGGGCTGTGAAAATGGAGACTGCATACAAGTGCTGCTGCTCATTAGCCACAGCCCACCCTCCTCTCTGTACTTCATGTCTTCTCATGAATTCCATTCCTACAGAAATTCAGCTGAAGATCTTATCAGCTCTATTCAGGATCTTAATCCCTGACAAGCAGAGCAGAGAGGAGGATGATGCAGGTCTTTAGCTCAGTGTTGTGAAGTAACTTGTCCTTCTGTGTGATTAGGACAGGTTTTGTATGTACTAATAGGACGGCGGCCATTTTATTTCTCCTAATGATTGCTCCCCAGACAAAACAAGACATTATAACTAATAAAAGGTATTTGGAAATATATTTATAATAAGGTATAATTTAAGGAATACAAGTCCATTCCCTCCCCGTGTGCAGCGAGGCACATCAGCTAAGCCCACCTCTGATGCATGCCGACTCCCACCATTGCGGAACAGGAGCCAGTAAGTCACGCAAGAAGACTTTCACTTCTATATGCATCACCTAAAATATTATGGATGGCTGACCGCCCTGTATCCATTACCAGAGGAAACATTCTCCTGTTTAGCAGTGATGTAGCGTGTGCTTGACGTGTTATGACATCTATGTGAATGTATGAGGTCACATCATTGGTTGGAGGTGGTGGTGGCGCCATGTTGGGTGAAGGCTGTTGGTGCCTTGATTACACATGATTAATAGGTTTACAGCAGCCTGGTTTATGTGCCGTGTACATTCAGTGAAGAGCAGAGGATATTGATGGGGCGATGGGCAGCTATATGCTGAACCAGCACCACTCAAGCACGCAGGACGAAAATCTGCTACATCTCCCAAAGCCAGCTTATATATCGGGGAACTGCATTATAAGCTATGACCCAGGAAAATAAAAGGGATTGATCCCGAGAGGACGAGGGATTGACATATATTCTGCTACAAAATCCATACATAACACACATCTACTGTAAGTGTAAAAAATATTTGTATGCGCTGACTCTACAGGGTCAGCGCATTCTTCATAGGGTGTATTCACACATGGCAGATTGGTTGCCGAAATCTGAGACTGACAATCAGTTCTATTCTTCTGAATGGGGTTGTTTTAGATGGATTTGTGTAAGCCCCATTTGAATCAATGTGTCAACCACTAAAATTTCTGCCACATGTGAATGTATCCGGAATATAGGTGAATATATACTGCTCCTGTACTGACCTCTGCTATAGAGGGGAAGGGGGGGTAACTATTATATTTTGGGTACTGTGGCTGGCACTGGGGGTATTATGACTGATGCCAGTTTGGTCACCATAGGCTGTATTCTGGTACTTCACTCCCTGACTGCTGTCATATAGGATGAGCTTTATCTACCCCATACACCACTTTCTCATGTGTAAAACAAAACACAAACTCCTGGTTTTCAACTCTTTTGATCGCCATTGTAGTTAAATTTTGTCGCGTTTTAGTGTTTTTATACCGCTCTTGCCACTGAAATCGGTGCCAGTTATGAGCTGGCCTAGATATATATCAGGCACACAGACCGCAGGAGAATGCGCTTTATGACAAGGCATGCACCTCATCGTGAATGAAATGCATCTTCTAGCGGCACATGGAATATCAAGACCGGCATAGCACACCTTGGTTGTGATAAACGTAGGACCATTTTTCCCACACGATTAATGCAAAAAACGAAAAAATCGGACATGATGCAGTATATGACTATCTCTTTATAACAAAGCCAGAACCAGCCCTGTACCTGACATGGATCCAGAGATCTCCCCATTCATTGCTCTGCTAGATTTATATCAAGCTGACAGCTCAGGGGACGTGTCTTTTCCTCTGTAGCTCTCTCCCTATTATAGCTCAGGGGGCGTGTCCATGCTCTCCCTATCACAGCTCAGGGGGCGTGTCCATGCTCTCCCTATCACAGCTCAGGGGGCAGTTGAAAGATGAAACTGAGCATGTGCGGCCTTCTCAGTTAGCTGGACAAAGAAATAAGAAAGAAAAAAAAGCCGGTGGCGCTATACAGATACATTTTATTAAATGGCTCACTGGCTATACGAGATCTTTTAATTACATGCAATTACAAAAGTATCCAGATCCGGGTGCTGGTTTGAAAACTGCAAAAAAAAAATTGTGGGACAACCCCTTTAAGAGAGTTCAGCTCTGAGTCCTGCAGAATGTGAATGCAGCCCTGCATTATAGTACAGACACAACAGTGCCTGCTTTAACCCCTTTAGCTACGTCACTATGAATTTCAGCTCGGGTGCCAGCTAGTCTCAAGTTGGCCTTAATTGCAGAATGTTCCAGTCGGTAGCATTATCATAACTGGTATTATTACCGAGGCCCTGCACGCCAGCAGATTGATTCCATTATCCCGCAAGCTCACAACGGTTAAATAATTTCCTTACATAATTCCAAAAAGTTGTCCCTGACTGAATTTCCGCCCTGGAGGGTAATAATCTGTTGCACGTATAGTGTGTCTTCAGTATGTGCAATACAGTGAGAGGTTACTAGCAGTCATTTTTCTGTTGTATCATATTAGAATGAAAAATATGTTTTTCATAGTATTTTTTTTATGTTCTTGGCTTACCTTGGAAGTTCCAGGAATAATTTTTCCAATTCTGATGCAGTCTTCATTTACATTGCTCCTCATATTCTCCTTAAAGGCTAGGTACACCTTTTGGGGGCAATTTTATTTTTATAATTGCATTTTTCTCATTTTAGGCTAAAAATCATTTTTTCGATTGGTCTTTATTCAAAATATTGAGCCGTTCTGTCACAAAGGGATAACAGTTTTTCTAGCTGTGTGAATCCTTCTTCACTTTCACTTTGTGTCGGTCATCTAATAACCCTTATCTCTAAATTTAAATTACTGAGAGGTCATAAACACTTATTAAAGCCACATTCTTATAAGTTAGATAAGGATTGAGTTTTAATGATTGTTTGTAATGTCAGAGAGCAAAGATAAGGCGTCTGTCAGCTCCCTGGCTGATGGAAGAGAGAGGAAAAATAAGATCCTGTTGGGGTCCATTCACACGTCCGTAAGTGTTTTGCGGATGTGCAAATTGCGGATCCGCAAAACACGGACACCTGCAATGTGCGATCCGCAATTTGCGGACCGACCATCACAGACACTATAAGGGTCCATTCACACGTCCGTTGTTTCTTTCCTGATCTGTTCAGTTTTTGTGCGGAACAGATCTGGACCAGATCTGGACCCATTCATTTTCAATGGGTCCTGAAAAAAATCGGACAGCACAATGTCTTTTTTTCAGGACCTATTGAAAATGAATGGGTCCAGATCTGTTCCGCAAAAAACGGAACAGATCAGGAAAGAAACAACGGACGTGTGAATGGACCCTAATAGAAAATGCCTTTTCTGGTCCGCAATTGCGGACAAGAATAGGACATGTTCTATTTTTTTCAGGAACGAAATTGCGGATCCCGAAAAACGGATCCCGAAAATGCGGATGCGGATCCCGAAAATGTGGATTTGCATCCGTTCCAGCCCCATTGAAAGTGAATGGGTCCGCAAATTGCGGAACGAATACGGACCCAAATTACGGACGTGTGAATGGACCCTAAATAGAGCATCTCAGCTCTGTACAGAGAAAAGGACTCCACATTTTTAATGAAGACCAATGGAAAAAAATGATTTTTACCTCATAACAAGTACAATGCCGTAATAAAAAAAAATTGTGTATGTGGCCTTTAACCCTTTCGCTACCAATGCATACATGTTCGGCACTGGAGCGATGTAGGAACATTGCGCCTGCTCGCACATGCAGCAGGCGTCATGGCTGGCAAGGCTCTGAGGCTAATTACCGTGACCGACATTATTGACGATCGCAGTAATTAAAGGCTTTAGATGCCGTGATCAACTGAGCTCACGACATGTAAATGCGCAAAAACCCGGAATCTTCCTACCGACACACCCCCTGTGGCCCATGGAGGCATCAGTAGTTGCGCTGAACACTTTGAACCTCACTGACCAGGCTGATAGCGTTCATGCTCCAATTCTTATTTTGGCCACCAAATGTTAGACCTGGATAACATTCCTTAGAAAAGCAGCATTGGTGGCCATATATCAGTTGCCATCCAGCTAAGTATAAAAAATGTATGGGGGTCAGAATATGGTGATGTGTAAAAAAAAAAAAAAAAGTGATCAAAGTTTTACATTTATTTTTACACTATTTAGACATAAAAAACCTATACATATGGGGTATCGTTGTAATTGTACTGAGAATGAAGGCCATGGGTCAGTTTTGCCACAAACGAAACGCTGTGGGAACAAAACCGTAAAGCGGTGGAGGAATTTAATTTTTTTTTCTTCCAATTTCACTCCATTTTGATTTTTTTTTACTGCTTCCCACTACATTTTATGCCATAATTAATGGTGGCATTAAAAAGTACAACATGTCCCACAAAAAATAAGCCCTCATACACCTATGTGAACGGAAATATAAAAAAAGTTATATCTCAAAGAAGATAGGGAAGAAAAATGAAAACGCAAAAACTAAAAAAACTTCTGGTAGTGAAAAGGTTAAAGGGGTATTCAAATCACATACAATGGGAGCGTCCACCACCAAGCGCTGCTCCCATAGAAGTGAATGGGAGTGCACGCGCTGCCCCTGCTCCCATTCATTTCTATGGGGCAGACGGAAATAGCCGGCGCCATTTTCTGCGGCCCCATTATAATGAATGGAGGGCAGCTGCGCGTGTGCAGTGCGCCCTCCATTCATTTCCCCGCTTCTTTCTTGTTGTAGGTGCGGGTCCCGGAGGTGGGAACCGCACCTATCAGACAATGGGGGCATATTCTAGCGATATTCCCCCCATTGTATGTGATGGTAAAGCCCCTTTAAAGAGACCAGCCCTGAGTGGTAGCCACTTCCACAAGGTGGCTCTCTTTTCTCAGGAAATGCCTGTTTGCAATACTATTTTCACTAATCTAGTCAGTGTGGAGCGCTGTGTGATTGAGGCATTGGTTGGCACAGGTCTGCCCTCCAATACGGTGCCCAACCTTTTAGCAGGAGAAATAATCTGTACGGCCATAGTTCAAGTTGGTGCATTGTGTGGTCATCACCTGCAATTCCTTAGTAGTTCTGCTGAGATGATAATCCCATAGGATTTGAATCGGGAAGATCTAGGACAGGAGAGTGTCATGAACTACGTCATCCTTGGTAATATCTAGCAGAAGGGAATACGGTATTGCTTTATACAGAGTCCAGAGTATATACTGTATACAGAAGTCTGGGCAGATTCATGACATTGTAGAAGTCACTAAGTGGTCATGATCAAATTGAAGCAGAGCAGATCCTGGCAACACAGGACCCTGGGCAAACAAGCTTTTGGAGATGAGAAAACTGAGCCCATCTAATAAAGCAAAGATCATTTTTCAGTTTTTGAATTGTTTGTGAATTTGTAAAGAATGACATCATGTCCTTGGTTATAGGGGTTGTCCAGCTTTTTTTTTTTATTTTTTTTATTTTTTTTTTCACCCTCAAGTTGGACCTGTAAAGGAAGCCTACTTACCTGCTCCCCACCGCTCGGTCCCGGCTCCTTCAGTCCACTACTGTGTAAACTTGTGGAATGGATGGGGGTCACATGCGCTGCTGCAGTCAATGACTGGCTGCAGCACTAATGTGTCCCCCAGCAGCACATCACTCACAGATCCTGAGAAGTATGACACGTGTGAATTGAACTAAGCTTGCAGTACATTTCCTGGCCACTACACCATATGCGGATCTGTACTTGTTCTAGCCTGCCATGGCCTCTTGTATCAGTCAATCGAGGGGGTTCCTGGGAGTCCAACCCGCAACAATCGTCCCAGAAAACTCCTTTAACTCAATTTGAATGTTAAGGGTGCCCAACCTTCCAGATCTGCCTCGTTGATACATTCCCTGCTCTCCTTCCCATTTCCTAAGTGGATTTTCCATTCAGGACTCTTGTTAAGATGGATAACATCCCTTAGAAAAGCAGCATTGGTGGCCATATATCAGTTGCCATCCAGCTTCCCCGATATGAAGGCAGAACAAAAAACAACTCAAAATGTGGATTCAGCCTTTTTTTTTTCTAATTTCTTTCTAAGCAGAGGTTCTGTTTATCATTGGATGAAATGATTCTTCGTGGTGCCAAGGTTATTGTGTACGCTAGGGAAGGAAATTCTATTCTACTGCAAGCCCCTTTGTAACAGGAATCCACGTGTGTCATTTGGACGAAGTACACGGAATGCAAATAAAAGCTGCTCCGTGAATGACTCAAAGCAGCAGGATGTTTTTCCTATTACAGAGCTGCGAATAATTCTTAATTCCAAAACATTTGCGGCCCCCTTAACCCTTTGTGCTGACACAACACTTGTGAGAAATGCAATAATCATTGGTAAAAACGTATATATGTAGCAGTTTATATATAGATACAGTATACGATATATACTGCAAATATGTACACAGATACAAACTGTGGCTGTAAATGTGTGTGTGTGTATATATATATATATATATATAGATAGATAGTATACACTGCCTGTCCAAAAAAAAGTCACCACCTGGATTTAACTAAGCAAATAGTTGTATTGGATTGGATAATTACTGCATGGGCGATTATCGTTCAGCTGGCAACAAGTTATTTAACCCCAACTGGGGCAATGAGTTGATTCTCATTTTTTAAACCACGTCGAAAGACAAATCTCGTGGTCGAGGACAAGATGTTCGTCTGTTTGAGAAGAGTCAAATCATTGGCATGCATCAAGCAGAGAAAACATCTAAGGAGATTGAAGAAACTACTAAAATTGGGTTAAGAACTGTCTAACGCATTATTAAAAACTGGAAGGATAGTGGGGACCCATCGTATTCGGGGAAGAAATGTGGAGGGGAAAAAAAAATCCTGAATGATCGTGATCGGCGATCTCGTAAACGTTTGAAATCAAATCTAAGAAAAACAGCAGTAGAACTCAGGGCTATGTTTAATAGTGAAAGTAAGAGCATTTCCACACGCACAATGCGAAGGGAACTCAAGGGATTGGGACTGAACAGCTGTGTAGCCAAAAGAAAACCACTAATCAGTGAGGGAAACCGGAAAAAAAGGCTTCAATTTGCTAGGGAGCATAAAGATTGGACTCTGGAGCAATGGGAGAAGGTGATGTGGTCTGATGAGTCCAGATTTACCCTGTTCCAGAGTGATGGGTGCATCAGGGTAAGAAGAGAGACTTTTTCTTCCCTGATGGTACGGGCATATTCCAAGATGACAATGCTAGGATTTATTGGACTCAAATTGTGAAAGAGTGGTCCAGGGAGCATGAGACATCATTGTCACACATGAATTGGTCACCACAGGGTCCAGACCTTAACCCCATTGAGAATCTTTGGGATGTGCTGGAGAAGGCTTTGCACAGCAGTCAGACTCTACCATCATCAATGCAAGATCTTGGTGAAAAACGAATGCAACACTGGATGGAAATAAATCTTGTGACATTGCAGAAGCTCATCGACACAATGCCACAGCGAATGCGTGTCGTAATCAAATCTAAAGGCTTTTTTTTTAGTGGCGACTTTTTTTTTTTTTTTGGACAGGCAGTGTATACCCATACTGAATAGGGCTGGGCGATTTATTGATGATATATATAAATTGCAAAAATCCACGGCACTCCTTAAAAGTGAAAAAATGTGCTATTTATTCACACGTCATACAGCAACGATTCGGTTCTCTCTCAGAACCTTTTTCAAGCCAAGTGAATTATAAAGTGCAACAGTGCTTACATTTATACATCATGAAATCAATCAGTACTAATTGATCATCCTATAGAAAACTGTGAACCCTTTTAACAATGTTGCAATTCATTCAGTCTAAGGGCTCTTTCACATCTGCGTTATAGTCTTCCGGCATAGAGTTCCGTCGTCGGGGCTCTATGCCGGAAGAATCCTGATCAGGATTTTCCTAATGCATTCTGAATGGACAGTCCGTCCTTCAGGATGCATCAGGATGTCTTCCGTTCCGGAACGGAACGTTTTTTGGCCGCAGCAAATAGCGCAGCATGCTGTGCTTTTTGCTCCGGCCAAAAATCCGGAACACTTGCCGCAAGGCCGGATCCGGAATGAATGCCCATTGAAAGGCATTGATCCGGATCCGGCCTTAAGCTAAACATCGTTTCGGCGCATTGCCGGATGCGACGTTTAGCTTTTTCTCAATGGTTACCATGGCTGCCGGGACGCTAAAGTCCTGGCAGCCATGGTAAAGTGCAGTGGGGAGCGGGGAGCAGCATACTTACCATCCGTGCGGCTCCCGGGGTGCTCCAGAGTGACGTCAGGGCGCCCCAAGCGCATGGATCACGTGATCGCATGGACACGTCATCCATGCGCATGGGGCGCTCTGACGTCATTCTGGAGTGCCCCGGGAGCCGCACGGATGGTAAGTATACCGCTCCCCCGCTCCCCACTACTACTATGGCAACCAGGACTTTAATAGCGTCCTGGCTGCCATAGTAACACTGAACGCATTTTGAAGACGGATCCGTCTTCAAATGCTTTCAGTACACTTGCGTTTTTCCGGATCCGGCGTGTAATTCCGGCAAGTGGAGTACACGCCGGATCCGGACAACGCAAGTGTGAAAGAGGCCTAAGGCCTCGTTCACACTTCAGTGTCTGGTCAGTGATTTCCATCAGTGATTTGTGAGCCAAAACCAGGTGCAACTCTAAACACAGAACAGCAGCAGATCTTTCCCTTCTACCTCATGTCTATGGAGGCCCCACTTCTGGTTTTGGCTCACAAATCACTGATGGAAATCACTGACCAAACACTGAAGTGTGAACTAGGCCTAAAACACTCTTCAATGTGAACCAAAGCATAAGTGCAATGTGCATAGTCAGTAGCAACCATATAGGTGACCATATCTGCAGTACTAATCTTAGTGTCGATGTATTATAATAGTGACATAGTTATATAAAGTGCATCGTGCTTAAAAACGGAGCCATATACATTAAAAACTACCTTGCTGGGGCATTGTGGCTGTACTTCGCATGATCCATAAGGGTAATTGGATCTCAATGGTGAACAGTAGGACTCCACGCTGTAATCTAGGCTACTCTTGATTTGCAATGCGCATGCGTCAATCTATCCCCCTCCTCCCCTATGAAGTGTAATGGGTGGGCGTCATTCGGGGCATTTTTTATATATTTTTTTTTATTATTTATTATTATTATTAATATTAATAATTTTATTTTATTTTTTTCATTTTCCCGCTAACATAGCCCTTTTTTTGTTTTGTTTTGTTTTTTAAGGGATCAAATGTGATTGGTCCTATTGTGAGGTACATGGGACTTATTGATTACATTTCTTTTTTTTTTTTTTTGGGGGGGTAGGGCGGGGGTAGCAAAAAAAATGTAATACTTTTTTTGTGTTTTTTATGTTTATGGTTTAAATAACATTATTTTTAGAGGGGTTGTGGAGTACTGTGTGTTTTACCACTTTAACTAAATAAAACCACTTTTTATGAAAAAAAAAATAGTTTTTTTTTTAATTCCCACTAAGGGACACCACTTTTATAATATCTGTAACACAGTGTAATAGACACAGTCATGGCAGGCTTGGGGGCTGTTACACTTGCCTATAGGGACAGGGAGCGCCTTACTTACAGTAATTTCCTCGATGCCTCAGTCTTTATCGACTGCGGCATCAAGGGAGTTTAATGGCCGGGATTATAGTTAAATCCGTTCTGGCCGTAACAGTAGATTTTTCCTGCAGTAGATTTTTCTGATGGCTATGGGAAGGATGGTGGAGACAGTTGGACTTCAAAAGGAAAGTGTTTGCGGTATAAATCACAGGCCAGACTCTTCCTATATCCAGTTTTCCTAGTGTTGGTATTTGACCCATGACTCCTGGTCACTGAGTAGAGGGCTCTCCCAGCTCCTGGACAGGAACACAAACTCTGCAGAATGCATATAGGCAAATATTTCCTGAACGAGTTAAGTGATCCATGTGCTGTAAATAGGTTGAAGACCACATGGCCCACCATGTCCACTGTCCCTTCATTATTAAGCATCTAGATGGCACCATCATCCTCGGTTCAGTATCTTGCCTATAATGCCATTGGAAGTGGGAAGAGCTCTCAATCTAAGATATGTTGGAAATACCATAGTTATTAGGCTATCAACTTTCTAGACGCGTAAGAGGCCACCCAGATCGACCTGCTCAAAAAAAAATATGTATCGTTCTCCTGTTTACTGACTTGTATACTTGTCTCTTCACAGTGTGCAGAACCAGGTGGACGAGGTCATTGATGTCATGCAAGAAAATATCACCAAAGTGATAGAACGAGGAGAGAGACTGGATGAACTGCAAGATAAGTCTGGTGAGATGGGACACTGATAGACAGCTGCTGTTGGACCAATGGTTCCCTTGTGAAGTATATTGCCCCTAATTGCACTTCGCATGAAGCCACTGGTATCTCACCCAGACCATGTTTTTGGTGGCAAGTCCAGATGCAGCCTGGCAACTATCATTAACCTTGAGAGTACTGCGGTTCTGACACCACAGGTGTCGGCAACTGCCTGAAACAACTGATTGGTGGGAGTGTCGGGGTTGGACCCCTCAAATCTGATATTGATGACCTGTCCTGAGGATAGGTGATAAATATATAAGTCCTGGAAGACCGATTTAAGGATTAAAAGAGCTGCATTCCTAAGGGGTTAGGCCATTGGGTGCCATCCTAATAATGAGTGTATTAGATGTGGAATTATTTTTTTATATGGTCTGGAGTTGTCCTACCTTCAAGTATTCCAGAGCAAAGTTGGCTAAGTAAGGGTAGGCTCACATCTGTGTTTGGTAAGGCTTCTTTCACACTAGGGTTTTTCAATTCCGCTTTTGAGATCCATCATAGGATCTCAATAGCGGAAGAAAACGCTTCCGTTTTGTCCCCATTCATTGTCAATGGGGACAAAACTGAACTGAACGAAACAGAATGCACCAGAATGCATTCCATTCCGTTTGGTTTCGTCCCCATCGCGGACAGAATAACGCTGCAAGCGTTATTCCGTTTTTGCAGATCCATGACTGATCCGCAAAAAAAGGCTAATGTGAAAGAAGCCCAACGGTCAGATCTGTTCCAATAGAGAAGGTCAACTCTATTTTAGAATTATGGAGGCCTCCACACAATCCTGTCTCTGAACTTTACAGGCAGTTCTTTCTTCCTGATGTCTTGGTTTTTGCTCTGATATGCATTGTCAGCTGTAAGACCTTATGTAGACAGGAATGTATCTTTCCAAGTCATGTCCAATCAATGCAATTTACCACAGTTGGACTCCAGTCAAGAAGAAGATCAAGGGAAATGGGCGCCTCCTAGAGCTAAATTTCAAAAGGGTCTGAATACTTTTGTCTATGCAATCTTTTAATTTTTTCCTTTAAATAAATTGACAAAAAAATTTACTTTTTTATAGGGTATTGAGTTTATATTAGTGGGGAAAACATGATTTTGTTTTGTAATTTTAAGACAAGGCTATGACGTAAAATAAGTGAAAGGGTCTGAAGACTTTTCAGATGCATAGTAGACATGTAAATGTCCTATATATCTCCCAGTCCGCCGCTTCAGTTCTCAAGAGTGTCTTCCAGCTGGTTTTGTTGCTTTTCCTGGTTACTCACTTTTGCGTTCCTTATTTCTGCTTTGACCCACAGAAAGTTTATCAGATAACGCGACAGCATTCAGCAGCAGAGCAAGACATCTCAGGAGACAGATGTGGTGGCGGGAATGCAAGGTAAGGGTTTTATTTTGCTTTACAGTCAGTGCTTTAATATATTTTTTTAATTATTATTATTTTTTTATCTTCCTCATTATTGTCACATAGAAGCATCTGAATGCTGTTAACGGCAGCAAGATGGCTGCCCTCATAATCACTTACAGAAAATAGAATAAAGAAATCTACAATCAAAAAATAAAACCAGATTAGAAAAAATAATATATTTGAGTATCTGGTTTTAATTATGAAAGAAAAATCTAGGTGATACACTCCCCTTTAAAAAGCATCTGTCAGCAGGTTTAACCCTGTTAAACTAGGTGTACTGACTGGTAGAGTTGAGCCTGCTGATTTAAATTATACCTTCCTTGTCAAAATCAGTTGTGGTATTCCAGACTTTTATTCTGTATGCAAATGAGGGCTTCAGTGCACCAAGGGGTGTGGCCAGCACTGGAAACCTGGGTTGCAATGAGGGGCTAAACCTCATTTGTATAAAGAATAATATTATTATTATTATTATACATTTTTTTTTTTTTTTTTTTTCGGGAATGCCATAACAGATTTTCACAAGAGAAATATCATTTTATTCAGCAGAATAAACTCTTAACAGACAGTAGGTCTGTTTTAATGGGGTTGATCCTTCTCGCATGTGCTCTTTAAATAATATTTATATGAACAGGGGTAGAGGGTCTGTGCAGTCAGTGCAGCTAAACCAGCCCTCCAATGCTAACTATAGTAGGGATCGACCGATATTGATTTTTTAGGGCCGATACCGATACCGATAATTTGTGAACTTTCAGGCCGATAGCCGATAATTTATACCGATATTCTGGGAATTTTCATTTTTGAAAAAAAATAAAAAATTCCCACAAATCTGCTGAAAATTAATGTTTATTGTTAATGTGTATTTTTTTATTTTTTTTGTAAATCTTTCTTTTTCATTTATATTTAATATTTTGGTGTTTTTATTATTTTTTTTGTAACTTTTTTTTTTAACTAACTTTTAGCCCCCTTAGGGACTAGAACCCTTGTCCTATTCACCCTGATAGAGATCTATCAGGGTGAATAGGAGCTCACACTGTCCCTGCTGCTGTGTTCTTTGTGCACAGCAGAATGGAGCTTATCATGGCAGCCAGGGCTTCAATAGCGTCTTGGCTGCCATGGTAACCGATCGGAGCCCCAGCATTACACTGCTGGGGCTCCGATCGGAGGAGCAAGGGAGAGGGGATCCTGTGGAGGGGCGCACTGCGACTGGGGTGGGGGGGCCCTATGCGCCACCACTGGGGGGGGCTTGGGGGGGGCGCACTGCGCCACCAATGTCTGATACTGGGGGGCTTGGGGGGGCGCACTGCGCCACCAATGAAGCTTAATCTCACATTTATTCATATACAGGAGGCTGGAGCTGGCTGCAGGATCACATAGCCGGCTCCCGACCTCTATGAGCAGTAGCTGCGATCCGCGGCACCTGAGGAGTTAACTACCGCAGATCGCAGCTACAGCTCATAGAGGTCGGGAGCCGGCTATGTGATCCTGCAGCTCCCGCCTCCTGTATATGAATGAATGATAGATTAATCTTCATTGGTGGAGCAGTGGCCATAGCTCCTCCCCTCCTCCTGTCCCCTGTCCTTTCATTGGCGGCAGCGGCAGGAGCAGCACAGGGGGAGGAGACACTGCTCCTTCTCCCCTGTGCTGCTAAGGGGAACACGGAGAGCGCTGTCAGCAGCGCGATCTGTGTTCCCCATACGTTATCGGAATATCGGCAAAATAGATGCCGATACCGATAGTGTTCAAAATCCTGAATATCGGCCGATAATATCGGTAAATCCGATAATCGGTCGATCCCTAAACTATAGTACTCAATAGTGATGAGCGACTCGATTTGTATGAATTGATTCATCTCATCAGCAAGAGTTCTTCACCTGTGAGGAGCCATCCCTGCTGCTGAAGAAGCCCCCCCCCCCCCCCCCCCCCCAATGCTTGATTGATAGAGCTGGACAACTTGCGCTTGCGCCGCTCCAATTAGCGGTGCAGGCGCAGATGCTTGGCTTCCACTACCAGAGCAACTGTGCATGTAGTAGCTGCTTGTACTAATCTATTCGCTCATCTGTAGTCCTCAAACTGTTTCATACCTATACATCTTAAGCTAGACCTCAGAAATGGGGGAATGTGGTAAGGTAGGAAGCTCCATTCTTGAGTATTCTCAAAGTTTTCAGGTCTTCCATAACGACATACATATTATATATCTTCCAGATGAAAGCAATTGTCGCGTTGGTCTTCATTTTCATCCTGCTAGTCATTATTGGTACGTATTGTGGAAAATGCTATTTGTTCAAATGTTTAATATTTGAGTGTAATAAAAAATAGCAAAAAAATCTGGATTCAATATTCGAAAGTATGAACAAACCATAAAACATAACTCTTACTAATTGAGTCTAAAATCACACACTTAAAGGGGTTCCCCGGAGAATTAAGAAAATAAAATTACTGAAAATACATAAATATTAAGTTATTACAAATGTATTCCTAAATACCTTTCATTAGTTATAAAGGCTTGTTTAGTCTGGGGAGCAATCATCAGGGGATGAATAAAATGGCCACCGTCCTAATCGCACAAGTTACTTCACAACACTGAGCTAAGGAGCTGCCTCATCCTCCTCTCTGCTCTGCTTGTCAGGGATTATGATCCTGAATACAGTATAATAAGATCTTCAGCTGAATCTCAGTAGGAATGGAGTTCATGAGGAGACATGAAGTACAGAGAGGAGGTGAGGATGTGACTGATGAGCAGCAGCACTTGTATGTAGTCTACATTACCACAGTTCGTTCTCTCTGTACTTCATGTCTCCTCATGGTTGGAAATGCAAGCAGTTATTCCATTCTTTTCTACTTATCTTGCTTGGATTCTCTGTTGCAGGCTCTATTATAGTCCAGAGCTGCAGTCACAATACTGCAGTCTTCAGAGCTGTAATCTCCCAGCATTTCTTGCTGGCCCAGTTTCCGCAGTTTGGCCTGGCAATTGGGGTTCTGGGAAGTGTAGTCTGTACACAAGGCAATACACAGTAATATGATGTAGGAAACACTTAGGCCCCGTTCACAGTCACGTTTGAATTCTGGTAGTCTGATCCAGCTGAGGATCAGGCTACCAGAGCTCACCGTGTACGGAATTGTCAGATACAACCATGTACCGCCAGATCCCCATGGACTATAATGGGATCTGGCAGCGATCCGGACAACTTTCTTGTGTAAATGCTGGATTTTGGCCGGACAAATACTACTGCATGCATCGTTTTTGACCAGCCAACTGCCTGCATTTATGCTGGGACAGCCTGTCGGATCAGGGTACCGGATTCACAACACTGCTGTGAACATAGCCTAACTGTCCATCTGCATTATGAGAGTTTAATGTGGCTTTTTGGTATGTCTGACAACAAGCATGTTGACTGTTTCCAATGGCAACCTGCAGAGCTGTGAATACAGCCCCGGACGGTAATGTAGGCTATAACCTGAGATCAATACAAGTACGTTATGCAATTAAGAAATCTACTCAACTTGTCATTAATCAGATTACACAGATGAATGCACATACCCATTAAAGGGAGTGTCCAGGATTAGAAAAAAAACATTGCTGCTTTAAGGCCAGAAACAGTGCCACACCCGTCCATGGTATTGAGGCTATCCTCCATTGAAGAGAATGGGGCTGAGCTATCATACTACACGCTACCCGTGGACAGGTATACAAAGCAGCCATCTTGTCCTAGTCCTGATCAACCCCTGTAATAATACAAAAAGTAATTCTCAGTTGATCCAGGGAGTTAGTCTGATTGGAGTCGGGAAGGAATTATTTTTCCCCCTAAAGTGAGGAAAATTTGCTTCTACCTCACAGTTTTTTTTTTTTTTGCCTTCCTCTGGATCAACTTGCAGGATGACAGGCCGAACTGGATGGACAAGTGTCTTTTTTCGGCCTTATGTACTATGTTAATAATAAACATAATGTTCTGTCTTTTTTTCCTGACAGTTCCCATTATCCTGAAGTATCGCTCCTAACTATTTGGACATGAGCCATTCCACTCAGTCTCCAAATTCTGGGATCTCCTCACAGGAACTCTGTATTACTTTTCTTATAACACTTCATCTTCTCCCTGTAAAGGGACCGAGTCAACATTCCTCATGGACAATAATTACTGATATGGGTTCCTGTAAATGAGAAAGAAGAAGTTCTTTCCCGCATTTCCTACTTATTGTCTTTTGGTTGGTTCCTTAACACATTGTGCACAAGCAAGAGGTAGCGTTGTTGGCGATCCACGTGGATCCACATGTGCCAGGACGGAACAATATATATATATAGCATGAAACCACATGGAGCAGATATGTAAATGTCTAGATTTTCAACAAGGCTAATGTTACTGGACACAAGAGTTTCCAACCAGTAGATAACAATACTCATCCCTGAGCAGCCATAACGGCCTTCTACCTGAATAGTACAGCACAATCCTAGGTTTTGCTCTGACTTCACATTACTTCTTGGTTTTGTTTGCCATTCCAGTTTTATATTAAAGGGGTTGTCGCCTGTCCATAGGTAAGAGTTCTGATCAGTGGGGGTCTGACCGCTGGGAAATCCTCCACAATCACAGGTTCCTGGAGTGAGTGGAGCAGTGGTCACACATTTGAGCTGCTACCTCATTCAACTCTATGGGACTGCATTGTGCAGTGCTCGGGCATCTCTGGCAGCCCCATTGAGGTGAATGAAGTATGGCCATTCCAGAGACTCGTGGACCTGGTTTTCATGATTGGTGGGGGTGTCTGTGGTCAGAACCTCATTGATCAGATGCTAATCAATGAAGTCATATAGTGGGACAACCTCTTTAAGGGCTATTCACACCTTTGGGGGGCATTGTTTGCATTTTCCCCATTTTGGGCTAAAAATCCTTTTTTCCATTAGTCGTTATTAAAAATGTTCAGTCATTTCTGAGTACACGGGTTAAAAATCAGTCTGTTTGCAAGCTGTTACTTTGTTTCCTTTGGATCCTGTCATATGACGGCTCATGTGTAGCTCTGATCACTGATCTCCTTGACTAAGAATTGAGTTTTTATGGGTTTAGGCAATCAAAAGTAAGATCTACACATGAGCTGTCAGATGATGGGATTAAAAGAAAACAAAGTGACAGAATGCAAACAGACAGATTTTTAACCCCTGTACCTTTGAAATGGCTGAGCTTTTTTAATAAAGACCAAGTGAAAAAAACGTAATTTTAATTTTTTTGTTTTTGTTTTTTGCCAGAAAATTAGGAAAATGCACTCGTACAAAAAGCCCCAAAGGTGTCCATAGCTTTTAGGTCTATTACTCTGTGGATCTTTTATTAGACGCAATATCTAATTTTCACCGGCTATAGGCATTGCAGACATTTTTAAACTACTGCAAATTTGGCAAAAGAAGGCGCTCATAGGGTAGTACGTTTTGGGTACCAGATCTAGAGAGTATGCAGTGTCAATTGTTATGCTCACTTTCTGGTGTTGTGCATGCGTCAGTACAACACTCGCGAAGGGGGGGAGGGGGTGGGGTTGGTGCTGCCGGTATCTTCTCAGTCCTTGGAGTTGCCAGTTCTCCAAAGGAGTGAGATGGAATGCTGTAAGAAGCTGTGTGCTGGGGTCGTACACAATCTGATACCTCTTGGCGCAAAACCACAACATCAGAAATAAAAACCTTTTTATAAGACGTCATTCACGGTTGTGGTTTTGCGCCCAGAGGTATCCTATTGTGTACATCCCCAGCACACAGCTTCTTACAGCATTTTTAAACTACTGTAACTATCCAATGATTGTATTTTAGCAACCCATATAAAGGGGTTGTTGAAGATCAGAAAAACATGGCTGCTTTCTTCCAGAAACAGCACCACATCCGTCCATGTGTTCTGTCTGATTCTACTGCTCAGCTCCTTTGAAGTGAATGGGGCAGCACTGCAGTGCCACACGCAACCCATGGACAGGTGTGGTACAGTTTCTGGAAGCAAGCGGCCATATTTTTCCGTTCCTGGACCACCCTTTTAACAAATAGAAGTGCAAAGGTGGAAATCTAAAAGATTTATTGCTCAGATTGTATTTTTATGAACGGAAGAAATGTACAATCCACGATCAATCAGTAGTAATTCCTGTAATAAGGTAGCAATGCAGCTTTCTAATCATGGAATGACTATGTTGGACTTGCTGATAAAAGCCAGTTTTATTGTTACTTTGAGGATTAGTTTTAGGACAGGGGAAGTTTTTAGTATTCCTTCCACACTGGCTTGACAGCCTTTCTGTATTCAGAAGTCCTTGAGTTTTAAATGGCCAGAATGAGGCCAATATTCATATTGTACATATACCATTTAGGCTGAGTTCACATCAGCGTTCAGCCTTTCAGTTCTCCTACTCCAATATGGGAGCAGGAAAACGGAAAGGACGGATTTGGCACATAACTGAGCCGAACGGAGCCCACGGGCCCCATAGACTATAATAGGGTCCGTTAGGTTTCCGCCCAGAGGAAGATTTTTGAAGCGGAGATAAAAATCCTGCATGCACTACTTTTTGTCTCCACTCCAAAATCATCTTCTGAGAGTAAACCTAACGGACCCCATTATAGTCTATGGGGTCCGTAGGCTCCGTTCGGCTCAGTTATGTGCCGAATCCATCCTTTCCGTTCTCCTGCTTCTATAACGGAGTAGGAGAACGGAAAGGCTGAACGCTGATGTGAACGCAGCCTTATGCACACTTTATGGCACTTTCAGGGTGTCTAAGCAAATACATAAAATAGATTTTTTAAAAATCACTGAAAAACCAACCAATAAATCATAACCTTTACTTCCACAACTGGAAAAAACAAAAAACTGACTTACCCCACTATGTCCCTGAGCAATTCCAGCTGTTACAAGTTATCCCCTATCCACAGAATAGGGGATGACTATTAGATCGGTGGGAGTCCTATTGCTGATCATGAGAATGGGGACCCTACACCTGTTGGTCCCTCCGAAAAAAAAAATGAATGGAACAAGAATTTGGATATGTGCACTGCTGCTCCTGCCACTTTATTCATCTCTGCAGCAGCTCCCATACAGATGAATGGAGCAGTAGTGCGCCTGCCCAGCCTGCTGCTCCATTTTCATTTTTTTTTTGGGGGGGGGGGGGGGGTCTCCCAGGGTTATGGGGTCGGGGTCCCCTTTCTCATGATCTTTGGGTATCCCAGCGGTAAGACCCCCACTATCTAATAGCTATCCCACATACTGTGGATAGGGGAAAACTTGTAACAGTTGGACTGCCCCTTTAAAGCATTTAGCCATCCTGAAAAGGTCTAACCCAATCTGGAACCTCCACTGGTGCACCCTGTACTACTGCCCACTAATAGTAAATGACCTATACTTGTAGCATGGGGTAGTAGATTATGAAAGGTTCCTGCCGAGATCATATGCAAGAAAGAGCAGTCGGAGTGCGCACCGCAAGACCAAATTGTGCCAAAATGTTTCCAGAAACAAACAATATTGGATGTATTGTACAAGGTATCGAAAGGGTTGTCTAGGAGTTTAGTATTAATGGCCTTTTCTCAGTATGTAGGAAACGTAATTCACACACAATAAGGGTGGTCTTTTTAAAGAGGTATTCTCCTCTCATGTCTCATCCACTGGATATGTTCTAAATGTCTAGAACGGGGTACCTCTGACCTTCTTCCACTGGCCACTGCATCCAGAGGGGACTAGGTGTATGGAAACAGCTAGTTAGGATACTTGGTAAGAGAAGTCTGTTCGTAGTATACTCCACTACAGGTCCACGCTTCTGGTCAGTTATAGCCACCACTTTCCCCCTTCACTGTAACGTTGCATTTCCCTTCTGGAACCAGACTTGTTGGTAGGTCTATCTCCAAGGCATCCATATCTGCTGCCAATTTCCTAGCAGAGACTGAGGCTCCTCATGGGTGCAGAAGCCTTGGAACCAGAGCGATGCAGTTGATTTCCCTTGGCTGATTATTACCAAGTAGAGGCAATGACGTGGATATATAGCAAACAGGCTTCGCTTAGTAAGTGCCATAACATTGCAGAAGCTACTTGTGACTGGAGGTACCTCTAAAGGGAATTGGTTGGAGCATCCAATGATGCCATCTATAACACTCAGAAGGTGTATGCATGGCTCCCCTTAAGATTATGACATTGATATTCTGCCCTTTTTAGATTGGACTAGTGTTTACCAATCTGTGCCAACCTGTAGCCTGGCAGACAGTTTGCCATGTATGTGGCTATTTCAGCCACAGTCACCTGTCTTGGGTCACAGACTGGCACATTGTATATCCACTAGTTCATCTTTATAACATAGAACAGATGTCCTAATCTCAAAAGAACCTTTCATAGTGACAAGTTCCCCTGAACAGAGTACAGATTTAGATACTCCGTGTGAGTATACTGTGTGCATATTAGATTTATAGCCTTGCCAGACCACCATTATAGACCGTGAATTATGGGAACCGTTGCATTCTGATAAGTGGTTTTCAGGGGTTATGTAAGTACACTGTATTTTTTGCACGGCGATATATGCAGCACTGTGTTCTCCTATATGTAGCATCATAAAGTCAATAATGTACATTTCTGCCCCTGCAAAATCCGACTGGCATAGTTTGCAATGCACAAAATGATGCCAAGCCCTCACACAGTGCCAGTCTGTCCAGGATACTGCTCTTCTACTAGCTTATATGTTCAACAGAACCGCTAGTTTTCTTTAAGATTTCTGTAGTTTTGCTCTATCTTATGTTTGTATATATGAGTTTCAGATGTTAATAGTGCATTATGTCGTCTATTTATATAATTTATCCAATTACAGCATAACGTTTCTCTTCTGCTGGTTTTGCTTTTATACTGTTTTTGTGCTATTTTCCCCTGACCGTGTGCTATCCCTAAAACAGCATCATCAGGAAGGATTTGAAATTGCATTACTTCCTAGAGACAGCCAAGATGGTGCTAATGTGTGGCCTTTTCTGATAATTTTACACAGGTTTTCTAGCTTTTTACTCATTTAGAAATTTTTAAGCCCATCCAGCAGTGCCTCTTAAAAAAATAAAAAATACCATACTCCGCTTTCACTTACTCAGCGTTCCCGAGCCCTTGGATCTTTGCTGCAGTCTTCATCTTCCTGTCCTATAAACTTCCAGGTAGACTACGTGCCTGCTGCAGCCATTCACTGGTTTTAGCAGTGACGTGCCACTTGGGGACACATCATTGGCTGCAGAGGTGCATGTGACCCTGTTCGGCCAAAATCTTACTGGAAGGGAACTAGAAGAAGAGCCAGGGAGTGCGAGTAGTAGCGGAGTATAATTGTTTCAACATGTGCAGCTGGTTGGGCTTTAGATTAAAAAAAAAAAAAAAAGTGCAAAAAGATGATTTTCCAGCTTTACCTCCATTTTTTATTATGTCCTAGAATGTGCCGCACCTAAAATAAGAAATCTGCTCCCTGCCTCTCTGTTCCAGTAAAGAGGATCCAGTCTGTAAACTTCTGGTGGGGGTCACACCCAGTGCTGCAGCCATTCACTGGCCCCAAGCTGCATGGCACTGCTGAGTCACCTGATGCTTGGGTACACGCCTCTTTGGTGGCCCCTGAATAGCTGCAGCATCGCACTAGATACCGTCCAGAGAGTCATCGCTGGACGGATCCTCTGTGCTGAGTGGGTTTCTTATTTCAGGTGGAGCATATTTAAAAATTGAGGTAAATCCCTTTTAAAGGGGTTGTGGCAAGATACCTCCCCAATCCTTCAGTTTATAAGTATCTTATCAATGGTGGTCCAACCACTGGGATCCCCATGATCATGAGAATAGAGGTTCTGTCCCCCCCACCAAATGAATGAAACCGTGTTCGAGCACTGCTGCTTCATTCATGCTGTATAGGACTGCTGTACTCGGGTATCCTCATCAGGCCCACAAAGAATGAATGGAGCAGTAGTGCTCAGACCAGACTGCAACCTCATTCCTTCATTTGGGTGACTCTGGAGCCCCATTCTCATGTTGCTGTGACCTTATGCAAATCATTTCAGTCAGAGAGATGAATGTGTCTTCCACATAAGTCTGAACAGAACGCACAATAAGATCAAACAGAAGAACATATCAAAGGGTTTGTACGAATAATGGTATAAACTTAGGAACCTTCTCTGGTATTAGACTTGGATGGCATATCGCTAAGATATGCCATCAAAGTCAAATAGGTGCAGGTCCCACCTCTGGAAACAACTTCCGTCTCCAGAATGGGGCCCCTTAAGTGAAGCGAGTCAGCTTGTGTGGTGCACTCTCCTTCCCTTTCAGGGGGTCTGTTCTGAAGGTAGGTCCAGCTCTCACCTGTGGGACCTGCACCTATATGACATTGATGGAATATCTTAGCAATACCTGCAATGAGAAAACTGCTCTAAAATCTGCTTGTGTTGGTTCATACATTATTTTACGGATCCTTTCACAAGCTTACGTTTGAAGATTCATTTACATAATTGGTTATGGGTTGAAGCATGGCTCCACTTGTCAAAGGTGTGCCACAGCCATATACAAATGGGTCGACAATCAGCATTTCACAGCATTTTTGGTAACACACGCTAAGAGTAAAAATTTGTCTGATACTGTGGAACAATTGTCCAACAGAATCTAAATGCTCACGGATAAGAAAAGTCCTGCTTTCCAACATTTCCCTATGAAACAAACCAGGTTTTCTGCCAGAATGAGAGTCTTCTTTCAGACAATTGTCAGAGTTGAGGTCTTCAAGGGGTTCACATACAACAGAGATGTAGACCCCACTGATCGGTAAATTGAGGGACACGGCTTGTCTTCTGCTAATGAGAAGAACCAATCTACAGCTTAAGGACTCATGCACACAAACGTTTTTGGTCTGCATCTGATCTGCATTTATTGCGTGTCGGATGCACACCCATTCACTTCAATGGGGCTTTAAAGGGAACCTGTCACCTGGATTTTTGGGTATAGGGCTGAGGACATGGGCTGCTAGATCCAGTCCCCATAGCTCTGTGTGCTTTTATTTTGTCAAAAAAATGATGTTCTAGATATGTAAATGAACCTTAGATGAGTCCTGTCTCCTCCATGCTTCAGAGATGGAGTCCAGCGTTCTCTGACTCTGAGCCCAGCCACACCCACTGTGAAGGAGCCCAGCACCGCCCCGCATACTCCAAATCTCCATGCTCCCCGACGTCACAAAGCTAGAGCACCGTAATCTCGCGATGCGTGAGCTAGCACATGCGCAGTTCGTTCCCTGAGGCTGATGCCAGCACAGGGAAGGAACCACTATGCCGACGCTGCGCATGCGCTGGCTCGCGCATCGCAAAATTACGGCGCTCTAGCTTTGTGACGTTGGGGAGCAAGGAGGAGATTTGAAGGATGCGGGGAGGTGCTGGGCTCCTTCCCAGTGGGTGTGGCTGGGCTTAGAGTCAGAGAACGCTGGACTCCATCTCTCAAGCATGGAGGAGACAGGACTCATCTAAGGTTCATTTACATATCTATAAAATAGTTTTTTGGACACAATAAAAGCACACAGAGCTATGGGGACTGGGTATTGCGGATGTGCTAGCGGCCATCTAGCAGCCCATGTCCTCAGCTCTATACACAAAATCCAGGTGACAGGTTCCCTTTAAGGTTGTGTTTTCTTCTTAGGATGATTCAGTTAGAAATGTGTAGCAATAGGTCATGATGTGAAAGGAATCTAATGAAAAATACTTTATGCTTTCACTTATCGAAACCCAAGGTGAAATATTCCATGACGAACAGACGGCAATGTGAAATATCTGTATTATAGTACATGTGGTGTAGGTATGTTAGATCCCGGAATCCATTGCGGCTCATAAGTGAATTATAAAGAGGAGACAGAACGTATTATTCAGATTTTTATCTGTTCTCCGACTCATTTCCCGGCTTCTAGCTTTCTCCACAGCATTGATGTTTGTTATGATGGCTTTGCAAGAGACTACTAAATGTCTGCTAGTGAAGCTCATGTGCTGGCATCCGAAAAGTGGGACACCATTGAGAATAAGGATTAGATATAAGATAACATCTTTATTCTAGTGAAGGTACATCTAGGGTCTGTCCAAAAATGGATTTGCTGAAATGATTAAAAAAATTATACAGTAGTTCTCCTTCCAGCACCACTAATGGATTTTTGTCATGCCAACGTACTTTAAAGGGATTGTCCAGCTTTCAAACACTTCGGGCAGTCCCTCCGGACCTGTGGAGAGACGCATACTTCCCTGCTCCTTCAGTCCACCATGCTCCCGTCTCCATTTGTCAATTTCCAGAATGGACAGGGGTCTGACTCGTATTTTGCGGAACGGTCATACGGATGCGGAAAGAACACTGGAGATCAGTGTGCTTTCCGCATGTGTACGTCCGTTCTGCAAAAAGAACATGTTCTATGCTGGGCCCACAAAACGCGGACTGGGGACCTATTGTCTTGGGTCTGCAAAAAATGCGACACAGACCGCAAAACGGATACTGTTGTGTGAATGGGGCCTAAGAGTTCCCATTCGTTGTGAGGAGTTGTTAAAGGGTACCTAAAGTTTTTTGAATCTTACCACAGTTGATTTGATTGATGAGGGTCCATGTGGTGTGACCCCAATGGGTCACTGAAACAGTTTTTGGAAGAAGTGTTCAGTTGAGTGCTGTTCCCCTTCTGACCGATACCTCGGCTTATAATAGGGCTATCAGTATTCTGGTGTTTTTGCTCAGCATGGCTGAACTGCAGTATGCTATATTATGCTGACCCTCAGAGTAAAAAAATAAAATATTGTAAAATAGGTCAATGAAATGCAGCTGACCTACTATCTCATGCTAATACTCTCGCTAAAAGCAGTCATGTTTAGACTTTCCTTAAAGGGGACCTGTCACCTCTCATGACAGTATCAAACACTTGGATAGCCCCTTTAAGGTGAGCCAGGATGACTTAGAACCTAGGTAAGGCAGCATCTCACCCTCCTCTAGTCTGCATAAGACCAAGGAGACCATCAGTGACCGCTTCCTAAGCAAGACTGAGGAGCACTCCCAGGTTTGATTTTTAATAAGCTGAGGGCACCAAAGTTAAAAGGGATTTTCAGGATTTTTTTACTTATCCTCTGGGACCCCGGCCGATCAGCTGTTTAAGGCACCAGCGCTCCTGTGAGCCCCGCAGCCTTCTCCGCGCTAACCAAGCACAGCAGATGTGCTTGATATTGCGCTGCCTTCTCAAACAGCTGATCAGCAAAGGTCCCAGGTGTCGGACCCCCACCAATCAAATACTGATGGATAGGTCATTGGTTATAATGTATCAGAAAACCCCTTTAAAGTGATTTTCTCGGAAAATGCTTTTTTATTTTAAATAAAGGGTTGGAAAAAAATATATAATACTTCCCCCATGCTGATTTTCTTGCTGATGCTATTCCAGTGCTGGCCTTTTACCTGCTGCTCTTCACTTTCTGGTCCCGCCAACACGATGGAATTGCCAAGAAAGGCCCGCTCCACTAATCATCGACCCATTGGGCCAGCAAGTGAAATGCAATGGGGACTACTTTAGCCACCACTACCCTCCTCTGTATATGGCACAAGGCCATTGAGGCCAGTGATTGGCTGCAGCGGTCACGTGCCTTGTATAAATGTCACCTTTGTAGCTGTGTAAACAGACTGGAGGTGAGGAGTGGCAGTGCGGAAAGCAGAGATTAAGTGGTGAGAATCTGATCTTTTCTTAACACACAGGGGCTTCGGGGACCATTTGAAATAAGTCGGACAACCACTTTCAGTTGTCACCTTTTGTGACACTGCAAATTTGGAATACCTGAGCAACACCCTTTACAGATGCTGTAATGGTTTTCACCAAATTTACACCCACAAATGCGCTAAATATACAGAGTTGCAATCATGGTAAGACACCAAAATATAATTAAACATGCGGGGTGAATGATAATATGATGGAAGTACTACAGGTATATGACACGGCATCTGTCACCACATATGTCCAAATAAAATTTACTGACCTTTGAGAGGTGGACTGGTCAGCTGGCTGCTTAGGTCTTGGTCCCATCTTTCTCAGTGCCTGCATTACCAAGAAAACAGCTGTTTTATAATATGCAAATTAGCCCATAGGAGCAACGAGGGTTGTGCCATTGCACCTTGTTGCTACCAGACACTCTGCTTACTGCCCTTCATGCTGTGCCCCCACCACTAAGACTGATGGGCCAGGCAGTGAAAAACATATTCCTGCCAGGCTTCTAAGTCTTGCAGAAGCGGATTTGGCACATGCGCAGTAAAGGGTTGGAGATTGCCCAACCGCCCGGCGGTCTCCATCCCTTGACTGTGCATGTGCCGCAGACTTAGTCTGGGTTCACACGGGCGTCACGTTTTGGCTGCGATTGCGGTTATGGTTATAAGGGAAAATAATAGCATTCTTAATACAGAATGCTTAGTAGAAGGTCAATTGAGGGTTGAAAAATAAAATTAACCTCCTCCAATTGGTCGCGTAGCTGCCGGTCTCCTGTTCTTTCTTCAGGACCTGTCAAAGAACCTGTGGTGACGTCACTGAGCTCATCACATGGTCCATCACCACGGTGATGCACCATGTGATGTAACGTCACCACAGGTCCTTTAGGCAGCTCATGATTAAAGAAGAGATCGGCAACTACGCGATCAAGAGGAAGAGGTGAGTTATTTTTTATTTTTTTTAACCCTCCATTGACCTTCTAAGCATTCTGTATTAAAGAATGCTATTATTTTCCCTTTTAACCATGTTATAAGGGAAAATAATACAGTGAATAGACTTTCATCTTAGCAACCATGCGTGAAAATCGCACCGCATCCGCACTTGCTGGCGGATGCTTTCGATTTTCACGCAGCCCCATTCACTTTTATGGGGCCTGCGTTGTGTGAAAAATGCACAATATAGAGCATGCTGCGATTTTCACGCAACGCACAAGTGATGCGTGAAAATCATTGCTCATCTACACAGCCCCATAGAAGTGAATGGGTCCAGATTCAGTGCGGGTGCAATGCGTTCACCTCACGCATTGCACCTGTGCGGAAATCTCGCCCGTGTGAACCCAGCCTTAATGCCTTTTTCACACTACCATAAGACTATTTAAGTGTTCTGCGGTTCGTTTTTTACGGATCTGTTGTTCCGTTTTTTTTGTTTCCATTGTGTTTCCATTTCCGTTCCGTTTTTCTGTATGGCATATACAGTAATTACATAAAAATTTTTTTCAATAGATCCGCAAAAACGGAACGGATATGGAAGACATACGGATGCATTTCCGTTCCGTTTTTTTTTGCGGACCTATTGACTTGAATGGAGCCACGGAACGTGATTTGTGGGCAATAATAGGACATGTTCTATCTTTAAACAGAACGTAAATACGGAAACGGAATGCATACGGAGTACATTCATTTTTTTTGCGGAACCATTTAAATGAATGGTTCCGTATACGGAACGCAAAAAACGGCCCACAAAACGGAAAAAAAACCTAGTAGTGTGAAAAAGGCCTAAGGGCCAGGCATGAATATGTTTTCACTACCTGGCTTGTCAGTCTTAGCGGTAGAGGTGCAGTGAGTGGAGCCTCTGGGAGCAACAGCACAGCCATTGTTGCTCCTAGGAGCTCATTTGCATATTAAAAACAGCTATTTTCTTGGCAATGCGGGCATCTAGGAAGATGGAACCATGACATTCAGCTGACAGTGCACATCTGAAAGGTCAGCCAGTTTTATTACGTGGTGACAGAAGCCCTTTAAAAGTGTTGTCCACTTTGGACAATCCCTTTTTGTTAGAAAGGTCCCCTGGTTGATCACTGGGTAACCTGCAGCTTGAACCACCAGTAATCTGGCTTTGTGGTGCCACCAGAGGGTACAGGAGGAATTGTATAGTTTCTGTGTAAATCAATGTTATATGTTCTCTCTAGACTTGAGCAAGAGAGGTTCCTTGTAGCTACTTAGACTAATAGATGAGGGACCCGTATGGAAGGGGGGGGGGGGGCACTCTATTAACTCAGTGGGTCCTAATCAGATATTTGGAGACAGATTCTTTAAATGGGTGCATTGAACAGAGAACGGCTGCCTGACCCTACAGTTGTGTGAAGTCATAGGTTTGACAGACTGTAAGAATATTCTGTGACATCTGTAGTGATAGAAGTAGAGGATTCTGTAATTCCCCCCCATAAAGTAAAATATGCATTACTTATACCTGGAGGTCTTGGCCAGGCTAACACATTTTTATCAATGACAGTACTGTCTTGTTCATGTTTGCCGTGAAATTGAACTTTCATGCTTCTGATTACTTTGCCATTAGCTAAAATCCTTGGGTTACATCATCCTTGAATTGCTGTAATGTGCGCACTTTTCTGGACACCCCCTAAAGACTACTGGACAAAAAAAAACATGTTTGTCTTGAAGGCTTCAGTGATGTCTCCAGAGAGAGCTTGCATCAAAACATGTATGCTACATATCGGCACCATCCCTGTGGGGTTGAGATGATGAAGTGTTACTGGAGTAGTTAACTTCACATACCATAACATGCAATTATCTATCTATAAGAAAAAGTCATCTGCTCCTCAGGGATCCACCATCTATAATGCATATGATGCTCCTCCATGACTCAGCCCCATGATTTTCCTATTATGTGTGATCTCTGTTTACTTCTTCATAAAGCGTATCAATAGCTTTAAGTTTGACATGTCCCCCACGCGATAGATAGACCTAACATGGCCAGAAGTTTGCAGGCACCAAAGCGTGATATCAGTATATGGCTGTAGCTATTGGAGCTGGTTGCAGAGGTATTAGTTGTGACTCACATCTGGCCCTGGAGTCTGAGGGGCCCAAAAATATCTCTGCCAGCAGAATTAAAAATGGCACATTGTAGACAATGGATCTGTTACAGATTTGCATTGGGTATCAAATGTGGGTTCTGCATTAAATCATCACAATAGTGTCTGCTTGCCCAGTGAATAAACCAAATCCATGTCTAATAGTAATTGTATATTATAACTGTATATTGAGTGGTGTAACTGAGGATGGCCATAGGAGCCGGGCCTTTCTCTTGGCCATAGGCTACTAAGGATAGATGGCCATAGGAGCCCTGCCCTACTGATCTGTAGGCCACACCGCTGAGCATAGATGGCCATAGAATCTGTGCCCTGCCATTCTCTAGGCCACAGGCCACTGAGAATAGATGGTCATAGAATCCCTACCCTGCAATTCTCTAGGCCACATGCAACTGAGTATAGATGGTTATAAGATCCCTGCCCTACTGTTCTCTAGGCCACAGGCTGCTGAGGATATATGGCCATAGGATCCCTGTCCTGCCATTTCCTAGGCCACAGGCCAATGAGGATAGATGGCCATAGGAGCTCTACCCTGCTGTTCTGTAGGCCACAGGCCACTGAGGATAGATGGCCATAGGAGCCCTGCCCTACTGTTCTGTCGGCCACACTTTTGAGCATAGATGGCCATAGGATCCCTGCTTTGCCGTTCTCTAGGCCACAGGCCACTGAGAATAGATGGCCTTAGGATCCCTGCCCTACCCTGCCATTCTCTTGGCCACAGACTGCTGAGGATAGATGGCCATAGGATCCCTGCCCTGCCATTCTCTTGGCCACAGGCTGCCGAGGATAGATGGCCATAGGATCCCTGCCCTACTGTTCTCTAGGCCACAGGCTGCCAAGAATAGATGGCCATAGAATCCCTGTCCTGCTGTTTTGAAAGCCACAGGCTGCTGAAGATAAATAACAAAAGGATCTCTGCCCTACTGTTTATCTAGGCCACAGACCTCTGAGAATAGATGGCCATAGGATCCCTGTCCTGCCATTCTCTAGGCCACATGCCGCTGAGGATAGATGGCCATAGGAGCCCTGCCCTTCTGTTCTCTTGGCCATAGGTTGCTGAGGATAGATGGCATAGGATTCCTGCCCTGCCGTTCTCTTGGCCACAGGCCACTGCGGGATAAATGGCCATAGGATCCCTGCCCTGCTGTTCTCTAGGCCACAGGCTGCTGAAGATAAATGGCTATAGGATCCCTGCCCTACTGTTCTCTTGGCCACAGGCCACTGAGGATAGATGGCCATAGGATCCTTGCTCTTCTGTTCTCTAGACCATAGGCCGCTGAGGATAGATGGCTATAGGATCCCTGACCAGCCTTCTCTATTATACAGGCTGCTGAAGATAAGGAGGATCCCTTCCCTACTGTTCTTTAGGCCACAGGCCGTTGAGGATGGATGGCCATTGGATCCCTGCTCTGCTATTCTCTTGGCCACAGGCTGCTGAGGATAGATGGCCATAGGATCCCTGCCCTACTGTTCTCTAGGCCACAGGCTGCTGAGGATAGATGGCCATAAGATCCCTGCCCTGCTGTTCTCTTGGCTACAGGCCATTGAGGATAGATGGCTATAGGATCCTTGCCCTTCTGTTCATTAGGCCACAGACCGCTGAGGATAGATTGCCCTACCGTTCTCGAGTCCACAGGCTGTTGCAGATAGATGACCATAGAATCCCTGCCCTACTGTACTTTAGGCTTTCTTCCCATTATAGTTTTTTCTCTGTAGGCTCCATTTCTTGTTTTGAATTGCAAATACTAATCTAAAATACTGCCCAAATACAGTGAAAGTTGCCTTAGACATATTTTTATTTTCATTTGTGTGACGGCTACAGTAATTTATATTATTTTATATCTAAGAGAATATAAATCTGCACAAAATCTTAAACTTACAAAAAATGTATCTCTAACTATTAAGTAGGTTCTTTGAAATAATTCTAAATCATTCTAATGACCCAAAAATGCAGAAAAAATATAAGCCACTTTCTCTGGTGTCATTCTCAACGCCGCCGGTCTCTCCCACATACCGTATACCTGCACTTTACCACTGCAGGCTGTAAATAGCAAGAGAAGGACCATAAAACAGTGGCGGGGAAAGAGGGGAGTAGTAATCTTTAGTTTTTTTACAGCATTCGGGGGCATTGGTACAATATTGAATTATTTTGGATGGCCAATTTAAGATTTTCAGTCAAAAAGGTTTAAGAGTTATTACTGTATTGTTACCTGTTTTCATTTAATTTACTGCTGATGGTCCAGCTACTGTAGGTAAAGGGGTTGTCCTCTTTGTATAATCGCCTTTGTTTTCTTAAAAATAAGGTGATTACAGAATGCCGTGATGCTAAAACCTCAAGTGATCAGTTGTGATCTGCAGGGGAACTTGGAAGCAAATGTTCCATTCTCCTGCAGCTCCATCACAGGGTGGGGTTGTCCAGGAATACATAATTTCTAAGGCAGTACCCCAGACCTGGAAATATTTTGGTTTGTTCTGTTTTTGTGTTATGTACTGTAGACCAGCATGAAATGGTATGATTGGCAGGGAGAGGGTTAACCACCTTGTGTCTCCCCCTCTTGGTAGGAGTGGGCTGGTCCTACTTGAGGAGTAAGGAAGCATGAAGCTTCTGCTCCAATGGTCTTAGGGACCAGCATTAAATCCAATTTCTGAGACCACTACTCCAGAGAGGCTGCAAGAATATCAGAACTCCAGATATCTTAAAAGCTACAGCATTTACAGTCAGCAATGACCTGCAAGCTACAGCTTTACAGATGCTGCTGAAGGGAACATACTTACCTTCTCCCCGCCATTCCTGTCCCTCATGCTGGCTCCCACATATCAATCCTCCAGCCCAGGGTTATTTTTTTTCCTTCCCAGTATGAACATGCTCACCTGATCCTCTTGAGCCAACTTGAAGCGTTGACATGTCTCTTGTGGACATAAACATATTTCTATACTTTTGTATGTGCTTGGTATTTTAATGTCACAGCAATGTGTTGGGCTTCTTGTTTCCTTCTGAAGATAGCCGATGGTTTGTGCTTCTACCGCATGCCGCAAAAGCCACCCATGAACCATCTGATGCATCTCTTGTAAAAGTTTGTTTATCCTATGATGATGTGGCTTAAAGCGGTCCAAAAATGGCTAAGCGTCACTTCTGATGGCTTCTCCAGTAGCCTTTACCACTGTATTGGAAAAAAGACACACAAACAGCCAAGAATATTTCCACTTTATATTCCTCTTTTTGTATGTCCCAACAGGAAACAGAAATATATTTAATGGGATTCAATTGTAGAACATCTGGTACAGTCCTTATCTTGCAATATTAAAAACAGCCCTTATTCTGTGCACAAAATGAGAGGAAACTTACAGGGGGAAGTACATGCCTAGCAGAAAAAGTAATGAAGTATTGTAGTAATATCACTGAACAGATCTGATGGTTCAGATGGGAAGATAACTATAGTTTGGGGTTGCTTCTACTGTAACATGCAAACCAAGTGAATTAGAGCTAATCATCCAATACTCATATTTAGCTATGAACTTAGGACTGAAAGAGTCAGCTATAACATGAAGGGTGTAAATGTTTCCCATACACTAGATACCTGTCAGCCAATTATGCGTGTGGTCTGAAAGTGGAGAGGGAATTTAAGCCACAGATGACCCTTTTAATTACACTTGTGTTAAACAACATATTATACAATTTACAAGGACAATTCTTTAAAAATTCAACCCAACTTTGCATAAAAAATGGTCTTAAAGAATCACTGTACTTTCACACAATTTCATTTCATTTAATATTGTACCTAGCAAATTTATAAATCACTTCACCTGAAAAAAAACCCTGTAAAGTCATGACCACTTCCACTGCCTATGTAATGTTGTCAACCTATATGCCTTAATTTTTTATCAAGGTTTTGTAAATATTGGATAAGGTCATTGTGAGGAATATGGATTATTATTCCATGTTAGCCATGTTCCCACACCAGCAATTAGCTGTCAGGCAGCAGAGGTAGTGAGCTCCACAAGGGGGGCCCTGCTTCAAAGCCAGCAGATGGCAGAAAACCTCTAGCAGTCCACCAGTGTTTACAACTTTTCACACTTCCATTCAGCCAGCCAGGAATCCAGCTAATGAAACGGGAAAATCGTCCCTGCAGGGGGTCTAAGCCATTCCCCAGTTCAATCAAATCTAGCAGACAGCATGGAACCAGCGATTTATAAGGAATTATGAATCGCCCGGCCATCACAGGCACAAACCGGATACATATTTGTGTCCCTGTGGCTACGATGAACAGGCCCATGGTCATAGTCTGGCGGTGGGATGCCAGGGAAGGGAGATATACATATCTCCCCACAGAAACTAAATAACGGTACCATGCTTGGACTCTACTTGTAGCCGGAACCCAGGCGGGTCTGTTGGTCCAAGAACCATCTCCTTGTGACCTTCTGGTCTGGAGCTATGAACCCTAAAGATTTTTATGGTTCATTGAGCTGCCAGGATCAGCAGGGAGGGGGGGGGACCCTTCCCAGAGGCAGTAAGAGGAGGGGCCAGCTACAGTTTAAAAGGCTTGTGCCAGCAAACGGGCGTGTCTTTCTTTGAAGGAGGGTCACATCGTGCCATGTGTTTAGGGGGACCTGCAACCAGCTGAAATCACTGCCCTCCATGTGACTAAAGCAAAGAACTCATCACAACCAAAAGGACTCATCCATCTGTAAAACTGACTTTTGTTCTGCTTAATCCTGTTTTTACCATGCCATCTGTATTTGTAACCTCATATCACTGTATATATCCTTGTGTGTATAGTGTATTGTCTAGTGAGCCGTTAAGGCGATTAAATATATAATTTAATTTTGTGCTGTCTGGTATCTCGATCACAAATCCTCACATCCGTATTTCGGCCTAGTAAAACGCTACCGCGGGTTGGTTTCTCACCCTATATAATCCCGTTAGCGGACCGTGCTTATATCAAACAAGGAACTGGTGGCAGTCTTTCAGGGCTGAGAACGCACTGCAAGGCTAAGGAGATGGCCGAGGCTATTAGCGGTTGCGGGGAGGACGCAGTCCAGATAGGGGGCCGAGAGGAGGTGGAAGGCGACTTTCTTCAAGGCAAAGGGGTACACAGCCAAAGCTCCCCAAGGAGCCAGTTGCCGGCGTTGAGGTCTGCGGTGGGCCTCACTCCACCTGCCCAACCCCCCAGCCAGACAGGCTCGGCTGCTCTCCTACAAGTTCCCCTGGAATGCCTCCAGAATGGAGACTAGGCAGCCTCTGAGCTCCTCCTGGCAACGGGAGAAAGCAGAAGCTTTAGAACGTCGCAAGCAGGCCGAGCATGAGCATAAGCTACAAGTGCTCCAGCTCCAACTCCAGCAGCCCTCTCCAGCCTGATTTGAGTCTTCAGAGATCCGGATTCCCAAACTGCTGGTGGAGGACTTCCCCCTGCTGGACAAAGATGGGGACTTGGACTCTTTCTTGTTGGCATTTGAGATGGCCTGCCATCAGTACCAGCTGCCGGAGGACTAGTGGGTCCGATTCCTAACACCACGTCTCAGGGGAAAAGCGTAAAAAGTTCAGAAGTTTGCAGCAGGGTCCTACCCATAGCTGGGCCGATCACATGCGGGCCCTGATAAGAGCGGTCGACCAATGGACCATGGGATTGGAGCTCTCCACTGTCCAACAGCTGAAGGAGCTCATCGCCACAGAGCAGTGGAATGCCCAGAGGACCTCCAGCAGTACCTCCGTGACCGGAAGCCAAAGGGGGCCTCCGCAACAGCAGCCCTGGCCGATTAATACACCAACAACATTGTGATGAATACCGTACCTCTCATGCCCGACTGACGCCGGACGTCAACTACGTAGAGCTCACGAGATACGGTATGGTCACTGGTTACCAAGACTTGATGTTATGCCCTCCCAGAGGAGCGGGTAAGGTCAGGTTGGTACAGTTTACACTGACTCCTCCTGTCCACACGGGCACAGAGAGGCAACCAGCTGAGGGAGCCAGGTCACTGCCCCAGTGAAACAGCGCTTCCTCAGCCCGAGAAATCTGCCACCAGCTTCTCATTTGATATAAGCCTGGTCCGCTAACAGGATTATATAGGGTGAGAAACCAACCCGCGGTGGCTTATAACTAGACTGCAACACAGAAGTGGGGATTCGTGATCGAGATACAAGACAGCACAAGATTAAATTATATATTTAATTGTCTTAATGTCACAACCAGACAGCTGAGAAGCTCTGAAAGAAGCCTTTCAGAACCTCCTCCTTGAGTTTTCTTTGTTGTGGTATTCAGTTCCTCATCTCGTTAGCCTCTCTCAGCTGTCATGTAGTTGGACTGATTGCATCCCTTTAAATTCCGCCCCATAATGCATTACTGGGCTGCTTATACTTCTTCCTGGAGTGTGTGTGCATGCTGATCCTGTTTTCCTGTCTGCTACAAAGTTAAGTGCTGTACATTTATCTGTTATTTTCTGTTTGCTGGATCCCAGGTGACCCTGACTCCCTCCATGTCTAGTGTAGGGAGCCGGTGGTCGTGTCCTCTCACTATTGTAGGGTGTTCAGGGGTTATATAGTCGAGGTACGTGGATATGCAACCATCCACCTCTGGGATCTTTGCATAGGCTGAGCAGCCAGGGAAAGTGCTAGGTCTTGTGCAGGGGTCTCCCCTTGGTTCCTTAGCTTTGGATCCAGTGAGTCATATATGCATGTTGCATTGTCTTGTTTCCTGTACACCGTCCGTGACATTATAAGCCGCCAAAACCGTCTCAAGCATGGATCCGGTTTCACTTTTGGCTGAACGCCTTCAGGGTCTTTCATTGGAGGTAGCTGATCTCCGCAGGACTTTTTCTCAGCTTCAAGTGACCGGTTCAGCTGGCGTTCATGGAGTTTGTTCTGAGCCTAAGATCTCGCTCCCGGATACGTTTTCCGGGGGTAGTGAGAATTTTGTGCGTTTTAGAGAGCCTTGCAAACTCCATTTTCGCCTTCTTCCCCATTCCTCTGGTGATGAGGAACGGAGGGTGGGGATCATTATATCGCTGCTCAGGGGTAACGCTCAGTCCTAGGCCTTTTCGCTGCCGGAGGGGGCACGGCCCCTCCGTTCAGTGGATGAATTCTTTTTAGCCCTGGGTCAGATATATGATGATCCGGATCGTATTGCTCTGGCTGAGTCTAGACTACGTCTATTATGCCAGGGTAAACAATCCGCAGAGATATACTGCTCAGAATTTCGGAGATGGGCAGCTGATACTGGTTGGAATGATGCTGCACTCCGAAGTCAATTTTGCCATGGTCTTTCAGAGGGATTGAAAGATGCATTTGCCTTTCATGAAAGGCCTATTTCCTTGGACTGTGCTATGTCTCAGGCCGTTCGTATTGACAGGCGTCTTAGAGAGAGAGGAGAGATCTCTCCTTCCTGTCATACTCAGTCCCAGGACGGTGCAGCGGTCCCATTCTGTGCGCAGGGGTCTCAGTCGCTGTCAGCCCCTTCTGAGCAGGAGCCCATGCAGCTGGGGTTGATTGCTTCTGACAATAGGAGATTCAGCCCGCATGGGAGGGTTTGTTTTTGTTGTGGAGGTATAAATCATTTGGCAAATGTTTGTCCCTCTAGGAGATTCAGGCAGTTCTCTGGGAGTAATAAAGAAACAAAGAGGAAAAAATCTTTTAAAAAATGTTCCGTCTGTTACTATTGGCAGGGTTGAGGCGGAAATTGAAGGTTTTCCGTTTGCTTGTAGTTCCCGTTTTGTCCTGCCTGCTAGGGTGGCGCTAGAAAGCAAGAGCATTTTTTGTGAGATTTTTGTGGATAGTGGAGCAGCTGTCAATCTCATTGATAATCAATTTGCGATAACTCATGGTTTCCAGGTGCGCACTTTGGGAAAGAATATTCCTGTTTTTGCTATTGATTCCGCTCCACTTTCTCAGAAATCATTAAAGGGCATAGTTCACAATATCCGTTTAATTGTGAGTGATGCTCATGTTGAGGATGTGTCATGTTTCGTCCTTAGCGGTTTGCCTACTCCTCTAGTGTTGGGGCTACCCTGGCTCACTAAACATAACCCCACCATTGATTGGCAAGCGAGGCAAATAAATGGTTGGAGTGACTTTTGCAGAGAGAATTGCCTCACGACATCTGTTTCTGAGGTTGCTACTAAGACTGTACCATCTTTTCTCTCTGAATTTTCAGATGTCTTCTCTGAGAGTGGAGTTCAGGATTTGCCTCCGCACAGGGAGTATGATTGCCCTATTAATCTCATCCCAGGCACCAAGCTGCCTAAATCTCGTTTATACAATCTTTTCCAACCTGAAAGGATCGCTATGCGTGCTTATATCTCTGAGAGTCTGAGAAAAGGACACATACGACCCTCGAAGTCACCTGTTGCCGCTGGTTTTTTCTTTGTTAAGAAAAAAGATGGTTCTTTAAGACCTTGTCTGGATTTCAGGGAGCTGAACAGTATCACTATTCGTGACCCTTATCCGCTTCCTCTGATCCCGGACCTGTTTAACCAGGTTGTTGGGGCTAAAGTCTTTTCCAAATTAGATCTAAGAGGGGCATACAACCTGGTCAGGGTCAGAGAAGGAGACGAATGGAAGACGGCCTTCAATACCCCTGAGGGCCATTTTGAAAATTTGGTTATGCCTTTTGGTTTGATGAATGCCCCAGCCCTTTTTCAGCATTTCGTGAACAGCATTTTTTATCATTTGATGGGAAAATTTGTATTCGTGTATTTGGATGACATTTAGATTTTTTTCTCCTGATTTCAAAACTCATAAGGAACATTTACGTCAGGTCTTGGTCATCCTGCGGGAGAATAAATTATATGCGAAACTGGAAAAATGTGTGTTTGCGGTTCCAGAAATTCAATTTCTGGGGTTTCTTCTCTCCGCTTCTGGTTTTCGCATGGACCCCAAGAAGGTCCGCGCTGTGCTTGAGTAAGAGCTTCCTGAGAATCAGAAGGCGCTGATGCGTTTTTTGGGCTTTGCCAATTATTACAGGAAGTTTATTTTGAATTATTCCTCTATTGTTAAACCACTCACTGATATGACCAGAAAGGGGGTAGATTTTTCTTCTTGGTCGGTAGAGGCGCGTAAGGCTTTTTCTAATATCAAGGAGAGTTTTGCTTCCGCTCCCATCTTGGTGCAACCTGATATTTCTTTACCCTTCATAGTTGAGGTTGATGCTTCTGAGGTGGGTGTGGGTGCGGTCTTGTCTCAGGGTTCCTCTCCTGCCAAATGGCGACCGTGTGCCTTTTTCTCGAAAAAACTCTCCTCCGCAGAGAGAAATTACGATGTGGGAGATAGGGAATTGTTGGCCATCAAGTTGGCTTTTGAGGAATGGCGCCATTGGCTAGAGGGAGCCAGACACCCTATTACCGTGTTTACTGACCATAAAAATCTGGCCTACTTGGAGTCAGCCAAGCGTCTGAACCCGAGACAGGCAGATGGTCTTTGTTCTTTTCAAGATTTAATTTTGTTGTCACGTTCCGCCCTGGGGTTAAGAATGTGAAGGCAGATGCCCTGTCACGTTGTTTTCCGGGAGGCGGGAATTTTGAAGACCCGGGTCCCATTTTGGCCGAAGGTGTGGTGGTCTCTGCTCTTTTTTCTGAATTGGAGGCAGAGGTACAGGCAGCCCAGTCAGAGGCTCCTGATCTTTGTCCTCCTGGGAGGTTGTTTGTGCCTCTCGCTTTAAGACACAAGATTTTTAAGGAACACCACGATACGGTCCTTGCTGGGCACCCGGGGGCAAGAGCCACACTGGATCTCATCGCTCGGAGATTCTGGTGGCCTGCGCTTCGTAAGTTGGTTGAGGGTTTTGTGGCAGCCTGCGAGACTTGCGCTCGTGCCAAAGTCCCTCATTCACGGCCATCAGGTCCTCTCCTTCCCTTACCCATTCCTTCCCGTCCTTGGACACATCTGTCCATGGACTTCATAACGGACCTGCCTCGTTCCTCGGGGAAGACTGTGATTCTGGTGGTGGACCGTTTTAGCAAAATGGTGCATTTCATCCCTTTTCCTGGTTTGCCCAATGCTAAGACGCTGGCGCAGGCATTTATTGATCACATTGTCAAATTGCACGGTATTCCTTCAGACATAGTCTCTGATAGGGGCACGCAGTTTGTTTCCAGATTCTGGAAGGCTTTCTGTTCTCGCTTGGGGGTTCGGTTGTCATTCTCTTCTGCTTTCCACCCGCAGTCGAATGGCCAGACGGAGCGCGTCAATCAGAATCTGGAGACATATCTGCGCTGTTTTGTGGCGGAGAATCAGGAGGATTGGTGTTCTTTTTTGTCCCTTGCTGAGTTTGCTTTAAATAACCGTCGTCAGGAGTCCTCTGATAAGTCACCATTTTTTGGTGCATATGGGTTTCATCCGCAGTTTGGGACTTTCTCGGGAGAGGGGTCTTCTGGTTTACCTGATGAGGACAGATTCTCCTCGTCTTTGTCATCTATTTGGCAAAAGATTCAGGATAATCTAAAGAGCATGAGTGAGAGATATAAGCGTGTGGCAGATAAGAGACGTGTGCTTGGTCCGGACCTGAATGTTGGTGATCTGGTGTGGTCGTCTACCAAGAATATCAAATTGAAGGTTCCCTCCTGGAAGTTGGGTCCTAGGTTTATTGGGCCTTACAAAATCCTGTCTGTCATCAATCCTGTTGCCTACCGTCTTGATCTTCCTCAGACTTGGAAGATCCATAATGTTTTTCATAAGTCCTTATTGAAACCTTACGTTCAACCCATTGTACCCTCGCCTTTGCCTCCTCCTCCGATTATGGTTGATGGGAATCTTGAATTTCAGGTCTCTAGGATTGTGGATTCTCGGCTTGTCCGCGGTTCTCTCCAGTACCTTGTTCATTGGGAGGTTTATGGTCCTGAGGAGAGGATGTGGGTCCCAGTGACGGACATTAAGGCCTCTCGTCAGGGCTTTCCATAGGTCCCATCCTGAGAAGGTGGGCTCTGAGTGTCCGGAGTCCACTCGTAGAGGGAGGGGTACTGTCACAACCAGACAGCTGAGAAGCTCTGACAGAAGCCTTTCAGAACCTCCTCCTTGAGTTTTCTTTGTTGTGGTATTCAGTTCCTCATCTCGTTAGCCTCTCTCAGCTGTCATGTAGTTGGACTGATTGCATCCCTTTAAATTCCGCCCCATAATGCATTACTGGGCGGCTTATACTTCTTCCTGGAGTGTGTGTGCATGCTGATCCTGTTTTCCTGTCTGCTACAAAGTTAAGTGCTGTACATTTATCTGTTATTTTCTGTTTGCTGGATCCCAGGTGACCCTGACTCCCTCCATGTCTGGTGTAGGGAGCCGGTGGTCATGTCCCCTCACTATTGTAGGGTGTTCAGGGGTTATATAGTCGAGGTACGTGGATATGCAACCATCCACCTCTGGGATCTTTGCATAGGCTGAGCAGCCAGGGAAAGTGCTAGGTCTTGTGCAGGGTTCCTTAGCTTTGGATCCAGTGAGTCATATATGCATGTTGCATTGTCTTGTTTCCTGTACACCGTCCGTGACACTTAAGGGCACACTAGATAACACACTATACACAAAGAATATATACAGTGGTCTGAGATTACACAGAGTATAAGTCAGTTACCGGGTAGATGAATGTTCCTTTGGGTTATGATGGTGGAATAGTCCTCGGCTGCGGTCACGTCGGGGCAGTGATGTCAACAGTTTCCAGGTCTCTCCAAACACATGGCACAATGTGACCCCCTTTCAGAGAAAGACACACCTGCTTGCTGGTGAAAGCCTTTTAACCGGCCCCTCCCCTCACGGCCTCTGGGAGGGGTCCACCCCCCCTCTGCTGGACTGGCAGCAAATGACCCACAAAACCCTTTAGGGGTTCATAGCTCCAGACCAGAAGGTCACAGGGAGATGGTTCTGGGACCAACAGATCCGCCTGGGTTCTGGCTACCAGTAGAGTCCAAGCATGGTACCGTTATTTTGTGTCCTAGCATCCCACCTCCAGACTATGACCACAGGCCTGTTAATCGTGGCCACAGGGACACAAATATGTATCCGGTTTGTGCCTATGATGGCTGGGCGATTCATAATTCCTTATAAATCGCCGGTTCCATGCTGTCTGCTAGATTTGATTGAACTGGGGAATGGACTAGACCTCATGCTAAGAGATTCTTCCTGTAACATCATCTTGGTTCCTGGCTGACTGGATGGAAGTGTATAAAGTTGCAAACACTGGTGGACTGTAAGAGGTTCTCTGCCATCTGCTGGCTTTGAAGCAGGGCCCCCCTGTGGAGCTCACTACCTCCGCTATCTGATAAGCAGAGGGTTGAAGTGAGAACTTATTTTGCATGTACACTGACCAATGTGAATTAAATGAGAATCATGGCTGCCATTAAACGATAATCCATATTCCTGACAAACAGGACTTCAGAGGCCCGGAAGCCTGTTGGCTGCAGAGGGGGTAAGTAACACTCTGCCCCTGCTCCTAGGCCCAAGTGGGCACCGGCCCCGGCTTCACTTTCCACGTCGGGACTTTGCCACCTGTGTAAGCAGCCAGGACACTTCAAAGCCATGTGTCCACAGTGCCCGAGGGACCCGTCCCAGTCATCGACCCGGAAACCGTCCACCGTGTTGTGTGTGGGTGGGGGTGGTCCCTTGTCAATTTTCAACCGGTCACCGTGGGCCAGGCCGTGGCCATGGGACTTAGAGACACCGGCGCTGAGATGACTCTGGTACGGCCTGAACTGGTGGCACCCCATGATTCATTGCCCGAAAGATCCCTTACTGTCTCCGTGATTGGAGGAGTAGAACCGGTGCTGCCCATCGCCAAAGTCTATTTGGACTGGGGCGCCGGTCGAAGAGTGAGGGAGGTGCCAGTGTTTTGAGGGGACAGACCTGGGGCGGCTTGTGTCTAAGTACGTGGCCGCTGACACCCCGAGGTCCGATCCCCCAGAATGTTATGCCATGTCCACCCCTGTTGATACTGTTAAGGTACCTAACATGCCTGTTGATGGGGATGTGGGGGTTGGGGATGCAATGTGTGCCTCTCCCCTCAGTGAGGAGGGGGGCATTCATGTCAGCTGTGCTGAGGCCCCAGGTTGTGGCCAGTAAGCATTCTGGAACTTGTTGTCCTCAGGTGTGGTGACTGAGGGGACAAGCAGGGGGCAGACAGCTGTGGGGGAGGAGGATGAAAATGAGGTTGGGGCTGTCCCAGGAGAAGTAGGGCTCCCAGGTAAAGCCTCAGTGCAGGATTTCTCCACAACCGTGGTTTCAGAGGGCCAGGTTAGTCCAAGTGGTGACTTGGTCGGACTCCAAGTGGAATCATGCACTACCAGCGATGGCAGCGACCATAGCTGTTGTCATTCGCAGTGGGAGTGCTGGGGCCCCTCAGGGGTCTGATGGCTTTCCCCCTTCTGACCAAGTAGCTCCTGAGTCAGAGGAAGGCCAGGAGACAGGTTCGGGGACCTGACAGGGGATGTGGCAGTCTCACCTATTCTGGCCAAGTCCAGTCAGTGGTTTCAGGTGGCGTTAGTGGCTGATGCCAGCCTGAACGCTCTCAAGGAGCAAGTGGCACCGCCTCCCTCGGACTCAGACCTCGAGCAGGTGGTCTGGAACCAAGGACGGCTGTACCAGGTCACAGTCCAGCAGGGCTCACCAGAGGAGTGGCCTAGGGACTGGCAAGTAGTAGAACTGACAGGAGACGTGGTAATCTCGTCTATTCTGACCACGTCCCACCAGGGGTTTCAGGTGGCATTAGGGGCTAGCGCCAGCTTGAAAGCTCTCATGGAGCAGGTGGCGGTCTGGGACCAAGGACGGTTGTGTCGGGAAACGGTCCAGTAGGGCTAACCGGAGGCATGGCCTAGGGACTGACACTTTGTGGTACCCTATCCGTTCAGGGTGGAGTTTCTGTGGATTGCGCATGAGATTCCAATGGCCAGATACCCTGCTAAATCATAGACCTGGACGGGAGACGTAGCCACCCCTGGGGTGTTGGTCATCGAGTGTGTCATAGACTTCCAGGAAAAGGTGCAGGCCTTGTCACGGTTGGTGCACGACAGTATGGGGGCAGGCCCAGACTGACCAGAAGTGGGGTTACGACCAGATGGCTTGTGAGAGGACCCACCAGGTGGGTTAGCAAGCATGGATACTGGTTCCCGTACCTCAAGATAAGCTTCAGGTGGCCTGGGAGGGCCCGTACCTCGTGCACCAGCGGCTCAATGCCAGGATGTACCTGGTCACCCTGGACCACGCCCGGGGAAGGCAGAAGTCCTTCCCCATGAACCTGATGCAGGCGCATCATGAGTGGGAGGCAGAATGCCGCCCCTTCCGGGAAATGTTAACCAAAATGCCCGGAAGGATGGTGTTCACCAAGATGCCGTTGGGCATGGAGTATGCCCCTGCAACTTCTAAGTGGATGGTCAAGCTGCTTAAGGGACTCGAAGGGTAGGCGGCCACATACCTGGAGGTCATTGCCATCTTCGGTCCTACATGGGAGGATCCCCGAGAGCATCTGGCACAGATGCTTGGGCAGATCTGCCAGGCAGGCTTGACCCTTACGCCAGGAAAGTGCCAGTTGAGCATAAGCGAGGTGCTCCGGGCTGGCGGGGAAGCTTTGGAACCGGAATCCAGGAGAGTGGATGCCAGCACATCCTGGCTCACACTCCGGGACAAGAACCAGGTGATCTCTTTCCTGGGCACCGCCGGGTACTATAGGGGGTTCGCGCCCCTCTATAGTAGCATGGCAAGGCACCTGACAGACCGCACTAGAAAGAAGCTGCCCTCCGCAGTCGATTGGACAAACGACTGCGAGACGGCCGCCCTTTCCATCTTCCCGTCAGGGTGACTCCATTGGCCAGGAGCGAATAGGCGGTGGGTACGCGGAAGCCTTGCGCTCCAGCCGTATCACTGGCATTCGCCACCAGAGAGGCTGCGAATGGGCGCACGGTGAAACACAGGAATGTGCTGCCCCTATCGCCCTATAAAAGGGGGAGGTCTAAGCCATTCCCCAGTTCAATGAAATCTAGCAGACAGCATGGAACCAGCGATTTATAAGGAATTATGAATCGCCCGGCCATCAAAGGCACAAACCGGATACATATTTGTGTCCCTGTGGCCACGATGAACAGGCCCATGGTCATAGTCTGGTGGTGGGATGCCAGGGAAGGGAGATATACATATCTCGGAGAAATATGGAGTAAGTGGTCAATAATTAAAACTTAACATTTAATATTATAATTTTAGAAAATAAGTCCCACGATAATTAGATACATGACATAAACAAAAGGAAGCAACGCGGCGGTTCGCCACACAGGTACTAGTAGTGCAAATAACCGAAACACATAATAGAAAAAAGGTGCTCGGTGGCACCATAAAATAACCAGGTGGTCCTACCGCTCTGATGAAATGCTCCTTGGAACAACAAATGCCTAGCTGGTGTTAATGGATGGACACACCGTCGCTAAAGGCAGTTGTAAGACGCAGGGGAGTATGCTAGGATGGCTGGCCCTAGTGATACCCTAGAGCCCTACAATGACCTAAGTGGCCTGATCGCGGTCACCCGTGACCAGTCACATGCAGGAACCTCACTCTGGAATTAGTGCGCCCTAGAAAGCCCTCGTCTACCTGGTCCCTACACGCATGTTTCGCTGAAATAGATGAGTAAAAAGCTCATCAGGGGAAACACGGGAGCTTGGGCTGAAACTGTGCAGGGTGCACTGACAGTGATGTCGAATGTGCGCTCTGCACAGAGGCAAAGTATGGCCACGATCCTGATGTGGATCCAAGTGGGCAAACTTGCTATAAGGGAAGAGGGGAAAAACTGATACAGAACCCCTCTCCTAATAACAGACTCTTGGCGCATGGGCTGATGTAGCCTGAGGTAGCGCAAAAGACCGCTACCTTTTAAAGAGAAAGCCGGCCTCAGAATGAGGCTTGGCTAAGACACTCCTACCTCAGTCAGAGGATGCGGTGCACGTCTGCGCATGCGCAGAACGACGGATCGAATAGAGAGAGGGAGAGGTCAGTGGGCGGACGCAAGTAATAGGGATGACGTCACAGCGTCCAGTCTCGTTTGTATACACAAGATGACGCGACAGTTGCCAGGCAATCGGGACACTGTTTCCAGGCACTGTCCAGCAGCGCAGCCTAAGATATACAGCTGTGCTCATTGTATATATGGCTTTTAATGGCAAAAAGGGAAAATAGTAGAATCATGAATATGCTGGCGGTATACGGATCCATAAGAAAAGGGAAAAAGGGAAAAGAGTAGAATAACAAAAAGGGGTGGGGAGAGGGGGAGGGCAAAGGATGAGAAGAGAAGAGGGCCAAAATAATATATGTAGAATAGGGAGTAAACAATAGAGCATACAGAAATATCATGTATACACTCAAACACAGGCTAACTAGATGAAACAACTATAATTGAGTTGCTCATTTAGGCCCGTGGGTGAGACTGTACCTAGTGTGTAAATCCAGCGGGATTCTCTCCACCACGGATTGAACGTCCAACTTTTTCGTTTCCCATTGCTTTAAGGCAATTGGGGTTACCCTGATGGTATTCATGGACATGCCTGGACACTGCTGTGTCCCAATTGTTGGCAATGTCGCCGAGGTGCTCGCCCAGGCGCCTGCGCAGCTCACGTCTAGTTTTTCCCACATATTCTAGACTGCAGTCGCAGGTGATCTTGTAAATTACGCCCTGCGTCTTGCAATTAATAAAATCCTTAATGGGGAATGTTCTTTTCAGATTAGAGCTAAAGAAAGTTTTACCTGTCTGGATAAAACTACAGGCTACACAACCACTGCACCTAAAACAGCCTATAGGCCTACGGTCAAGCCAGGTACCCTGTCTGGGTACAGGTGTAAAATGGCTGTGCACGAGGAGATCCTTCAGATTGCTGCCCCTTCTAAAAGTTATCTGGGGGTAGTCATGTATGACTTCCTTGATATCCGGATCCATCATTAAAATGGGCCAATGCTTACTAAGGATCCCTCGTATTCTATCAGCACAACCATCAAAGGTGGCTAGCAGTCGGATCTTCTGGTTCTCAGTTGATCTCGCCCTGGGCCAGAAGGTCCGAGCGGGCCGTGTCGGACGCCCTTTGGTAGGTCTGCCTGAGTACATTATCTGGGTACCCTCTGTTAAAGAACCTAGTCCTCAGATCCTTTGCCCTTTTCTTAAATTCTGGTCCCTCGGAGCAGTTACGCCTAAGGCGTAGGTATTGGCCACACGGAATACCCCTCTTGAGGGGGGTAGAGTGACTACTGCTCCAATGAAGGACCGAATTAGTAGAAGTGGGCTTTCTGAAGATAGTGGTTGAAAGTTCATCGATACCTTTTTTGGAGATGGAAATATCGAGGAAAGGGAGGCTCATTGGATCAGACTCATGTGTGAATCTCAGACCTATGTCGTTACAATTCAATTTGTCGACAAAGTCAGAGAATGATGACTTGGAATCGTTCAAAATGATGAAGATGTCGTCGATGTAACGGGCCCACAAACCTATGGGCCCGGTACTCAACGACATATCTCCCCACAGAAACGCAATAACAGTACCATGCTTGGACTCTACTTGTAGCCGGAATCAAGGCGGGTCTGTTGGTCCAAGAACCATCTCCCTGTGACCTTCTGGTCTGGAGCTATGAACCCTAAAGTGTTTTATGGGTAATTGAGCTGCCAGGATCAGCAGGGAGGGGGGGCCCTTCCCAGAGGCAGGAAGAGCAGGGGCCAGCTACAGTTTAAAAGGCTTGTGCCAGCAAGCAGGCGTGTCTTTCTCTGAAGGAGGGTCAAATCGTGCCATGTGTTTAGGGGAACCTGCAACCAGCTGACATCACTGCCCTCCATGTGACTACAGCAAAGAACTTATCACAACCAAAAGGACTCATCCTTCGGGTAAACTGACTTTTGTTCTGCTTAATCCTGTTTGTACCACGCCATCTATATTTGTAATCTCAGATCACTGTATATATCCTTGTGTGTATAGTGTATTGTCTAGTGAGCCCTTAAGGCGATTAAATATATAATTGTAATCTTGTGCTGTATGGTATCTTGATCACGAGTCCCCACATCCGTGTTTCGGCCTAGTAATACGCTACCGCGGGTTGGTTTCTTACCCTATATAATCCCGTTAGCGGACCAAGCTTATTAAACAAGGAACTGGTGGCAGTCTTTCCGGGCTGAGAACGCGCTGTTTCACTGGGGCAGTGAAAAGGCTCTCTCAGCTTGTTGCCTCTTTGTGCCCGTGTGGACAGGAGGAATCTGTGAAAACTGTACCAAGACTGACCTTACCTGCTCCTCCAGGAGGGTGTAACGTCACGCCTTGGTAACCAGTGACCATACCATATCTCGTGAGCTTGACGTAGTTGACGTCCGACATCAGTTGGGGCACGGGGGTACGGTATTTGTTACAGTCATCTAAGCCTGTACAGAGAAACTGTAAAATTGATTAATCTATCATCTATATCCTGATTTCAATAATCTCTGAAATTATCTGTGGGATATATTGTAATGTTATGCTTTGAGACTAGGGTTATTTAATACTGTGATAGGTTGACATACCGTTTCAGTATCTTGCATGCAGTTATAGTTGATTTTTAGGGTGATTTGAAATCCAGCCTTTAGCTGGTTGATGATTTTGTTTGACATTGACTTTTGATACGTCAATTTGCTCTCAACACATTACACAATTTATAACAGTAAACATTTCCAACTTGAATCTTTTGTTCCCCAAGATCCAATGTGTGATTTAAACGGTAGGGAATTATATTAAAAACTTTTTCAAGGTTGTATTTTAATACAGTTTAATATGTATTGATCTTGAAAAGCCAAATTGTTCTAAACTTACTGTAATAAATCTGTAACATACTGTTAACCTGCCTGTCCCTGGTCCTTTCCGTATATTCACCCTATGCAAACGCACAATGTCCACAATGTCCATTAGAAGTTGCGGCAGGCAATCCCTACCATATGATCTAATATTTCTATCACAAATTAGTTGGCCTACTTTTATCTCATAATGTGGACAGCAATCGGGCTCATTATTTGTTTGTGTCCCTGGCGACAGTGATTCCTGTACGGCCCAAACGGTGCCGCCGGGAGCAGGTAATGGTTTCTCTTAAACAACATGTCATCAATGATTATGTTCTATTAGTTATTTAAGGAGACGCTGAATGTTGTATCGAGCAAGACAATAAGGAGAACATGAAAGGATTTCAAACCCTTCTTGGTATCCTGCCCTTTATCCACATTTCTCTTTGGTTTAAGAAACTGAAAAAATTGAAAGTATTTATTTGCTTTTCTGTGATTTGCAGGGTCCTGACAACAGTTTCCCATTAAATTCAACTATGGTCTCTTGTGCAGAACACGTCTTGTGGAACCAATTTCTGAATATGTTTAAAGACTTGTGTAAAGTATTACATAAAATGTACATTCCAGCTGAGTATAAATAATCTCTGTACACAGTCGACTGCATCCCTAACTATTCCTCCTGATTAAAGCCAAGCCTAAATTACATCATGGCGTCCCTCTTACTCAATAATACATGTAGCCATCTTGCAGGTTTTCATTCTTCAAAAACAACAATTACAATGTTTTAATTAAATGGTGTCATATGAGGAAAAAAGTTTTCCTTTCCTTAGGAAAACACTTGGTCCGATAGTTGTGAAAGTGATCACGAATACATTGGAGAGAGCAGAACTGCAAGGACAAAAATGTACCATGGTCCCTCAACATACAATATTAAAGGGGTTATTATGGAAAAGATAATGAGGACTTACCCTCAGGATAGGTTATCATTATCACATCAGCAGGGGTCCAAGTCCCGACACCCCTGCTGTTCATCTGTTTCAGGGATTGGCTGCATTCACCGAAGCTCTGGTGATCGATGGAGTCTACCGGCAGCTTTCCAAGGACAGCACCATACATAGTATAGTGGCAGTGCTTGGCTGCAGCCCAGCCCAATTGACTTGAATGGGGCTGAGCTGCAACCAGGCCATGTGACCAATGTTTAGTGATGTCACTGGCCTAGGAAGAGGCTGTGGCGCTCAAGGCCTCTTCTATGAGCTGATCGGCGGGGTTCCCGGGTGTTGCATAAATATCTTTTCCTGGATAATTCCTTTTATTAATTCTAATACGACCATTGCAGTGGCGTAGCTAGAAATGACTGGGCCCCACAGCAAATTTTTGAATGGGGCCCCCTCATCCAGTAATTTTTTTGCAACCCCTTCCTTTCATGCCGCTCCCATTCTTGTAGCTAGTAAAGATCGCTCTCTCAGACCAGGCCCAGCAGCTGTTCCATCCTTTTTCTACACTGTCTATACTGTCACTGTATATAATTTAATTGTGTAATACTGTTGAGGGGGCCCTGACCAAATCTTTTAGTCCTCCTCTTCCTGGATGGGCCCCTTCTGGGTCAGGGCCCCAAAGCAGCCGCTTCCCCTGCTTCCCCTGCTTCCCCTATAGTTACGCCCCTGGACCATTGTGTAAGGTGGGTAGAAAGCATGTACTACCTAAATAAGGAAGTTATGTTCCTTTAAATATGTTATGTTTTATGGAATGTGTATTAGGGTTGATGATTGTTGCGGTAGGATTCGGTAGGGGCCGGCAGTACCCTATGGCTTTTTAGCGTAGAAGGCGGGTAGAGTGCGCCCTCTAATGGTACAGTTGGGATAGGTACAGGGAGTATGGTAGTACACTTGTGGGTAATATAGCACTGGGATTTGTTGGCCCAAGCTTCTATGATGGACAGGTTTGATGTATGTTCCAGTCTCATTAGTCAATGTAGAGCACCGATGTGTCGTGAAGTTGCATCTGTAGGGTAAGGCTTGTTTCCAGCCAGTTGGGCAACATGACAGAGCAGCAGGGCAAATGGCTGTCTGACCCTTTGGAACCTAAGGTTGGTAGACCTTCAGCTGAGTGGAGATGGGCCCAACTGAGTGTGGTGAAGAGCAGCCACTGAGTCTTGCCCTGTGAGACAACTAGTGTGGCTGAGAAGAGTGGAGTCTATTGAAATACTTGCTCGCCATTAAAAACTGAGATTCTCAGGTTGTCTGAGCAGAATTGTTCATGCAGTTTGTATTGACTGTTGGCCAAAAGTCCTTCTGGACCAAGTAAAGTTTATTTCAGCAGAGAACTCCTGTGTGTGTCCTTTATCTGTACAGTGCCTCTTCCCGCAGTGACTGTGTACGCACCTGCTCCTTCTCATTGTATGTTGAAGCCAATGAATGTTCAAAATGTGGCTCAAGGAGAAAATGGTAATTGTTTCCAAAACCCCAAAATATCAACCTGGAATATGGGTTGGAGGATTGAATTAAAATAGGCAGAAAAATAATACAAGAGGTAAGTCTTTGCATATAACAGTCAGATGGAGCATCGGGAAATTGGTCAATTTTCAAATAGAGACTGTGAGACAACCTCTTTAACTTAAAGGGAGTCCAACAGCAGTTTAGATCGTGCAAAACTGACATTTTAATCTTTTAGAGGTACTGTAAGTGCCGTGGAGGTGGTATTTCATTCAGAAGTGCTCTCTGCATTGAGCTGCTTAACAGCCCCTGAGTGTCAGCTGTAGCATGCAACCAGGAGACCACTACTGCTTTTACTCCTGGCCAGCAGCAGTGAAGCAGCAAACAAGGGGATTCATCAAAATAGAAAAAAAAAAAAGCATTTGAGGAGCCAAGGATGCAATATTTGGGGTACATTGGGCCATAAAACACACTTTACGCCCATAGAACCCGTTTTTTCTGTCGATGTACACGTATGAGGGCTTGTTTTTTGAATTGTTTTAAAGGGCCCATTTTAGGCCGAAGAGGTAACAAGCCAAGCACAGAGGCAGAGGCAACAGGCAAAGCTCAGAGGCAGCTGAAGAAACTCAAGTGGAAGGAACGTGCATTGAAAGTGGTGAATTTCTTGAAAGATCCATTCTTGGATTATCTGCCCAATAAAATAGTAGTCATCAGTTATTGTAAATATGAGATGATGTAATCTTCAGATACGCTGACAGAAGAGGGCCCACAAGTTGTTCTTGCAGAGGAGTACGAAGTCTTTCCGCCTTTGTGGCTGCATTAGGTCAGTGACTGCCTGTGCTCTAAATGCCTGGTACATGGGAACTGGAAAAATATTAATCTGGTTGTTTTCCTCATTTTATTTGTAGTTTGTAGTAAAAGTGTAATTTGGGGTGTATTGCTGGTGGTCTGGTGGATTACTTTCCTCCCAGGCTTCACAATGTGCACATTTGTGTTCACCTTCTCTTCCTGCCCTGCACTAATCATACAGAGTATTGGAGAGCAAGAGAAAGAGAACCATGCAGCTACACATTTCTGCACAGTTTTCCTCATGAAGGCGAATGTAACATCTCCATGAGCTTCTCCTGCTGCTGCTTTCAGATCAGTGCAAGGTAGGGAAAGGGAGAACTGTGCAGCTGTGAACAGTCTGCAGTTCTCATGATCAGACGGAGTGCTTTATAACTTCCTAATGATTAAGGAAGCAGGAGAGTCTAGCACTGACTTTTTGGTAAAAAATTTTCTTATAGCCTATTAATATGATAACTAATAAGGAAGCAATCCTAGAGAGGTGGAAATATACTGTTGTAACTTGAAAGCATCTTGAGATCTGCTCGCTATGGAGTTGTGACAGGACTGTGGAAGGAGTGATATCAGGGGTATTCCCTGGATGGATATTACTTTCCAAATTAAGTGCTACAGAACACAGGAGAATACAGTACTGATCAGATGATGTTGCTGGCAAGATACACAACAGTGACTCCAGGTGACACCTTCTCCGATTCTCTTTCCTCTGCTCCAATCCACTTAAAGCATCAAGATGCTTCGTCCAGCCATGAAACATCCCTGTAGAATACTGCATATTGCAGAATATCAAATACTGTACTGCAGAGAAATTAGTGACATGGTTGTAGTTACTCCAAAAATATAGTTTTAGGCTAGTTTCACATCTGCGGCTGAATGATCCAGCAGGCAATTGACCGGACAAAAAACACTGTGTGCAGCTTTTATTGTCTGGCCAATTCTCAGTATTTTTGCCAGGTAGCAGCCAGATATCTCCCGGACCCCATTATAGTCAATAGAGTCCCACGGACAGGTGACAGTATACGGCAATCGGAACAGCCTTCCAGAGCCTCCACTGCAGATATGAAACTAGCCTTAGGCCTCTTTAACACGGGCGTCATGTTTTTGGGCCGGATAAGATGCGGATGCGTCGCAGAAAAATGCACGATTTTTCCGCGCGAGTGCAAAACATTTCAATGCGTTTTGCATGCGCGTGAGAAAAATCGACATGTTTGGTACCCAAACCCGAACTTCTTCACAGAAGTTCGGGTTTGGGTTAGGTGTTGTGTAGATTGTATTATTTTCCCTTGTAACATGGTTATAAGGGAAAATAATAGCATTCTTAAAACAGAATGCATAGTACAATAGGGCTAGAGGGGTTAAAAAAAATAATTTAACTCACCTTAATCCACTTGTTCGTGCAGCCCGGCTTCTCTTCTGCCTTCATCTGTGAGGAAAAGGACCTGTGGTGACGTCACTGCGCTCATCACATGATCCAGCACCAGAGCTTGCTGCGATTTTCACGCAACGCACAAGTGATGCATGAAAATCACTGCTCATGTGCACAGCCACATAGAATTGAATGGGTCCGGATTCAGTGCGGGTGCAATGCGTTCACCTCACGCATTGCACCCGCGCGGATATCCCGCCCGTGTGAAAGGGGCCTTACTGACATTGGGCCATAAAAGACCCATTACGCCCATGGAACCTGGTTTTTATGTCGATGTACGCGTATGAGGGCTTGTTTTTTTTATAAAAAAAAAATAATAAAAAATTTAACTCACCTTAATCCACGCAGCCCGGCTTCTCTTCTGCCTGCATCTGTGAGGAAAAGGACCTGTGGTGACGTCACTGCGCTCATCACATGGTCCATCACATGATCCAGCACCAGAGCTTGTTGCGATTTTCACGCAACGCACAAGTGATGCATGAAAATCACTGCTCATGTGCACAGCCACATAGAATTGAATGGGTCCGGATTCAGTGCGGGTGCAATGTGTTCACCTCCCGCCCATGTGAAAGGGGCCTTACTGATTGTCATAATGATGAAAGCAGTATTAATGCCCCTTGTAATAACTAGTGATGAGTGAGCATGCTCGGCAGAACTGCTGTTCGGCTCGAGCATCGCTATGCTCGGCAGATCCGAGTGCTCGGCCGAATAATTTGGTTGCTTGAATACAATTTAATACAATGGAAGTCAATGGGAGAACTGCAGGCACCCCCTGCTCGGAAGAGAAGAGGGTGTCTGGTTCATAAAAAAAGTTAGAAGTTGATTGAAACCCCATCAAAAAGGTTTAGGAACAGCATTAAGAGGATAGCTGGATGCATCTCAGACTCCTATTATGCACCATATACAATAGACAACCACACAAAGGCTATATGTCAATGTCAGGTATGAACAAGCCATCCATCTATCCATGAGACAGATAACAGCCAGCATACCTTACAATGGCAGCCTTGTGCACTATGAGACATTCCAATCCAGCTCTCATCTGACTAAGAACCAGTAAACCTCAAAGTTATTTTGTACCTGTTGGATGGCTTGGGTGGACCTGCGCACCTAGATCAATATCATTAGGGCGACAAAAAGCTTTCTGATTGTCCTAACATAATATTCAATAATCTTTCTATACAGTTTTGTCATGTAAAAACTCATTTGCATAAACATGGGCATATGGGAAAGACATGCAAATGAGCAGAATCTGCCTTGTTTTTCAGCTGTCATAAGACCATGAAAACAAATACAAATATTCTTGTCAGAAGACTATGAAACCAATAGAGGGCGCTATTGAGTTATGAACAGCGCCCTCTATTGGTTTCACAGTCTTATGACAAGACAAATATTCTTTTCAAAAGACTATGAAACCAATAGAGGACACTGTTCATAACTCAATAGCGCCATCTATTGGTTTCATAGTCTTCTGACAAGAATATTAGACTGAGTCTTATGACAAGCTTATTAGTGTAGCCTTTTGCATGGAAAATTCGCAATTAGAATATGCACGATTAAAATATTGGTGATCTACACTAGGATGATATCTGACACTGGGAAAGTTGGGTAATAATTCAGTGATAAAATATGACACTGGGAAAGCTGGGTAATAACTCGCGATCTATATTCATCATTGCTGACATTATTGCAGTTTTTGCAAATATCTTATAGACATGAGAAAATCTTGTTGCCCAGTCCAGTTGTGCCTGATTGTCATCACCAGTGGCTTGTGACTGTCTGTCCTACTGCAGACAGGACGGGGGGGGGGGGGGTTCTCCTGCTCCACTTTCTTGTATCCAGGAATGGAATAGTGAGGAGGAGGAGGAGAGGGGACACCTAGGTGATATCCTGGGAAACACAGAGAAGATTTCTTTGTACTGTATATTTCTCAGTTTTAATTTGAATATGAGACAAAACTGGATGGAAGAAAAGGAGGAATTGCTGAATTTTTTTATTTTATTGTTTTTGTCAATTTTCTAGGTTTACTGTTCCTTTAACTGAATGATGATGACTCTATTATATGAGCTGTATGTAACCATCAAGTTAAATTCTTGCATTCTTTTTGTAATCATCTTGCCACTAGCCATTCTTCTAATATAGAATATTTTAGTACAGGGGCATAAATAAACTTTAACTCATTCCAGCCCATAATGGAATTCTAATAAATGAAAAAAATGGCGTGGTGTTAAACAGGCAGGAAGTGCTCAAACCCACATGCAGTTGTGCATGTATATACAGGGGAGCAAATCCTGCACTCATGGCTAATGGCGATCCCCAGCAAAAATGCATACAGGGGAGGATGCCCGCGGCGGACCACAAGTACCACAATAGACATCCTACACAAAATAGCAATTATGTGGATGTGATAATCAATATAACAATATAATAATAGCAAAGACAGGTGCACACTGCGGACTTACTAAGCCCTCAAGCTGATGATAAAATTGAGAGATTAGCCAACATATCCTACTATGGAGGACATGTCTGAGCCCGAGCACCACGCCAAGGTTTCTCAAGTAGCTCGGGTCTATTGTGGGACTTGTGGTCCGCCACAGGCCTCCTCCACTGTATGCATTTTTGCTGGGGATCGCCATTAGCAACGGGCCACAAGTGCAGGATTTGCTCCCCTGTATATACATGCACGACTGCATATGGGTTTGAGCACTTCCTGCCTGTTTAACACCATGCCATTCTTTTCATTTATTTGTATATAGAGATGCCTGGAGGTGTATAAACTCCAATTTAAATTAGCCTGTTTTCCATCTACAGGCTACATTTAGGTGCACCTGCGAGGCCTGGGCCAGGTGCAGACTCCCCCCTCCTCCCATTGCTAGCATGGTTTCATGCTGGAGGTAACTGGTGAGTTGTCTGTGAGTCGGACCTTTACGCTCCTGTAATTTGCCCACTGGCTCTTGGCATTGCCCATACGGCTCAGGTAGGTGAGTGTTAGGACCCGAGCTACTTGAGAAACCTTGGCGTGGTGCTCGGGCTCAGACATGCCCTCCTAGTAGGACATGTTGGCTAATCTCTCAGATTTATCATCAGCTTGAGGGCTTAGTTAGTCTGCAGAGGGCACCTGTCTTTGCTATTATTATATTGTCATAATGGAATTCAATCCCAATTGCCAGTAACGATTACAGATATTGTTTTAGTCACTTTTTGAATTTTTTTTTACTGAAATTACCGTAAATGCCTGATTTTCCTTTCATAAAAAATAGAAATTATGGGTGACATTTATGACCTCAGCTGGCATAACATTCCAAGGGTGTGGATAAAGAATTTAAATTAATATTAGTCATCACATATTTTTTGTTTTTAGCTCACTGGTGTTACAGCTTTTGTCCAAGAAGCCCATTGGTTTTCCATTAGGACACTCTGGCATAATTTCGTGAAAATTACTATTACAAAGTAACGTATACACATGCAATGTATGACGATGTCATCAACAAATCTCCTGATTGCATTACATTACCATGGTTTTGAACTGTGAAAATGAAAAAATGAAGCCAATGAAACCAACGCCAACATCTGTGAAGAGAACCAATCTGTTAACGTATCCAATATGGCAGTGCACCAAATAACCATATAGCGGTAATTGGATCCAGTGCTGTAGAGGAACCCGGAAATGAAACATGTATTCCAGGTAAACAAATTATCACTTGGCAGGCACAAGCATATTGCCTAGACAGCAATGCAGGAAAAGGTAAAGAGCATGAGTAATGAGCTGTTAAAGGGGTTGTTCAGAATAAGAAAAAAAACATGGCTGCATGCTTACAAAAATACCACCACGTCTGTCCACAGGTTGCTTGTAGTATTGCAATTAAAGGGTTGTCCGGGTTCAGAGCTGAACCCGGACATCCCTCCATTTTCACCCTGGCAGCCCCCCTGACAGGAGCATCGGAGCAGTTCATGCTCCGATGCTCTCCTTTGCCCTGCGCTAAATTGCTCAGGGCAAATGCATTTTTATGAGTTCCGGTGACGTACCGGGGCTCTCCATGGGGCTGACAGGGACCCCGGTGACGTCACCGGCACTGATGGGCAGGATTTAGCTCTGCCCTAGCCAGTAAAACGGCTAGGGCAGAGCTAAAGCCCGCCCCTCACCGAACACACTGCCAGGCGGAAGTTACCGCCCGGCAGTGTGTTATTGAAAACAAAAGAGCCCGTGCCCTGCGCGGTTTAGCGCAGGGCTCTGGAGCGCATCGGAGCATGAGATGCTCCGATGCTAGGCTCAGGGGGGCTGCCGGGGTGAAAATAAGGGTATGTCCGGGTTCAGCTCTGAACCCGGACAACCCCTTTAAGCTCCATTCCCTTCAATGGAGATCAGCTGCAATACCACATACAACCTACGGACAGGGGTGGTGCTGTTTTTGGAATAAAGCAGCCATGTTTTTCCTATCCTGAACAACCCTTTTAATCACTCTTCAGCTATCATGAATATAATCATCTGTTTGTGCCTTCATGAATTGTGAGATTGTGTGTGTAGTGTGCAGAGTTATGCGCAGAAAATCAGCATGAAAACCTCATTAAAAAACTAGACATAAGCCACACATGAATATGCACTGTTTATCACTTTCCTGTAAAAAAAAAATTGTTGGACTTCTTAGTGTGGATTTTTCCTTTTCCACTCACATAGACGCATGAGAACTTAGTTTTTTTGCGGGACAAGTGGTACTTTCTAATGGCACCATTTAATATGGTAATTAAAAGCTGGAAAGAATTCCAAATGAGTTGGAATTGGGAAAAAGTTTTTTTTCACTATTCTGACACTGTTTTAGGGGTTTTGTTTTTTTGTAAAACTGACTTGTTTTTATTCAATTTTTATGGGAGATGAAGCGATGAAAAAATAGCAAATCTGCCATTTAAATTTTTTTTTTTTTACAGAAAAAATACAGGATGAATACATTTTTATTTTAATAGTTCGGCCATTTTGGGTGGCTATACCTTTATTTTTTTGTTTATTTCTGTTTTTAAAATGTGGATGGGGGATAATTTGGCTCTTTATATTTTTTGATATTTGTAATAACTTTTCAAGTCCCCCTAGGGAACTTGAACTTGTGATCATCTGATTGCTGCTCCAATAGAATTCAGTGAATTACCTTTGCAGCAGTTTGGGTCCTGCGAGCGCAGCACTCCCGGGGAAATGCCTCATTTTGTAGTCACAATTGACCATGGCGTCTGAAGGTTTAAATATCTGGGATCGATGTTATCACCGATCACAGACATTAACCCCAGGTGTTTGCTGTTTAAAACAGCAGAAACCCGATGCCCTTCTATTGTACATGTGCAGAGAAGGTCCGGAAGGGGTTAAAATCCTCACTGCAGTTCAGTTTCTGTGCGGACGAAATGCATGCAAACTGCATTGTGTACAGTTACTCTAAATATTACATTTCTTTGGTGCAAAAGAAAAATATAGGCAGACCCCTGTGCAATAGCCCTGATAGGGTATCTGCAACTGTTTATTATATGTTATAATGTCATGTTATGTATCTGCTATATGCTTCAGGAATGATAAGGTATGGTTGACATTGGTCCTGCTTCCTGCCAGGAGGGGGAGTTCTAGTGAGTTCTATAGAGAGTTAGCTTAGCAAGTCTGGAGTGAGGGAGCATATCCATCTGCTCCTGCTCCAAGGGCCCTGGGACTATGGAAATAGTTTGTCTGTGAGGACCACTATCCCAGGGAGACAGCAGGATCCAAGGTCACCAGAAAAACTGCAGGCTACAACTTACGAAGTCTGCAGAGTGATAAGCACTACAGCTATACAGACTTTGCTGCAAGGTGAGGGGACAACAGTTAAGACATCCATCACCACAGTTCAGGACAGGCATATAGCGACAAATGCCAGCTTATTGCTGACATTAAAAGGAAATCAGGAGAGAGAATATCTACCTTAGAGTTCTAAAGTAAGCCATCTTGCCTGCCACCATACCTCATTAACTGGGTATAGAGACATTGCACCTTGTACAGACGATAGCTGGATGTAATATATTAATTCATCTTTTACACTCAGTAAAGATAAATGTTTGTTGTTCTTCTACATCTGCCTGATCTTTTAACATCAACTTTTCATTGCACTGAACCCCAGGGAGCAACAGCTTGAGGGAGTACACCCAGAAGTGTATCTATCACGAGGCAAACAAGGCATTTGCCTAGGGCGGCACTTGCCAATGGGGCGACAAAATGCCTTGTTTGCCCCTTGTCCGATCCAATCCGGGGGTTGTCTTATACGCAGGTATACTCAGATCCAATGGTATATTCTAACCCCCAGGCATTCCCATGGTGACGGAGGTAAGAATATACAGGGCCCACGCCGCTCACAGGACTACATTTTTAAACTGTAATCAGTAACTTTAACTTTAATCATCGCTGATCTCTTTACTTGGATACCTTACTCTTAGCTCCGGTAACAGAAGGCAGTGCGGGCGGCGCTCACTCTCTGACGTCACGCGTCTGCTCCTCCCACTAGGCGGCGCAGGCGCGTGACATCAGTCAGTGAGTGCCGCCCGCACTGCCTGCTGTTACCGGAGCTGAGAGTAAGGTATCCAAGTAAAGAGATCAGCAATGATTAAAGTTAAAGTTACTGATTACAGTTTATAAATGGACTCCTGTGAGCGTCGGGGAGGGGGATCTGTGGATGGCACTGTTTAGGGGAGGGATCTCTGTGGATGGCACTGTTTAGGGGAGGGGGATCTGTGGATGGCACTGTTTAGGGGAGGGGGATCTGTGGATGGCACTGTTTAGGGGAGGGTGATCTGTGGATGGCACTGTTTAGGGGAGGGGGATCTGTGGATGGCACTGTTTAGAGGAGGGGGATCTGTGGATGCAGGGCCGGCGCCACCTGTAAGGTGACCTAGGCAGCCGCCCAGGGTGCAATTTAGCAGGGGGCGCCGGACCTGTGCGGTTTAAAAAAAACACGTTGGTTAAGTCCTCAGGAGAGCGATACAGATGGCTGTGCAGCAGGGCGGGGGAGGGAGAGGTGTGTCTCTTCCCCTTCCTCTGATAGGCTGCCGGCCTAGTGCCTGCAGCCTATCAGAGGCCGGTGCAGGCGGCACTGTTTAGGGGAGGGGGATCTGTGGATGGCACTGTTTAGAGGAGGGGGATCTGTGGATGCAGGGCCGGCGCCACCTGTAAGGTGACCTAGGCAGCCGCCCAGGGTGCAATTTAGCAGGGGGCGCCGGAACTGTGCGGTTTAAAAAAAACACGTTGGTTAAGTCCTCAGGAGAGCGATACAGATGGCTGTGCAGCAGGGCGGGGGAGGGAGAGGTGTGTCTCTTCCCCTTCCTCTGATAGGCTCCGGTAACAGAAGGCAGTGCGGGCGGCGCTCACTCTCTGACGTCACGCGTCTGCTCCTCCCACTAGGCGGCGCAGGCGCGTGACATCAGTCAGTGAGTGCCGCCCGCACTGCCTGCTGTTACCGGAGCTGAGAGTAAGGTATCCAAGTAAAGAGATCAGCAATGATTAAAGTTAAAGTTACTGATTACAGTTTATAAATGGACTCCTGTGAGCGTCGGGGAGGGGGATCTGTGGATGGCACTGTTTAGGGGAGGGATCTCTGTGGATGGCACTGTTTAGGGGAGGGGGATCTGTGGATGGCACTGTTTAGGGGAGGGGGATCTGTGGATGGCACTGTTTAGGGGAGGGGGATCTGTGGATGGCACTGTTTAGAGGAGGGGGATCTGTGGATGCAGGGCCGGCGCCACCTGTAAGGTGACCTAGGCAGCCGCCCAGGGTGCAATTTAGCAGGGGGCGCCGGAACTGTGCGGTTTAAAAAAAACACGTTGGTTAAGTCCTCAGGAGAGCGATACAGATGGCTGTGCAGCAGGGCGGGGGAGGGAGAGGTGTGTCTCTTCCCCTTCCTCTGATAGGCTGCCGGCCTAGTGCCTGCAGCCTATCAGAGGCCGGTGCAGGCGGCGCGATGACGTCATCGAGCCGCCTGAGCCCTGAGCCGCACAGCGCGGGACACAGGCCGGAAGAGGCCTGCATCGCAACGCTGACATGGAGGTAAGTATAAGTGTTTTTTGTTGTTGTTGTTGTCAATACTGGTGGCTACTGGGCTGGCACATGATGAGGGGCTCTGGCTACTGGCACATGATCGGGGGGGCCTATGGCTACTGGGACATGATAGGGATGGGGGGGCCCTATGGCTACTGGCACATGATAGGGGGGGGCCCTATGGCTACTGGCACATGATAGGGGGTGCCCTTTGGCTACTGGTACATGATAGGGGTGGCCTATGGCTACTGGCACATGATAGGAGTGCCCTTTGGCTACTGGTACATGATAGGGGGTGGCCTATGGCTACTGGCACATGTTGATGGGGGGGCTCTGGCTACTGGCACATGATATAGGGGGGGGCTCTGGCTACTGGCACATGATATAGGGGGGCTATGGCTACTCGCACATGATATAGGGAGGCTCTGGCTACTGGCACATGATATAGGGAGGCTCTGGCTACTGGCACATGATATAGGGGGGGCTCTGGCTACTGGCACATGATGTAGGGGGGGCTCTTATTACTGGCACATGATTGGGGGGCATCTATGAGGGCACATTTTACTGGCACATTATTAGGGGACATCTATGGGGGCACTTATTACTGGCACATTGGGGGCACTTATTACTGGCACATTATTGGTGGGCACTATAGGGGCATCTACTGAGGCCACAAAGAACGGCTATTTTTTATGGGGGCTCTGTATAGGAGCATTTTATACTGGGACACATTATGGTGGATACTATGGGGAAGCTGGGAGAGGAGTACTATGGGGTCATCTACGGGGGCACTGAGAAGGAGTATTTTATACTTACAAATTATGGTAGCCACTGAGGGCATCTACTGGGGCACTATATATGGGGCATTTCATAATGGTACATTATGGGGGCACTAGGAGGGAGGGGGGAGAGTAGCACTATGGCGGCATTTACTGGGGGCACTATATAGGGGTATTTTATACTGGCACATTATGGGGACATTAGCTCAACTGGGGGCATTACAAGGGGGTATTTTTTGCACTGTCATATTATAAGGAGCATTATTTCTACTGGGGGGGCATTGTGGTGGGCTCTATTACTCCCCCATGGTATGACCCCCTAGTAGCAGCACCAGCCTCTCCCTGCTCTGCTATCCCTCTGCCCCTTCTCCAAATCCTAATTATGAAATCTTTCTCATTAGGATAAAACACAACATCAGCTCCGCTGAGCCCCCGGCCAAAGTGTGGAAGTGGCGTCCGAGATCCCCAAGGGCCAAGCCAAGTAACTGTAAGTTTTCATATAAAATATGTTTATGTTATACACATAGCATACACCGTGCCCCACAATATACAGTTTCTTCTGTAAAAGTCATCAAGTGTCATGGGGGGGGGGGGTCCCTTATTGTTTTTCGCCCCAGGCTTGTTTCTTTAGCTTTGGCTTAAGTTATGGTAGTTATTTTCCACCATTCTTAATAGGGGGCTTTATTGCAACATATAACTCTCTTTTAATTTAAATGCTGAGAAACGGGTGGAACATATGTGATGTCATGATATTGGCAGATCATCTGATAAGGGGGGGCGGCAATTTTTATCTTGCCTAGGGCGGCAAAAATCCTTGCAGCGGCCCTGTGTGGATGGCACTGTTTAGGGGGGGATCTGTGGATGGCACTGTTTAGGGGGATCTGTGGATGGCACAGAGGAAGGGGTGGGGTTTACAGAGGAAGGGGTTTGGCCTTGACAGGAAGGGGTGGGTCAAATTTATATTAGGGGGTGCCCGAGTTTAGTCTCGCCTAGGGCAGCACAAAATCAAGATACACCACTGAGTACACCGTGACGCAACATCTTATTAGGGCCACTACCACTCCCATCCTCTGCACCAACTCCTCAGGGGCTCACTGCACTTGTCAATCTAGTCAAGTTGGGTGTGGAGAAATTGGCGCAAAGCTGCACAATGACTCTTTCCCCTCTTTTGCAGCTGATTATTAAGTCTACTTTTTACATCTGCGTATTTAATTCCGGCAGGCTGTTCCGTCAGAGAACAGCCTGTCAGACTGAACCGAATGCAGCGCTGCTGGATGTGAACGAAATGTCCGCTGGCACCATTAAAGTATAATGGGGTAGACATTCCATTCGCATCCGGCTGACAAGAACAGAACCTGTTGGACACAAACTACCAAACGCTGTGGTTTGTGTCTGAACGATCCTCTGCTTGCCTGCCGAAACAGGCTACCGGAACACTACTACCGCAGATGTCAAGGTAGCCTAAACTATGTTTTCTCTGAGTAAGGGCTCATGCACATGGCAGTATGTATTTTGCGGTCCTCAAAAAATACGGATGACGTCTGCGTGCATTCCGTATTGTGCGGAATGGAACAGAACAGTCCTATACTTGTCCGTAATGTGGACAATAATAGGATATGTTCTATTTCTTTGCGGAACTGACATACGGAAACAGAATGCACACGGAGTGACTTCTGTTTTTTTTGCATCCCCATTGAAATGGTTCCACATATGGTCTGCAAAAAAACGCAACGGACGCGGAAAGAAAATACGCTTGTGTGCCATGAGCCCTAAAACATAGCTGTTTGTAATCAGGGAAACAGTTTTTCTCGCTATCCGAGGTTCGAACAACATAAGGTTCTGTCTAAGATTTTTCTAGCTTTGTGTTGTATTTATTTAAATAATTATAATCAGTTGTGTCCGTAACTTTAACTGAATTTGAATTGTAGATGTTCAGAAGTCAAAAGTTTAAAAAACAGAACATAATTCCCTTGACTCCATCATGCCATGATGGTTATATGTTCTCTGAGATTTCAATATACAGAAAAATTCTTAAAACAAACCACAGAATTGTAGAACAATGTGATGTTATCATTGCACTTTAAGCACACAAACACCAAAGATCAAGTGGTTTCTTTTAAAACATGGCCTTCCAAATCCAGGTGCTGAGAGAGATTTGTTCTTCAGCTAAAGTGCAATTTCCTGCAAAACCTTGACCTGAAGATATTTACAGCAAGATCTAAGTCCTGCATTCTCCTAATGGAATTCTGCCTTATCCCTTCAGTAACACCAACCATCTGGGTGGTCCGCGTAGTCACTTGAGTAGCCTGTGAAGCTCAACAGGAATCCAAACAATAAACCCTGGAGAGAAAGCCTATTTATCAAAGTTTACCAACAGTCTCGTTTGACCCTCGCTGTCACTCTTTACTGGCTAAGTGAGCATCACCTTAAAAGAGATGACAAGCAGTTAAACTCTATAAATATAACAGAAGAGGATAAATCACTTTACTAGAGAGGTACAGAAATGTATATATATATATATATGTACATCCAAAACAGAAATGCCCTAATACAATCTTATCACCCTATTCACAACTCACATGGTGCCAAAAGTTTTTATTGGGAATCCAACAAATTAGAACAACATAGATTAAATATAAAATCACCAAATGGATAAAGAAAATGAAAGGATACGAGAATGAAAAATAAAAAAAAATGCCAACAAAATAGATATATAAAAAGAGATACAGCTAGAAAACCAGACAGAAAAACTAAGGGAAAAAAGAAGTGAAGGAACATAATAGTCCCTGTGACTTATGTAATCGGTCTAAGCAGGATTTTCTGACCTGTAGAGATCCAGGAGTCCAGTGAAGCTGGAGGATGAAACCTCTGAGACCCATGCCTATTTCCAGAACGGGTCCCCAGAAGTGACCAAAGAGCAGCCCTTTGGCTATCTCTGGTAGGCCCCTAAGATGTTCTCTATTCATTTTATGGGACTTACTAAAATAGCCGAGCGCACTCACTCCTGATATATCAGGAGACGTCATATGGTGATCTGTGCAGGACTGAAAAAAAAAAAGTAAAGCGAACGACTTCAGCCAGAGGGGACATTACCTGTAAATGGGGGCCTAAATGGGATTATTAATGACTGGGTCATGGTGTAGCGGTATTATCTGGCCTTTATAAAGTGTTAATATTGGCAATGTTGGCCATGTATTCTTTAATATGTACTTTATTGTGTTTTGTTATGTGCTAGATTGCGTGATTCACCGCTGCGCTGCCCCCACCATAAAGACCCCCCCCATTCCCACGCCCCCAATACATCCCCCCCCCTTCGGTCTGCAGGAAAAATGTCTTGCATGAAAGCAGTCCCTGGTGCGAAAAAGGTTGAGGACCACTGGTCTAAAGAACTCCTTTAAATGTTCTTTATTTGCAGTAGAGAAGAGCACGTCTGTCCACGGGAAATAACATTTCTGCTCAGTGGGTCAACATGTTATGCATGTTGTTCTTGGCAGGACTGGCACACATCTGTGCACGCTACAAGACAATGTTCTTCTCTTTGCAACAGCCAATGTCAAGGGTGGACGTATCATATGTGGGCCAGGAACCCACCACCACAACCACAGCCCTCTGCTGTTTTTATGGCCTGTAGACATTTGTATATTAACTAGATAACAAATTGAATACAGCCCTCACACAATGTTTTATGAGCCTTTTTTTTATTCCTTTTTTCAGGATTTTTAATTTATTAACTAATTTGCTATATCAATTCGTTTAATGGAAAATCAATATTGTATGCTTATGGTTTTACTGTGATGGGTTTTTCAGTAGCACTGCTGACGCATCTTCAGACACTGTTTTGTGGTAAAAATGCCAGCTCTAGATGTTCGCTGAAGGTCTATAGGAAGTATGAATAGCAGAACTCAAAAGCTTTTTTTTTTGCCCCTGGCTTTTACTTATGTGCCATTTTTTTGTCTTTCTGGCTTCTTGTCAGATTCTGCCTCTAATGCTACCAGGTGTAAGGCAGCTATCCTGTACGTCAATGTTCAACTTTTTAGGAGGCCGTGAGATTTGACTTGGGTAATAATTAAGCCAGCATCTCATCTGCAGACAGCTGTTTCATGGTAATTGCCCCTCATTAGAGCAGAGAGTACTGGCTTAAGTGGGTGAGAGGCCTAGGTCAGGATTTGGAGAATATGATATCTTCTTATTTGCATACCCTCTTCCCAAAATTCCAGAGGAGCATGGCCTATAAGACTCCTCAGGCGCTCTCCATCAGGAGATATTGAGGGACATTTATTAAGCTGTTTACACCACTGTAGAGAACACGTACAGCACATGTCCGTGAAACACTGACATTTGAATGAGGCTTTACATTATGCTGCCTATGGAGAGTACCACGTCAACAATTTGACAGGTTCCATTTAAGACTACATCGGAACAGTCAGCTTAATACAAAACAGAGCAATAAGTATATACAAAAATGAAAAGAAAATATATCAAGCTTATTGTTTTTATAAAACCTGTAATGTTGGGACCCACTAAATGAGCCAGAAGTGGCAATAAACAATCACTCTTAACATTGCGTCTCTGTGAATGGATCGTTAACAATCACTGTTGTGTAAAAATGGGCAACTTGACCTTCATAGCAGATTAATGGTGGTTTGAAAAACAAGAGGCCCCAGCCGCCTCTCATAATGACGCAAGCTCAGATTTCTTCTTCTCATGTATGTACAATAATTTACGGTACTGAGAGATGTACTTTACAGTGGCATAAACCTCTCAGTGTAATCTCTCAAACTGTGCGAAAGGAAAACATGAATCACACGAAACACGAGTCATGAGTCAAATATTGTGTAGTGTGGAATAGGGAAACCAAATAATGTCATGGCATGCTTGTTTCTGAAACTCCTATAGACTTCATTGGAGAGAGTACTTCACATACAAGACCACCTTAGGCCCCATTCACACAATTGTATTCATTTTTGCGGACCACAAATTGTGAATCCGCAAAACACAGTTACCGGCCGTGCGATCTCTCCGTTTTGCGGATCGGAACGTACAGCCCTTGTTAGAAATTCCTTTTTTTTTGTCTGCAAAACAGACAAGAATAGGACATGTTCTACTTTTTTGTTGGTGCTGTTGAACGAACATACTTTTGTGGCCCCATTGAAATGAATGGGTCCGCATCCGATCTGCAAAAAATGCGGATCGTAGGCAGACTGAAAATTCAGTAGTGTAAATGGAGCCTTAGTTTGCAGATTGGGATTCAAGGTAACATGGCTTTCCTGATAGGTTGGAGTCCTAAGATGGAGGTATAAACTGTGGCCAGTTCCATTAGATGCCATGTCTGTTTGGCTCCAAATTTATTCTGCAGCAGGACAATGTCATTAAGAACTATCTTCAGCATAAAGAAGAACAAGGAGTCCTGGAAGTGATGATATGGCCCCAGAGAGCCCCAACCTCAACATTATCAAGTCTGTCTGGGATTACATGAAGAGATAGAAGGATTTGAGCGATCCTACATCTACAGAAGATCTGTGGTTAGTTCTTGGAGATGTTTGTAACAACCTACCTGTCAGGTTCCTTCAAAAACTGTGTGCATGTGTGCCTAGAAGAATTGATGCTGTTTTTTGAAGGTAAAGGGTAGTCACCCCAAATATTGATTTGATTTGGATTTCTTTTGTTCATTTACTTTGCATTTTGTTAATTGATAATAGTTTATTTTTTAACACTTCTATTTTTGAAAGTATTCTTACTTTGCAGCATTTTTCCCACTCCTAAAACTCTGAACAACTGATTTATTTTTATTTAAAAAACAAATGGGGTCATTTATCCACTGGTGAAAATTAGAGCTGGCTTAGTTGCCAATAGCAACCAATCAGATTCCACCTTTCATTTTTGACAGCTCCTTTACATAACATAACTGTAAATTATTATTATTAATATTTTTGGGACGGTGCACACCTTTTAAATAAATCAGGTCAGTGATGGGCCATTTCATAAAAAAAAGACTTGAATATCCCTCAGTCGGTTCCTTACTGTATCTTTTAATAGACACTGTGCAACCATGTGGTTTTTATATCATCAGGTCTTCATTTGTAGATGCTCCCTTTATGCAAAAATTTGTTCTGACGTTTTTTATCACTCAAAAAATGCCATGGAAACTACTTTTCCATGCTGCATGCATTTTAGGCTACTTTCACACTTGCTTTATTGCCTGATTCGGCAGGGATCAGCAAAATCGCTTCCGTTCAATACAACCATCTGCATCCGTTATGAACGGATCCGGTTGTATTATCTTTAACATAGCCAAGACAGATTTCATCATGAACTTCAAGAACACCATTGTAAGTCAGTGGGGTAAGGATCTAATTTATACTGTGTCAGAGAAAACGGATCCGTCCCTATTGTGGGTCATGCCGTTTTGCTCCGCATCCCAGGACGGAAAGAGAACGGCAGCTTGCTGCGGTTTGCTGTCCGGTATGGGAACGCAACCAAACGGAACGGAATGCATTTTGGAGCATTCCGTTCTGTTTAGTTACGTTTTGTCCCCATTGAAATTTAATGGGGACAAAACAGAAGCGTTTTTCTCTGGTATTGAGATCCTATGACGGATCTCGATACCGGAAAATATAAACGCAAGTGTGAAAGTAGCCTTACCTGAGTTTTTTTTTCTAAGCAAGTGTGTGAACCACAATTTTTCTGGTGTTTTCCCCTATAGAGAAGTAAATGGCAGGGAAAAAATGGCAGAAGCCATACTGCAAAAAAAATGCACCAAAAACTGTAGGTACAGGAAACACTACCAAAGCCACAAAAGTGCACAAAAACACCATTAACACCTATGTTTGAACCCACCCCTACTCTTGTCTCCTCTAAGTCATTTTGCCCAGAGCAACCAGTCAAAGCTCAGCTTTCATTTCTTAAACTGCTCTGGTAAAATGAAAGCTACACTGTGATTGGTTGCTATGGGCAACAATGGCTGCCTTTCTTCTAGACAGTTTTGATAAATGGTTTATATGGTAAGTAAGCATCTAAGGAAGACATTTCGAGGCAGCAGAAATGTCTTCCACTGTAGAGCAGGAGTTTGCCAGTTTCTGTAGTCTCTTTAGACTCTGGCATGAAATTTGTGCCTACGATAATAGGCGCCATAAAAAACTATACATACTATGCCAACCAGCCCCCTCCGAGACCTGTAATTCATTGTCATGTGTAAGGCAACTTAACTGAAGCAGAAACCTGGTGGGTTCCAAGAAAGACTGGAATTTAATGATGGGAAAAGCTCAGAAGTACAAAACATGCAGCTAGTTGGAGAAAACAAGATCTGTTTTGCAGAAGTTTTAGACCTAAAGTCCAAATTTGCTTTTACTAGAATATAAAACAGGTGAAAAACCTAATTAGATGTCACACCCATTTCAAAGCAATAATAAAAAAAAAATCCAAAAATTCTCGGATGGATGTAATTTGAGTCACACAATGAGCCTATGAAACAGTAGAAAAGCGCTGCAAAACAGGAGTGTTTATATTTGCTGCTGCCAAGGCAAAGGATTTCACTTCTGGAAATAGGTTTTAAAGGTAAAATAACACTTATTTATGTAAAGAAGTCAATGGGGTTGTCACCTTGGGGTTATCCAGGATTTACATGTTTTTAAACTTTAAAAAGTTAAAGGCTTTGGGGCAATTTTGTTATGATTGCATTTTACTTATTTTGGGCTAAAAATTATTTTTTCAGTTGGTCTTTATTAAAAAATAGTAAGCCATTGTCACAAAGAGTTAACTGTCTAGCTGTGTGAATGGTATTTTCACTTTGTGCCCCTCATCTAATAAACCTTATCTCTAAATTACTAGGATGTCATAAACATTTAAGCTGCATTCTTATCAGTAAGATAAGAATTGAACTGCTAGGTTAAAACATTCGGGGCCTGGGCCCCTGTTGTTTTTTCCCAGGCCCTGAATGTCATCCCTGCCTGCCTGCTAGATACAACTGTATTGCCATCCTCAGGACGGTAATACAATTTAATCTAATGCCCTGCAAGAGCTGAAGGACCTGTGATGACATCACAGGTCATGTGATCAGTGCTAAATGCAGTAGCTAAAAAAGGACCTGCGATGATGTCACAGTCATGTGACCAGTGCAGGAGAGGAGGGCTCAGCAGTAAAGAGAAGTCCTGGGAAGAATGTGTGGCGAGGTCTGCTACATGAGGAGAGGTAAGTGAAGGGAGAGGCAGAGCAATGCTAGGAGTTGTGGTTATTTAACTGGGACTGTATGTTAGGGCTGAAGGAAGCACAGTTATTTACATGGGACCAGGGGCATTGCTAGGGTCCCAAAAGATCCGGGGCCCAAGCCCCAATACATATTGACCAATTCTTTAAGTCGACCAATCGACCCCAACCCCACCTTACTATACAGCTACACCTCTCACATCCAGTGCTCCCCAGATGACGTCTCCTCTCATCAGGGGCGGACACAGACAGCAGAGGACCCCTGTGCAAAGTATGTACCTGGGCCCCCCCCAAAAAAAAACACCCACACAGATATAAATATATACGTGCAAAATAAAAAATACATCTTGATAATATGGGTCAATATGTTTATATATTTTTTTCATACTAGGTCACGCCTCTAACTCCTCCCAAGGCCAGCACATAGTAGTAACGCCCACACTATGCCCCCTTCACAGCAATTATGCCCAGATATGTGCCCCTCACAGTAGCTATGCCCACATATGTGCCCCTCACAGTAGCTATGCCCAGATATGTGCCCCTCACAGTAGCTATGCCCAGATATGTGCCCCTCACAGTAGCTATGCCCAGATATGTGCCCCTCACAGTAGCTATGCCAAGATATGTGCCCCTCACAGTAGTTATACCAGATATGTGCCCCTCACAGTAGTTATACCAGATATGTGCCCCTCACAGTAGTTATACCAGATATGTGCCCCTCACAGTAGTTATGACAAGATATGTGTCCCTTCACAGTAGCTATGCCCAGATATGTGCCCCTCACAGTAGTTATACCAGATATGTGCCCCTCACAGTAGTTATACCAGATATGTGCCGCTCACAGTAGTTATGACAAGATATGTGCCCCTCACAGTAGCTATGCCAGATATGTGCCCCTCACAGTAGCTATGCCAGATATGTGCCCCTCACAGTAGCTATGCCAGATATGTGTCCCTCACAGTAGTTATACCAGATATGTGTCCCTCACAGTAGTTATACCAGATATGTGTCCCTCACAGTAGTTATACAAGATATGTGCCCCTCACAGTAGTTATGACAAGATATGTGCCCCTCACAGTAGTTATGACAAGATATGTGCCCCTCACAGTAGTTATGCCCAGATATCTGCCCCTTCACAGTAGTTATATCCAGATATCTGCCCCATCACAGTAGTTATGGCCAGATATCTGCCCCTTCACAGTAGCTATGACCAGATATGTGCCCCTTCACAGTAGCTATGCCCAGATATGTGCCTCTCACAGTAGTTATATCCAGATATGTGCCCCTTCACAGTAGTTATGCCCAGATATGTGCCCCTTCACAGTAGCTATGACCAGATATGTGCCCCTTCACAGTAGTTATACCAGATATGTGTCCCTCACAGTAGTTATACCAGATATGTGCCCCTCACAGTAGTTATGACAAGATATGTGCCCCTCACAGTAGTTATGCCCAGATATCTGCCCCTTCACAGTAGTTATATCCAGATATCTGCCCCTTCACAGTAGTTATGGCCAGATATCTGCCCCTTCACAGTAGCTATGACCAGATATGTGCCCCTTCACAGTAGCTATGCCCAGATATGTGCCTCTCACAGTAGTTATATCCAGATATGTGCCCCTTCACAGTAGCTATGACCAGATATGTGCCCCTTCACAGTACTGATATCTAGATATGTGCCCCCTAGGGGTGGAAACAGAAAGCAGAGGGTCTGCCCCCCCCCCTTCCCCTAGTCCCCCCGCAACCACACATACAGAAATAAACATAGGCCATAGGCAAAGATTAATACATAGTGATGTGTGACAGCAGAAGGCACACCAGATTGTCAGCTCCTCCCGATCCTTCAGGGGGAGGAAGGGGTGATCAAGGGCATCAAAGATGGTGCAGACCGTTCAGATCCTGTGGTCCATATTAATGCCCCCTTAGTGCCCTCACACAGTAATTATTGCCCATTTGTGCCAGCACACAGTAGTAATATCCACATTGTGCCCTGTCACAGTAGTTATGCCAGATATGTGCCCCTCACAGTACTATGCCCTGATATGTGCCCCCTCACACAGACCCATTGAAATGAATGCGTTTGGATTCAGTCTTGATCATATGCATTTGCTGCACACATCGCATCCAGTAGGAAAATTCACTATTGAAAGAGGATTTAATCTGACATCACACGTGGAGAGACACCGGTGCATGCCATTTGCTGACACCAGACAAAGCAACCATGCCACGCTCAGCAAGTATCGTACATGGACCCTTCTGATTTGATAATTGTTGGGTCTCAGAAATGTTTTTGCTCTTTCTCCGTGTCTGATCAGAAGAACCTGAGGGGGTCATTTATTATCCCAAAATACGCCTATATTTCAGGTGCAGTCGCCGCAATCTGCGACTTTGCCCCGCTCACTCCATGTCTAAATGAGTAGACATGGAAGGGGAGGGGCCGACAGGCCTGTATCATTCACCATTTTCTACGCCTGGTTTAGGGGTAGAAAATGGTCTACATCTAGAACTGGAACATGTAGAACTGGCGGAGGATCCACCAAGGGTTATGTAGAGGCCGGCGCCTCTCCATAACTTCGGCGGAAGCACCGTCAGATATAAGGGTTATTAAGATCAGGGTCTAAAACACTGGTCTTAATAAATGACCCCCTGAGCAACACTTTTAACCAATTTACACGACACAAACCATATGCATTTTGTGATCTGCAAATTACGGATGACGTCCATGTGCCATCTACCTTTTTTTTGCAGACCCATTAACTAGCCTGCATGTTGGGGACCAGTATAGGACATGTCACATTTTCTATCCTTTGGGGAACAGACATACGGATGCAGAAAGCAAATTACTTCTATATGCTTTCCATATCCGTATGTCCGTTCTGCACAAAACAGAAAATGTGACACGTCCTAAATTTCTCTACAAAATGCGGACTGCAGACCCATTTAAGTCAATGGGTCTGCAAAAATATGCGGATCGCACATGGACCACATCCATATCTTGCCAATCCACGGACCGCAAAAAACATGAGTGTGGGCCAGGGCCAGTCACAGGAGGGCCAGAGGGGGACAGGGGTGATGGGTGGGGTAAAACAAATAACATACCAAGTGTCAAGTTCAGTGTCTGGCAGGGACAGTGGGCACAGGGGCCACCTCCAGTCCTCACTTACTTTCTCCTGAGTTGCTGGTTTGCTGCAGGCCTCACACATTAAGCACCAACTCTGAGGTGCTGAACAGCTAGGAGAGGACCAGATGTGGGTGAAGCTACCGATGGGTGCGACCACCATCAGTAGACGGGGGCGGAGCTACCGCCATCACTAGACGGGGGCGGAGCTATCGTCATCAGTAGACGGGGCGGAGCTACCGTCATCACTAGATGGGGGCGGAGCTACCGACACCGTGAAGTGGCTCAGCACAGGCCTGCCACAGGAGGCAGGGCGATCACAGATACAGCTCAGAACGGGCTGCCCAGGCCCTGCTGCTCAGAGCTGTGGACGGGACAGCGCGTCCTCAGACTCAAGACAGTGAGCGGCAGATTGCCATGGGGGCCCCCTCTACATGCTGGATGGAGTTATGAATGGTGGAGCTGGGAGCTCTCTGCTTCACCATTAGAATAATCACCTGTCTGTGCGTCCTGTGGAGGGCCCCCTCCGACGCTGGGCCCCTGTGCAGCTGAACCGGCTGCACAGGCGGTATGTCCGCCCCTGCCTCTCATGTAGATCTTCTCTGTCATCATCTTCTCCATTCGGTCCAGACAACTTCTCTCAGTCTCCTCGTCTCTGCAGAGTGTGACACACGGGCATCTTAGGTTCCTCACTTTTCTGTATCCCCAAAAACTATCCTGAAGAAAAATGAGTGCCATACAGATAATCTTACCCATAGTAAAAGTGCTCCTCATAGTCCCACCAATAGTAATTCCCTTCTAGAATGCCCTCATTAGTATTACTGCCCCCTACAGTGCCCCCAACAGTGATAACGCTCCCCAAGAGTGCCCCGATTAGTAGAAGAGCCCACCAGTATTAATAATGCCCTTACAGAGCCCCCCAATAGAAATAAGACCCCTATTATTCCCCCAGTGGTAATAAATCTATCTACAGAACCCTCAGTAGTAATTAGGCCCCCACCGTGCTCTTAGTAGAAATAATGAGGATCTATAAGTCCCTCCTATAGAGTCCCCAGTAGTAATAGGAATGCCTAATGTCCCCTGGATTTAAAATGCTTCCACAGTGCCCCCATATTTATATCGCCCCCTACTGTTATAATGCTCACCCTGAAGTGCCCCAGTATTTATATTGCCCCTACTGTTATAATGCCCCTACAGTGCCCCCATTATTCATATCGCCCCCTACTGTTATAATGCTCACCCTGATGTGCCCCAGTATTTATATCGCCCCCTACTGTTATAATGCCCCTAAGTGCCGCCAGTATTTTTATTGCCCCCCCTACTGTTATAATGCTCACCCTGAAGTGCCGCCAGTATTTATATTGCCCCCTACTGTTATAATGCTCACCCTGAAGCGCCGCCAGTATTTATATTGCCCCCCTACTGTTATAATGCTCACCCTGCAGCGCCGCGAGTATTTATATTGCCCCCTATTGTTATAATGCTCACCCTGAAGGGCCCAAGAATTTATAATGCCCCCTGTGGTGCCCCCTATAGTTATATTCCCCCGTTTAGTGTCCTCAAAAATTATAATTCCTCAGCCCCTCCACCATACAATCCCATGTAAATAACATTATTTCCCTCCCCCATCATAGAGTCCCATGTAAATACCATCACACCACCTCTCCAGCCCCCTCTAATATACAGTACCATGTAAATAACATCCCTCTCTACCTACAGCCCGCTCCAAAATACAGTTCTATGTAAATAACATCACACCATCTCTCCTGCCCCCTCCAATATACAGTCCCACGTAAATAGCATCACCCCCTTCTGAGCCGCCTTCAACATACAGTCCCCTGTAAAGAACATCACCCCCTCCCCAGCCGCCTTCAACATACAGTCCCATGTAAATAACATTACCCAACATTCAGTCCTGTGTAATTAATATCACTCCCTTCCACAGCCCCCTTCAACATGTAGCCCCATGTAAATAACATCACCCTGCCCTAGCAACCTCCAACATGCATTCCCATGTAAATAACATCACCCCTCAATTTTCAGTCCCATGTAAATAATTTCCCTCCCTTCAATCCTAACATACAGTCCCATTTAAATAACCACAACTCCCAGCATTGCTCCTCATATAGCAGACGTCACCACAGCTTCTTCCCAGGACTTCTCCTTACTGCTGAGCCGTCCTCTCCTGCACTGGTCACATGATGGTGACATCATCGCAGGTCCTTTTCAGCTACTTCATTTAGAACTGATCATATGACCTATGATGTCACCACAGGTCCTTCAGCTCTTGCAGGGCATTAGATTAAATTGTATTGCCATTCTGAGGACAGCAATACAGTTGTATCTATCTGGCAGTCAAGACATTCAGGGCCAGGGACAAAACATCAGGGGCCCAGGCCCGAATGTTTGGACCGGTTAACGCCCCTACATGGGAAAGTGGGGTGGAGTGATGTTATTTACATGGGACTGAAAGTTGAGGGAGTAATGTTATTTACATGGGAATGCATGTTGGAGGTGGCTGGGGCAGGGTGATGTTATTTACATGAGACTATATGTTAAAGGCGGCTGTGGGAGGGAGTGATATTATTTACATGGGACTAAATGTTGAGGGGTAATGTGATTTATATGGGACTGCATTTTGGAGGTGGCTGGGGAGGGGGTGATTTTATTTACATGGGACTGTATGTTGAAAGTGACTGGGGGAGAAAGTGATGTTATTTACATGGGACTGAATATTGAGGGGGTGATGTTATTTACATGGGACTGTATGTTGAAGGCGGCTGGGGAGGGGGTTATGTTCTTTACATAAGACTGCGTGTTGAAGGCGGTTAGGGATGGGGGAATGTTATTTACGTGGGACTGTATATTGAGGGGGGCAGGAGAGATGGTGTGGTGTTATTTACATGGCACTGTATTTTAGAGGGGGCGGTAGATAGAAAGGGATGTTATTTACATGGGACTGTATATTGGAGGGGGCTGGAGAGATGGTATTTACATGGCACTCTATGGCAGAGAACGGAAATAATGTTATTTACATGGGACTGTATGCTGGAGGGCCTGAGGAATTATAATTTTTGAGGACAGTTAACAGAGGAATATAACTACAAGGGGCATTGCAGGGGGCATTATAAATACTGGGGGCACTGTGGGGGCATTTTAAATCCAGGAGACATTAGGCATTCCTATTACTTTTGTGGGCTCTATAGGAGGGACTTATAGATCCACATTATTTCTACTAGGAGCACTGTGGGGGCCTTATTACTACTGAGGGGTCAGTAGATAGCTTTATTACCACTGGGGGAACAATAGGGGGGCCTTATTTTTACTATGGGCTCTGTAAGGGAATTATCAATACTGGAGGGCTCTTCTACTAATGGGGGCACTCTTGGGGAGAATTATTACAGTTGGGGGCACTGTAGGGGGCAGTATTACTAATGAGGGAATTTTAGAAGGGAATTACTATTATTGGGACTATGAGGAGCACTATTACTATGGGGGGAACTCATTTTTCTTCAGGATAGTATTTGGGGGTACAGAAAAATGAGGAAACTAAGATGTCCGTGTGTCACACTCTGTAGAGACAAGGCACGGCTGAGAGAAGTTGTCTGGACCGAATGGAGAAGAGGGCGACAGAGAAGATCTACATCAGAGGAGACGTCACCTGGGAGGAATTGGATGTGAGAGGTACGTGCTGCTATATAGCTATAGCAGGCTTAGGGGTCGGTTGGTCGACTTAGAGATTTGCGCCATATGCATTGGGGCTTGGGCCTCGGATCTTTTGAGACCCTAGCAATGCCCCTGAATTGAACTATAATGTGTTTATAAGGTCAAAGAACAGAGCTAAGGAGCCATCATCAGCCTGATGGAACAGAGCGAAAACTCTGATTCTGCTACTAGAGCAACTCAAGGCTGCACAGAGAAAGGGGTTCAACATTTTTAATGAAGACCAACTGAAAAAATGATTTTTAGCTCAAAATAAGTCCAATGCAATAATAAAAAAAACATTGCCCCCAAAGGTCTACATAGCCTTTAACCCCTTAGGGACGCATGATGTACCGGTACGGCATGTTTCCCGAGTCCTTAAGGACCCATGACGTACCGGAATGTCATGGCTTTAAATCGCGATTCCGGCGCCGCGGGGGTTAATCGGAACGGGATGCCGGCTGAAATTATTCAGCCGGCATCCTGTAACAACGCAGGGGGGGGTCATTTGACCTCTCCGTTTCGGCGATCGCAGAAAACCGCAGGTCAATTCAGACCTGCGGTTTTCTGCATTTCTGGTCCATTCGGGTCTCCGATGACCCGATGAACCGGAAAAAGACTGTGATCGGTGGCATGATTACACACCACCAATCACAGTCCGTGGTGGCCCTGGTGCTAAATACCGCTGTCCAGGGTGCTGATTGGTGCAGGGGAGAGAGGCGCTAGATTCAAACTTCCTGCGCTCCTCTCTCCCCTCCTCTTCCTGTTCTGCACGAGCACCCTGCAGCACCGTTCAGCACCAGCTCCTGAGTCCCCCCTAATCACCATCCATCACCCTCCTGCACCCATCGCCATCCATGTAGGTTAGGGTCAGTGAGGGAGAGGCACCGTTAGGCAGGGAAAGAAGGGAAAAGTTAGTTAGGAAAAAAATAAAATAAATAACTTTTATCTAAACTTTCTTTGTTCCATCTTTCAGACCCCAGACCCCCCCTGCCACTTGCCCCCCACCACCAGCCCCCCCACCACCACCACAACACTGACACTGGTCAGATTTGCAAAAAATGGCCAAGTCCTTAAGGTGAAATAGGGCTGAGTCCTTAAGGGGTTAAAGACCACTTTCCGACTGAACTTGTCAATGGAAGCATACTCACTTGCTCCCTGAGCCCTCCTTATCAGTTCTGGCTCCGTGGACGGGGTCACGTGCCCCACTGCAGCCAATGACTGGCCTCAGCGGAGACATGTCACCAAGCAGCATGTCACTGCTAGATCATATGCCACTTGGAGACACATCACCACTGAGCCCAGTAATGTCTGCAGTGGCGCATTTGACCACACCCATACCAGAAGTTTACATGTGGGTACCAAAGTGCAGTGAAGACAGCCAGGGAACCATGGAGCTGGCACAAAGTGGCAGGAACCAGGTAAGTAACGTTTCCCTTAACAGGTCCAGTGGTGCAAGGACCATGAAGGTTATGTGCTTCCCCCTTGCCACAAGGCACTGAGGGAATGGGGGCCCAAGCTGAACTCTTCAACCAGGGCCCATGAGCCGTTAGTGACACCCCTGCTGGCATATTATATAATGCCACAGCTTAAACATTCTACAATGACTTGTGTTAGGCTCTGTACACACCTGCTTTGGACCTCCAGTGCACGATCCACCATTTTTCACATGGAAAATAGTTGTGTCAAAAATGGCGCTGGAACCTGATGGACCCCGATAAGTCAATGGGCTCTGTGGTATTTGTCATACGAGGATCAGTTTTGAATGGTTTGTGTTGAAAACTGCTGTGAACAAAGCTTAGGCCTCTTTCACACGAGCGTGAAGGATTGGCTCCGGATGCGTTCAGGGTGCATTCGGTGAAACTCGCACCATTTTGCAAGTAAGTTCAGTCAGTTTTGTTTGCGATTGCGTTCAGTTTTTTACGCGCGGGTGCAATGCGTTTTGATGCTTTTTTCACGCGCGTGATAAAAAACTGAAGGTTTACAAACAACGGAACTGCTTGCCGGATCACTCTGCCGCACGTGTGAAAGTAGTCTTAGCAACCATCAGTGAAAAACGCATTGCATCCGCACTTGCTTCCAGATGCAATGCGTTTTTCACCGAAGCCCCATTCACTTCTATGGGGCCAGGGCTGCGTGAAAAACGCAGAATATATAACATGCTGCGTTTTTCACACAACGCAGAACTGATGAGTGAAAAAAAACACTCATGTACACAGACCAATTGAAATTAATGAGTCAGGATTCAGTGCGGGTGCTATGCGTGAGTTGAACACATTGCACCCGCACTGAATCAGGACCCATTCATTTCTATGGGGCTGTTCACATGAGCAGTGATTTTCACGCATCACTTGTGCGTTGCGTGAAAATTGCAGCAAGCTCTATTTTGTGCGTTTTTCACGCAACGCAGGGCCCATATAAGTGAATAGGGCTGCGTGAAAATCGCAAGCATCCGCAAGCAAGTGCGGATGCGGTGCGATTTTCACGCACGGTTGCTAGGTGACGATCGGGATGGAGACCCGATCATTATTATTTTCTCTTATAACATGGTTATAAGGGAAAATAATAGCATTCTGAATACAGGGGTTAAAATTTTTTTTTTTTAAATTTAACTCACCTTAATCCACTAGCTCGCGCAGCAGCCCGGCTTCTCTTCTTTGCTGTGTACAGGAAAAGGACCTGTGATGACGTCACTCCGGTCATCACATGATCTTTTACCATGGTGATGGATCATGTGATGGAATATGTGATGACCGGAGTGACGTCACCACAGGTCCTTTTCCTGTACACAGCACAGAAGACAGACAGAAGAGAAGCCGGGCTGCGCGAGCAAGTGGATTAAGGTGAGTTAAATTATTATTATTATTATTTTAACCCCTCCAGCGCTATTGTACTATCCATTCTGTATTCAGAATGCTATTATTTTCCTTTATAACCATGTTATAAGGGAAAATAATACAATTTACAGAACACTGATCCCAAGATTTTTCTCACGCGTGTGCAAAAAGCATTACAATGTTTTGCACTCGCACGGAAAAATCACGCATGTTCCCGCAACGCACCCGCACATTTTCCCGCAACGCCCGTGTGAAAGAGGCCTTAGTTTTTATAACTAGGGATGAGCGGACCTGTGGATTTCCGGGTTCGGACGAACTTCGGGTCAAAGTTCGGGTTCGGGACCCGAATTTGACCTGAACTCTAACCCGAATCCCGTTGAAGTCAATGGGGACCTGAACTTTGGTGCACTAAAATGGCTGTAGATTAGTCGTAGTAAGGCCTCCTGCACACGAACGTTTTTTTACACGGTCCGCAAAAACGGGGTCCGTAGGTCCGTGATCCGTGCCCGTTTTTTCTTCCGTGGGTCTTCCGTGATTTTTGGAGGATCCACGGACATGAAAAATGAAAAAAAAATCTAAGTCAAGTTTGCCATTGAAATGATAGGAAAAAACGGACACGGATCACGGACACGGATCACGGACACGGATGACAATCTTGTGTGCATCCGTGATTTTCACGGACCCATTGACTTGAATGGGCCCGTGAACCGTTGGCCGTGAAAAAAATAGGACAGGTCATATTTTTTTCACGGCCAGGAAACACGGCTCACGGATGCGGCTGCCAAACGGTGCAGTTTCCGATTTTTCCACGGACCCATTGAAAGTCAATGGGTCCGCAAAAAAAACGGAAAACGGCACAACGGCCACGGGTGCACACAACGGTCGTGTGCAGGAGGCCTAAGGGCTAGAGCACTGCAAAAGGAAGCAAAATGGGGGTAAGAGCAGGACAGTTGCCCTGCAAACAAATGCAGATAGGAAAATGACTTAAAATAACAGAATATAATTTTTTTTTTAATAACAATCTTGAACTAGGAAGTGGAGGTCAAAGTGGAGTAGGAGGTTGAGGAGGCGGTGGACGTGGCAGCGTAGGAGGAAGCAGGGGTGAAGAAGGAGGTAGCCAACACTGTTTTTTGTTTTTTTCCCCTTTATTTATTTATTTATAGATTTGGGAAGAGCCCAAAACATTGGGAAATAGAAAAGAGAACGCTAAGAGAAAGTACGCTAGAGTATAACAATGGCTGGGTGCGGCCGGTATACTTGTCTACTCAGCATAAGGTACGAACAAGTCCTGTGCAATCCATGCCTGGTTCATTTTAATGAACGTGAGCTTGTCCACGTTGGCTGTGAACAGGCGGTTGGGCTTGTCTGTGATCATCCCCCCTGCAGTGTTAAACACACGTTCAGACAATACACTGGCTGCAGGGCAGGCCAGAACCTCCAAGGCAAAAAGGGCAAGCTCAGGCCATGTGCCCAATTTCGAGACCCAAAAGTTGAATGGGGCAGAGCCATCAGTCAGTACGTGTAGGCGTGTGCACACATACTGTTCCACCATGTTGCTGAAATGCTGCCTCCTGCTAAGACGTTCCGTATCATCTGGTGGTGCTGGATGTTGTGGCGTGCTGACAAAGCTTTTCCACATTTTGGCCATGCTAACCCTGCATTCTGAGGTGCTGGCGGTGTCCCAGCTGCGTTGGCGACTTCTTCCTCCTCTGCCTTCACCTTGTGCTTCCACTGAGCCCTCGCTGTCAGGTGTGAATGCCATCAGTCACACGTCTACCAGCGTGCGCTTGTACTCGCACATCTTCCGATCACGCTCCAGTGACGGAATTAAGGACAGCACGTTGTCCTTGTAGCGGGGATCCAGCAGGGTGGCCACCCAGTAATCAGCACTGGTTAGAATGTAAGCAACTCGATGGTCGTTGCGCAACGACAAGCTGTCCTCTGTGGGAGGTGTATTGTCTGTGTCCTCTGTTTCCCCCCCAGCCACGCTCTATTGATGCCCATAAGCTGCTTTGGGTGCCACCCTGCTGTGAACACGGTTCCTCATCATCCTCCTCATCCTGCATAACTGTGCCATGGCTGGACAGTTGTGTACCTGGTCTCTGTTGGTGCAGGAACCCATCCTCTGAGCCACTTGTGAATGACTGGCCTGATAACCGTGGAAATGATCCCTCTTCCTCCTCCTCTTCCTACTGTGCCACATCCTCTTCCATCATCACCCAAAGTGTTTTTTCAAGGAGACATAGAAGTGGGATAGTAATGCTGAGGACTGCGTCATCATCACTGGCCATGTTGGTGGAGTACTCAAAACAACGCAACACAGCACATACGTCCCGCATGGAGGCCCACTCGTTGGTGGTAAAGTGCTGTTCCGCAGAGCGACTCACCCGTGCGTGCTGCGGCTGAAACTCCACAGTCTCTCCAGCTTGTGCAAGGTGGAGTTCCACCTTGTGGGTACATCGCATATGAGGCGGTGAGCGGGAAGGCTGAAGTTACGCTGCAGCACAGACAGACAGGCGAGCAGCAGCAGGGTGAGAACGCTGAAAGCGCGCACAGACGGCCCATACTTTCTGCAGCAGCTAAGGGATGTGCGTCAAACCGGCTAACACCAGAGCTACTATGAGATGTCACCCATTATCGCACACCACCAGGCGAGGCTTGAGACTCAGCAGCACCAACCACTCATCGGTCTGATGTTCCATGCCCGTCCACAGCTCCTGCGCGGTGTGGGTTTTTTCCCCCAAACATGATTTTCAAAACTGCCTGCTGTCGTTTCCCCCTGGTTGTGCTGAAGTTGGAGGTGAAGGTGTCAGGCTGACCAGATGAGGAGACGGTAGAGGAGGAAGCGGAGTAGTAGGAGGAGGATAATAAAACACTTTATCCAGCTCACCTTCCTGGTCAAATGTGTTCACCCGACTCCTGAAACCTTTGGGGTGGGTCCCCTTTGCAATCAGCAGAAAACTTGAGAAATAAATGGTTCCGGATTCAATAGAGATCCTCTTTAAAACTTCTTCTTTATTTAACATTCATTTACAGCAGACAGCCACTTGGTACACAAGACATGTTGACGCGTTTCGGGTACTAGACACTTAGTCGTAAAAGAGGATCTCTATTAAATCCGGAACCATTTCTTTCTCAAGTTTTCTGCTAGTAGGAGGAGGAGGCAACGAGAAATGTCCTGCAATCCTCTGTGACAGTATGACATGCTCCAAACTGCTATCCGCCTCAGGCCCAGCCGCCACTGCATTTACCCAGTGTGCAGTTAGGGAGATATAACGTCCCTGCCCGTGCTTACTGGTCCACGTATCGGTAGTTATGTGGACCTTGTCACAGATGGTGTTGCGCAGTGCACACCTGATTTTGTCCGCCACTTGGTTGTGCAAGGCAGGGATGGCTCGCCTGGAAAAGTAGGCTGGGAACCACGTACTGTGGGACAGCCACCGCCATAAGGTTTTTAAAAGTCTCTGTCTCCACCAGACGGAATGACAGCATTTCAAAGGCCAGGAATTTTGAAATGCTGGCATTCAGGGCCAGAGATCGTGCTTCCTCTTTCTCTCCAGTGTTTGGGGGAAGGACAGCTGAATGCTTCCATGGGACAGTGTAGACATGCTGGGTGGTGGTGTTGCTGCCACATCCTCTGTTTTCTGGGTGGCAGGTGCCACTGTAACTCCAGAGGGGGAGGAAGTGGCCGAGACCACAGCAGAAGAGGGAGAAAGAGTTGCCTGAGATCTTTTGTGGTTTTTCAGATGTGTACTCCACTGCAGTTCATGCTTTGCATTTAGATGCCTGGTCATGTAGGTGGTGCTCAGGTTTAGAACATTTATGCCTCGCTTCAGGCTCTGATTGCACAGCGTGCAAACCACTTGTCATCAGCTCATTGTCTGAAGAACTGCCACGCCAGGGAACTCCTTGTAGCTGGCTTTGGTGTGCTCAGTCCCTGAGTGCGGTGGGCAGTAGCAGGCATACTGGCTAGGGGACGGCCACTCTGCCTTTGCGCTGTGCGACTGGTGCTGTGTGACCACCACCTCTTCCTCCGAACTGCACACATCACTCGCATGACCTTGATTCCATGTTGGGTCTAGGACCCCATCATCCTCCACATCATCTTCCACCCACTCTTCACCCATGCCCTCCTTGCCAGTCTGCACACGGCAGAAAGACGCAGCAGTTGGCACCTGTGTTTCGTCATCATCATCAGAGACGTGCTGCGGTGGTCCTCCCATTTCCTCATCCTGAAACATAAGTGGTTGGGCATCAGTGCACTCAATCTCTTCCACTTCTGGTGCAGGGCTTGGTGGATGGCTGACGGAAACCCTGCTAACAGAGTCATCAAAAAGCATAAGAGACTGCTGCATGACTTGGGGCTCAGACTGCTTGGCTAATTTGCAAGGGGGTGAGGTGAAAGGTGAAAGACAGATGCCCATGAGCTGCAGGCAGTGGCGTACCTCTAATAGAGACAGACCACACAGCTGCTATGGGGCCCCTGATCTCGGGCCCCCCTCCTTAACGAGTCCATTAGTGGCCACTGATGAATGCTCTGTCCTTCTGCTCAGCAGAGAAACTTTATCTGCAGTAGGATGTGCAGACATGTCACTTGTCTGCCTCCACGCACAACCTGTGACCTGCCCTGACCTAGCGTGACCTCCAGCTCCGTCATCTGCAGTGTTTTTGGGCCCTGACTGCTGCGCTCTGCACGCTGAAGGAGAAGCACAGGAGAGCAATATCTGTGTTATGCAGTAAGTCATCTGTCAAGACTGATAACAAAAGTGCCTGGGGGCTGGTGTGTGCCATAGGGGTTGTGGTGCTAGGATGGAGAATCCAGTGCACACTTTATTGACAAGAGGGAGTGGGCACAGACACATTATATAAAAATAGCAACAACAGAAGTAACAGTTCATGGGGCAGGGAAGGGTATGGCACACTTTATAATATGCAGCAAAAGGCATCGTCTTTAGGCCTGTTTCATATTTGCGTTAAAACAGATCCAGCAGGCTGTTCCGACCATATCTGTGAATACTGGGTGCTACCGTGCGCTGCCAAGGTTCGGTCCTGCCCCATTCATTATAATGGGGACCAGTGGAGATCTGGCCACAACCTGGCAAATATGCCAAGACGCGGCCGGACGAAAACTGCTTCGCGCAGCATTATTTGTCTGGGCGCCCCTTGGCATATCTGTTTTAACACAGATGTTAAACAAGCCTTAGGCAGGAATAGCACACTGTATAATACACAGCAGAAGGCATAGTCTCTGGGCAGGTATGGCACACTATATAGTACGCAGCAGCAGACAGTACATGGGAGGTACGGTACACTATATAATAAGCAGAAGAATGCACAGTTCATAGGTGGGGCAGGGGAGGGGCCAGGGCACAAGTAGTGGGAGGTACCAGAGATGGGTATGGGCATGGGGGCCCAATTCAGATTCTTGCTATGGGGCCAAGTGATTTCTACGTACGCCCCCGGCTGCAGGTGCCAACTCTGTGTCACGGTAGGTGAGGGAAGGGAAGCAAACCAAATACAACAAAAACAACAAAACACCAGGCTAGGCCCCAAAGCTAGGGAACAGGGAAAGGTCACCACCTGACAATCCCTGAACTTTTCCCTGACTGCTGACAACATGATCAAGACCTTAGGGTGGAAGTGCTCATGCGCTGGAACCTAAGCCTAGCTGAAACTGAAGCAAACCCTCAGCTAGGGAGCTGGAGATTAGACAACCGATTCCTAGCGCAAGGTGCAGCAACCAGCGTCTTCCTGAGGCCTAGCCAGAATACACAACAAAAGGGAAGGAGTAGGACTTAGCTTAAGACAGATGGGGAGCTGGAGATCCACCAAACACCAGCTGAGAACTTCAGAAGCAAATATAAACCGCAAGGGCTATAGTGAGAGGCGGGTATAATTAAATACTAAATAGCTAATGAGCAGAATCTGTGGAGAGGTGGGATCCTGCCCAAAACCATAACAAAGAGAAACAGAACAATCTGTCAGATAGACTCACGTGTAGCAAGTCTGTCAGATCTTCTCAGGCCTCTCACAGGGCAGGGCGTGACACTCTGCAGGGGACCAAGTGGGAGACAATGTGAAGGAACTGGATGCACTGTCAGCCATCCAATCTACTACCGCCTCTACTTGTTCTGGCCTCACCATTCGTACACAGCTTTTCAGGCCTTCAAAATGACGCTGAACATCCTGTCGCCTACGTGCACCTTAGGAAGGTGTTTCATTTGTGCGTGTAGCTAGCACAAATCAACCATGTCCTTTCCCTGCAACAGGAGCTCCACCAGCAGCACCACGACCAGGGCCACGTCCCTTATTTGATGCTCTCCTCATTCTTTGAGGTCACCCACCGAACTGACAGACAGATTAACTATATTAATTTCCCTGTCACGTATGCAGTGCAGGTGTATCTCACACCAAAAATGGGTATATGTCACCCATCGAACTAACAGACGGATTAACTATTATATTTTTGTGCCAGGGGTACAAAAATGGTGCATTGCACCCACAAAAAATCACTATAGGTCACTCACAGAATTAACAGACAGATTTATTATTATATTTCTGTGTCAAGGGTGCAAAGCTGGTGCATTGCACCCACAAAAAAATCATTATACTGTAGGTCACCCACAAAACAAATAGCCAGATTCCTAACATCCTCCCTCGCTTCAGCTGCCTGCTTCATGTCCCTGCACTACTCAGAGGTGAACACCGAACTCGAACCCAAACTTTTCCAGCAAAGTTCCAGTTCGGGTCCAGGAACCCGACCTCGCAAAGTTCGGTACAGACCCGAACCTTACAGTTTGGGTTCGGGCAACACTATTTATGACATTAAAAGTGGTTGTCCCACATAAGACATCGGAGTTCCCAAAATGGCGCTTAGTGTGGTTATTGCCATCTCAGCCATGAAAGGGTGATATGGAACCAACTACTTTAATAAAAAGAAAGAAGGCATATTGGCCAATAATTAAAGAGGGAAACAATTCTAGGATAATGATTCCCATTTTCAATCCAAAACATTATCAAAGAGCTAATGTGTCTATAGATACCACTAGTGCATACTCTAAAATCTAGACTGTTTTTTTTTTCAGTCACATGGCAGTGTTTTTTTGTTTTTTTCTAAAACCCCATTCACTTGAATGACCTAACATTTTATGTGGCTTCTTTCCGCAGAATCTGCAATGAAAATCTGCAACCGTTTTTGCAGATCTTTTTCATGGCACTTTCCCTCTGTTTAAGATATGATTCTACTTTTATGTAAAGAAAAAAGAAAAAATGCACTGTGCACATGGGCACTGTGTGAACGAGACCTACTAGACTGGAGGCTGGAAAGGTTACACAGCGTTGACTGACATGCTAATTACTGCCTCATGTTTTGCACTGCAGAATTAATACCGCTTCCAACGTCAGTGTATATATTGGACTAGCACAAGTTTCTGGTGCCAGAAGAAATGTCAGGATAAAGATGTCATCTGAAATTAACGTCTACGTTTTCAGTCAAGAAGACGTTGTGGCAAGTAAAATATGTTTCCAGTGGGGAAACACAACCATTAAGACTGTTATATAGCGTATATGAGAAACTGCAGTAGACTGTGATATGAAAGGCTATGTACACCTTCAGAGGCTTTTTTTGTTTATGATTGCATTTAACTCATCTCTAAATTACTAAGAGGTCACAAACACTAATTTAAGCCACATTCTTATCAATAAGATAGGAACTAAGCTATAATGAGTGTTTATAATGTCAGAGATAAGGAGCTATCAGCTCCCCAACTGACTGAAAAGAGAGAGAATCCACAGTCTGCTACTAGAGCATCTCAGCTCTGTACAGAAAAAAGGCTCCATATTTTTAATAAAGACCAATTGAAAAAAAATTATTTTTAGCTCAAAATGAGTACAATGCAATAATAAATAAATGCATTCCCCAAAGTTGTACATAGCCTTTAAAGCAGAACTCCAGCTAATCATGACATCGTTTGGGCCCTTAAAACAACTGTGAGATGACATAAGGCTGCATCATAGATCAGCCCATGATAAATCTGACATGTATTTTACAATCTAGTAAAAGGAAAAAAAAGACACAGCTCTCCGAAAGGTAATGACATCCAGACAGTATGGTCTGAAAACCCCACCTCTCGAGATGAAAGATGCTCACCTGAGAGGGTTGTAACACAACAACTGTCACGTATTATGGAGGTCCATCCCGGTTTGAGGATGCAGCTACCAGGAACCCACCACCCGAGGAGGACCCTTGGGGACGGATATTCAAGACAGGAGATAACTATCAGATTGGTGGGGGTCTTACCGCTATGGGGCCTCAGTTCTTGGGATCAGTGGGGGTCCCAGCAGTAGGACCCCCACTGATCTGAAAGTTATCCCCTATCCTGTGGATAGGGAATAACTTACCTACCGGCATACCCCTTTAAATGGTGTTACACTGTATCAATTAAAGACGGTTGTCTCGTTATCTTCATTGGAAAGCGTGGAGTATTGTTTGGGAAGTGCACCATCCTTGGTCTTCTTTTTCTTCAGTTTTTTATGTATTTTACAAGAGAATCTGTGGCAGAAACTGGAGGCTGACACTCATATTTCTTCCATACAATTGATGGTGATCCATAGATCCACACAAGAATTAGCCTCATTGTCATTCATGTGTAGCTTTCTTTTTTAAATCAGATCATTTTTTATTGAACATTTTACAGTGTAACTACACGTTTTATCATATTACGTACAAGGATGACATAGAGACATACTGTCCATATGGCTAATGACGAAAAGGACACCAAACTATGTGTAGTAATCAAATTTCAATCCAACCCCCCCACCCCTCCCATCCCACCCCACCCGAACCTGCAAAATTCAAAAGGCACATTGTTAAACATTTCTATTCAGACGTCGAAACGACAGCCATGGATCCCACAATTTTTCAAATTTCGCTGGGCATCCACGCTTCTGGTATACCATCCGTTCATAACTCAGCATCATGTCAACCGCACTTAAGAATTCGCCTAGCGTTGGCGGCGCTGTCTGTATCCAATGTAGGGCGATTAATTTCCTAGCAACATACAACACTCTACCTATAGCTATTTTATGCACCTGACCGGTGGCCAATTCAGAGACATATCCCAACACACACACTTTCGGGTCAGAGGGTATTCGTACTTTGTAAACGTCCTGTGTTGTCTGACGTACCAACTCCCAGTATCTCCCTAACCTCTCGCACGTCCACAACATATGCAACAAATCTGCAGACACCACAGAGCATCTTGGACATTCATCCGTGGGTCTAAACCCAATACGGAACAAAAAAAAACGGTGTTTTGTAGACTCTATGGACAATAAACAGCTGCGAGAGTTTACGCCCTTCACTCAAGGAAGAGAGAGGTATCGCCTCAAGTATGTCAGACCACTGGACATCAGTTAATTCGCCAACATCTTTTTCCCATTTACTTTTAGCCGCAAGCGGATGTGACATTAGAAACTTATCAAGCAACATCTTGTATATACAGGAAATCATACCTCTCCTTGCCCCCCTGGACAGAATCTGGTGCAATGCAGCATCTCTCCCCGCCACCATAGTTGTACCTTTAAATGTGGAGTTGTAAGCGTGTCTCACCTGAAGGTACTTATAAAAGTGAGTTCTAGGCAGTTCATACTTCTCCTGAAATCTGGCAAATGACATGAACTTCTTTTCCTCTAAAAGATGTCCCAACCTCAGAATACCCTTCCCTTTCCATGCCCCAAACTCAGACAGGGAGAGGAATTCCGGTAGCACGGGATTATCCCACAGTGGAGTGTATTCCGTATTGCCGAAAACCCCCCTCAGGAGCTTGACCTTATTCCACACGGACTGCATCAAATGTCCCAAATCACCCATCGGACCACTCCTTCCAGCCCCCTTAGTCTCAAGGATTAGCAGTAGGTCACTAGAGGACAAGCAATGCTTAAACAACTGACACGACATCTCACTCGACTCCAGTTCCAGCCACCCCTTAAAATGTTGGCACTGTGCCGCCAGGAAGTACACCCAGGGGTTTGGCACTGCAAGGCCCCCTTCCGTTTTAGGATATTGCAACGTTTCCAGCTTAATTCTCGGTTGCCCCTTCCGCCATATGAGCTCCCTGAAAGTAGCATTGATTGGAACAAATTTGGACTTTGACAGCCAGACCGGGGAATTATGTAGAACATAGAGTAGCTGGGGCATCAACACCATTTTAATGAGATTAGCTCTTCCCGCCACTGACAGATATAATTTACACCATGCCTTAGTTTTATTACGAAATTTAACAACCAGCGGGTCAAAATTAAGGCGCCCAAAGTCTCGGATTCTCAGGGATATATGGATACCCAAGTACTTAAAGGTCGCTACACATGGAATACTTCTGTCTCGCACTGTCTGTGATTGCACTTGCCCGTCAAGCAGCATAATCGCCGACTTACTCCAGTTAATAGTCAGACCCGACAGATCCCTGAAGCAATCAATGATTTTCATAGCCGCTTCCAACGATGGACCAGTATCCCCCAGAAAAAGCAAAGTGTCATCTGCATACATCGCCACTTTATTATTAACTGTCCCATATTGGAACCCCCGAATGTCCGTTGATTTCCGAATTGCTGCGACTAATGGCTCAATCGCAACTGCAAAAAGCAGAGGCGACAACGGGCACCCCTGTCTAGTACCCCGGCCCAGGCAGAACTTGGGGGACACCCCTCCATTCGCCCTGATACATGCTTTGTGTTTAGAGTATAGCACCCGGACCCAGGATATATACTCATCTCCAAATCCCATATACGCCATAACTCTCCACAAGAATCGCCACTCAATGCTGTCAAAGGCCTTGGCCGCATCTAAAGAAAGGATAGCTCTATCTCCAACATTATCAGCTGGAAGTTGAATACTGGCAAACACTCTTCTAATATTAATTGACGTTGACTTCTGAGGCATGAAGCCAGTCTGGTCAGAGTGTATGATAGACAAAATCACTTTAGACAGACGCATGGCCAAGACCTTTGCAAGCAACTTAACATCAGCGGAGAGCAACGATATCGGTCTATATGAGTCAGGGAGAGAGTGATCCTTGTCCGGCTTAGGAATGACTACTATTACCGCCTCCTGCATGGACGGAGGCAACTCCCCCCTCTCCTTGGAATAATTTAATACCTTCAGAAGTTCCGGGAGCAGCGCTTCCGAAAAGGACTTATATACTTCCGCCGGAAGCCCATCTAAACCTGGAGCCTTGTCGTTGGCCATAGCAGCTAATGCCGCCCTCAATTCTTCCAACTCAATCGGCTCCTCTAATCGCATACTGTCTTCCCTGGAAAGCTTAGGGAGATTTAATGTGGCTAAAAAGGTGTCAATATCCTCATCCGAGCATGTCACCCTAGAAGTATACAGAGAGGATCAAAAATTATTCAGTATATTCAAAATGTTATCCGTATCGCGCCTGAGGACGCCGCCAGCATCTAACAGGCCAGATATACATTGTGACCCTTGCTGCGCTTTTGCGATAACCGAGAGCATATGGCCTACACTCTCACCTTCAGTAAAAAATTGCTGCTTGTAAAACAGTCGTTTCCTCTCTGCTACCTCCAAAAGGTGACACCTCAACTCCTCCTGCCTAGCCTTTAAGGTATTGCTTGTTATGATAGAAGGATTTAACACAAAAGCTTCCTCCGCTATCTTCATATTATCCTGTTTCTGCCGATCAAGCTCTCTAGATTTAGATTTAATCCGACTGCCTGTTTTAATAAAGGATCCTCTGAGGAAGGCCTTCATTGCATCCCAGACGACTGACGGAGACGCAGTCCCTTCATTTATACAAAAATATTCCCTAAGGGATTGAAGCATATCAGACGGCTCACCCATCAGTTTTAACCAAAAGGCATTCAATCGCCAGTATCTAACCCCCGGCCCGGCTGTCACAGAAATGTCAAGGGCGATGCTAAATAAGGAGTGGTCAGATAGGGTCCTAGCAAGATATTCTGAGTTCTGTACAAACGGGAACATATGAGCATTTACCAGACCCAGATCTATACGCGACAGGGAGCCATAAGTCGAGGAGCAACACGAGTATTTCCTGTCCAGGGGGTGGGTCTCTCTCCATACATCCATCAGACCTAGTTCCCTCAGTATTCTTGCAAACAAGGTTTCACCCGTATTACTACCACTAGGTGTGATCTGGCATCTATCAAGCGAACTGTCAAGTACATTATTAAAATCTCCCACTATCAACATTGGAAGTTCAGAAAATTCTGCCATAAACTCCATAAGTTTCCTTAAAGGCACCGAGGAAAATGGTGGAGGTATATAGATTGTCGCTAGCACCATTCTTATCCCTTGAACCACACAATGCATTCCTATAAACCTTCCCTCTTCATCCACACATTCCCTGAGACATTCAAATATGATATTCTTATGGACTAGGATACTAACCCCCCTGGAATGCGAGGAGAAGACGGAATGCACAGAATAACCCAGCCACGGCTTTTGCATGACATGTATAGATTGTTTGGTCACATGCGTTTCTTGCAAGCATATTATTGCCGGCTGATATCTAGATAGGTACCGGAACAGACCGTGTCTCTTCGTAGCATCCGCCAGTCCCCTCACATTCCAGCTAAGTATTCTCGTAACAGGTCCCATGAGAATGCATACATATATAAAAGTACATTTGAGATCTACACCTTTCCACCTCCCAACCGCTGCGGGAAAAAACACTGTTAATCATCAGATTACAGACTCCCATCTCTTCCCTATTTTCCCCAACAGAATATACAAGGACTGTACGTTTCAGCATTTTAGAATTGCCAACAATAGCACCTTTGACAGTATTAACCCCCGCTAATCCCTTCCCCCCTCCCTCCCCCCACCCAACTATCCCTCCCCAGACAATAAACATATGCAGCATAATTAGATTCAGTAATGAACTCGGGGCCAACATTGTGAACCTGGCCCAACAGCGCCTGAAGCAGCACAGCATCCAGCACGATACCGTACACAGGCACATTAAGAAGGTGGGGAGCAACCTCGGGCGTATGCTCTACCCACAAAATGTCTCCAGCAACCGGCTAAAGACAAAAGAAAATGTCCACAACGGTGGGTGGACAGTCCCTGGGACTTCAAAACTTCAATCAGGAGCAGGAATGTCCAACAGTCTCAGGTGTCTGTTGATGGAATCCTAAGGCGACGCTCATTTTGATCCAGCCACTTGACCGCAGCATCCGAGTCCTCAAAGAACACCGCGGATCCAAACGCCACCACCCTGAGCCTGGCCGGGAACATCATGGAGTACTGTACTTGCAAATCTCTCAGCCTCCGTTTAATCTCCACAAAGCAAGCTCTCTTTTTCTGTACATCCGATGAATAGTCAGGGAACAGAGACACCTGAACTCCATTGATTTTTAAATCAGGATGAGACCTTGCAGCCCTCAGTATAGTGTCTCTGTCTCGATAGTGCAGGATTTTAGCCAGTATTGGACGTGGCGGACGTCCTGGCGGCAAAGGCCTGGTGGGGACCCTATGCGCTCGTTCAACAGCGTAAAGTGCAGAGAGTCCTCTATCACGGAATTTTTCCGCAAGCCAGTTCTCAATAAAATCAGTGGCCTCTGGGCCCTCAGACTTCTCAGGAATGCCCACTAGCATTATATTATTGCGTCGAGAGCGGTTTTCGAGGTCGTCGGTTTTAGCGTAGAGCGCTGCTATATCCTTTGACGCAGCCCGGCTCTCTCTCTGTAGGGTAACAGCCCCATCTTCCAGATCCGAGACCCTCCTCTCCACATCTGAGGTGCGTTCAGCCACCTTATGCAGGTCATGACGGATAATGGACATGTCCGCTTTTAGACTTCCAATATTAATATTCATATTCTGGAGGGTGGCGTTACAGCTAGCAATAGCCGCCATCACATCTTTCAAGGTGGGCTCAGGGGCATTGATTACTGGCAGACACTTTCCAGTGCTGCACAGGCTAGCACTCGCCCCCTCCTCATGCTGAACTGGGGACTGCTGATCATCTTTACAGGGGCCATCTTGCTCCCCTGAGCCTTCCTCCACTTGTGACAGGGTGCCCTCTCCTTCTCCCCATACATGGCTGGGGAACTGGTGTGACTTGTGAGCGAAGCGCTCCAGCCGCGCTGCCGCTCCCTGACTCACCGCCGCCCCCAGGTCAGGCCACTCTTCCTCCTCAGCGCCATCTTGGGATCGTGCCTCTCTGTCCTGCCGGCTCGGCGTTTTGCCTCTCTTTGCAGGCATGCTGATATTTCTCCTCACCGGACCGCTTCCTGGCTATGTCCCCCGCTCCTCTGGATGTGTTGAAGGTATATCGCCACCGTTGTGGGTATTTTAGACAGGATTCTTGCAGGAGCTAGTGCGGCGTGCGTCCCACTCCATGCGCCGCTAGGCTCCGCCCCCGTGATCCCTCATGTGTAGCTTTCAATGTGGTACCCACAGAAATAAAATGCACACTCTTTCCTATTGTAGATGTTTTTGTTTAGTTTTTTAAGATATGTGAATAGAGTTACTAAAACTTCATTCGTATGTACTGAATGCAGAATATTAGCAGATTTGATGGGGATTTAGGTCTACATTCCATTTAAAGGGTTTTTACCACTTTGTTTTCACCTAATTAGCTTTCAGACACTAGCGATCCGCTAGTGTCTGCTCTACCAAACAATCCTAATATAATAGTTTTTTGTGCAGCCGTTTCGCTAAAAAACAAACTTATATGGATATGCTAATGAGCCTCTAGGTGCTATGCGGGCGTCTTTTCAGCACCTAGAGGCTCCGTCTACCTTCACAAAATGCCGCCCAGCGCGTCCCTCCAGCCCGCCCATCTCCGATGGAATCCGATCCTCCCTCTGATCCAGCGGACGAAATCTCGCGCCTGCGCCGTGCGCGTCTGTATTCGGCGCAGGCGCAGTGAATGTCTGACCGCTCCCTGCTAATATAACTCACTAAATAATTACCTAATCCGAAGATCCAGCGACGATCGTCCACAATGCTTCCTCCTCTGCTTGCTGCCGGGCGTCGCCTGTCCCTCGGAGCACTATGACGTCATCGGCGCAGGCGCAGTGGAGATGTCTGAGCAGGGAGCGGTCAGACATTCACTGCGCCTACGCCGAATACAGACGCGCACGGCGCAGGCGCGAGATTTCATCCGCTGGATCAGAGGGAGGATCGGATTCCATCGGAGATAGGCGGGCTGGAGGGACGCGCTGGGCGGCATTTTGTGAAGGTAGACGGAGCCTCTAGGTGCTGAAAAGACACCCGCATAGCACTTAGAGGCTCATTAGCATATCCATATAAGTTAGTTTTTTTGCGAAACGGCTGCACAAAAAACTATTATATTAGGATTGTTTGGTAGAGCAGACACTAGCGGATCGCTAGTGTCTGAAAGCTAATTAGGTGAAAACGAAGTGGTAGAAACCCTTTAAATCTGTGACATAGCCTAATAATACCAATTCTTGTTTTGAGTGCAGTACCCATAAACCCAGGGGTGCACCTAGCCTTTCTACGGCCTGAGGCAACAATTTAAACAGCACCCCCCATGCCAAATTCTCAACTTAATCTCTTCCCTCCTCACATTATATAGAGCACTACAGAACATACAGGGTATTACAGCGCCCCCTTACCTCTTACCTTCTAGTGATGACTCCTCAGATGCAGATATTCTCTTTCCTCATCTTCTCCTTTCAGACCAGACCACCATGATGATTTTTTTCAGCCGTGTCTCATCTCTGCAGAGATTGACAGACATGTTAGTTTCCTATTTTTCCATCATCCTTCCCACCTTCTGAACACCCCATCCTGTCACCCCCAGTACTGTGCCCGGTGTTCTCCCCAATACTATACTGCAGAAAAAGAAACAGCATATAAATTCCCATTATAATGTGTGCCAGTACAAAAAAAATGGCTCCATAATGTGTGCCAGTACAAAAAATACCTTCTCTTTGCTCCCAGTAGAACCAATGGCCCCATACTGCCCCCATAACATGTGCCAATGCCCATACTGTGTGCCAGTACAAAAATACCCACTCTTAGTGCCCCCAGTAGAGATAATGTCCCCATTGTGCCCCTACACTGTGTGTCAGTATAAAATACTCCTATATAGTGCCTCCAGTAGATGCCCCCATAGTGCCCCCCCATATTCTGTGCTAGAATAAAATTCCTTTATATAGTGCCCCCAGTATATGCCCCCATAGTGCCCCCCACAATATATGACAGAATAAAATTCCCCTATGTAATGCCCCCATAATCTGTGGCAGAATAAAAATCCCCCTATATAGTGCCCTCCATAATTTGTGCCAGAATAAAATTCTCCTATATAGTGCCCCCCATAATCTGTGCCAGAATAAAATTCTCCTATATAGTGCCCCCATAGTCTGTGTCAGAATAAAAATTCCCCTATATACTGTAGTTCCCCCATAATCTGTGCCAGAATAAAATTATCCTATATAGTGCCCCCCATAATCTGTGCCAGATTAAAAATTCCTCTATATAGTGCCCTCCATAGTCTGCCAGAATAAAAATTCCCCTATATAGTGCCCCCATGTGCAAGAATAAAGTTTGTGTGTATTGTCCCCCCAGTAGATGCCCCCATAGTCTGTACCAGAATAAACTTTACTTATATTGTCTCCCCAGTAGATGCCCCCATAATGCTCCTTTCCCCCTTCCTCAAGTTGACCAAACTGCAAGGTGCCAAATAAAAAAAATAAACACACATACTTACCTCCATGGTACTTTCAGCGATGCGATGCAGGCCTCTTCCGGCCTGTGTCCCGCGCAGTCTGCTGCCCAGCTCAGGCAGCGCGATGATAATAACGTCATTGCGCCGCCTGCGCCAGCCTCTGATAGGCTACAGGCACGAGGCCTGAAGCCTATCAGAAGGAGCAGGTCAGGGAGACGATGCTCCCGTGCCCTGCTGCAGCCTTCAGCTGTATCGCTGTCCTGAGGACAGTGATACAGCAGAATATAGAGAGATGAGCGCTTCTACAATGGAAGTGCTCATCTCCCGCTGCCTCTGCCGCCGCCCCCACTTAGATCCAGGGCCGCGCTTGCCTGCGGCGATCGCCTCACCTCGCCTAATTTGCGGTCCCGCCCTGCATGAACCCCCTCAAGTCCTGAGTATGTGCTGCTTGCACACGTGCTCCTTCACTAACTTGTGCACTTACCAGTAAAGCATTGCTCTAGAGGTCTATATGGTGACAGAGTAATAACATCCCTGATTTTTCTAGCTTTTCACACCAGGTGTCCTAGATGATGCAAAGCATTATATTCAGTATAATATCCCACAGAAGAGAGGATAGGGAGGTGACAGCAGGAAGAATGTATTTTTAGGAAGGCTGGGCAACTCTGTGATAAAATAATGCTTCTATAGCTGCTAATACCTGTCTTTTGTCAGTATGTTGAATGATAGCACCAAGAGGCTGGCCAGAGACCTTGGAGCACTGTCTTTGTAATGCCCCTATGTTCTGTACATTCCCACCTACCGATTGTGGCAGCAGAGGGGAGATACAAAAGTAGATCTATTTGCAATATTATATTATCCTTCTCTTTGTTTATTACAGGGAGTGCAGAATTATTAGGCAAATGAGTATTTTGACCACATCATCCTCTTTATGCATGTTGTCTTACTCCAAGCTGTATAGGCTTGAAAGCCTACTACCAATTAAGCATATTAGGTGATGTGCATCTCTGTAATGAGAAGGGGTGTGGTCTAATGACATCAACACCCTATATCAGGTGGGCATAATTATTAGGCAACTTCCTTTCCTTTGGCAAAATGGGTCAAAAGAAGGACTTGACAGGCTCAGAAAAGTCAAAAATAGTGAGATATCTTGCAGAGGGATGCAGCACTCTTAAAATTGCAAAGCTTCTGAAGCGTGATCATTGAACAATCAAGTGTTTCATTCAAAATAGTCAACAGGGTCGCAAGAAGCGTGTGGAAAAACCAAGGCGCAAAATAACTGCCCATGAACTGAGAAAAGTCAAGCGTGCAGCTGCCAAGATGCCACTTGCCACCAGTTTGGCCATATTTCAGAGCTGCAACATCACTGGAGTGCCCAAAAGCACAAGGTGTGCAATACTCAGAGACATGGCCAAGGTAAGAAAGGCTGAAAGACGACCACCACTGAACAAGACACACAAGCTGAAACGTCAAGACTGGGCCAAGAAATATCTCAAGACTGATTTTTCTAAGGTTTTATGGACTGATGAAATGAGAGTGAGTCTTTCTTTTTTTTTAAATATAATCTTTATTAACTTTTATCAATTTTCATTCCAAAAGCAAGTTACAGAATCATGAAGAATTGACAAATTTTGACATAAAGATACAATATATTTGTCTCATGTTGAAAAATTCTTTACATGAATCAAGCTAACCCCTAGCTTAACACAATATTTATTGACCCCGCAGTCAAAATTCTGACCTTTAGAGCCAGTCGGCTAGCTCCCAACTGAAGATGATTTTAGCCGCTAGGATGATGATATGAACGATTGGTCGTATTTGCCTATTCTCTGGAGATGCATGAAACAAAATACACTCAGGAGTACCGGGGATAGCGACACCAAGATGTCTTTTAATTTGCTGTCTCACTAGAATCCAGAAATTAGTCGAGGTTGGGCATGACCAAATCCCGTGTAGCATATTTGACCCCTGTAGGAGACATTTAGGGCAGCACGTCAATCTATCTTGTCTTTGCGATAGAGGAGAGAAGCGAAAACCGTAGATTGCCTTGTGAATTAGGCGAAACTGCGTTTCCCTCCAACCCTCATTAATAACTATCTTTCTAATCTTCTCCCAACCTGTCAGTATTATCTTTTGTATGTCACCCTCCGGGAAGTCCCCCTTCCAGGATGAAAAGAGAGTCTCCGCAATGGGTTTATGTCTGGTTTCACTGATTCCCTGGTACAACTCAGATAGTGAATTTTTATTTCTTCCCTGTCCTAATAAACTATCAAAACCGCTCGCAGAGAACAATGGTCTAGGATCGTGAATCCTAGTGTATAAAAAGCTTTTAACTTGAAGAAAAGCAAAAACATGTTGCGGATGCCCTAATAGAAACTTCTCTTTTAATTCTGAATAAGTATAAAACCGCTGGTCTTGTGGATGCCACAGATCAGATGCTTTTATGATGCCTGCTGCTTTCCAGGCTTAAGCTGTATACCCGCAGGAAATTCTGGATGACCCCACAAAGGCATATATTTAGATAGGGAGAAGGGCAATTTGAAGATTTTACGGATTTCTTTCCAAGTTGCAATGGTATCTTTTATTATTAGGCTTGCTCTTATCAGAGGGGGTTGGGCCGAGTATTTTGTATGTAAAAGGGCCTTCAAACACCAAGGTTTCACAAGTTGGGATTCCAGTAATCTATTAGTGTAAAAATTGGTGTCAAACAACCAGTCAATGCAATTACGCATGAGACTCGCCAAGTTATACAACCGCAAATTAGGAAACGCCATACCTCCCTTAATCTTGGGCAACTGCAATTTTGATAATGCTATTCTGGGTCTCTTCCCTGCCCACAAAAAGCTATTAAAAGCTCTTTCCAATAACTTGACGTCTTTATGTTTAAGAAGGATTGGAACTGTCTGCATGGGATAAAGAAGTTTTGGGATGGCAATCATTTTTAATAGTTGGCACCTCCCCCCCAGGGACAGGGGGAGATTCATCCATCTCTCTATGTCTGAGAGAATCTTTTTAAAGAGTGGAGGGTAGTTTAGGTGGTATAAGGATTCTGGCTGTTTACCGATATGGATTCCTAAGTATTTAATGGACATTGGGGCTATCTGGATGGGCACATCCAGTTGCTGGGGATTTCTCTTGTAGCGCTTGTTTCCTAAAAAGAGGATTTCAGACTTAGTGGCATTCACTTTATAACCTGATACCGAACCAAAATCTTCCAATAACTCAAATACCCTGACTAAGTCCCTTTCCGGGTTTTCCAGGAAGACCAATAGATCGTCGGCGAAAAGTGAATGTTTAATGGATGTCTCACCTATCTTAATACCTTCTATATCTTGGCAAGAACTGATTCTACGCGACAGGGGTTCAATAGCAAGATTAAACAGTAAAGGAGAGAGCGGACAGCCCTGCCTAGTCCCTTTATGTAACTTAAACGGTGGAGATAGAAAGCCCGGCGTGCATATTCTAGCTTGTGGGAGAGTGAGTCTTGATGGGCCAGATGGATGGGCCCGTGACTGGATTGGTAAAGGGCAGAGAGCTCCAGTCCGACTCAGACGCCAGCAAGGTGGAGGTGGAGTACTGGTTTGGGCTGGTATCATCAAAGATGAGCTTGTGGGGCCTTTTCGGGTTGAGGATGGAGTCAAGCTCAACTCCCAGTCCTACTGCCAGTTTCTGGAAGACACCTTCTTCAAGCAGTGGTACAGGAAGAAGTCTGCATCCTTCAAGAAAATCATGATTTTCATGCAGGACAATGCTCCATCACACGCGTCCAAGTACTCCACAGCGTGGCTGGCAAGAAAGGGTATAAAAGAAGAAAATCTAATGACATGGCCTCCTTGTTCACCTGATCTAAACCCCATTGAGAACCTGTGGTCCATCATCAAATGTGAGATTTACAAGGAGGGAAAACAGTACACCTCTCTGAACAGTGTCTGGGAGGCTGTGGTTGCTGCTGCACGCAATGTTGATGGTGAACAGATCAAAACACTGACAGAATCCATGGATGGCAGGCTTTTGAGTGTCCTTGCAAAGAAAGGTGGCTATATTGGTCACTGATTTGTTTTTGTTTTGTTTTTGAATGTCAGAAATGTATATTTGTGAATGTTGAGATGTTATATTGGTTTCACTGGTAAAAATAAATAATTGAAATGGGTATATATTTGTTTTTTGTTAAGTTGCCTAATAATTATGCACAGTAATAGTCACCTGCACACACAGATATCCCCCTAAAATAGCTAAAACTAAAAACAAACTAAAAACTACTTCCAAAAATATTCAGCTTTGATATTAATGAGTTTTTGGGGTTCATTGAGAACATGGTTGTTGTTCAATAATAAAATTAATCCTCAAAAATACAACTTGCCTAATAATTCTGCACTCCCTGTATGTTGCTCAATACTGACCCATGTGGTAACCCACTGGTGACTGTGATCTAATCTGAGGCTTCTACGACTGAGCCAAATGTATTCTTCTGTAGTTGGTACATTTTATGTACCAACCTTTTATATGATAGAGTATCGATTGTCCAGATACATAACATCCACATCTTTACCCTGGTCCATTCTGGAACTTACCTCCTCATAGAAACTGATCAGATTAGCTTGATAGGACCTATCCCTTATACCCCCATGCTAAACTGTTTTAGAAGGTTATTTTCATTGAGATATTCCAGGAGACCATCCCTAAGAAAGCCTTCAAATATTTTACCCATAGCAGAGGTTACATTTAAAGTCCTAAAGTTTTGGGCTTAGTTTTTTAACCTTTTTAAAAAAATATTAGTGCCAAATATGCTATTCGCCGTACTGCTGAACAGACCCTGTTATTATAGAATAGTTAAATATTAGAATTAAGGATCTTTCTATAATGGCACTTAATTACTTGAGAACTTGGGAATGAATGCAATGTGGATCTGATGATTTGTCTATTTTAGTACAGTAGAGAAGGTAATTAACAGTTTAGCCTTTACAACTAGATTATTTCAGAGAGGGCAACACTATTAGTTTTTATTATTATTATTATTATTATTATTATTATTATTCATGTCATTGAAAAATATTTTTGAATTATTTTTACTTTCTTCTGTAATAATCTGTTTCAATATGTTCTGCCTTTCCCACAATTTAAAGGGGCACATCTGTCAGAAAAGTAAATTTTTTTTTACTTATTATTCATAAAACAAATTTTTGGCAGTTTTTTTATCCTCTCAGCAGTACTACAATGCATTTGGAAAGCCTTCAGAACCTTTTGCTTTTTCACATTTTGTTATTTTGCTGCATTGCGCTAAAATAAAAAAATTCAAGTCTTCCCCCTTTGATCTTCCATCGATACTCTATAATAAGAAAGTGAAAACAACATTTTAGAAAATTTCGCAAATGTATTAAAAGGGAAAAACTAAAATTTCCTATGGACATAAGTATGCAGAACTTTTGCTATGACACTTGAAATTTAGCTCTAGAGGCCTCTTATTTCTCTTGATCATCTTTGAATATGTTTCTTCACCTTGCTTGACGTCCATCTGTGGTAAATTCAGTTGACTAGACATGGAAAGTCAAACCCATGCCTATATAAGATCTCACAGCTGACAATGCATATCAGAGCAAAAACCAAGGAATGAGGAGGAAAGAACTGCCTGTAGAGCCCAGAGACAGGATTGTGTGTAGGTATAGATCTGGAGAAAGGTACAACAAAATTTCTGGTGCACTGACGGCTCCCAAGAGCACAGTGGCCTCCATAATCCTTAAATATATCCATGAGGATCTGCAGAGAAGAATGTCAGAAAATTGCGGTGTACAAACCTTGTGGCACCATACCAAAGAAGACTGGAGACCATAATCGCTGCCAAAGGTGCTTCACCTAAGACCTGAGTATTTCCTTTTCAATAAGTTATCAAAGAGTTCTAACATTCTGTTTTTAGGTTGTCATTATTGGGTACTGAATGCAGAATGATGGGAAATACTTTTCTTTTTATTTTACCCCAAAAGGCAAACAACAAAATATAAAAAAAAAGTGAAAAGGTCAGAAGACTTTTTTGAATGCATTGTATGTAGCAGTCAGCACGGAGAGGTAAAACTCCTATATAGATAAGGATCCTACTGTTTTCTGCTGCTGCAAGGTAAAGCTGTTATCTGCTAGTATAATAGTAGAATTGGGATAACAGTGACAAATCTATTGCTCTCAGGCTTAGATAAAGATGCCCACAGAAGAACATTACACTTATTGGTGTAATGTATGATGCTCTAATTGAGTTACTTATTTCCCTTCCCTCGCTGGTCAGAGTGAATGGTTTGTCTGAGAAAGTTTAGTGAGGCTGTTTGCTGTGTTTAAAGTCCAAAGGAGGAAGTTAAGATCTAGAGCAGGAATAATACATGGAGTGACTGCAAAAATTATATGCAGAAAACCATCCACTCATATTGGTAAAAAGTAATATGTGATAGCCCTTTTTGCTGGTAGTGTCCCTTTAAAGGAGTTGTTCCATGAAAAGTATTTTTTCTAATCAGCACTTGCATCTAAATACTTTTATAATTGCATAGAACTAAAAAGTTTATCTAGTCACAGTTATTTAATAAAATGCATCTGTATAGCACCACCTGCTCTTTGTTATTTTCCTTATTTCCCTGTCCATCTCAGTACAATTGCTGAGGTGGTCGCACATGCTCAGTTTCATCTTTCAACCGCCACCAGCCCTTAGAAGCTGTGACAGGGATAGAGCTGCAGAAGAAAGGACATGCCGTCCAACAAAATGAAATGAAATTGAAATAAATCTAACAGAGCATTTGGAGCAATGAATGTAAGGTACAGGGCTGCTTAAATTATTTATGGGATAACTCCTTTAACTTTTTCTCTGTAGTTTGTTAGTGTCTCCTCATTGCCTTCTGTTTTTTAAGCACTTTCTTTTTATCATGTATTTCTATATTACACTTTTACTTAATTCTCAGTATAGGTGTAGCAAAGGCAAAGTATAGTTTAGAAGAAAAGGAACAAAAGAAAGTTGAAAAATTTGATCCAATGAATTCATATAAACCCTTATTCTAAACTACTACCACTAATATTAATAATTCAGGATGATATCTCAGGCTTTTAGTAACTGAACCCCTGCTTTGCTCTGTCCACGGTCTTAGAACAGGCTGCTTTTATGTTAATTTAGGTTTCTTGAGAGTAACAACTACCAAACAGCAAGAGGCTGCAATATGAGCTGGCTCCAGGCATGGTGTCACTCCAGAGTTCAGACACAGGAGTCTGGAAGATTCCTGTCATTTTATCTATCCCCCTTTTTTTGGCACGCCCCCCCCCCCCCCCCCCCAATCCCTCATCAATCCTCGGTTTATAAAGGAGAAGTTAAGGTGAATTGCTCCATACCGAGCAGCTTGGAATAGTCTCTTGTAGCTGGAGACTCATAGCTTCACTGTGATACTTGTCTCTCAGGCTAAACTTTTATTGGAAACTTACTTTTACCTCTCTTAACACAGCAATATAGGACATAGTGCTGCATAATGGGGCTTCTTACCCTTCCTGTTTTTATTTCAGTTATGCTTTGTGTGGCGCAAGGAAGTCCCCAACTTCGAAGAGCGAATGATCGTCAAGGACAGTGCACCTACACATTCACAGTTCCAAGTCCTAGGGAAGGAACCTGCACAGAACCTGGAGAAGCAATGACAGCTATTTGGGAACTACAACGTGAAAACTCTGCTGTCAAACAAGATGCTGATGCTTTGAAAATTAGGCTGAGCTTATTGGAGAAGGTGATCAACAGGTTATTGGGAGGTGAAGGAATCGGACAATCAACTTCTGCACCCCACTCTTTCACAGATGCTCAGATAGAACTGCAGAGGCTGAAGTTGGAAAAGGATGAGTGGGAAAGTCAAAGGGGTAGTTTGGAGATGGCTTATTCAGACCTCCTGAAGGAGAAGTCTTCTTTGGAAGAAGAAAAACAGAGGCTAACTGAGAGGCTAGAAAAGGTGCAACAAAGGCAATGTCCTCAAGTTGTCGAGACATCTCGGAATAGAGATCAGCCAGTACCTTCAAAACAAGGTGAGCCTTAATGTCACCCAGAAATAACTATAACTGCATGTTTTTGGTCTAATATGACATTGTTGAGAGCTCATTTTGATGAAAGTCTACCAAATTAAGCTGCAGGACTGTTAGGGATAAGCTGCAGGACTAGTGTAAATCCTAGAGAGTGCCAACATCTAAGAAGGATGTAGTTCCAGACTGAACCCAACGCTTTCAAGTATGCAAACCAAAAAAAACATATTTCCTTATATTGCAAGAGGGGGCTATTCATATAACTTTCATTATGTAATGACATCAAAAAACACCACTCTTGGCCATAGGCTGTCCTTGGTAGTGCAGCTTGTGGTTTCTGAATAAAAAAAACACCTAAAAACTGATAATGCTTATAATGAATTGGTAATTTGACTATTGCTTAATTCTAGAATATAGGGACATATGAATGCATCATGTAGATTGAAAGCCCTCATAGGCAGGGCCCTCTCTCCTTCTGTACCAGTTTGTAACTCGTCTTGTTTATGCTTAGTGCAATTGACTGTATTATGTATGTATACCGCTTCTCATATATACAGCGCTATGGAATGAAAAAAAAAAAAAAAATATGTTAAAAGGGATTGTCTATGTTAAAAGGGATTGGCTTTTTTTTTATAAGCTTTTAAATTCTGTCCCCCTCTCCGCCAGACCTAGGAGTCAAGCATATTTACCTGCTCTGCGCTGCATGGTTCTGGCTCCTTTGGTCCATTGCTTTCTTTGCCTCGCTCTGGTCCCTGCACGTAAACTTCTGGAAAGCAAGGAGATCACATGATGTGTCCCCCAGGATGTGCCACTTGGGAGGCATGCCACCTCTGCTGCCAGGCAGTGGGGCATATAGCCCATGTCTGTGCTAGAAGTTTACATGCGGGGACCAGAGTGTGGCGAAGAGAGCGGTAGACCAATGGAGCCAGAAACAAGCTTTGGAGAGCAGGTAAATAATGCCTAACTCCACAGGTCCCATGGGTAGGGGGGCAGAATTTAAAAACTTATAGAAAGCCAGACAACCCCTTTAAACATATACATTTATATTTCCCTGTATTTTAGAATTAGACAATAGCCGAATTCAAAATTAGCAATCAGCGGTACGCATTGCCAGGATTAAGAGGTTTGTGCCGGATTGGAATTTTTTTTAGCTTTTCATTCAGAAACCACGCCAATCTGTATGTGTGCTGTGTCTGCTATTGCAGCCTGGCTTCATTCACTTGAATGGGCTGCAATACCAGACACAGCCTATGGCCAAGAGTGGTGCTGTTTCTACACCAATGGACTTGGAACCATGCAGCGGTTAGCAGGTAAGTATGCTTGTCTCTGAAGGTCCGGAGGGGGGGTGGGTGGATAATATAAAAGCGTATAAAAAGCTGGACAACCCCTTTCATCCTCTACAGCCAATTGACCTCAATCTGATAGGCTTTTTTCTGTTATATTTGACCATTGTACAGGTGTATTTTCACTCACATACGGAGTTAGGACTGGAGAAAATGTTTGCACTAAATGCTTGCAGTTTGACATGTCATCAAATACACCTGGGAGAGAAGAGTCATCAAGTTATGGGGTGAAAAGATCAGCTGTTAAAATCTGATCTGTAAACCAGGAACTCATACCTCTTCAGTGTTTGAGCCTTTTATCACATCACTCCATTAAAAGGGGTTTTCCGGATTCAGTGATGAACCCGGACATATCCCCTCCTTCCCCACTCAGCCCCTCTGCTCTGCTCTGATGCTCTCCCTTGCCCTACACTGTATAGCCCAGGGCAAGAGCTTATTTGTTTACAAACTTACACTGCTAGGCGGAGGCTGGCTTCCGCCTAGCAGTGAGCCCGGTGACGTCACTGGCACTAATGGGCAGACTTTAGCACTGCTCTAGGATCTGCTGAAAAAGCATGAGATGCTCATCTCAGACGGGCTGCCTGGGTGAAGAAGGCAATATGTCAGGATTCAGCTCTGAATCCAGACCACCCCCTTAAGCTCAATCCTATATTTTGTCCTAAGTTTATTTGTCCTTATTTCTCTATGCTGTGCCTGTTTTATCTGATGCAGATTTGTTACAACCCTAATTCCTAACTTTGTATTAGTAACCCATGTGGGGTATGTGCTGTTTTCATGCTGAAGTACCTACTGTGTGAACACGTTTGTAAACCCTAAAGCTGGCAATACACATTAGATACAAGCTGGTTGATGGTTGAATAGCACTGGAACAAACAATCATCGGGTTAACAGTCTTTTTGCTGACACGGCCATACACATTTAAGTCCATATTGGATGTTAAATATTCAATAAAACTGTGTGGCAGATGAATGATTTCTCTGGGAACGTTCCTTCTTTGAGTGAAAGATCTTTTTTTGGATGAAAATTTCATAAATTTCACCCGACTAACAATAATGTAGGTTGAAATCTTCCATTTCAATCAACTTTAGACTAACATGTATGGCCACTTTAAAGGGATTTCGCAAGACTGGGGCGGATTCTCTTGCGTCATGTGTGCATTTGTCATGACGTAAGGGAAGCCGGTTACTGCCGCAGACAGTGATTGGCTGTGATGAGGTCAAACAGGATGTTGACATTGAGGAAGCCTAGTGGAGCATCGCAGCCCTAGAGGAGCTAGGAGAGCCATCCCCGGAAAAGCAGGTAAGTAATCTTCTCTTTACAGGTCGGGCAATATGAAGGGGTTTGCTGAAACACTCTTTCACAACCCCTTTAAGGGGTTGTCCAGCCTATCCTGTGACGGCCTATCCTCAGGATCAGAATAAGCTGTTCGGGTGTAGTTCTATTGCCATAGGTTGGTGCTGTAACTACACTTGTAGAGGAGGGAGCTTGTTACTTGTTACTACAGCACTGTTCCCATTAAAGTCAATGGGGGCAGCACTGTACTAACACATTCTCTCCAATACACATTTAATGGTGCTATGTAGTTCTGACTCCAACGAACAGCTGATTGGTGGGGGTGCGGGGTATCGGACCACTTGGTAAAGGCTGGATAACCCTTTTAACACTCATCTAATGTAAGTAACCCCACATATCAATTATAAAACATGGCTACACAACCATATACAAATCAGAAGGTAGAAAATGTATGAAGATACTACCATTAACATTCCGGCCTTACACTGCAATAATGCCGGTGCACATGCATAGTTTTCTTTATACTACATAGAGCTTAGTGTGTAACCATTGTTACTAGATGTCCAATATATTACTGGGTCTATGATCAACACAGATAGGACAAGACACATCCATATTGAATCAATCTGCTGTTCATATCGCACAAAGTAGCTTGGAATGATGTGTGAGGACTTCAACAGAATCAAATATAATGATCAAAATACATTTACTTAATGCTTATTTTATTAGATTTTTTATTTTCTGATCATCCATAACAGTTCCAAACACACATAGAAGGGTAGACTGAAGGAGACGGGGACATGACGTTCTACAGCTTTTGAGTCCTAGGCTGACTGACCTGTTTATTTATATGACCCAACTGATTTACCCCTGGCGGTTACGTCAAAAAGATCATGACCTGCTCATCATCAACAAATTCATTGGGTTGCAAGCACTAGTAACATGATACAGGACATGCCTCAAGAGAAGCCCATATCTTGTGTCAGCATGGAATTTATAGTCTCTGATTATGACTGTACAAGTCCTCAGCCCAGCAGAGAGTCAGAAGTCCATTTAACCCTACTAATAGAATTTGAATGTCATTCACACAGTCATCTGACCCCAACCTAATTTCTCTCGTTTATGCCAAACTTTCTATTAAGAATTTGAGCAACACTGAATATTAATAAGAAAATATCTTTATCATCCTTTTCTCTCCTTCTGTATATACACTTTTTCTTCATATTTTTTTCTTTTGTCCTTGATAATATTTTTTTAATCAATTTTCTAAAAAAAAGTAAAGTTTTAATTTACCAGTGTGATAAATGGGATTAATCTTGCCACTTTGGCATTAGTGTTCATCAGTGGCGTACATAGAGAATTAAGGGCCCCATAGCAAGGATCAAATCAGGTCCCCCACACAGGACAGAAGGGTTTCTGCCCAAACCCCTTTCAATGACCCTTGGGCCATTTTTCCACGGCCTAATTTTCTAAAAGTTGTTCCTTTAGAGGTCCAAGTTTTCACCTCCAGTAGAAGAGGAGATAATCCCAACTAAGACTGGGGCACAGTCCCTCTTGCCCCGGGCCCCATAGCAGTCGCATGGTCTGCCGCTATGGTAGTTACACCCTTGGTGTTTATGTAATCCTTTGGCGGTGAACCACCAGGTATCTGCAGCTTGTAATAATAACACGCGAGTAGTTGTGATCAATGTTGGTCCAGGTGCTGAGACCTCCACTGATAGCTAAAATGAGGGCACAGAAGTGCTTGAGTTGTTTTTTACTTCCATAACTTTAATATTTTTTTAATTCACATAGACGTATTAAGGGTCTCGTTTTTTGCGGCACAAGTTGTACTTTCTAATGGCACAATTTGATATTGCATACAATGTATGGGAAGCTTGAAAGAAAACATTGTTGAATTGGAACAAAAATGTAATTTCACCACCGTTTTATGGATTTAGATTTTTACAGTGTTCCTTATGCGTTATGACAAGGGATGAGCAAACTTTTTAAAGTTCAGGTATATGCTGAATTGCGTTATGGATTCCGTTACCACGGACCATAACGCAATTCCATGATGGAATACATAACGGAATGCCTTTAGAAGTCTATGGCCAGCATAACGGAATCCATAACGCAAATCAGCCTTGAAGTTCGCTCATCCCTAGTTATGACGTCAACTTCATTCTGCGGGTCAGGACAATTACAGATACACTAAATTTATACAGTTTTTCTTTTAATACTTTAAAATCATCACCATATTTTGACCTCCATAACTTTTTTTTTATATGTGCCGTGGTCGTAATTGAGGGATTTAAAGTCTGCGTTTGCCATTATCACTGATCACGCACTATGGCACTGGTTGTCTACTGCGTAGAACAGCAGGGATCCTGTGGCTGCAGCTCCCGCTCAACTCCTGATTGGGCACCATCTTTAAAGAGCATCTGGCATATGTGTACTGTGTGCCCAATGTCACTAATGGGTTAATACTATGACAACCCTGATGCCAAAAGTGTACAGCAGTTTCTAGAGTAGCTAACAGCATGGAAACCAAATGCAGGAGGCCCAAGAACAACATACTGTATGTCTCCCAGTCCACTGGTTAGGGAACACTGCCTTAAGGTGCTCATATGTATAAAAGTCGGGAAAATCTGACTATTTCAGCAGAACCAATAGTCTTTTATGGGGGTGTGCACACACTATCCCCTTATAGATGATATTGGAGGAAAGACAGATCAGGCATCTTGAGTTTTGACGTGAGATAAGCCACTACCAGAGGCACCTGGCTGTTCATTTCCGTCTCCCCATTGCAAACACTTGTATGTTTGGCCAGGCCGAGCACGAGTTTGGGATAGTCGGGGAAAAAAAAAACTGTTATCAACCCTAATTTCTAACTTTGTATTAGTAACCCATGTGGGGTATGTGCTGTTTTCATGCTGAAGTACCTACTGGGTGAACACGTTTGTAAACCCTAAAGCTGGCAAGTAACCCATGTGGGAGAATTTATGCCGTAATGAAAAGTAGACATTGAATGTGTTCTTTTGCCGAGCCTGAGATCTAAGGGTCCATATGCAGGGCTGCTTCCACTCAACTCCTGATTGGGCACCATCTTTAAAGAGCATCTGGCATATGTGTACTGCGTGCCCAATGTCACTAATGGGTTAATCCTACTACCAGAGGCACCTGGCTGTTCACTTCCGTCTCCCCATTGCGAACACTTGCATGTTTGGCCAGGCCGAGCACGGGTTTGGGAGAGTCGGGAAAAAAAATAACTGTTGGGCAAATGAGCGCTTCGTCAACAGCTACTGAAGGTGTGTTGGTGGCTTTGGGGTTATTTGCAGCCTGTCACTAAATAAACAATATTACTATGTTATTCTGTCAATGCTCTAATTGTTTGAAAATCTTTCATTTTTCAGAACCCTCTGCAACAGGAAGTCGTGGAGTGGCAGCCAGAACATCCTCAGTACAAAGCAGGGGTGGACCATCTGAATGTAAGCTCCTCACCATCATAAGAATAAACAGAATCAGAATGACAACGTTTGCCATCAGTAACACATTTTTAGTTGAGAGGAGAACATGCCAATGTCATAGTTTACATAGTTTATGCCTTCAACCATACAAATTCAGTGAAAACTGGTAAATTTATTGCAAGCCCAATCGCAGGTTTAACATTTCAAAATATTAATGGATTAAAAGATAAGATGTAAATTCAATAATATTTTTTATTTAAAAAACCTAAAGTACTCACATTATAGAGATTATGCGCTTTCTACATTATTTCTTCCATTTTTAATGTCTTCTTTTAGCAGTGTCTTTTTAAATTTTCTAGTGTCTCGCTGGGGAGCAGACGGGGTGGGGTACCAGGAGCTGAAATCAGAGCTGACAGCACTTCCCGCTTCTAGAATGTTACCAGAAATTCACTCAGCAAGTCAAGGACCAGAGGACACGGGAACAGATGGTACAATTTTTTTTCGGAATGCTTGTGTCAGGAAAAAAATAAAAAATAACTCATCACCCCACCCTTACAATACATTACACCAACCTTACATTAAATGCTCTATTAGCATTTCCTAAAAAGACAATGAAAAACTTAAATTCATTTTCTGAAGTGGATGCTATGAAATAGCTATGTGTATCATGTCTCGGCAACAGGGTATATATTGATCAGTCTGGCAGTCATCCTATTCAAGGCAGTTCATCCAAATTGTTTGTCTGCAAGTCTCATTAATAAAAGCTAATTGGAAATGTATATTTCTATTCTTTTCCAGGATGTGGTGAACTTACATGGCTTGGCGAACCCACTACTTACAGAAAGGCAGATAATATAGCAGGGAAATATGGAGTTTGGATGAAAGACCCTGAACCACCATCTCCCTTTACCCTGGACACTATTTGGAGAATAAATACTGTGGGGGCAGACATACGTCAAGTTTTTGAGTATGAAACTCTTGATGGACTAGTAAAAGGCTATCCTACCAAAGTATATGTTGTACCTCGTTCCATGGAGAGCAATGGGGCCGTGGTATACAAGGGCTCTCTCTACTATGTACGCAGAAAATCTAGAATATTAGTAAAATATGATTTCAAAACAGAAACGTTAGCAATCCAGAAGGAACTTGTTAACGCTGGATATCATGGTAAATTCCCTTATTCCTGGGGAGGCTATACAGATATTGATCTGGCAGTGGATGAGATGGGTTTGTGGGCGATCTATAGCACAGAGAATACTAAAGGATCTATAGTTATTTCACAGTTAGATCCCAAAACTTTGGAAGCGAAGCAGAGCTGGAACACCACAATTCGGAAGCAGTCAGTGGCTAATGCTTTCATGGTGTGTGGCACGCTGTACACGGTTGGGAGCTATGCCTCTCCAACCACCACAATCAATTTTGCTTTTGATACTCACACAGGTGTCCAGAAGCAAACTAGCATCCCATTTCAGAATCTCTATGGCTACACCAGTATGGTGGATTACAACCCTACTGAGAAAAAAATTTATGGCTGGGACAATTATAACATGGTGGCCTATGATGTTAGGCTTTCCAAAATGTGAGTAAACATGAAGTGGAGAATCATATTTGAAAAAGGCAGGGTGGGATGACTGCAGGTTGGCATGGGGTACATTAGGAGGGATGGGGGTTAGCTTTGCTGAAGAAAAAAAAAAAAAAGCCAAGAACTAAGAGGAACTACCTCTCACGCACGTCTCCCAATATTATCTGTGCTTTAGCCACTGAAACATGTTCTTCCTTGCAGTGAGGTACCATATACTGAAGCGTAAGTGGGGAACAAATAATGCTTTGTAAAGTTTGTGGCATTATGATATACAATCAGAAGGCAGAACTTAGAGCATAATCATGCTTGTATTCGGAATCTGAAAAGATTTCCCCATAGGCTAGTTATGCCAACACAGTTTATTGGATACATATAGAGAACTGAAGGAACCGGCCACCAAGCATAGTATGTACTTCCATGCAGCAGGTTTAAATGGCAAAGTCTGTCCACTCTAAATAATTGCTGTGGGCATCTTGTATCATCTTATGAGTGAGTAGCACCAAATCTTACCTCTTATAAATCAATCCCTTTTAGTCAAAGGTACACATTATGTGAAGATTGCCAAGTCACAATCCTTCTTGGAAAGACAGATTAGTAAATAAGAATGTGAGTCAACCCCAACATCACTGGGATATCATAACTATCTCTGCAACTGTTAATAGACGCTTGAAGGGGTTTTCCAAGTTCTAGATATTAATAACCTATCCTCAGGATAGGTTATAATTATCCAATTGGTGAAGGTTCGACACCCCCTGCAGCCACCGATGCTGGATCTAGTACTTTCAATGGAGCAGGAAGCACAGCTCCGTTCAAAGTGTAGTGGCTGTGTCAGGTTACTGCAGCTCAGCTCCCATTGAAGTGAATGGGAGCCGAGCTGCAGTAACCCAGCACCACCACTACACTTTGAACGGAGCTGTGCTTCCTGCTCCATTGAAAGTGCTAGGTCAAGCCCTGGAGGCTGCAAGGAACAACCAAATCAAGAGGGTGCTGGGTGTCGGACCCTTTACTGATTAGATATAACGACCTACCTGTGGCGTGTAGTGTTCAATATGTCAACCAAGTGTTTGATTTTGAGACAGCAGTCATGTAGCCTGATGATTGCTCTGAATTCTGCACCAAGGTCATACCTATTTTAGTAAGGGGCTACAAGCACAGACTCATTTTATGATTAAACCTCATGACAACAATGTTGTGTGCCACATAAAATCTATTTCCCCATCCAGTCACTAGTTGCAAAGTGGTGTTAACCCTTACTAACGCAATGCTGCTGGACGTCTGTGTAATAAGGGATTCATACATCAAGTAAAGCACGTGCCTCTGCAAACATATGTATACAAAGTGCACTGTCAAATATATGACCCTCAGAATGTAAGTGTATATTGTTCAATCAAACCTGTGCCCTATAAAAAGGTAGAAAATACATTTCTACATTTTTAGTTTTCATCCTACAGCAAAAAGACTAATACATTCCAAAGTAATGTTACGATGCAGATATTATCCTTACTACAGGTTTTGTTATGTAGATAAATATATGAAGAATCTTGTTCTATCAAAATGTATCAAAACAAAATGCAGGTTGTTGCTTTCAAATATCTTGTATATTATAAAAATAAAGACTATTTTCTATTGTTTATCTGGTGATTGGTGTATTTGTTGAAATGCTTTGTTTTCAGGCAGTAAATGCTTTTGGGTCTATTCACACGGTGCAGTTCCTTGTCTGCAGCAAAGAAGAACACAGCGAAAACTTCCCGTTTTTACAGCAAACTGCAAGGTTTCGCAGCTAGCATAAGTACAGGCCTCTTTCACACTACCGTATGGCTATTTCAGTGTTTTGAAGTCTGTTTTTCACAAATCCGTTGTTCAGTTTTTTTGTTTCAGTTCAGTTTTTCTTTATGGCATAGACCGTATACAATAATTACATAGAAAAAATTGGGCTGGGCATAACATTTTCAATAGATTGTTCCGCAAAAACAGAACGGATACGGATGCATTTCCGAATGTGTTCCGTTTTTTGTTTGTTTTGCAGACCCATTGACTTGAATGGAGCCACGGAACGGGATTTGCGGGCAATAATAGGACATGTTCTATCTTTCAACGGAACGCAAATACGGAAACGGAATGCATACGGAGTACATTCAGTTTTTTTTGGCAGAACCATTGAAATGAATGGTTCAGTATACAGACCGCATATGGAATGCAAAAAACGGCCCGCAAAACGGGCTGCAGCTGGATCATGTGAACATTAAGGGGCACTGACAGGCCCTATAAACATATTTAGTTATTCCTATATCATAGATCTATTAAAGTGTATTCCAATGATATAAGAGTACCCCCTGTCCGCATTGTAAACCATGTAAAAACAACTTTATATTCATCTGTCAATCACATTTTTTTATGCCCAAGGGGCGTTTTTTCTCATACCTTTGTGCCCAGCCGCGCCTCAACTGTCCATTCCCAGCGACCGCCGAGCTCATTATTATTAACTGCGCTGGGCGGCTCTTACATTCCCCGATCCTGTCAGTTCCCGCGCATGCACGATAGATACTTATGGGCATCGGCCTCAATCGGACCATCTGCGCATGCGCCGGCGCCCTCCCAAGCCTGTAATTAAATGCACCTGCATCCGATCTCTCCTCCAAGGCACTCGTATCCAGCGCTTCAGAGCGCTGATGTCATCAGAAATTCAGATGGTTAATGCCCCTGCGCCGGCCAAGAAACTCTTCTCTCGGGTGACAGGATCGGGGAATGTAAGAGCCGCCCAGCGCAGTGAATAATAATGAGCTGGGCGGCGCTAGGAATCGACAGTTGAGGCGCGGCTGGGCACAAAGGTAGGAGAAAAACCGCCCCTTGGGAATAAAGAAATGTGATTGACAGATGAATATAAAGTTGTTTTTACATGGTTTACAATGCGGACATGGGGTACTCTTATATCATTGGAATACACTTTAATAGATCTATGACTGCATAGGAATAACTAAAATATGTTTATAGGGCCTGTTAGTGTCCCTTTAGCAGCAATATAAAAAATAAAATAAAAAATCTCAATGTAGCCTAGGATGAGGGTTATACAGCGACTTTGGCAGTGATCCACATTGCACGGCCAAACACTAGTGCAGCCCTGCAGCATAGGAACTAGTGAAAGTGAATGGGGTTGCATTTTGACCTGACAGTTTCAAGCAGGAAAAACCTTGCATTGAAGCAAAGTTATATCTGGGGGCACCCTATGCACTAAAGCTCCACTCCTGTAGTACCCCCAGTAATAAGTCCCCCCCTACCATGACCTTATAGTAATGATCATGGCCCCCATGTATGCTCATCCAAAGTGGCAAAGAAAAATAAATTATATATTATAATAATAATATACTCCTCCTATTCCATGCCGCAGTCTGTGATAGGCTCTGGTGGTGAAAAGCTGGATCCAGAGAACTTTTGCAGGCTGTTCCTCTGCCAGATTTAATGCAGGGATGCCCAACCTGTGGCCCTCCAGATGTTGCAAAACTACAACTCCCAGTATGCCCGGACAGACTACAGCTATCAGCCGGGCATGATGGGAGTTGTAGTTTTACAACGCAGGTTGAGCATCCCTGCCTTAATGCATGTGCTAGCCTAAGTTGAGCTTGGTTTAAAAAGAATTTCAACAGTTTTGATCATGATAAACTACTGACAGCCCTAGGTAGGGACTGGGGAGGGGGGGGGGTAAGCATGACAGGAGCTTCTCTCATCAGGAGTAGTGTGAATACAATGTTTTATTCTGGTTCTGCAAGTGCCCAGGGTGGGGCGTCACTATCAAATGCTCTCACAGCCCGTCCCCTCTGCCCTGAGAGACAGCCGTCTGTGGTCTTCTGGTTGGATTCCACACTTGTCACTGAGAGAAGAGGGGAGGGGAGGGGAGGTGAAGCAGCTCCATGCAGACAGCATTTGAAGTGAAGTCCCACCCTGGGCACTTGCAGACGCAGAGTTTGGTGGAAGAGTCAAGACGTGTATGCTACTGGTAAGATATAAGCAGGACAAAAGAATCCCTGTATTTTTGCGGAAGGTTGCAGACCATAAATGGACAGTGCTTGGACAAAGGCAGTAAAGGTAAAGCATGCATACAGCTGTAGATTTTACTGCACTTAGTGTGGCCATACAATCTAAGACATGCCCCTCAGTTGGGCATGGCAGAGAACTATTGAGAGAAATTGCATACCTTTAGTCATTTGGGAAGTATCTAAAGAAACCAGTATCTATAGAAATACTCAGAGAGGGCCATCATATGGCCACCTCCTTTCCCCAGCCTTTGGTAAAGCCTACTCTGAAATACTTGAAAACAGTGCCTCCTGCTTGTGTTTGCACTGGGACACCACCATCATCATTTTACTATAACCAAGCCAGCCTGGTCATTGTTCTCCATATCCATTCAGGGCCCTTGTTCTCCTTCCTTGCACCACACTGCTCATCCGACATCAAGGGCACCCCAGCCACCACCAGGCCAGAGACTCCAAAGTCCAGGGTGTGCCCTGAGGGGGAAGAAGAGTTGGCTCCCTCCAACAACCACTGTACACATGGCCTGACTGAGCGCTGGAGCTGGGATTAGCCGCTGTGAAGATTACAACCACAGGTCCCATTCCCATCCTGTGGACACCCATTCCAGCCAGCAGGTCCAGCTATTTGCATTCATGCATTTGAGTTTTCAAAAACTTTATTACATTAGAATTACTCAAAAAATACTAAAATAAATAGTTAAATCTTTATCCAAGTCAAGGAACTGAATCATGCTGCAGGATAGGTCTCTGTATTTTCCACGGCACCTATGTCAGCAGGAGATGGGGGTGGAGGAGGTGGCAAGAGCGTGATTGGAGATGGAAGACCAGGAGGTAGAGTAAATTCAAAGTAACTGACATAAGATGGGTTGACATGATCCAACCAGCAGGGCCTCTTTTCACACTCTCCATCTTGACCACTGAATCTCGTTATCCTTAAAAAAAAATAAAAAAAAGGGGAACAATATGTAGCAATAAATCAAATCTGAACATCAATTTTGTCTGTAATGTCATTTTATAGCGGAAGTTTAGATTTTCATCTGGAAGGGGGACTAAATCTTAACAACAATCTTGTGAAAACCTGGCATGGATCCTTCATCTCCTAGTCATCACCACATTTATTTGGAATTTAAGGATGGGTTTGAAGTTTGGAAGGAATTGACTCTTGCTTGGTCTCCATACACTAGGCGACAGTGACTCTGCCTATAGTGATGGAACACTGTTAATTACATGACACGCGTCTTCATTGCAGTCTAGCAAATCATTTAATTGCTATGTATTGTAATGTTATGTATTTTATTTTTTTGGTCATAAGTACCAACCAAAAGAGGTATGGGTGGCAAAGGGTTGAAAGGAGCAGGTTGAAAGACAACAATGGACAGTGGCAGAAATTTCTATACTTTGAATGATAAGCCATTGACCACCGATATTAGATCTCTCACTTCAGCAGTTACCTCTGGCACATAGTTGAGCGGCGTCCCAGCATCATCATGGCATAGTCTTTATAGGATATAGCATTTCTAGTATTGCCCGTTATATCCTGCACTCTTTTCTTCAGCTCAGCCAAAGTTCTGGTAATGCCAATGTCCTGAGCTATAGCATGTAAGGCAATGTAATCTAAGACAGAAAAAATGTGGACATAATATATAAGTATATATCGCAACTTTTATTCAGTTATGTAAAATGGACATACCTATTTCTCCACCACTGGTAGGGTCATGTTTCAGGAATATACCTTCAGGGAGAAAACTGAATATTAGAGTCACCCAGAGAGAACCATTGACACCCAATATACTTCTGCTATATACTTCACATATAAAATGCCCAAGCTGCATCACAGCTATAGTGCATGTTTTACACCAAGCTTGCCCAGAGGGTCCTGTCCGCCAAGCAAGTCTAGCTGTCGTAGGCACGATTAGTCTAGGTCAGCCTCTGAGAAATCACTCTGCCAGGAGACATGGCTTCACCGGTACCACTTACTACATGTCAATAGGTTGTCTCTCTATATCCTCTGTGCTAAGAGGACTGGTAATGCCCAGCTGTGAATTTATTCATATGTTCCCTAGAGGAACAACAGGACCCAGACTTTTAAAGCTGGACATATTCATGCAATAACCGGCTGCTGAACAGCAACCATTTCATCCAACCTTATCATCAACATGCAAGCTTGGCAGAAGCTTATCCACAAAATGACCAAATAATTGAGCATGATGAAGCCAACATGCCCCATTGTTCTTTACCCCCAAGATTTGCCAAAAAGCTTGTAACCCCCCCCCCCCCCCATTACATTGGTATTCAACTTTTGCCTAAGGCCACTTTCACACTAGCGTTTTGGCTTTCCGTTTGCGAGATCCATTCAGGGCTCTCACAGGTGGTCCAAAACGGATCAGTTTTGCCCTAATGCATTCTGAAAGGAAAAGGATCCGCTCAGAATGCATCAGTTTGCCTCCGTTCAGTCTCCATTCTGCTCTGGAGGCGGACACCAAAACGCAGCGTTTTGCTGTCTGCCTGACGAAGCAGAGCCAAACAGATCCGTTCTGACACACAATGTAAGTCAATGGGGACGGATCAGTTTTCTTTGACTCAATCTGGCACAATAGAAAACGGATCCGTCCCCCATTGACTTTCAATGGTGTTCAAGACGGATCAGTCATGTCTATAGAAGACCTAATACAACTGGATCCGTTCATGACGGATGCATGCGGTTGTATTATTGTAGCAGAAGCGTTTTTTTGCAGATTCATGACGATCCGCAAAAAACGCTAGTGCGAAAGTATCCTGTGTAAGGCCATCTTTAGAAAATATGCTTCCCCAGTTATTTCACGGGACATACACGCATTTATGAAAAAAGGACATGTCAGGAGAGCACACCAGTGTCCTCTTTGAAGGAATATTCCAATAACAAGAAGTCATCTCCTATGCACTTGATAGGGGATAGCCATTAGATCGGAGGTTGTGCAGCCACTGGGATCCCCACTGATTATGAGAACAGAGGTCTTGCCTCCACTGTTTTAGAGGAGCTATGGTTGAGTATGGGAACCACCACTCCAGAGCTGTGTATTTGGCCATCTTCGGCAGTCCCATAGACTTGAATGTGTATGCTTGACCTTCAATACTAGTGTTGAGCGAATAGAGCTTCGGATCATAGATCCAAAGTCTGTTCGCTCAAGCACTTCGATTTTAATGCCGTCTCCTTACAGCATTAACATTAAGCATCCATGCATCTTGGTACCCGACATGGGCGTAACTACCAGGGCAGCAGGAATAGCAGTTGCTATTGGGCCCAACAACTAAAGGGGTCCATTTCCACTGAGGCATAAGGTACAATTAGTGATAAAATGTATATAAAGTGCCATAGAAAATTGAATACAACCCCGTTCTAAGTTTTACAATGGAACCTCAAAGTCATTAGGCTACTTTCACACTTGCGTTCGGGGCGGATCCGTCTGGTGTCTGCACAGACGGATCCGCTCCTATAATGCAGACGATGGGATCCGTTCAGAACGGATCAGTCTGCATTATATTTCAGAAAAAAATTGTAAGTCTGAAAGTTAGTCAGACGGATCCGTCCAGACTTTACATTGAAAGTCAATGGGGGACGGATCAGTTCGAAATTGAGCCATAGTGTGTCAACTTCAAACTGATCCGTCCCCATTGACTTACATTGTAAGTCTGGACGGATCCGTTTGCCTCTGCATGGCCAGGCGGACACTAAAACGCTGCAAGCAGCGTTCGGGTGTCCGCCTGCTGAGCGGAGGACAAACGGTGCCAGACTGATGCATTCTGAGCGGATCCGCATCCACTCAGAATGCATTAGGGCAGTACGGATCCATTCGGGGCCGCTTGTGAGAGCCTTCAAACGGAACTCACAAGCGAAGCCCCGAACACTAGTGTGAAAGTAGTTACTTCCTTTTTGGATTATTTCTTTTAACATACATTAATGCACTTACCTCATACACAAGCCAGTTTTAAAACAGATAGCACAGTGACCCACACAAGTCAACGGGGCCATGCTCAGATCCGTTTCTTTATAGATCCATGTATCTGATCTGAGAATTTCACCACAAGTCCTATTCTTGTGTTTTTTTGTGGATGAGCATCGCCCTTTCCATTGATGGTGAGGAAAAACAAAAAAAAAACAAAAAAAAACGCACCACACAAGCTATCCATTTTTCAAACACTCTGGTTTTTTTTTGCAGACTGAAAACTGCATCCAGCCGTGAGTGAGGCCTCAGAAATACTCCATAATGAAGGCATAGTGGAAATTGTTCTATACCCATTATATAGAAAGCCGCTACTCACTTTTAAGTTTCTCCAGCTTAACGGACAAATTCGTGATATCTTGAAATGGTTCATCTTCAGCAAACTCCTGGTTTAAAAAAAAAACAAAAACATTCTAGTAAGAGTGTGACCCTTAGGCCTCGTTCACACTTCAGTGTTTGGTCAGTGATTTCCATCAGTGATTTGTGAGCCAAAACCAGGTACAACTCTAAACACAGAACAGGAGCAGATCTTTCCCGTTTACCTCATGTCTGTGGAGGCTCCACTTCTGGTTTTGGCTCACAAATCACTGATGGAAATCACTGACCAAACACTGAAGTGTGAATGAGGCCTTAGGCCCCTTGCAGACAAGCGGCCTGACCTCCCAGCACTGACGGGTCACATAGAATTATATTGATTTATGATGCTATGTAACCCTTAGGCCTCTTTCACACGGGTGTTGCGGGAAAATGTGCGGGTGCGTTGCGGGAACACGCACGATTTTTCCACACGAGTGCAAAACATTGTAATGCGTTTTGCACGCGCATGAGAAAAATCGCGCATGTTTGGTACCCAACCCGAACTTCTTCACAGAAGTTCGATCTTGGGATCAGTGTTCTGTAGATTGTATTATTTTCCCTTATAACATGGTTATATAAAGGGAAAATAATAGCATTCTGAATACAGAATGCATAGTAAAATAGCGCTGGAGGGGTTAAGAAAAAATAATAATATAATAATTTAACTCACCTTAGTCCACTTGATTGCAAAGCCGGCATCTCCTTCTGTCTTCATCTTAGCTGTGTGGAGGAACAGGACCTGTGGTGACGTCACTCCGGTCATCACATGATCTTTTACCATGGTGATGGATCATGTGATGACCGAGTGACGTCACCACAGGTCCTGTTCCTCCACACAGCACAGAAGACAGACAGAAGAGATGCCGAGCTGCGCGACCAAGTGGATTAGGGAGAGTTAAATTATTATTTATTTTAACCCCTCCAGCGCTATTGTACTATGCATTCTGTATTCAGAATGCCATTTTCCCCTTATAACCATGTTATAAGGGAAAATAATAATGATCGGGTCTCCATCCCGATCGTCTCCTGAAAATCACATCGCATCCGCACTTGCGATTTTCACACAACCCCATTCATTTCTATGGGGCCTGCGTTACATCAAAAACACACAATATAGAGCATGCTGCGATTTTCACGCAACGCATAAGTAATGTGTGAAAATCACCGCTCATGTGAACAGCCCCATAGAAATGAATAGGTCGGGATTCAGTGCTGGTGCAATGCGTTCAACTCACGCAGCGCATCCGCGCGGAATACTCGCCCGTGTGAAAGGGGCCTTACAGTTCTGGAATGTATTGGATAACAATGTTGCCAGTGTTATCCAATACATTCCAGAACTGTAAGGGTTACATAGCATCATAAATCAATATAATGCTATGTGACCCCATCAGTGCTGGCAGCTGAGGCTAGGAGCTGCGCTGCGGACTTGCAGCGTGACAAACGCTCGTCTGCAAGGGGCCTTAGGCCTCATCCATACACACAGTAAGCAACCATGTGCATTCCACTTTTTTGTGGACGGGGATGTCCAGCCTTTTGTAAAAACTGCCTATTTTTGTCCGCAAAAATGGACAAGAAAAGGACATGTTCTATTTTTGTCATGGGGCCGAGGAATGGAAGTGCTGATGTAGACACCACACCATGTGCTGCTTTTGCAGCCCCATGGAAATGAATGGGTCTGCATATGATCAGCCAAAAATGTGGATCAGATGCAGACCAAAACCACGTTTGCGTCAAACCCTTAGAGGCTGTGCCTCTTTTCATACTAATCTCGCCTGGTGGTCAGCTATTGCTGCAAGGTCCCCCTTCAGACCCCCTAAACTAATACAGACTCAGACCAGATTGCCATGGAGAAGCTAGACCCATCAAAGCTGCAGTATAAGCAGTGGTGTACCTACAATAGAGTCAGACCAAACAGCTGCTATAGAGCCCATGGGGAAAAGGGGCCTGCAGTGGAAGATAGGCCCCGCCCCCTAATTGCACTCATTATGTCCAGCTCCAGTATAGTATCCCTACCTAGTGGAGAAAACAAAAGGACCAGTGATGTCATCACAGGTCCTATACATCTAGTAAAGGAACCGCTCAAAGAATGGTGTTGTTCCTAGGTTAGATAGGAGCATCTGCCAGGACCTGCGATGATAATCTTCAGCATCACAGGTCCTGTACATCTAGTAAGGGAACTGCACAGACCATGGTGTAGTTCCCTGGTTAGATAGAAGCATCTGCCAGGACCGGTGATGACATAATCATCATCATCATCACCACAGGTCCTGTATCGTAAAAGAACTGCACAGCAGAGGATCATTACAGGTCCTTCAACAGCATGGAATAGGGGTTCTCCACTGAGACTAGAATGGAGTGGTAAGAGGAGGTCCTCCTACATTCTCTTAAATTTGCCCCCCTATTGACTATTTTTACTTATAATAGATGCAATGTACTGATATGTGAGGTATGAAGTATAATAAATGCAGTGTGTACAGATATATAGTATATACAGCAGTGTACTGATATATGAGGTACAAGCTGTAATTTATACCTCACACATCAGTACACTTCTGGCTATGAACAGGTAGGGCCTATGAATGGGGCATGGGGACCCCAATTTTGATTCTTGCTATTGGGCCTAGTAACTTTTATGTAAGCCTCTGAGTATAAGGGTACGACCACACAGCGTAGTTATGTGGCGCTTGCAATATGGCTGAGCTGAGTTTTAGTACCGCTCGGCTATACGGGCTCTGATTAAACTAATGAGACTGTACCAGGGGAGTTGCTAGGTCAAAACATTCGGGGCCTGGGCCCCTGATGTTTTGTCCCAGGCCCGAATGTCCTGCCTGCCTGCTAAATACAACTGTATTGCCATCCTCAGGAGGGCAATACAATTGAATCTAATGCACTGCAAGAGCTGAAGGACCTGTGGTGACATCACAGGTCATGTGATCAGTTCTAAATGCAGTAGCTGTAAAGGACCTGGGATGATGTCACCATCATGTGACCAGTGCAGGAGAGGACGGCTCAGCAGTGAAGAGAGTGATGTTATTTATATGGGATTGAATATTGAGGAGGTGATGTTATTTACATGGGACTGTATGTTGAAGGTGGCTGGGAAGGGGGTGATGTTATTTACATGGGTCTGTATATTGGAAGGGGCAGGAGAGATTGTGTAATGGTATTTACATGGGACTGTATTTTGGAGGGGGGCTGTAGATAGAGAGGGATGTTACTTACATGGGACTGTATGTTGAAGGCGGCTGGGGAGGGGGTGATGTTATTTACATCGGACTGTATTTGGAAGGGTCTGTAGATAGAGAGGGATGTTATTTACATGGGACTGTATGTTGAGGGGTAATGTTATTTATATGAGACTGCATGTTGAAGGCAGCTGTGGGAGGGATAGATGTTACTTACATGGGATTGAATGTTAAGGGGTAATGTTATTTACATGGAACTTCATGCTGGAGGTGGCTGGGGAGGGGGTGATTTTATTTACACGGGACTGTATGTTGAAGGTGTCTGGGGGAAGGGAATTATGTTATTTACATGGGACTGTATATTGGAGGGGGCTGGAGAGATGGTATTTATATGGGACTATGGCAGAGGGAGGGAAAGTGTTATTTACATGGGACTGTATGGTGGAGGTGCTGAGGAACTATAATTTCTGAGGACACTAAATGGAGGAATATAGCTACAGGGGGCACTGCAGGCGGCATTATAAATATTGGGGGCGCTTCAGGGCAAGCATTATAACAGTAGGGGGCAGTATAAATACTGGGGGCATTTTAAATCCTGGCACATTAGGTGTTCTTATTACTACTGGGGGCTCTATAGGAGGGAATCTGCATTATTTCTACTAAGCGCACTATGGGGGCCTTATTACTACTGAGGGTTCTGTAGATAGCTTTATTACCACTGGGGGAACAATAGGGGGCCTTATTTCTACTGGGGGCTCTGCGAGGGTATTATTAATACTGGAGGGCTCTTCTACTAATGGAGGCACTCTTGTGGAGCATTATCACTGTCGGGTCCAGTAGGGGGCAGTATTACTAATGATAGCATTCTAGAAGTGAATCACTATTGGTGGGACTACCAGGAGTACTGTTACTATGGGGGGGCACTCATTTTTCTTCAGGATAGTATTTGGGGGTACATAAAAGTAAGGAAGCCCCTGGAACAGATTTATACCATGGGCTATGGAGCTGTCCGAGATTGAGATCATATTGGGATGAAGTCTCTGATCTACTAAAAAAGTGTGGTAGGAGTGAGACGGAGATTACTCCTGTAGTTGTGATCTTGCATGTCCAATACCACAAAGACGACCGGTCCAATAGCTACACAATGTCGTCTCTATTACCAATGGAGCATAAAATTGTGCTAGGGGCGAAAAAATGCTTGTTAAACTTGTGGCTTCAATCTCAGACTCCCTCGATATCCATGGTCATCACGTGTCTCAGACGCATATTCCATCTGGAGTGGTTGGAAGCGACGCAACAAAAAGAGGTTAGAGGGAAAAAATTATATCTAACATGGCGCAAATTTATTCTGGGTCATATTAATCACGGCGAATACAACCGGATTATGTCCCCCTTCAAGTTGACGGAGTGGTATTTGTTGGAGGATCTCAAGGATAGACTGGGAATGTTAAAAGTGACATAGGTGTTACCAGATGTGTATGTACTTATGTGTAGCCAGGTATGGTGTTCCAGCTGATGCAGGGAAGGGGGGGAGGGGGGGGAATTGGGTTTTATATTGGGGGGTTTTGTTTTAACTTTCCAAATGATGTAACGTGCCGAACATGCTTTTTCTATGTCAAAGTCATCTTCATGTACAGTGTGATATGATGTCAATTTGTTACTTTTGGATTGTGGGAGAAAAATAAAAAATTATATTTCCAAAAAAAGTAAGGAAGCCAAGATGTGCGTCACACTCTGGAGAGACGAGGCGGCTGAGAGAAGTGTCCGGACCGAATGGAGAAGATGATGACAGAGAAGATCTACATTGCAGGGGGGGGAAGGATCGCGGTTGTTCAACTTAGAGAATTGGGCCATATGCATTCCTGCTTGGGCCCCGGATTTTTTGAGACCGTAGCAACGCCCCTGTGTTGTACTGTTTAGTTGGTCTGTATTGTTAATTGCAGTGCAGCACCTTTAAGGCTACGTCTACACAACGACATTTGTCACGCGACATTTTGTTGCACTAATGTCGCGCGACAATTTTTATAATGGCAGTCTACGGTGTCGCACTGCGACGCAACAATCGCAGAAAATCCATTCGAGATAGATTTTTCTGCGACGGGTGCGTCGCAGTATGTTGCATGTTGCAGTGCGACACCATAGACTGGCATTATAAAAATTGTTGCGCGACATTGGTGCAACAAAATGTTGCAGTGTAGATGTGCCCTATCTGTCGCGCGACAAATGTCGTCGTGTAGACCTAGCGTAATACCGCATGGCCATTAACAAAACAGACCCACTGAACAGTGCAGTCTCATAAGTTTATTAGAGCCTGCTGCGGCTCATACTGCCTCATGGTACTTGAATGCAGCTCAGGTGACTGCGCCGTGTGGTCATACCCTAAAGGTACGCATGCAGACAGCACACAGATGACATCCATGTGCTGTCTGCATTCATATGTCCATCCCGGTAATTATAGAAAATGTCCTATTCTGGTGTAGACCAGAAATGTAGACCACGAACACATTGAAATCAACAGGTCTTCCAAAAAACGCGGATGGCACACAGACGATATCTGCAATTTGCTGACCGCAAAACAGATACAATTACGTGAATGTGGCCTAAAGGTTATACTGCAAAGTGACAATCAAAGAAGCACGTTGCTCCACAACGTCATACTGACCTTGTTTGTATGACTAATTTCCATCTCCAGTTTAGCGCGGCGTTCTAGTTGTTTCCCTAAAAAAGCAGACAAAATGACTGCATTATGCCGATCGTTCTTTAATACAAATAGTATAATCTGCTTAAAACACCACTTTCACTTCCATACTGGAAACCAGGGACGGACTGGGAACTTAAAGTGGCCCTCGAAAATAAATGTGGCCCCATGTTGTAGGGAGGTCCAAATTAAAAGAAGGCGGAGCAACACAAGTAGGCAGGGCCAGCAATACCATAGTGCAAAATACTGTCCCAGCAGAAACTTATACCATAGGGCAGTACAACATACTGCCCCAGAAGCTGTCCTGCTGTTGTGGCCATCAGTAGCACCATTTTCTGTCTTCTTCCAGTTCTCTTTGGAGGTGAGGAGCGGGCCACAGCAATTGAATTCAGAATGCATGTGCGGTCGCTCGTAGGGTACATGCGTTTCTGATTCTCACAGGGTTAATTAACACTGAGAGCTCATTATGTTCCTGGCCAGCGGCAGACAGGAGGGCTTGGGTGGCCCCATGGAAATTGGCCCACCGGGAAGTTTTCCTGTAAGGCCTATGACCAATCCGCCCCTGCTGGAAACATACCGTATATATTCATGCACAAAAAACACCAGGCAAATACCGTACATAACATTCATGTTTCTATGGACAACATTGCTATATCTTCTGTGACATTTTGGGGCTTAGAGCAGAAATAGGCCCTGGTGCTTCCATAGTATTGCCGTATGCCTCCAGTTTCATACCTGGCATGCTTCATTGCCCGTAGAGGAGAATCTCCCAGCAGAGCTGGTAAAGGCTCCATACTGAGGAGCTGTGCAGGCTCCGTGCACACGACCATGTAGTAAATGAGGCCTTAGGCCTCATTCACAATTACCTGTCTCAGTGTTTGGTCTGTGTGGCCATTGTTTGCCCTACATATGTCATCTGTCTTCCATGGTCACTGCTCAGCTGAAAATTTATTTCCAGAGCATCTCCTGCCAATGGTTTGTGAAACACTGGCAGAACACGGATGCCATCCATGTTGTATCCGCAATTTTTTATGGACCTATAGACTTCAATGGGCATGTTTGGTCCACATCACAGACCAAATTGGTGCAGGTCTCCATGATTTATCCACTGACCCAAAGTCAGTGGAAAACTACTGATGTGTGAACACATTAAAAACATGAAAAAAAAAAATAATAATAATAATAAATAAAATATATATATAATTTATTTTTTTTTTTTTTTTTTTTTTCATAGTCTTACACAATTTATAAGCTTTTTATGATGTTCTGTTTGGAATAACCAATGGTGTAGGAGTTCCTCTCTCTTGCTCTGTAATCCACTGAATGGGAAGAGAGGCTCCACCCTTTTATTTCTGTAGGTTTCCTGTCCCTGGGGGTGGATCCCTCTCTCTATGGTGCTGTCGTGGGGTCTGGAAAATCCGATTACCGGTAAGTGTAATCATCATTTTTCCCCTCCCCCACGACAGCACCATAGAGAGAATTACAGAGAAAAGAACCCTTCCTAAGGAGGGACCACCGCTTGCAAAACCTTTCTCCCAAAGGAAAGATCAGAAGAGGAGAGTAAATCCAAACGGTAGTGACTGAAAAAGGTAGAGGGTGAAGACCACGTGGCTGCCTTACAAATTTGTTCAATGGAAGCCCCCGACCTTTCTGCCCACGAAGTGGAAACCTAACGCGTAGAGTGAGCCTTCACCGAAAGGGGAGGAGACAGGCCCTCCTCCAAGTAAGACTGAATAATGGCCAGTCTAAGCCATCTGGACAAGGTACTTTTGGTAGCCTTCTTCCCTTTATTTGATCTAGAAAAGAGAACAAATAAAGCAGAAGACTTTCTCCATCCTTCCGTAACTTTAAGATACTGTAACAAGCATCTCCGTACATCTAGTGTATGAAAAGCGACTTCTCCAGCATTTTTTTGGATGGTCACAAAAGGAAGGAAGAACGATCTCTTGTGATCTATGGAATTTAGAAGACACCTTGGGAGAAAAGGCCGGATCAGGTAGAATAGTAACTCTATCATCAAGAATTGTAGTAAAAGGGGGATTGATGGAAATGGCCTGCAGCCCGCTAATACTTCTAGCCGTAGTAAGGGCCACTAACAAAACTAGCTTGAGGGTAAGAAATGTAATACCTACTGAATCAATGGGTTCGAAGGGTGCTTTGGTAAGGGAATTAAGAACCAAGTTAAGATCCCACAGGGGGCACCCTAGGGGAAGAGACTGGTGTCATCCTATCTACCGCCTTGAAAAATCTAACAATCCATGGATTCATGGCAAAATTCTGCTCAAAAAGGGCAGATAGGGCAGAGACCTGCACTTTAAGCGTACTTTTAGCGAGACCTAAGGAAAGGCCTTTCTGCAAAAATTCCAGGACCTGGGAAATAGGGACAAATTCTGGTAAATGCTTAGGGTTAAGATTACTGAACTCAAACTTCTTCCAAGTCCTAGCGTAGATGGAAACCGTTACAGGTTTTCTGCTTCTTCGTAAGGTCGTGATGAGTTCCTGAGTAAAACCTTTTTTAATTAATAGGCTCCGCTCAAATTCCACGCAGTCAGATGGAGACCAGCGACTGCCGGATGAAAGACCGGACCCTGAGACAGCAGATCTGGTAGGTCTGGTAGAATCCAGGGTCCGAAATAGACATTGTTCGGAGCAGAGTGAACCACGCCGTCTTGGGCCAAAAGGGGGCGATCAGGATGACCCTTGCTTTGTCTTTCCGGATCTTCTTTAGGACTGCTGGGATCAACTGGAAAGGGGGAAAAGCATATGCTAGAGGGAAGTTCCACTTCAGGAGAAAAGCATCCACCCCATAGGGGGATTCTCTTGGATTTAGAGAACAAAAGATTTCTACTTTCTTGTTCAGGCTTGTACTGAAAAGGTCTATGGTCGGCATGCCCCATGACTTGCTGATCCTGGAAAATATTGAGGCGTTGAGGGACCATTCCCCCTGTCTTAAGGGGTATCTGCTGAGAAAATCTGCGTGAACATTCTCTTTCCCTTTGATGTGGAGAGCCGATACGTGACTGACTTGTTTCTCCAATAACGTTAATAATCTCCCAGCTTCCCACCGTAGGGATACTGACCTTGTCCCTCCTTGGTGGTTTACATATGCCACTGTCGTCCGATTGTCTGAAAGAATTCTCACATGGCCTGTGCCAAGAAGGGCCAAGGAAGCCTTCACTGCAAGTCTGACTGCCACTAACTCTTTTCGGTTGGAGGAAAATGCCTTCTGAGCTGGGGACCATAGACCCTGAAAGTTGTATCCCAGCACATGAGCCCCCCACCCCCAGGGGCTTGCGTCTGTGGTCAGGACAATAGGATCTGGGTAGGACCATGGAATTCCCTGAATCAGATTGTCCCTGACCAGCCACCAGGATAAGCTTTTCTTGGTCGTGTCCGAAATTCTTATACTGACATCCAGCCTTCCTCCGTGTTTTTTGAAGGCTGTCAAAACCTCCGACTGTAGCTGTCGGTAGTGAAGCTGAGCCCATTCCACCGCCGGGATGCAGGAATTCACAGAACCTAGGACCGACATGGCCTTCCGAAGAGTCAGGGAGGTGGAAGAGAGGGATTCTATTCAATTCCAAACCTTTGTGATTTTATCTTCTGGGAGATACGTTCTTTGAGTCTCGGAGTTCAAAACTAGGCCCTTGAATCTCTGCACTTTTAGCGGTATCAATCTGGATTTTTTGTAATTTATTATCCATCCCAGATCCTGGAAGGTCTGAATAATAGTCTGAACATTCTGTTCGCAGACCCGTTGAGAATCTGCAATAACTAAAAAATCGTCTAGATATGGGACTATCAAAATATTTTTTATCCTCATGAACGACACCATCTCTGCCATAACTTTCGTAAATATCCTCGGTGCATGGACAGGCCAAAGGGCAGCGCCTGGAACTGATATTGTCAGATCTGACCCTCTATCGGAATCGCCACTCTCAGGAATTTCTGAAACCTCTGGTGCATCGGTATGTGAAAATAGGCGTCCTTTAAATCCAACACCGCCATGAAACAATGAGGAAAAAGAAGCCGAATCGTATTCCTCACTGTCTCCATCTTGAATTTTCTGAAGACCAGAAATTTGTTCAAATCCCTGAGATTGATGATAGTCCTGAAAGTGCCGTCTGGCTTTGGAACTAAAAACAGGTGGGAGAAAAAAAAAAACCTTCGGACAGTTCTTCTTGAGGAACGGGAATCAAGACATTTTTCTTGATAAGGTCCAAAACTTCTTTTATTATAGGAAAGGAACCTCTTACACAAATACTTTTTGTAATAATAAATCTTTGCGGAGGCAAAGAGATGAACTCTGGCTTTAGACCTGAACGAATGATGTCCAGGACCCAAGGTCCTGCCACGCTTTCCCAAGATGCCTGGAAGAACTTTAGTCTTCCTCCCACCTCTAACCTGGCGTCATTGTTGGGTTTGTTTCTTGCTAGTAGAGGAAGAGTTTCCAAATAAGAACCCTTTCCCCCCCGAATTTCTGGATCTAAATCTCTGATCTTTATCTCTGCCAGACCTTCTACTGGTACTACCTCTGAAGGGACGAAAGGACTGCCTATTTCTGGGACCAAAGACTGAAGTAGGATTAGGGACCGGAAATCTTTTCTTCCTATCTGCCGCCTTTTCTAAAAGGTCGTCTAGCTCAGGCCCAAACAAAAATTCTCCCTGGCAGGGGATATTACATAATCTTTGTTTAGAGGCCAAATCACCCCCACTCCAACTTTTTAACCAAAGGGCCCTCCGTGCCGAATTGGTGAGGGAAGCTGACTGAGCGCTGAACTTAATAGAATCAATCGATGCATCTGTCAAGAAGTCGGCTGCTTTTTGTAGGGTTGGTAAGGAAGATAAGATCTGATCCCTAGGGGTTCTATCTTTTAATTGCCCCACCAACTGTTGTAACCAGAAGGATAAGGTCCTAGCCGTGACTGTAGAAGCTATGGCTGGGCAAAAGGCTAAGGTAGAGGCCTCCCAGGCACCCCTAAGGAAGGTTTCAGCCTTTTTGTCTAAAGGTTCCTTAAGCATACCCGTATCCTCAAAAGGGGAGAGAGGACTTTTGACGCTTTAGAGATGGCAACGTCAATTTTAGGGGCTTTCCCCCAAGAGGAGGAGGCTACTTCTTCGAATGGATATTTACGTTTGAAGGCCCTAGAGCAGGCATGTCCAAACTGCGGCCCTCCAGCTGTTGCAAAACTACAACTCCCAGCATGCCCTAATAGCTGTAAGCTATCCAGGCATGCTGGGAGTTGTAGTTTTGCAACAGCTGGAGGGCCGCACTTTGGACATGCCTGCCCTAGAGGCAAAAACCCTCTTGCCCGGCTTCTTCCATTCTCTCCGAATTAAAGACATGATGCTAGTGTGTACAGGAAAACATCGACCCTATTTCTCCTGTAACCCTTCAAACAAGGAGTCTGCTACGGACTTATCCTCCTTAACATCCTCAATGTTCACGGTGGACCTAATGACTTAATAATTTATCCGTGTCCTCAGCGGGGAAAAAAAATAAAGTGTTGGACATGGACTCATCTTCTGATGAAGAACCGGACGAGGACGACCCAGATGATCTATCACTGTCTTCCGACGAGAAAACCTGGGATGGGCCAGTTTTTTCACCTTTATCCTTGACGGAAGTTCTTGCCTTTCTGTCTGATCTCAGGGTATTCTTAACCTCCGTCTTGATGAGTGACCTGATGTTTTCTAACAGGGACGGTGACTCATCCGATATGGTCTTGTCAATGCATATTTGGCACAGTTTCTTCCCATAAGAAGAGGATAAAGCCGTACCGCATAGCGGACATTTTTTCTTTTGGAGAGCACTTTTTTCGGTTTAGGCTGGTAAAAAGAGCACAAAGCGCAATTCTTAACAATGCCAAGGCCAGATAAATGCGCCACTTACCCCATGAAGATCAAAAGAACTACCGGGATGGGATTCACATCACCCTCAGCAGATTCCTGTCTTCTTTCTTCCTCCATAATAACAACCCTTCTGGATGGAGGGAATATGGAGTCTATACACTTCAAAGATAACAAAGAGAAGGTATTAAAATCTTTAAAATCCATAAGCTAAGGCAAAGAACCGCTGAGGGCCTGCCTACATGTTGCCTGGCTCAGACCGTCCTGTATAGGCTCAAGGATCGGCCTGGCCAGTACTCCTTAAATAACCTGGAAAACAAGGGCGTCCGCCTGTGCCGGTACCGGCACCGGAAGTCGCCGATGTGCGTTCCACCTTGAATCCGGAAGTGCGCCCTGCTCGGCGCACCCCGGAAATGCGTCATCCAGACGTCACGCACCGGAAGTGCGTCACCCGCTTGCCGCGCACCGGAAGTGACCCTCGGATCCACCTGGAAGCGCTGCCGGTTATTTTAGTATAAAGCTAAGTGGCAGAACCCCGAATTCAAGGATAACCACTTAACTGCGCCACCGGAAGGCGCCTCCCATAGGGCAGAGCTCTCCCTGAGAGGTAACCCGCATGACTGCCGCAAGATACGGAGGGGGCCCTGGAGCACCTCCGCATCCTAGGGTCCTGACAGCCTGCCCAGCAGCGCGATGGACCCCGGCAGCAAACCGTTAGCCCTCTAGGAATTACCTAGGAAGCAAGACCAACGGTAGGACCTGAAAAGGAAACTGTAGGTCTCCCACTCCAGGGACAGGAAACCACTGAATGGGAAGAGAGGCTCCACCCTTTTATTTCTGTAGGTTTCCTGTCCCTGGGGGTGGATCCCTCTCTCTATGGTGCTGTCGTGGGGGAGGGGAAAAAAAATAAAAAAATCGCATTGCATCCACAAGCAAGTGCGGATGCAATGCGATTTTCACGGATGGTTGCTAAGGAGATGTTGTTAATAAATAGGGATGAGCCCCGGGACCCCATTAAAGTCCATTTACTTTATTATTTTCCATTATAACATGGTTATAATGGAAAATAATAGCATTCTTTAGAATGCTAAGTAAAATGTCCATTGAGGGTTAAAAAAAAAGTTAAAAGAATTACTCACCTCATCCACTTGATCGCGGCAGCAGTTATCTTTCTTCTTCTTTCAGTTATGTTTGCTGTTTTAGCTGCGGCTTTAACCCTTTTCAATTAAAGGTGAGATCTGCGGCAAAACTGCATTTAGGCTACATGCACACTCTATGGAGCCGTTAAAATTGCCGTGTAGTCAACCATTTATTTTCCGAATCCGCTGTCCATGTTTCCCATCCGCAAAAAAAGTATTGCATGTCCTATTCTTGTCCGCAATAAACGTTTTACGGACCCAGTGAAGTTAATGTTTCGCAAAAATATGTGGATGACCAACAGAAGCCATCCGTATGTCATCCGCATCCGTATTGTTTGCGGATGGTTGCTGGGAAACCTGTATATATTGAATTTCAAGAATTACAGCCTTCAGGGGTTTTTTTGCAGACCAAAAAAAAAAAAAAAAAAAAAAGACACCCGGAAACACAACCTACAAAATTTGTGGACAAACAGAACGGATGTGGATGTGTATTAAACAAAAAAAAAAAAAAAGAAAACAGGAACACGGATCTGCAAAAACAATCGTGTGCATGTAGCCTTAATCTGCACCAAAAACCGCAATTAGCCGATTTTGGTGTGAATATACTGAAGAAACCCACATAAATCTTATGTGCGTCTACCCGCACATGTGGCCTTAGACTGCTTTCTCAGTTATTTTAGTGGTGTTTTTCTGTCAGGGTACAGGCACACAACTGTATGCGTTTTGCGGTCAGCAAATTGCAAATCCGTAAATCACAGATACCTGCCTTGTGCATTCAGCGAAATGTAAGGGCTGGCCCCTAATAGAACAGTCTTATCCTTGTCCATAATGCTGGCAATGATAGGACATGTTCTATTTTTTTGTGAAACGAACATACAGACATTGAGTCATTTCCCCTTTTTTTTTTGCCAGAACAGACATCAGGAAAAAAATACGGTGACGTTCATGAGCCCTTATTAAAATAAAAAATGATATCGGCAACACCTGTCTTAAATTTGCATCTCATTTTTTTACTCCTTAATAAATCAGGTTTTTCTGTTTTGGTTTAAGTTTGACCTTGTTTTCTTGCTAACATTGGTTCAAAAAGACTCATCTCATTGGTTTGCACACAAAAAAAGTTGCATCTCCGTCCCTTTCAGTGTACAAAATTGCACAAGTTTCAGCTCAAAACAGACGGGAAAAATAAGATAAGTCAGGAATGGAGTAGAAATAAGACTGTCTATGTGCCTAATTCAGGTGCAAAAAAAAAAAAATTTTAAAAAGACGCCCAACATAAAAAGCAAACATTTGAAGACTTCTGAATTAGTCTTAAAACTGAAAAAAATATTGTCACACCGGCATTTAAAACATTGTAATATGGGGGCCTTGCAACTTTTTTGTTTTACCAAACTGTGTGCAACAAAAACATCTTATTCTATTATTTTATTTTTTTTCAGGTTAAGGCCTCATGCACACAACCGTTGTTTTATTCCGTGTCCGTTGCACCGTTTTCCGTGATTTTCGTCAGACCCATTGATTTTCAATGGGTCAGTTGAAAACTCGGCTAATGCACCGTTTGCCATCCGCGTCCGTGATCTGTGGTTCCAGCCCGTCAAAAAAATATAACCTGTCCTACTATTTTCGCGGAAAACGGTTTGCGGACCCATTCAAGTCAATTCAACGCGGAGGCACACAAGATTGTCATCCGCGTCCGTTTTTTTCCTATCATTTGCATGGCAAACCTGTCTTAGACTTTTTTTTACATTCCTTTATGTCTGGTGGTCCTCCAAAAATAAAGGAAGACACACGGAAACAAAAACGGATCACAGAACAACGGAACCCCATTTTGCAGAACAGAACACAACAACGGTCGTGTGCATGAGGCCTAAGGGTGCATTCACACAACTGTATAAATGGTTCCGCAGTTTTGCGGAACAGGTGCGGACCCATTCATTTCAACGGAGCCGCAAAAGATGCGGACAGCACACAGTGTTCTGTTCACCGTTGTTCCGTTCCGCAGCCCCGCAAAAAAAAAAAAAATGGAGCATGTCCATGTTCCAAGAATAGGCATTCTCTATATAGCGCCGGCCATGTGTAGTCCACAAAATGTGGAACACACACGCCCAGTATCCGTGTTTTGCGGATCCGCAATTTGCAGACCACAAAACACTTACAGTCATGTAAATGCACCCCAAAACACACACCAGAGCCAAATTCACACGTATACAGCCCCTTAGAAAAACATTAAACAGCTCTCACCCAAATCCATTGTAAGTTCTCACTCAGGAGGCCTGCTCCACTGGTATTTAAGTAATGACTTACACCTGGTGATGGACACAGTTAAATTAAAGGTTTTTTCCAGGGTTTGATAATGATGACCTATCCACAGAATCATATCGGACCCCTGCCGATCAACTGTTTCAGGGAGCCGCTGTGTTCACTGGAGCTCTGGTGCACAATGGACACCCAGCAGCTAACTAAGCACAGCGCCATACAATGTATAGTGGTAGTGCTTGGTATTGCAGCTCTGCCGCATTGACTTGAATAGGACTGACCATAGCAACCAGATTCCACCTTTCATTTTTGAGAGCTCCTTTGGAAAATAAAAGGCGGAATCTGATTGGTTGCTATTGATAACTGAGCCAGTTTTCCTTTACACCAGTTTTGATAAATCTCCCCCAAAATTTAAATTTGGCCTATAGATTTTCTCTAAAATGTCAACTGGATAAAAAAAATGGGTTTTTGCTGGGGTTTTCAATGTGGTTGGAGTTTTTACTGGTGAAATACATTAAGTTGGCATTTCCACAGCACACAGCATAAGGTTTTTTCCAACACATTTTTTATCCTTCATTATTGTCCTAACGACCAGGGTCTGGTGTTTGGTGATCTCTGCTTTAACCAGCATAGGCTAAAGCCATTGGGGGTCTTTTATTATCAACCTCTGCTCCAGAAACACGCAGTCTGCCCCCACTTTTTTTTAACGCCATTGCACCTAAACGCTGCCCTCAGCTTCATGAAGTGGGGAGGGGAAGGAGAGTGGTGTGGGAGGGGAAGGAGAGCGGTGTGGGAGGGGAAGGAGAGCGGTGTGGGAGAGGAAGGAGAACGGTGTGGGTGGGGAAGGAGAGCGGTGTGGGAGGGGAAGGAGAGCGGTGTGGGAGGGGAAGGAGAGCGGTGTGGGAGAGGAAGGAGAGCGGTGTGGGAAGGGAAGGAGAGCGGTGTGGGAGGGGAAGGAGAACGGTGTGGGTGGGGAAGGAGAGCGGTGTGGGAGGGGAAGGAGAGCGGTGTGGGAGGGGAAGGAGAGCAGTGTGGGAGGGGAAGGAGAGCGGTGTGGGTGGGGAAGGAGAGCGGTGTGGGTGGGGAAGGAGAGCGGTGTGGGTGGGGAAGGAGAGCGGTGTGGGTGGGGAAGGAGAGAGGTGTGGGAGGGGAAGGAGAGCGGTGTGGGAAGGGAATGAGAGCGGTGTGGGTGGGGAAGGAGAGCGGTGTGGGTGGGGAAGGAGAGCGGTGTGGGAGGGGAAGGAGAGCAGTGTGGGAGGGGAAGGAGAGCGGTGTGGGAGGGGAAGGAGAGCGGTGTGGGTGGGGAAGGAGAGCGGTGTGGGTGGGGAAGGAGAGCGGTGTGGGTGGGGAAGGAGTACGGTGTGGGTGGGGAAGGAGAGCGGTGTGGGAGGGGCAGGAGAGTGGTGTGGGAGGGGACGGAGAGCGGTGTGGGAGAGGAAGGAGAGTGGTGTGGGAGGGGAAGGAATGCGGTGTGGGTGGGGCCATCGGCCACGGAACATTCGCTATCAACTAAAATCTACTCCAGTCTAGGCGGTGTGGACTGCCAGAGGATGTGCCTAATGCAGGACAAGGCCTGCCCCCCATCATAAATTAAGTGTGTCCTCCAGTGGCACATGGGATATCAAAGACCAGAGTAAAAGGCTTAAAGAGGTTGGACCCTTTGGTAGTCTAAGGAATATGGGCATTGCCAACCTTCAATTTAATTTTTTCTGAGCAACTGAACCAAAAGTCACAGGTAGCCCAGAATTTATATGGACATACACCCTGCCCCCTTTCATACGTCATGCTCCACATTCCGCATTACCCAAAGTGACCTAAACATAATACCCTTAAATCACAAACACCACAACATTAAAGGGGTGTCACTACCAGAGCTTTGAGATGTTCTCACCGCTCTGTTTCTCCACCCCTGTGATGATGTCACTACTAGAGCTGGGAGGAGTTCCCTCTGCCCTGTTTCTCCGCCCCTGTGATGAGGTCTTTACTTTCGGTTTCCTTCCTCCCAGCTGTCTCTCCTGTGTTTGATTTCGCTGCCTTTAAATCACCCCTCCTCCTTTGTAGAGGTGCGGATTATACTTTTCATTTGAGCTGTATCTCTCGCTTGAGTAGCTTCACCTGTGTGATATCTTTTCACTGGATCTGAGTTCTGCGGATATTGTCTGCTGACTTTGGATCTGTTTTCACTGCAGCCGCAGCTCCGTCAGATAAGTGTTCAGATATTGTGTGTTTCTGTTTCTTTGCTGACTGGATCCGAGGCGACCCCGGTTCCGTCCATATACTGAGCAGGGCACCGGTGGCCGTGCCCCTTCCACTATTGTAGGGGTTTCAGTGGTCATCAGCCTGAGGTACGCGGGCATGTCTCGATCCACCATATGGATCCGGACATGTGCATAGCAGTTTAGGGAGAGCTTTTAGGGTCTGACAGGGGTCACCCTTTATCCTCCCTAGTTTAGGTCCGGTCAGTTGCTATTTACTGTGTGTTGCTCACTTACAGTCGTGACAAGGGGCTGTCAAGTAGATAACAATAAAATGGGTCTGTGGTCCGCATTTGCGGCCAAGAATAGGACATGTTCTATCTTTTGCAGAACGGACATATGGATGTGGTTCACTGACAATGGGTCACGCAAAAAAAAAAACAGATGCAACGTGAACGTCACCATCTGTGTTTTGCGGATCCACATTTTGTGGACCGAAAAATACAAGCAGTTGTGTGAATGGATCCTAACCTGCATCCCCAAGGCATATGGTACTTTGCAGTCACAAGGCAAGGTCTGTCGTACGTCTTCCCCCTTAGGAGGCTGAAGCTTGGGATTCAGACAAAGTGTTGCTTATTGTGCCTACTTCTATTCTCCAAATCTTCAAGTATATACAGGGAGTGCAGAATTATTAGGCAAATGAGTATTTTGACCACATCATCCTCTTTATGCATGTTGTCTTACTCCAAGCTGTATAGGCTCGAAAGCCTACTACCAATTAAGCATATTAGGTGATGTGCATCTCTGTAATGAGAAGGGGTGTGGTCTAATGACATCAACACCCTATATCAGGTGTGCATAATTATTAGGCAACTTCCTTTCCTTTGGCAAAATGGGTCAAAAGAAGGACTTGACAGGCTCAGAAAAGTTAAAAATAGTGAGATATCTTGCAGAGGGATGCAGCACTCTTAAAATTGCAAAGCTTCTGAAGCGTGATCATCGAACAATCAAGCGTTTCATTCAAAATAGTCAACAGGGTCGCAAGAAGCGTGTGGAAAAACCAAGGCGCAAAATAACTGCCCATGAACTGAGAAAAGTCAAGCGTGCAGCTGCCAAGATGCCACTTGCCACCAGTTTGGCCATATTTCAGAGCTGCAACATCACTGGAGTGCCCAAAAGCACAAGGTGTGCAATACTCAGAGACATGGCCAAGGTAAGAAAGGCTGAAAGACGACCACCACTGAACAAGACACACAAGCTGAAACGTCAAGACTGGGCCAAGAAATATCTCAAGACTGATTTTTCTAAGGTTTTATGGACTGATGAAATGAGAGTGAGTCTTGATGGGCCAGATGGATGGGCCCGTGGCTGGATTGGTAAAGGGCAGAGAGCTCCAGTCCGAATCAGACGCCAGCAAGGTGGAGGTGGAGTACTGGTTTGGGCTGGTATCATCAAAGATGAGCTTGTGGGGCCTTTTCGGGTTGAGGATGGAGTCAAGCTCAACTCCCAGTCCTACTGCCAGTTTCTGGAAGACACCTTCTTCAAGCAGTGGTACAGGAAGAAGTATGCATCCTTCAAGAAAAACATGATTTTCATGCAGGACAATGCTCCATCACACGCGTCCAAGTACTCCACAGCGTGGCTGGCAAGAAAGGGTATAAAAGAAGAAAAACTAATGACATGGCCTCCTTGTTAACCTGATCTGAACCCCATTGAGAACCTGTGGTCCATCATCAAATGTGAGATTTACAAGGAGGGAAAACAGTACACCTCTCTGAACAGTGTCTGGGAGGCTGTGGTTGCTGCTGCACGCAATGTTGATGGTGAACAGATCAAAACACTGACAGAATCCATGGATGGCAGGCTTTTGAGTGTCCTTGCAAAGAAAGGTGGCTATATTGGTTACTGATTTGTTTTTGTTTTGTTTTTGAATGTCAGAAATGTATATTTGTGAATGTTGAGATGTTATATTGGTTTCACTGCTAAAAATAAATAATTGAAATGGGTATATATTTGTTTTTTGTTAAGTTGCCTAATAATTATGCACAGTAATAGTCACCTGCACACACAGATATCCCCCTAAAATAGCTAAAACTAAAAACAAACTAAAAACTACTTCCAAAAATATTCAGCTTTGATATTAATGAGTTTTTTGGGTTCATTGAGAACATGGTTGTTGTTCAATAATAAAATTAATCCTCAAAAATACAACTTGCCTAATAATTCTGCACTCCCTGTATACCTCTCGAGGCCTTGCACTGTTACCCTCTGATCATAGGCAAACTTAAAATGTGTTACGACTAGGGATGAGCGAACTCGAACTGTATAGTTCGGGTTCGTACCGAATTTTGGGGTGTCCGTGACACGGACCCGAACCCGGACATTTTCGTAAAAGTCTGGGTTCGGGTTCGGTGTTCGTCGCTTTCTTGGCGCTTTTGTGACGCTTTCTTGGCGCTTTTTGAAAGGCTGCAAAACAGCCAATCAACAAGCGTCATACTACTTGCCCCAAGAGGCCGTCACAGCCATGCCTACTATTGGCATGGCTGTGATTGGCCAGAGCACCATGTGACCCAGCCTCTATTTAAGCTGGAGTCACATAGCGCCGCCCGTCACTCTGCTCTGATTAGCGTAGGGAGAGGTTGCGGATGCGACAGTAGGGCGAGATTAGGCAGATTAACTCCTCCAAAGGACTTCACTTGATTAATCGATCGATCTGCAGCTGTGCATCATTGAGCTGCTGAAATTCAAATGCTCACTCACTGTTTTTAGGCTGCCCAGACCTTTTGTCAGTCACTTTTTTCTGGGGTGATCGGCGGCCATTTTGTGTCTTGTGCGGTGCTGCGACCAAGTGCATCCAAGCTGCGACCAAGTGCATTTAACCCTCAATGGTGTGGTCGTTTTTTGGCTAAAGCCTACATCAGGGTGAAGCTGTCACACCAAGTGCATTTAACCAGCAATAGTCTGTTCATTTTTTGGCCATATACTAAATCAGGGGCAAGCTGCGCCTGTCACCAAGTGCATTTAACCCTCAATGGTGTGGTTGTTTTTTGGCTAAAGCCTACATCAGGGTGAAGCTGTCACACCAAGTGCATTTAACCAGCAATAGTCTGTTTATTTTTTGGCCATATACTACATCAGGGGCAAGCTGCGCCCGTCACCAAGTGCATTTAACCCTCAGTAGTGTGGTTGGTCAAGCTGTGTCACCAAGTGCATTTAACCAGCAATAGTCTGTTCATTTTTTGGCCATATACTACATCAGGGGCAAGCTGCGCCCGTCACCAAGTGCATTTAACCCTCAGTAGTGTGGTTGGTCAAGCTATCACACCAAGTGCATTTAACCAGCAATAGTCTGTTCATTTTTTGGCCATATACTAAATCAGGGGCAAGCTGCGCCCGTCACCAAGTGCATTTAACCAGCAATAGTCTGTTCATTTTTTGGCCATATACTACATCAGGGGCAAGCTGCGCCCGTCACCAAGTGCATTTAACCCTCAGTAGTGTGGTTGGTCAAGCTATCACACCAAGTGCATTTAACCAGCAATAGTCTGTTCATTTTTTGGCCATATACTAAATCAGGGGCAAGCTGCGCCCGTCACCAAGTGCATTTAACCAGCAATAGTCTGTTCATTTTTTGGCCATATACTACATCAGGGGCAAGCTGCGCCCGTCACCAAGTGCATTTAACCCTCAGTAGTGTGGTTGGTCAAGCTATCACACCAAGTGCATTTAACCAGCAATAGTCTGTTCATTTTTTGGCCATATACTAAATCAGGGGCAAGCTGCGCCCGTCACCAAGTGCATTTAACCAGCAATAGTCTGTTCATTTTTTGGCCATATACTACATCAGGGGCAAGCTGCGCCCGTCACCAAGTGCATTTAACCCTCAGTAGTGTGGTTGGTCAAGCTATCACACCAAGTGCATTTAACCAGCAATAGTCTGTTCATTTTTTGGCCATATACTAAATCAGGGGCAAGCTGCGCCCGTCACCAAGTGCATTTAACCAGCAATAGTCTGTTCATTTTTTGGCCATATACTACATCAGGGGCAAGCTGCGCCCGTCACCAAGTGCATTTAACCCTCAGTAGTGTGGTTCGTCAAGCTGTGACACCAAGTGCATTTAACCAGCAATAGTCTGTTCATTTTTTGGCCATATACTACATCAGGGGCAAGCTGCGCCCGTCACCAAGTGCATTTAACCAGCAATAGTGTGGTTATTTTTTGGCCATATCCCAGTCTAATTCTGTCACTAAATCCATACCGGTCACCCAGCGCCTAAATACTAGGCCTCAAATTTATATCCCGCTAAATCTCTCGTTACCGCTGTCCTGTTGTGGCTGGGAAAGTTATTTAGTGTCCGTCAAAGCACATTTTTTGTTCTGGGTTGAAGTACAATTCCCAATTTAGCAATTTCATAATTTAGTGGTTCCTGCTATATCAGAGCTATTTGAAATCTATCCCTAAAAGGGTATATAATATTCAAGGTGCACATAGGGTCATTCAGAATAACTTCACACACACGCTACTGTGCATTTCCAAGTCTAATTCTGTCGCTAAATCCATACCGGTCACCCAGCGCCTAAATACTAGGCCTCAAATTTATATCCCGCTAAATCTCTCGTTACCGCTGTCCTGTTGTGGCTGGGAAAGTTATTTAGTGTCCGTCAAAGCACATTTTTTGTTCTGGGTTGAAGTACAATTCCCAATTTAGCAATTTCATAATTTAGTGGTTCCTGCTATATCAGAGCTATTTGAAATCTATCCCTAAAAGGGTATATAATATTCAAGGTGCACATAGGGTCATTCAGAATAACTTCACACACACGCTACTGTGCATTTCCAAGTCTAATTCTGTCGCTAAATCCATACCGGTCACCCAGCGCCTAAATACTAGGCCTCAAATTTATATCCCGCTAAATCTCTCGTTACCGCTGTACTGTTGTGGCTGGGAAAGTTATTTAGTGTCCGTCAAAGCACATTTTTTGTTCTGGGTTGAAGTACAATTCCCAATTTAGCAATTTCATAATTTAGTGGTTCCTGCTATATCAGAGCTATTTGAAATCTATCCCTAAAAGGGTATATAATATTCAAGGTGCACATAGGGTCATTCAGAATAACTTCACACACACGCTACTGTGCATTTCCAAGTCTAATTCTGTCACTAAATCCATACCGGTCACCCAGCGCCTAAATACTAGGCCTCAAATTTATATCCCGCTTAATCTCTCGTTACCGCTGTCCTGTTGTGGCTGGGAAAGTTATTTAGTGTCCGTCAAAGCACATTTTTTGTTCTGGGTTGAAATACAATTCCCAATTTAGCAATTTCATAATTTAGTGGTTTCTGCTATATCAGAGCTATTTGAAATCTATCCCTAAAAGGGTATATAATATTCAAGGTGCACATAGGGTCATTCAGAATAACTTCACACACACGCTACTGTGCATTTCCAAGTCTAATTCTGTTAGTAAATCCATACCGGTCACCCAGCGCCTAAATACTAGGCCTCAAATTTATATCCCGCTAAATCTCTCGTTACCGCTGTCCTGTTGTGGCTGGGAAAGTTATTTAGTGTCCGTCAAAGCACATTTTTTGTTCTGGGTTGAAGTACAATTCCCAATTTAGCAATTTCATAATTTAGTGGTTCCTGCTATATCAGAGCTATTTGAAATCTATCCCTAAAAGGGTATATAATATTCAAGGTGCACATAGGGTCATTCAGAATAACTTCACACACACGCTACTGTGCATTTCCAAGTCTAATTCTGTCACTAAATCCATACCGGTCACCCAGCGCCTAAATACTAGGCCTCAAATTTATATCCCGCTAAATCTCTCGTTACCGCTGTCCTGTTGTGGCTGGGAAAGTTATTTAGTGTCCGTCAAAGCACATTTTTTGTTCTGGGTTGAAGTACAATTCCCAATTTAGCAATTTCATAATTTAGTGGTTCCTGCTATATCAGAGCTATTTGAAATCTATCCCTAAAAGGGTATATAATATTCAAGGTGCACATAGGGTCATTCAGAATAACTTCACACACACGCTACTGTGCATTTCCAAGTCTAATTCTGTCGCTAAATCCATACCGGTCACCCAGCGCCTAAATACTAGGCCTCAAATTTATATCCCGCTAAATCTCTCGTTACCGCTGTACTGTTGTGGCTGGGAAAGTTATTTAGTGTCCGTCAAAGCACATTTTTTGTTCTGGGTTGAAATACAATTCCCAATTTAGCAATTTCATAATTTAGTGGTTTCTGCTATATCAGAGCTATTTGAAATCTATCCCTAAAAGGGTATATAATATTCAAGGTGCACATAGGGTCATTCAGAATAACTTCACACACACGCTACTGTGCATTTCCAAGTCTAATTCTGTCACTAAATCCATACCGGTCACCCAGCGCCTAAATACTAGGCCTCAAATTTATATCCCGCTAAATCTCTCGTTACTGCTGTCCTGTTGTGGCTGGGAAAGTTATTTAGTGTCCGTCAAAGCACATTTTTTGTTCTGGGTTGAAATACAATTCCCAATTTAGCAATTTCATAATTTAGTGGTTTCTGCTATATCAGAGCTATTTGAAATCTATCCCTAAAAGGGTATATAATATTCAAGGTGCACATAGGGTCATTCAGAATAACTTCACACACACGCTACTGTGCATTTCCAAGTCTAATTCTGTCACTAAATCCATACCGGTCACCCAGCGCCTAAATACTAGGCCTCAAATTTATATCCCGCTAAATCTCTCGTTACCGCTGTCCTGTTGTGGCTGGGAAAGTTATTTAGTGTCCGTCAAAGCACATTTTTTGTTCTGGGTTGAAATACAATTCCCAATTTAGCAATTTCATAATTTAGTGGTTTCTGCTATATCAGAGCTATTTGAAATCTATCCCTAAAAGGGTATATAATATTCAAGGTGCACATAGGGTCATTCAGAATAACTTCACACACACGCTACTGTGCATTTCCAAGTCTAATTCTGTTAGTAAATCCATACCGGTCACCCAGCGCCTAAATACTAGGCCTCAAATTTATATCCCGCTGAATTTGAATACAATACATTGGGCCAAATAATATTTTTGTTGTTGTGGTGAACCATAACAATGAGAAAAACATCTAGTAAGGGACGCGGACGTGGACATGGTCGTGGTGGTGTTAGTGGACCCTCTGGTGCTGGGAGAGGACGTGGCCGTTCTGCCACATCCACACGTCCTAGTGTACCAACTACCTCAGGTCCCAGTAGCCGCCAGAATTTACAGCGATATATGGTGGGGCCCAATGCCGTTCTAAGGATGGTAAGGCCTGAGCAGGTACAGGCATTAGTCAATTGGGTGGCCGACAGTGGATCCAGCACGTTCACATTATCTCCCACCCAGTCTTCTGCAGAAAGCGCACAGATGGCGCCTGAAAACCAACCCCATCAGTCTGTCACATCACCCCCATGCATACCAGGGAAACTGTCTCAGCCTCAAGTTATGCAGCAGTCTCTTATGCTGTTTGAAGACTCCGCTGGCAGGGTTTCCCAAGGGCATCCACCTAGCCCTTCCCCAGCGGTGAAAGATATAGAATGCACTGACGCACAACCACTTATGTTTCCTGATGATGAGGACATGGGAATACCACCTCAGCATGTCTCTGATGATGACGAAACACAGGTGCCAACTGCTGCGTCTTTCTGCAGTGTGCAGACTGAACAGGAGGTCAGGGATCAAGACTGGGTGGAAGACGATGCAGGGGATGATGAGGTCCTAGACCCCACATGGAATGAAGGTCGTGCCACTGACTTTCACAGTTCGGAGGAAGAGGCAGTGGTGAGACCGAGCCAACAGCGTAGCAAAAGAGGGAGCAGTGGGCAAAAGCAGAACACCCGCCGCCAAGAGACTCCGCCTGCTACTGCCCGCCGCCATCTGGGACCGAGCACCCCAAAGGCAGCTTCAAGGAGTTCCCTGGCATGGCACTTCTTCAAACAATGTGCTGACGACAAGACCCGAGTGGTTTGCACGCTGTGCCATCAGAGCCTTAAGCGAGGCATTAACGTTCTGAACCTGAGCACAACCTGCATGACCAGGCACCTGCATGCAAAGCATGAACTGCAGTGGAGTAAACACCTTAAAACCAAGGAAGTCACTCAGGCTCCCCCTGCTACCTCTTCTGCTGCTGCCGCCTCGGCCTCTTCTGCTGCTGCCGCCTCGGCCTCTTCCTCCGCCTCTGGAGGAACGTTGGCACCTGCCGCCCAGCAAACAGGGGATGTACCACCAACACCACCACCACCACCTCCGTCACCAAGCGTCTCAACCATGTCACACGGCAGCGTTCAGCTCTCCATCTCACAAACATTTGAGAGAAAGTGTAAATTCCCACCTAGCCACCCTCGATCCCTGGCCCTGAATGCCAGCATTTCTAAACTACTGGCCTATGAAATGCTGTCATTTAGGCTGGTGGATACAGACAGCTTCAAACAGCTCATGTCGCTTGCTGTCCCACAGTATGTTGTTCCCAGCCGCCACTACTTCTCCAAGAGAGCCGTGCCTTCCCTGCACAACCAAGTATCCGATAAAATCAAGTGTGCACTGCGCAACGCCATCTGTGGCAAGGTCCACCTAACCACAGATACGTGGACCAGTAAGCACGGCCAGGGACGCTATATCTCCCTAACTGCACACTGGGTAAATGTAGTGGCAGCTGGGCCCCAGGCGGAGAGCTGTTTGGCGCACGTCCTTCCGCTGCCAAGGATCGCAGGGCAACATTCTTTGCCTCCTGTTGCCACCTCCTCCTTCTCGGCTTCCTCCTCCTCTTCTTCCACCTGCTCATCCAGTCAGCCACACACCTTCACCACCAACTTCAGCACAGCCCGGGGTAAACGTCAGCAGGCCATTCTGAAACTCATATGTTTGGGGGACAGGCCCCACACCGCACAGGAGTTGTGGCGGGGTATAGAACAACAGACCGACGAGTGGTTGCTGCCGGTGAGCCTCAAGCCCGGCCTGGTGGTGTGCGATAATGGGCGAAATCTCGTTGCAGCTCTGGGACTAGCCAATTTGACGCACATCCCTTGCTTGGCGCATGTGCTGAATTTGGTGGTGCAGAAGTTCATTCACAACTACCCCGACATGTCAGAGCTGCTGCATAAAGTGCGGGCCGTCTGTTCGCGCTTCCGGCGTTCACATCCTGCTGCTGCTCGCCTGTCTGCGCTACAGCGTAACTTCGGCCTTCCCGCTCACCGCCTCATATGCGACGTGCCCACCAGGTGGAACTCCACCTTGCACATGCTGGACAGACTGTGCGAGCAGCAGCAGGCCATAGTGGAGTTTCAGCTGCAGCACGCACGGGTCAGTCGCACTACAGAACAGCACCACTTCACCACCAATGACTGGGCCTCCATGCGAGACCTGTGTGCCCTGTTGCGCTGTTTCGAGTACTCCACCAACATGGCCAGTGGCGATGACGCCGTTATCAGCGTTACAATACCACTTCTATGTCTCCTTGAGAAAACACTTAGGGCGATGATGCAAGAGGAGGTGGCCCAGGAGGAGGAGGAGGAAGAGGGGTCATTTTTAGCACTTTCAGGCCAGTCTCTTCGAAGTGACTCAGAGGGAGGTTTTTGGCAACAGCAGAGGCCAGGTACAAATGTGGCCAGACAGGGCCCACTACTGGAGGACGAGGAGGACGAGGATGAGGAGGAGGTGGAGGAGGATGAGGATGAAGCATGGTCACAGCGGGGTGGCACCCAACGCAGCTCGGGTCCATCACTGGTGCGTGGCTGGGGGGAAAGGCAGGACGATGACGATACGCCTCCCACAGAGGACAGCTTGTCCTTACCCCTGGGCAGCCTGGCACACATGAGCGACTACATGCTGCAGTGCCTGCGCAACGACAGCAGAGTTGCCCACATTTTAACCTGTGCGGACTACTGGGTTGCCACCCTGCTGGATCCACGCTACAAAGACAATGTGCCCACCTTACTTCCTGCACTGGAGCGTGATAGGAAGATGCGCGAGTACAAGCGCACGTTGGTAGACGCGCTACTGAGAGCATTCCCAAATGTCACAGGGGAACAAGTGGAAGCCCAAGGCCAAGGCAGAGGAGGAGCAAGAGGTCGCCAAGGCAGCTGTGTCAATGCCAGCTCCTTTGAGGGCAGGGTTAGCATGGCAGAGATGTGGAAAACTTTTGTCAACACGCCACAGCTAACTGCACCACCACCTGATACGCAACGTGTTAGCAGGAGGCAACATTTCACTAACATGGTGGAACAGTACGTGTGCACACCCCTCCACGTACTGACTGATGGTTCGGCCCCATTCAACTTCTGGGTCTCTAAATTGTCCACGTGGCCAGAGCTAGCCTTTTATGCCTTGGAGGTGCTGGCCTGCCCGGCGGCCAGCGTTTTGTCTGAACGTGTATTCAGCACGGCAGGGGGCGTCATTACAGACAAACGCAGCCGCCTGTCTACAGCCAATGTGGACAAGCTGACGTTCATAAAAATGAACCAGGCATGGATCCCACAGGATCTGTCCGTCCCTTGTCCAGATTAGACATTAACTACCTCCCCTTAACCATATATTATTGTACTCCAGGGCACTTCCTCATTCAATCCTATTTTTATTTTCATTTTACCATTATATTGCGAGGCTACCCAAAGTTGAATGAACCTCTCCTGTGTCTGGGTGCCGGGGCCTAAATATATGCCAATGGACTGTTCCAATGTTGGGTGACGTGAAGCCTGATTCTCTGCTATGACATGCAGAATGATTCTCTGCTGACATGAAGCCAGATTGTCTGTTACGGGACCTCTCTCCTCTGCCTGTGTGTGTGCTGGGCCTAAATATATGCCAATGGACTGTTGCAGTGGTGGCTGACGTGAAGCCTCATTCTCTGCTATGACATGCAGACTGATTCTCTGCTGACATGAAGCCAGATTCTCTGTTACGAGACCTCCCTCCTCTGCCTGGGTGCTGGGCCTAAATATATGCCAATGGACTGTTGCAGTGGTGGCTGACGTGAAGCCTCATTCTCTGCTATGACATGCAGACTGATTCTCTGCTGACATGAAGACAGATTCTCTGTTACGGGACCTCTCTCCTCTGCCTGTGTGTGTGCTGGGCCTAAATATATGCCAATGGACTGTTGCAGTGGTGGCTGACGTGAAGCCTCATTCTCTGCTATGACATGCAGACTGATTCTCTGCTGACATGAAGCCAGATTCTCTGTTACGGGACCTCTCTCCTCTGCCTGTGTGTGTGCTGGGCCTAAATATATGCCAATGGACTGTTGCAGTGGTGGCTGACGTGAAGCCTCATTCTCTGCTATGACATGCAGACTGATTCTCTGCTGACATGAAGCCAGATTCTCTGTTACGGGACCTCTCTCCTCTGCCTGTGTGGGTGCTGGGCCTAAATATATGCCAATGGACTGTTGCAGTGGTGGCTGACGTGAAGCCTAATTCTCTGCTATGACATGCAGACTAATTCTCTGCTGACATGAAGACAGATTCTCTGTTACGGGACCTCTCTCCTCTGCCTGTGTGTGTGCTGGGCCTAAATATATGCCAATGGACTGTTGCAGTGGTGGCTGACGTGAAGCCTCATTCTCTGCTATGACATGCAGACTGATTCTCTGCTGACATGAAGACAGATTCTCTGTTACGGGACCTCTCTCCTCTGCCTGTGTGTGTGCTGGGCCTAAATATATGCCAATGGACTGTTGCAGTGGTGGCTGACGTGAAGCCTCATTCTCTGCTATGACATGCAGACTGATTCTCTGCTGACATGAAGCCAGATTCTCTGTTACGGGACCTCTCTCCTCTGCCTGTGTGTGTGCTGGGCCTAAATATATGCCAATGGACTGTTGCAGTGGTGGCTGATGTGAAGCCTCATTCTCTGCTATGACATGCAGACTAATTCTCTGCTGACATGAAGACAGATTCTCTGTTACGGGACCTCTCTCCTCTGCCTGTGTGCTGGGCCTAAATATATGCCAATGGACTGTTGCAGTGGTGGCTGACGTGAAGCCTCATTCTCTGCTATGACATGCAGACTGATTCTCTGCTGACATGAAGCCAGATTTTCTGTTACGGGACCTCCCTCCTCTGCCTGGGTGCTGGGCCTAAATATATGCCAATGGACTGTTGCAGTGGTGGCTGACGTGAAGCCTCATTCTCTGCTATGACATGCAGACTAATTCTCTGCTGACATGAAGACAGATTCTCTGTTACGGGACCTCTCTCCTCTGCCTGTGTGTGTGCTGGGCCTAAATATATGCCAATGGACTGTTGCAGTGGTGGCTGACGTGAAGCCTCATTCTCTGCTATGACATGCAGACTGATTCTCTGCTGACATGAAGCCAGATTCTCTGTTACGGGACCTCTCTCCTCTGCCTGTGTGGGTGCTGGGCCTAAATATATGCCAATGGACTGTTGCAGTGGTGGCTGACGTGAAGCCTCATTCTCTGCTATGACATGCAGACTAATTCTCTGCTGACATGAAGACAGATTCTCTGTTACGGGACCTCTCTCCTCTGCCTGTGTGTGTGCTGGGCCTAAATATATGCCAATGGACTGTTGCAGTGGTGGCTGACGTGAAGCCTCATTCTCTGCTATGACATGCAGACTAATTCTCTGCTGACATGAAGACAGATTCTCTGTTACGGGACCTCTCTCCTCTGCCTGTGTGCTGGGCCTAAATATATGCCAATGGACTGTTGCAGTGGTGGCTGACGTGAAGCCTCATTCTCTGCTATGACATGCAGACTGATTCTCTGCTGACATGAAGCCAGATTCTCTGTTACGGGACCTCCCTCCTCTGCCTGGGTGCTGGGCCTAAATATATGCCAATGGACTGTTGCAGTGGTGGCTGACGTGAAGCCTCATTCTCTGCTATGACATGCAGACTAATTCTCTGCTGACATGAAGACAGATTCTCTGTTACGGGACCTCTCTCCTCTGCCTGTGTGTGTGCTGGGCCTAAATATATGCCAATGGACTGTTGCAGTGGTGGCTGACGTGAAGCCTCATTCTCTGCTATGACATGCAGACTAATTCTCTGCTGACATGAAGACAGATTCTCTGTTACGGGACCTCTCTCCTCTGCCTGTGTGCTGGGCCTAAATATATGCCAATGGACTGTTGCAGTGGTGGCTGACGTGAAGCCTCATTCTCTGCTATGACATGCAGACTGATTCTCTGCTGACATGAAGCCAGATTCTCTGTTACGGGACCTCCCTCCTCTGCCTGGGTGCTGGGCCTAAATATATGCCAATGGACTGTTGCAATGGTGGCTGACGTGAAGCCTCATTCTCTGCTATGACATGCAGACTGATTCTCTGCTGACATGAAGACAGATTCTCTGTTACGGGACCTCCCTCCTCTGCCTGGGTGCTGGGCCTAAATATATGCCAATGGACTGTTGCAGTGGTGGCTGACGTGAAGCCTCATTCTCTGCTATGACATGCAGACTAATTCTCTGCTGACATGAAGCCAGATTCTCTGTTACGGGACCTCTCTCCTCTGCCTGGGTGCTGGGCCTAAATTTATGAAAATGGACTCTTACAGTGGTGGGTGACGTGAAGCCAGATTCTCTGCTATGGGACCTCTCTCCAATTGATTTTGGTTAATTTTTATTTATTTAATTTTTATTTTAATTAATTTCCCTATCCACATTTGTTTGCAGGGGATTTACCTACATGTTGCTGCCTTTTGCAGCCCTCTAGCTCTTTCCTGGGCTGTTTTACAGCCTTTTTAGTGCCGAAAAGTTCGGGTCCCCATTGACTTCAATGGGGTTCGGGTTCGGGTTCGGGACGAAGTTCGGATCGGGTTCGGATCCCGAACCCGAACATTTCCGGGATGTTCGGCCGAACTTCTCGAACCCGAACATCCAGGTGTTCGCTCAACTCTAGTTACGACTATTGCTTTACTGCCTATATTTGAGCCGTATTGTGGCCTCATCCTTACATGTGATTGTATTACATTACTTGATAAATAAAGATTATCTTCAAGTATATCCTTCGAGATAATCTCTGTATTTTGTCTCTGAGATATTGTCAAGTCCAGGCATCATTCTGGTTTCCTATCCCACAATTTATTGTGCATTAGTGGTAATCTGTGCGGAATCAATAGAAGCATGGAGTAGGTCTAGGTGCTTGTTGACGTAAGGCATAAGTGTGTGGGATACTTCTTGCTCCACCATGGCGGCTTGTTGATGGTCCTAAATGGAGATGACCTAAGACTATCCAGGGGTGGAGAGATTCAGTGGCGTGATATCATCAGTGGCAACCAGTCTGGCAAGGAAGGTGATGTAATCAAGCTGGCGTAAACAGTTGTTTTAGCTGTCTTGCTTTGGTCATTGGCAGGTGAGAGTCACGATAAGGGCTCATGCACACAACCGTTGACTGTTTTGTGTTGCCAGCCGTGTGCATTCTACATTTTGCGGACCACAACTTCCTGCCCTCTATAGAACTGTCCTACCCTTGTCTGTAAAACGATCAAGAGTAGGACACGTTCTATTTATTTGCAGGGCCGCGAAACGGACATACGGATGCGGACAGTACAAGGTGTGATGTCTGCATCTTTTGCAGCCTCATTGAAGTGAACTGGTCCACATCCGACACGTAAAAAATACCATTGTGGACCAAAAATATGTGTGTGGGCATGAGCCCAAAGCCTGAGAGTAGTGTGTCTGCATCAGAGCAGATATGTGGAGAAATTTGTCCATTACCACGGCAGGGTGAGAGAACATAAATCTGCGTAGCAATCCTTCAGAATTCAATGTCATGACAAACAGCATAAGGTCAGAGAGCAGTACTATAACTCTACTGAGAGCCACAAAAAATCCAGAGCGTTATCAACTACCACAGAGTAGCAGCCACAGCATGCATTATCCCCGTCTACACGAAGTATGGTAACAATGCAATACTCAGATATTTTATGAATCAGCACTAGTTGGCAGTGCTGCCCAATAGATCTCGTGAGGCAGAATTAAATCATTTCAACAATAGCGAGAATGTAGAGAGTAGTTGTCCCATAAAAATAAAAAAACGACTATAATGGCTCATGCCCACAAACATAAGGGCTCCGTGCCATGCTGGGGACCCATTGATTTGAAGGGGTCTGCAATCCGCAAGATACGGCAAAAGATAGGACAGGTCTTTTGCGGTGCGGAGGCATGGACCCGAAAACCCACTGAAGCGCTTCGTAGTGTTTCTGCGGGCTTCCGATCCGTGCCTCTGCTCCGCAAAAGATAGGTGTCCTATCTTTGGCAGTATCTTGTGGATCGTGGACCCATTCAAGTCATCCACAGCACAGAGTGCACATGGCCAGTGCCTGTATATTATTGCAGACCCGCCATTTGTGGTCCACAATACGAGAACGGAGCCCTTACTTTCGTGGGCATAAGGCCCCTTGCAGACGAGCGGTTGTCATGCATGCGAGTTCGCAGCGCTCACCCTGAACTCCCAGCACTAACGGGGGTCACAGCATTATATTGATTTATGATCCTATGTAACACTTACAGTTCTGGAATGTATAACACTGACATAATGCTATGCGACCACGGCAGTGCTGGGAGGTCAGGACAGGAGCTGCGCTGCGGACTTGCAGCCTTACAAACGCTAGTTCACAGAAAGGTATCTGTATTTTGTGGATCCATTTTTTGCTGACAAATACGGACACAGCTGTGTGCATGAGACCTTAGTGGAGGTAGGCAGTAGATTAGTATTCAATACACGAATCATAAAAAGTTAGGGATATTTGGCTTGTGTGTGAAATTTCAGGATGAATTTAAAATGCATTCTAACCTTTACAGGCGAACTTAATGTGACTCTCTAAACTTTTGAATGCACGTGTCCAACTTTTCAATGTTTCAGTACTTTTTGCACAACTTGCTGTTCTCTAACAAGGAGCTTAACGGCAAAATTCACAACAGATATTTGATCCATGAATCGCCCAATAAATTTCTAGGTTCAATTAGAATTGGTATTTAAACAGTCCTCCTCATCATGCTGTTCACATTTTGACATCATGAGACCAAGACGATACCTAACAATTGATCAACAGTACCTCAACATTGCGAGGCTTCAAGCAGGATGTTCTCAGATGGAGGTGGCCAATGAGCTTAGAGTGTCACAGCGTGTCATCAGCAGGTTGAAACAGAGATACAGAGAAACTGGAAGTCACAGAAGTGGATGTCCTTTGGCCACATCCTACACTGATGACCGCTTCATTGTGAACAATTCCCTGCAAAAACCGGATGATGAATGCCACACAACTTCAGGCACATTTAAGGTAGGTTTACATCAGCATGGTCTGTGTGCTAGATGACCTGCAAGGGTATCTCAGGTAAAGGAAAGCCCTATGCATCAGCCACTGTTGTCAACAGACGAGCCTTTGGTGGTGGTGGTGGTGGTATTACAGTGTGGGCAGGTGTGTCTAGTCAATACAGAACTGCCTTACACTTTGTGAACGGTATAATGACAATCACATACTACTTGAATAACATCATGAATCCAGCCATTGTTCCTCTGCATGAACACAGGCCTAATTTCATCTTCATGGACAACAATGCCCCAGCTCATCAAGGTTGCATCATTAGAGAACAGCTGCTGGAGACTGGGTTACCTCAAATTGAGTGGCCTGCCCTTTCTCCAGACCTGAATCCCATTGAAAACATATGGGATCAGCTGAGTGGCCATGTAGAGGTTCGTAACCCTGTGTCCCAGAACTTCAATGATCTGAGGCTCGCCCTTCAAGAAGAGTGGGATGCCATGCCTCAGCAGACAATAAGTTGACTTGTGAAAAGCATGAGACGTTGTCGTCAAGCTGTAATTGATGCTCACAGCCACATGACAAATTATTGAGACATTGACATTTTTTTGGGTGGTATACCCACCACTGGTGTTTGCTTTTGTTTCAGTAAATTGTTTGAGATAAGAAAATCACCATTGCATGCTTCAAATTAAAGCTTGAGGAAGGCTCGTGTGAGCTGAAACGTCGCAAGATTTGCCACATGGGTGAATAAAACTTTTTTGCTTTCACCACCAATTTGGAGTGTGTCCTCTCTAAAGGATTTTCATTCTGTCCCAGTTCCTCTGTGAACTGGTTTGAACTTGAATCTAACCTGTTTTCTTTTTTTCGCCGCATTAAACTGAAAGTATGGCATCATAACAGAACTAGTCTTGAGAGACCCCAGACCAGTGAATTTACGCTGGGTTCTCTCAATCTCTTTTTGAAGAGCAATTTTACACCTAACATTAATGAACCTGCCGTTGAAGCCTATATCAATGCGGTCCGTAGGGGGCTTTCTGAACTCAGGGCCTCCGCACAGGGGGACCCTGACTTCAGATATCCGAACCTGACCAGTGCAGAGGTTGAGGCCCTTGACACTCTGAGGTCTGACTCCACCCTTGTTCTGAAACCCGCAGACAAGGGTGGAGCTGTAGTGGTGATGGACACCAGCAAATATATACAAGAGGTCATGCGACAGCTCGGTGACCCAGATGTCTACAAAGTCTTGGACTCTGACCCAAGGTTCAAAATAGCTGGCATCATCCGCAATCGTCTCAAGGATGCTATGTTGGCTGGTATTATCGATGGGGGTCTTGTTGAATTTCTTGAGGTGGCACAACCGGTCACTCCGGTGATCTATGTGCTACCCAAGATTCACAAGACCCTCATCGATCCCCCGGGACGTCCCATCGTCTCGGGTTCGGATTCCATCCTCAGCAACATAGCCATCTTTCTTGACAAAGTATTGCGGGATTTTTCCACCGGTGGGTCCTCTTACATACAGGACACATCAGATTTCCTTGTGAAATTACGTGACACAGATGTGTCACAGATTGAGTCATTGACGTTGGCATCGTTCGATGTCACATCACTTTACACGTCCATTGCACATGAAAGTGGTGTCCAGGCGGTCAGGAAAATACTTATGCAGTCCTCATATACCACGGACGCTCTGGAGTTTATTGTTGATTTGCTTAACATTGTTCTTCGTAACAACTACTTTCTTTTTAAAGATGTCTATTATTTGCAACAGCGGGGTGTGGCCATGGGGTCCCACGTGGCCCCCACTTATGCAAATATATTTATGCGTGTGTATGAGGAGGATGTCGTCTATCTGTCCCACCACTTCAGCCATGTGCTGAGGTGGTGGAGATATATCGACGACATCTTCCTCATATGGACAGGTAGCGAGACGGAATAAATTGCGTTTCAAGCCTTTTTAAATGGTTATGATCCGAATTTACAATTCACTCTCGTGCATTCCAGAACGGACATTCAGTTCCTGGATACCAGGGTTGTGTACAAGGAGGGAACATTACATACAGAACTATTTACCAAACCCACGGACACCAATACCTTCCTTTGTTATAATAGCTCCCATCCTAGGAGAATGGTGCAGTCACTTCCCTTCTCACAATTCCTGAGGGTAAAACGGGTCGTCTCTGATGAACAAAAATCTATTACAACCCTGGGGTCCATGACAATGAGATTCCGCGAAAGGGGATACCCTAAATACCTGTTAGATCAACATATGGCCAAAGCACGCGGTATGGAGAGGGATACTTTGCTAACTCAACGGAAGACTGTGCAGA